>NC_039359.1:104473956-105219872 GCF_003573695.1 Papaver somniferum | reverse complement strand
GGGGGGGGGGTATGAGAGGATGATCTCTGGACTAGCCAGTAGAGAATTGAAACAAATTTTATGCAATTCCAATTTATGTTCTTCTTATGCAGTTAACAGTTGAATGTTATGTGTATGTTGTGTTTGAATTATTTTGTATGATGAATGCTTGTGTTTGTAATATGTTGAGCATGAGCTAAGTAGCATTAAGTTAAGGCTCAGTTGAAGCCTTATGCACTGTCAAATGGTGAATTGCTAGGATAGTTATCCTGATGTATGTTTTGATCGAGCAATGGGAAGAGATTAATGCTTATAGTGCCTGTGATTGATTGTTCTGTCAAAAGACAGTCAATGCTAGGGGCAAACTAGGGAGCAAATTAGTTTTCCTCCCATTCTAGATGTATGCATAGGATTTTCAACTCAACCTAGAAATATGTTGTTTGATTAGGACACAAGGTGGATACTAATCCTTAGCTTAGCCACAATCCCTTTTTACAGTCACTTAAATTCAGTTCTGTTTTGCTTCATGTTCAGTTTATCTCCTTACCTGTTTTGCTTGTTTAATTCCTTGCAATTTGTAGCTGTTGTGCACTGAAATCAGTGCACAAACTCCCCCTGCCCTTGGCTTACAGCCTTGGTTCATGCCATTTGCCCTCTTTGTTTCACTGCCACTATAACATTGTGATCTTGCATCGACAAAAGTCGTTTTGCTATATAGACTTTGATTATACACATTTACTATTTCGATCCGAGTTTATCTCGCTTATCTATTTCTCGAAATATGTGTTGGTAAGCTTTCGCTTTGGCCAAGTTCATCTTTACCAAGTGATGAAAGTCATGTTATGTTTCAATCACTTTGAAAATGGCTTTGACGAAAAATGGTTTGTGAATAACAACTATATAACGTCCTCTAAGAATGTTTCAATGATTAAAATGAGAGTTTAGATTATATTACTATTGTTGGATATAAGCATTGTGTGGAAACATATATATGTATAAGTTCTTATTCCTTGAACCAAAGTATGCGTACTTTGTTGATCAGGAAAACAGGAACAACATCAGTCCGCGAACCCAGTCCGCGAACTGGCGGAGGTTCTCATCCCGAGAATATCTGCTGGAGTTTGTGAAATCCTTCCGGGAACTTAAGTCCGCGTACTTGAGTTGGTTATATCTAAAGACGATTATTTGTGAACTTATATATATTAACTAAGGAATGCAATTTGAAAACCGTGGCTATAAAGTTCATGAATCGATTCGAGTGAATCAAATCTTTTTTGCTTCGATTGTGTCTTTTATTTAACTAGTTCATTTGAGTCATTTGAACTAGTTATGGTGAAGAAGAATATGGTTGATATGAAAGTGTTCATATGGCTAACCATTTGGTTAACTACTGTTGAACCAACAAATGTACATGTTTGGGTACGGTTACACAAACCTAAAATCGTGCATTTCATTTGTGTGTAACAAGCTAAGTTTTTGATCCAAAGGTTGAAAGATATTAGCTTGAATCTAATCGGGTTTTCATCTAACGGTGAATATTGAATGTTTTGTTATTAAGATAACATTGATTGCAAACCCTGATTTGAAAGACTGTATAAGGGAGAACTCTGGAAACTGGGAAACCTCATCCCCACACCTCCTGTGTGATACTAGTTGTATAAGATAGAATTGATTCTTCTTTAACCTTAGGTTTCTTCTCGAGACCCTGTAGGTTAACGACTTGAAGACTTCATTGGGACTGTGAAACCAGACCAATACTATTTTCTTGTAGTTGTGTGATCCGATCTTGCTGATTCTATCGTGTTGAGTGCAATCGCAACGATTGGCTTGAGATTGTTATCTCTGATAGGAAAGATATAAAAGTAGTCACAAACATCTTCGTCTCATCGTTTGTGATTCCACAATATCTTCTTTCGCCACGTCGATTAAGATTATTGTGAGGTGATTGATAATACTAGGTTGTTCTTCGGGAATATAAGTCCGAGTTATCAATTGGTTCCTGTTCACCTTGATTTATCAAAAGACGGAACAAAACTTGTAGGTATTTCTGTGGGAGACATATTTATCTATTATCGTAGACTTTTCTGTATGATACAAATTTGTTTATTAAAGTCTTCGACTTTGGGTCGTAGCAAATCTTATTTGTGGCTGAGATCAACTATGGGAATCAAGTGCGTAGTATCCTGCTGGGATCAGAGACTTAAGGAGCGCAACTGTACCTTGGATCGGTGTGAGATTGATTGGGGTTCAACTACAGTCCAGACCGAAGTTAGTTTGTAGTAGGATAGTGTCTGTAGCGGCTTAATACAATGTGTGTTCAATCTGGACTAGGTCCCGGGGTTTTTCTGCATTTGCGGTTTCCTCGTTAATAAAATTCTGGTGTCTGTGTTATTTCTTTTCCGCATTATATTTTGTTATATAATTGAAATATCACAGGTTGTGCGTTAAGATCAATCAATTAGAATATCCAACTTGTGGTTGTTGATTTACATTGATTGACACTTGAACATTGGTCTTTGGTACCGTTCAAGTTATTTCACATAATAATCAGGCTCACGGATTTCTATCTGTCCGATTTGCTGATTACATTGTGAAATAGAGATATTAGAACTCCTTGATATACTTTATTAAGATTTAGTCTAGTTGATTCTCTTAAAAGTATATTGGAGATATTCCATATAGATTGCTAATCGAAATTTAGGTGTGGTTGTTGTACCCCCCGCTTTTTCACATATGATTTTACTGTCCATTTCATACTTGTTTTAGCTATTATTCTTGCATGTATTTGTATTATTACTATTATTTTCTCTTATTTTCCTCTAATAGGTGAATCATCCAAAAAGGAGCTACAAAGTTCTGAAAAGTACCTAATAAGAGAAGTGTCCAAGTGCCCAAGTCCAAGAGAAGTGGAAGAAGTGCGACGAAAAGGAGCAAAACGCTCAAAATCAAGAGAAGGGCCAAGGACCGATCTTAACTCAATCAAATCAAGGGTTTCTCATCATCATCTTGAAGAGAATTTAAAGAAGAAAAGAATGCAGTTCCGAGTTCGGACGAAGAATTTATGGCCAAAAAAAGCTTTTTATCCAATACCGAAGGCAAGCAAGTATGCGAACGGGTACACATACCATGGAAGGCCAAAACTCACAGTCAGGTTCCTTACTTCGTATTTTCAGTCGGCTTCTTGAACCGACATATATACTTGATGCCCAAGCGATGTAAACCTATAAAAATAGGTATTAGGCCTTTCATATGGCAGGGATCATCTCATATCACAATTTCTATATCAAAACCTAGGGTTTACCCCTTTAGGGGAAACCACCATTCTTCATCTTCTTTGTAATATGAGTAGCTAAATCCTTGTTGATTAAGGATGAATTCAATGTTCTAAGCGTGAAGCATTATTAATAATACAAATCTATTGAGAGTTTTAATCATCATCGTTTGTTTTCACTATATTTAGGGTTTATGATTGATTTATTAGATTGTTTGGAGTGCATTCTAGATTAATCTATTGATCATTCTATTGCTAGTAAAGGGTTAGGATATCCATGTAATCATTGCATAACCCTTACACAAGTAGAGAACGTGAGACCTCTCAGAGGGATTCTGTGGAGCAATCATGTGTGAAGACAACACTAGTAAGTGGACCTTGCGCTAAGAGTCTAACTGCTAGGATCAACCTATGTTCACATAACTTAAGGCTTCCGATTGGGTTACACCTTGAGTACGCTACTACTTGGTGGTTCAGTTGGATAGAACTTGATATGCGAGCGCTTCGGTATCAAGTTACACAAGGATCTTTGGGGATAACACTGCTCTAGCTGTTATTCTACGGTTGGTGATGAATGGTTCTTATGAACGATAGATAAGTATTCTAATCATGTTAACGCTTGGTAACAGCGAAGGATTCCTTAATCATCTTTCTTTTCTTATTGTCTTTGTATTTATCTTACAAGCGAACCCCCTTTTGTTATTTACTTTATTTTTCTAATACCAATAACCTATCAATTACACAACTCTCTGTGGGAACAGTCTCTTACTGCCGCTATATTACCAGTTAATTAGTGTGAAATATCTTTATTAATTTGTTGCATTAACGACACGCATCATCAACCATTAGGATTCATTAAATATTCTGTGAAACTAAATTTGCATTGCTTTATCCTATGAATTTTAAAAAAATTATCACACACCCATATATGTGATTTCTTATCTTACTGTTAATGGTTTTAACATATTGGGACTTGAGAGCTGCTTCGTTTTTGATGTTTCAGATGCATGATGAAAAACTTGAGTTACTAATGCATATTTTTTTTTAAAGAAATATTTTGGAGAGATTCTCATTTACAGTGAATATGTTCAATGGATTTATATATGGTTACCAAAATATATCTAAAAAACTTCAAGGAGGGGGTGTCGGAATAAAAACTTTCAGGTAAATTTACAGATTTCCGTGTTAACTACTATAACCAATGTAATCAATCTCGGATTGTCTCGATTGGAACCGAAGCACTGGTACAACTTTATCTCGAAGAAATTCTCGTTTGGAATCTCGGTGAAATTTCGGTTTCAAAGTTCATGTCCTTATACAATCAATCACTTAAACAAGGCATAATTTATGTTATTTTATTTGAAATTACGCTATAATATGTGTGTTTATGAAGTAATTTTCACATTGTATACTTATTAAGCTTACATAAAATAAAAATTATCATTGATTTGTAATTACTATCAAACTTATTACATGGGCTATCACCAAATGTAATGTACTAGCAGCAGCAGCAGTACGTAAAACTAAAAACGTGTCACTCAAACATTCTGCACTTGACACAATCTTTGCTTACATGCTAGGTGTCCTATTTGTGCTTACAAGTTTATATATATCAATTTTTCTGTCTGTTTAATTAAGCAAGAAAAAAGGATGTCATCATGAGTAGTCAACAAAGAAAAAAATTGGGGTTTTCATCCAGTCTCTCCGCCTCCTTGTTTCTCATATTGTCTCCCTCTCTTTAATCAAAGAACCCCCATGACATAAAGGAGAAATAAAGAAAGAAATAAGGTGGAGAAGAACGAACCTAGTTTCCCTATAAATGCTGCTTAACCCAGTCTTGAGGAGGATTATCAGACAATCATATTAGTAAATCAGGTTGCTCCCCTTCCTCATTAACAATAAATAATGACTTTTGTTACAGGGAAAGCTAGAATGTAAGGAGGAAATCTGATTTTTGGTAAGAAATTAGTAAAAAAATAATAGTAATAAATAGAAAAATCCGGTCGAGACCAACGATTCAGACCGAGTCAGGCTTATTCCGTCCGAGATTCCCGTCAATATTTAGTCTCCACGAGATTGTAAGAATCGTCTCCTCTTCATCCAAAATCCGGAATCTCGCCGAGATGGCCGAAATTGACTACCTTGACTATAGCTAACAAATAGGGTACCGTTAGTGTTTTTTGGGGGTATATAAAGAAGCGCCCTAGATATTTGTAAAGAACTTACATTGGGATATCTAAGGTGTTATACCACCACAAATTGGGGATATCAAAAATAAAAAAATGAATAAAATATTACGAAGTAATTTGGATAGCTTCTTATCCAAATAATTTTGGTGATACTAAATTACGTATTCGCAATTGGGGATATGCTAATAAGACAAGATAGAGATTTAAGTAGTAACTCGCAGGTACCTCATATTCAAATATTTTATATAATTCTTGATTTACCCTACTAATCATAATTAATCGTTAATCATGTTTGGATTAGTTTGATACTGATTAGTATAAATCATTATCATTGAATTTATTGATGCAACAACATTAAATCAAGATATTTATGATCCTGAAAGTTTACATGAAGAACCAACACAGGGAAGAAAACAAGTTGAACATACAAGTGCTACGAATACTCATATATATATCTTAATTTATTTAAATTTTATTTTTTTCATTAAATTCGCCATTATTACGTTTGAAAAACTCAAAATATGAATACCATGCCAGCAGAGACCTAATCGGTATGGTATTCATACTTTCACCGACACACAATATCCCCAAATTTGAAATAGTAGTTGGCATTTTATATATAAAGAGTGCTCCAAAGTACACCGCCGGCACATAATGTTCATTATAAAGCATGCCGGTAGCGGTGGCGGCAAAACACATTGCCGAACTTTCTATGCCGGCACATGATGCAAATTTGCAAGAAACTTGAGTTTTTTTTCACTTGGCTATCGGTAATTGTAGATTTCTATCGAGCATGCCGGCAATTAATTTCGGCATGGTAAAAAGATCTCAAACAAGAAATATTACCTAATTATGATTTTCAACCAATTCTATCTATTAGTGAATTTCTTGATGTTGGGAGTAATAATAATACTAATCCTGATGGAGGTAAGGTTTGGAACTCCACTGATTCCAAAACTACTTTATCTGTTGGAGTACGTTCCTCTCTTTGTACTTACACTTCGATTATCTTTTTTTTTCTTGAATACTTTTTCACTTTAGGTTTAAATTCTTTTATGATCATAGAGTTTCATATATGGATTTTGTATGAAATTGCTTTTCAATTTGAGATTTCAGTTTCAATTTTGAGAAACGGGGTTTGTTCACCATCTGATGATTCTTGCTCATTATGTTTTAAATAAATAATTTTAGAATCAAATTGGAAGTGGGGATACAATTGAAGGAATGGTGCTTCCCTATCAACATCTAGGATTTAGGAATCACGCTCTTGGCCCAATATCTGCAGATTTTATGATTTTTTTTCTTCGTTTAAATTTTAAATTTTGATGTATCTTTATTATCCCCAATTTTATTAAGGATAATATGGTTATTTCGCACCTAAAGAAAAACTTAACTTAAATCTAAATCTATTTAACCCGGAGTATTCTCCAATTGTGGGTTCTTCGTAAACTTTACACCATTGAAAAACATTTTAAAGCCTATGTAGCAAATATAAACATGGCTATCAAATTAAACATATTTATTATGCTTACAAAAGTCAATTAAAAGGGTAAATTTGGATATATATATCCCCTTGTTTAATGATATAAGTCATCCATTAATGGGATAAATTTTAATAAAATATAGGTCATGTGTTTAGGATGAAGGGAGTATAATTCATCTAGAATTTTTTAAAAGAAGAAACAGATACTATTGTTTTTGTGATTTGTAATGTAAACTGTTGCTTGGAATAAATAAGATATTGTTTGGAAATTAGAATCTAAGACAAATTACAAAAGAAGTGGTTACATGAACTAATAAAATGTTGTTTTAAACTTAGAATTTAAAGACAAATGACAAACAAACATATGAACTAAATCACCCCTCCATAATAAAGTCACTCGAGACAGACCCGTTGCATCTTTGTACATAACATCCACTAAAGCATCATGCTTACTCAACTTTTTCGGACTCATATCCACAGTTTCTTTAAGTCATGCAAGATACTTCGCAACAATATTATTCATTTTTCCACCTGCAAAATTTGAAAAGTAAAAAATGTTACTCTTTCTAACATTTATCATCTTTCCGAAAATTAATTCTTCGTTTCTGGAGTTTGCATATGATTTCCCAAGATAGATGGTATATCATATTACCTTCAACTTCAACAGAGCATTCATGATCACAATTAGAAAGAGCAACAGAAACATCTGAAGAAGTGCAAATCAAATGAATATACTTAATCCTAAATCCAATTGCCACATCTGTACCTACACTCGCTTCCCTCATCTCTTAATAAAATGTTGAAACATTTTTACTTTCATTATCAGTGAAATAAGAATGTGCAGTAATTGGTGCACCTTGCCAATTGCTAATTAGAACCCCAATACCCAAGTCACAACTGCCAGCTCCATTTTTCTTATAGTATCCAGCAACATGAACTAAGAAATATGCCCCATAACTATAATGATGTTTAATGTTACCTCGAATAGTCATAAATGAATCTAAAACCCATTCCTTACATACCCGATTAATGTTGTCGTCGCGTCTGGGGTGGTTGGTTTGAGATGTCGCATGCATCAAGTATACAATACATGTCCACACATATAAGATTAATATACGCTATCAGATTAAGTGTGAAAAAGCGGGGGTATAACAACCACACCCAGTAATTCGTTCGGCAATCTGTATGGAATAAACTCCAATTTAATTCCGAGAGCACCAACTTAAAAGTGAGACTCAATCAAGAATTATATCAAAGAGTTTTTATCTCTTTCTCAACACAATCAGCAAATCTACACAGATAGAAATCTGTGAGCCTGATTGATATGAGAAATAACTTGGACGGTACCAAAGACCAATGCCCAAGTGTCAATCAAGTTTTATCCAACAAACATTTATCAACTGATTGAACTACGCATTACCTGTGAATTTCAATTATATAAAAACATAATGCGTAAAATAAATAACACAGACACCAGAAATTTTGTTGACGGGGAAACTACAAATGTAGAAAAACCCCAGGACCTAGTCCAGATTGAACACCACATTGTATTAAGATGCTACAGACTCTAAACTACTAAAAATTAACTTCGGACTGGAATGTAGTTGATCCCTAACCAAGTCTCATACCGATTAAAGAACATTCGCGTTCCTTACGCCTTTAGAATCATGATGGATTATGCGCACTTGATTACCTTAGCTGATCTCACCCACAAATGAGAGTTCTTACCACCCAAAGTCGAAGACTTATAAACAAATCTGTCTCCCACAGATATGTCTATCCTTTATTCTGTTTGTTTTGTCTTTTGATACGAAAATCAAGGTGAATAGGAACCAACTAATAATCCGGTCTTATACTCCCGGAGAACAGCCTAGAAATATTAGCCACCTCACAATAACCCAAGTGATTAACAGTAAAAGTTATTGCGGAATCACAAGAGTCTGAGACGAAGAATTTTTTTTATTACTTTTTGTATCTTACCTATTGGAGATAAATCTCGAGTAAATCTTAGAGAAGATAAAACTCAATACGACAGAACAAGTAAGATCAGAATACACAACTACAGAGAAAATAGTTGGATATGGCTTCACGAATCCCAATGAAGTCTTTAAATCGTTAACCTAATAACGGTTTTGGAAAAACCTAGGTTAAAGGAGTATCGACTCTAGTTTGCAACTAGGAACACACAAAAGTGTGGGGATTAGGTTTTCCAAGTGCTAGAGTTCTCCCCTATGTAACCTTTCAAATCAGGGTTGTTTATAATCAAAGCTAAGATAGCTTAGTAACAAAGCATCCAATATTCACCGTTAGATGAACTCCTGATTTAAGATTCAAGCTAAGTCTGCTTTAGAAATAAAGCAATCAATCTCCACCATTAGATGGTATTAGCTTGTTACACACAAATGAAATATACTTATATTTAGATATATGTAACCGTACCTAAATGTGTATATTGAGTTGTGTCAATAACAGTTAACTGAAGTTATCTATATGAACACTTTAGTCTTAGACGTATTCATCTAACACTTCTAATTCAAATATGATGATCAATCAATCATAAAAGATAATCAAATGAATCTAATTGTGTTTCAAATAGAGCTGTTCAGTTGCACTATCTCATAGAAATATATATAAACAAATTGAATCGAAATCGGTTTGATTCGTACTCGTACAAAGTACTTATACAATAATCAATAAGCCACGGTTTTCAAACTTTGCATTCCTTAAATTGTAAATGTCTTAGTTCATGAGTTTGAGAATCATACATTACCGATTTTAGAACTTCATCACTGTGTTTGCAAACCAGGTACGCGAACAATAGCTCTGGACCTTGTCCTAGTCAAGCTGTTCGCAAACAACCGTTCCGGACCCAACTCAGGTAAACTTGTTATGTACTAGGTAAGCAAACAAGAGTTCCGTACCTGAATCATCACAATACAGTTGGCATACTAGGTATGCATACCATGTTGTATCCATACATGAGTAATTATTATAAACTCTTATTTCAATCGTTGAAACATCCTTGAAAGGCGACAATGGTAATCTTACACATACTATTAGCTTCAAGTAATTTTCAAGTGATCGAATGATCAATACGAAACTTCCCAAGCTAACGTCAAATGATTGTCTCATACAAATCATATAAGATGTTCAAGGTAATTTTCACATGATTATCTTTTGACTTAATATTTAGTGTCCAACAAATAGATTGTTTCCAACTAAACTCGTCAATAATATGATGGACATGGCTAAAGCAAAAGCTTCCAACACATATTTCGAGAACTAGATAAGCGAGATAAACTCGGATCGAAATATCAAATGTGTATAATGTAAAAGTCTATATTGATATACGACTTAGTCTCATTAGAAGATATAATAGATCTAATAGACCTCTGAGTGATAGATAAGTTTTAATCTCCACATACCTTTTGTTGATGAAGTTCCTTTAAGCTCCTCAGTAGATCTTCTTCTTCAATTGGTGGACGCCGTGAAGTCTAAATATCAATTACACATTCTATCCTAATTCGAGACATAGCTTTAAGTAGATTAGAAATCAAGTATATAGTTTTGTTCAACTAAACTTGACAAACAAGCTTCAGATAGCAGCGCTAGCGAGTTCGGCCGAGCAGTGCTCTAAAAAATGTATTTGGAAAAACAAGTAACCTAAAACATGAGAAAAATACATGCAACCCCAGTAACATGCATTATTGTTTAACATCAAAAATTAGAACATCTTGATTAGTAAGAAACTTAACAGGATTATTGGCCTGAACATGATGCCCACTCAAACAACACATAAACAAGAGAACATATGAATGATTAGATAGCTGGAGAAAAAAGTAAATAACTTTTGTGTAATTTACTGCAAGAAGTAAATAATTAAAAACTACAATAGTTCATACAATTAGGTGAAACATAGTTATCTATTCATGAAAACCTACAAACTCTGTAGTTAACAATTATCATAACTTTTGTGCTCCATATTTCCCAATCCTACATGTAATTAACCGTAAGCTTCTTTCAAAAAAAAAGAAGAAGAAAACCTAAGCTAATACAATTCGTATTATACAAAACAAAATTGAAACCGTTTCATCTAATTTCACTAACCATAATGCAACACTAGTACAAGCTATTATGATAACATAAAATACAAGAACCAAACATGAATTATTTTAATATTAACAACATAAACTCACAATAAGCTAGACCTAGTTGTTCGGGCTACATGGTCCTTTTATTTGGAAAACCATTTTTTCTTGGTACAAGAGGAAGCTACGTATAAATGGCTAGACAAAGATGACCAAATGGCCGAAAAATATGCTTATATTATTTCCCTCTTCTGGTAAAGTGAAAATTTGCGTATACCTCAAATAAAAATTCAAGAAGCTGAGAAGAAATACATATTCAAAGCATTACATATTAAGCAAATACATTAGAATCTTCTGCAAATCCATGGTTAACACTCGCATTCATAGTAGCCACCATGTTCTAACTACTGATCACATGCTTGTTCTTTGAAACTTAATATGTTAGAATAACTACTGAACCTTCTACTCGACAAAGCAAGAAACCAAAAATATAAGAAAAGGCAAGGACAAGTAATCCTAGTCGTCGATATGCAAGTTAAATTGTTTTAACATCAAAATTTAGAACATCTCGATCTGCAAGGACTTAAATTTTTTATTTAGCGCAACATGCCCGACTATAATCATTTCCCTCAAAAAATCGTAGAAACAACAGACCATATGCAAAATAGGTAACAAAAGAAAGAAGAAAATAAAACTACATGACTTTCAATGGTTACGTTAAGCAGAGTGGTCATATTAATGAAAACTAAAAATGTAAAGTTTCAATCCACATGAAATGTCCCCTTAACATTTTGTTTTAAACATAAAAACAAACAGTTAGCAACACTTGCGAAAACATAGAACACTAAACGTGCCAAGATATATCGCACAAACATGATAATCTGAACCTAAAACAACCCAAAACATTTGATGAAAATTCATCAGAGAGATTCCCAAGACGTGTCAACATTTTATTATCCTAAAATAAGAATCTGATGCCCCTGTCTGTTTTATGTAAATTTCAACTGAAAAAAGAACACATGAGAAAAAGTTTTTTTTTTAAAAACAGACCCTCCATAGCCGATTGCCTCTTGCTAATCTAGGCAAGCGGTTAAGTAGGTCTCATTTTAAGCATAGCTTGCAAATATGAATTCAAAATGAATTAGACATAACATAGGGCAAAAATAAGAACCATAAACTCTCAAGTTTTTCCAGTTCATTGTCAAACACAAGTTTAATAAAGTTTCCCATGAAGCATATACTCTACAACTCTTTCATTTCACTGTCAAGAATATGTTTAATATTTTTATTTATTTTTATCGATAAAGAATTTGGAGATAGTGAGTTTCGAATTCAGGTCATTGGTATTATCACCCAATGACTTTACCACCACACTACAGTGACACGGGATTAATAGGTTTAATATTACTCGAACACAATACAGTTCAGGGTCCAACTGCAACACATTTAAGATCAGACAATATTTCAGAACGCATAGTCTAAAAAACATTGTTGGTGACGGATGATACAAAAGTGTAGCACAACCCTAGTTACATGCTGGCAAGCTAGTATGATACCAAGAAATACACTGAGTGGAAGCATAACTCAGAAAACATGAACGTAAGCTTTCACAAGCATTGAAACACACCAACTAACACTAGACAAACTATCTTTAAAACCATTAAATACGTAATTTATGGACTGTAGAAGAAGACTCCGCAAGGATCTTCACATATTTTTGATTAAAACGAACACAAAGTATGATTTTAATCTCTCCTCTCGGGTGAAATTGTAGGATTGAGGGTCTTCTATCTTCTAAAGATGTTGCACCAATTTCACAACATAGTAGTTAAGAATACCAACTACACCATTACAAATAACATTCAATCTTAATAAGATAATAAAATTAGGATACATACATATTTGGAATACTTGGAATCAAAATTTTGATCAATGATTCACACTAGAATCAGAATCAGAGATACAAACATAATCCGATGGATCCTCAACATAGTCACTTTTTAAGTTGTTGTAAAATAGTAGATATAGAAAGAAGAAGATCATCAACAATCGTCGGACCAAAAATCCAGAGACCACAGGTATTAAAAAAAAATATATGAGTATCAATCAACTACATGAATATATGTACCTTTTTTTCATGAGAAGGATAATTTTCGTTAATCAAAAGATATAGTACAATAAGTTTATATTTTCATTTCTATCAAAAATATTAGATAAAATACTTGATTTTTTAACTTTTTTTTACTGTAAATGTGAGGACGTATGTTGTATGCTCTTGATTCTTGCTTCATTTGCTTTTATATCCGCTGCCGAATTATGATCTCTGCTAATATTTCTTACCTTAACTTGGGGAAGTTTTTCCATTATTACTTCCACTTCAAACATTGTATTTTCAGCTTTCCACGAAATTTCCTTACATTTATTAATAATAAAATTACCTAAGGTTTTGCAATCTGCATAATTGTCACGTAATATGATTTCGCAATATGATTTAGTTGATTAAAGTGAAGGTTTATCCACTTTTCGTTTCCGATTAGTTTGATTTCATTTTTTTTGTTAATTTTATTTTTGATCAAATTGTGTTGGTTTTTAGTTTTTCAATATTATTGTAGGATCGTAACAAAAAATTGGAGTTCTTTTATGATCCTACAATAACCCTAATTTTCTTTTCTTTTACTGTACATATTTTCATTGAATACGTATCAATATCAACTGTTGAATCATAAACTTTTTCCTTCAATAAATATTTTCCTTCGGTACATATCAATAAATATTGTTGGATCATCTACTCTTTTTCTTTGGTACTTTTTTTCCTTCGGTACATATTTTCCTTGAGTACATATCAATATGTATTGTTGGGTCAATATGTAATGTTGAATCATACACTTTTTCTTCAGTACATATTTTTCTTCAACACATATCAATATGTATTGTTGGTTAAATATGTACTGTTGGGTCGTTTGCTCTATTTTTGTTTGTACTCTTTTTTCTTTCGGGACATATTTTCCTTCATACATTTTTTCCTTCAATACATATCAATATGTACAATTGGATCATCTACTCTTTCTGTACTCTCTTCTTATATTGTAGTTTTTGTGTATTCTTAGTATTCTTCAATCTTGTTCTCCTCGACATTCACCAAATGTAAATTTCTTCATAGTTTTAGAAAATAAGGTTTTCTTCAATATTTTTCAGTAGAAATCAGGTTGGATCTACGCATTGGATGATTACTTTTGATTGATTTTTAGTTTCCCTGTTTGATGATTTCCTTTTTAAGATTTCAGTTGTTTGATCAGTTTGCAAGATTTTTCAGTTTTCTTGGGTTCACACGTGATGAACGGGAAATTAATTTTCAGTTTTCAAAAAGATTTTCGGATTATAAGATAAGTGTTTTTTCCCACTGGACTATAAGATAACGTGTATCTCTCCGTATAAGATGTGGTACATCTTTATTTTATGACACACATCCAACTCCAAATGCCGTTAATTTCTTTACTTATTGAGAAAACGTAGGAAGCTAATAACAAATAACAACATGTTTGGTTCAAGAAATTGAATTCAATGGAAATCCATCTCTGGGGAAATATGGCCATGTGGACAATTCCTTGAACCAACAACACAAATCAACTCTATGTGCTTAAGAATTTTGATTCCCTCCAAAAATAATATATTTTCATTGCATTGGTTTAATAGTGCAATGGAATTGGATTCTATGGTAGAAACAAAAGTAATTGAATTACCTCAACCAGACGCTTATTTTTTGGAATTCAATTGCAAAAATTGGATTACCCCATAATTAAGTAGTCAATATCGGTTGTATCGGCCGATATTATCGGTTTTTATCGTGGAAAAAACCTTCACGATATCTAAAATATCAGGGATACAAGGATTGAATGATAAAAACGCTCGTATTGGCCTGTGCAAACCGATATATCGGGTTCACTGATACACTAAAAATATAGGTAAGGGTAATTTGGTAGAATAAATTATTTAGATTTGAAAATTTTAAACAGATCCTTCCTCATAGTCGCCTTCTTCCTCTGTATGCTTAAAATATCAATCTGATTCAGTAAAGAAATTTCCAACTATTTCATTTTTCGGTGTGAGTTGAAATTAGTGGAGACAATAGTGAAAATTAACGAGGATTACTTGGAATAGATAGTGGAATGGGATTTAATTTGTAATGTGGAGCTTTTGATCTTGAGAATTAATGCATCATATGGCACCAAATTCTTAGACTGAAACATGTATAAATATTTAAAATTCTATTCTTAATGTTGTATCACCTGTAAAAACCGATGTAATATTTTGTATAGGTGTATCGGACCCAACCTATACGATACCGATACATGATATTAACTACTTTTCCCATAATTACATTCCTAGGAATCCAATTCTTTTAACCAAACAAAGTGTAAAGATAAAACAATTAGGTAATAAAATTGTTTTGAAATTTTTTTTCAACTTTATACGACGTGTCTGAATATAAAGATGAGAAATATGGGGCCCGACTACATCATAGCCGCACCGGACTTGTATGCGGAGTATGCGGATTTTGGACCAACCAACAAATCTCCCAAGTTTTTTACTAGGAATTACTGGTTAGTCCTAGAATGAGAGACCCGTCTAATGACTAGTCCAGTCATAAAATGTTTTTAATCGCTGGTCCAAAAACATGTTTTTGGACCAGAAATTTTATCTCCTAGTCCATCCCACGTGTGAGTAAAATGACGCCTAGTTTTTATATTCCGAAAATATCCTTCTCTGCAATGAACATACAAGAATAGACGATAAGAAAGTATTTTCGTTCTTCTTTTCCTTTTTTTTTCAACAGCTCAGATCCAGTTTCCTCTCTGCTTCAGTTGGTTTTCTTCAATTTAAGATTTTCGATCTTAAATCTCCAGGTAATTTCTATAAACCTCTTCTCCATTCTTTAATATTTGTTATGCTTTTTGAATTTATGTTTGTTTTTTCAAATGAAGTCATGATGAGCAGCTCGATTTCATGATTTGGTTGGTTTTTTCATTACTTTCTTTGTAGATCTAGTAATTGTTATCATTTTTCTATGATGTACATTATTCAATTGCATGATTTAATCCCATTTTTTGTTCGCATTTAATATTTTTATGTTGATTTTTGAATATGATTTTGAACCCGTGCTACTCTGTTGATTAGATCATCTTATTCTTTTGTTAACATATCATTTTAATGATATGTATGATTTCCGTTCTTTCTAGATTTACAGAAAATCACAATTTCAAATATTTTTCTAGATTTTATGATCTTGCAGTACATATAGATATGTACTGTCTTTAGTATGGTTTTTGTGAAATTTGAAAAAATATGGGATATGTGTTTGGTGGATGGGAAATTTAGGAATTTGGTTGTTTTTTGAAATTATTAAATTTAGAGAGAAATTTGTAAGAAAATTGAGATGAATGGTATGTGATTGAGATTTGTGCAGTTTGGGTAAATGTGTGTTTGTTTTGTTAATTAGAAATTTGGGGTTTTGAGAACTAGTTAGTTACCACTGCTTCTGAGAAAGCATCCATAGGAAGCATGATAGTTCAGTAGCGTTCTGAGTATACATATGAAAGAATATCATTTATATCTTGTACTTATCTGTAGCGATTTTGCGGTACATATTTGTATGCACTGATTTCATAGTACACATATGCATGTAGTGATTTCACAGTACATGTTTGTCTATAGTGTTTCACAATACATATTTGCTTGTACTGATTACCGCAACACATAATTTCTCCCAATTTTCAGAAAATCTCAGTGGATGGTGCCTGGTATTGAGTTGTTGGAGCAAAGAGATGGCAATTTGCACAAGTCTTGTTATTTGCATATGGATATTTCATAAGACGTTTAAGGTGCGTATGTTGCAATTTCATCGGTTTTTTATATGTTCACTTGCTTGAGACCCATAATAGTTTATGGATATAAGTGGAGCTTCTTATTGTTTTGCTTCAACACATATACATGTATACGTATTATGCTATATATTTGTTGCATCTACCTCGGATATTAAACTGGGGGGAGCTCTTTTATTACATTGACGAATACTTCAAAGTTAGTTATTATAGAGCTAATAGCTATTAGACATGTTTGTACTACATATTGATATGTACTTTAGGTAGGATCATATAATACAAGGGTTATTAAGCAGTACATATCAACCATGAACTAGGATTTTTAGAAGTACATATTAATATGTAACGTAGGATATTTCCGCAGTACATATTTCAATGTACTAATTTTCGCAATACATATTTCCATGTGCTGATTTCGCAGTACATTTTTTCCTCCCAGTAAGATTAGTTGGCATTCTTTTTCTTATGATTAGAGCTCACATATTCATGCCACCTATGCCTAATGAAATTTTGTTTATCAGGTGTTATGAGAGCATCACTTTGAAGTTAATGTCTAGGTGATTATACAAATTATGTCCAAAATTGTTGGTTGAGTTCTTAAAGGATGTTGTTTTCTTTTTTCTATAACTGATTACTGTATTATTACTTGCAGGATATTACTAAACCGTTACAGATGAAATGTGCTTTCATTGAAGAAAATGCGAGATTCATTTTCGGCAAGTAAGCCTCACACCATTCTCTGGACACAGCTATAACTATGTCATATTGTTGTGCATATACAAGCATAAACTAGGCTTTTACCCAGTAAATAATTAAGACCTGTTAACGGGGGTCGAGGGGGAAGCTCCCCCTCCTAAGCAAAAAATTTAGTTAATTGAATAGTATCTTTCAAGATCCTACTGGTTACTCATTTACTGGTATTGGATGTATAACAAAAATAAAAGTAAACTAGTTTTCTTTAGTATATGTGTATATGTACTGTGATATTTGCTAGCTTTTTGATCACTACGTATCGATATGGATTGTTGGCTCTTGAGTTTAAACCAAAGTTCCTTATTTTCATTGTCTTGCTTGATAGTGAAAAACTCACCATCTACTCATGTACATGTGAGAGGCCATCTTTCTGATTCTTTTTTAATATTACATAGGCAAGATAAAAAAAGATAAGCATATGATCATATTTGGGAGGACAGTCAAAAACATTTTGGAAAGGTATTATTATATGTGTCACATGGTTTTAGTTTGATTGAGGTTACATTTGGGTGGAACGTTTATTTTCTAACCATTGGTGTCTTCTTTTGCAATCTTACTTTCCTGAATTTGTTGACGCGGATGAGAATCAAATAGAGCAATGGAACCATAGAACCCATCCCCTCAAGATTTTGGAGTCACCTCGAATGGACGGAGAAGCACAAGAAATTTGTCTATGAGAATCGTCATTTATCCCCAGAAATGCCTCATTAGTTGCAGTTGGAAGAAGAACAAATGAACCATACATCCATCCTAGATAGCTGACTACCTCCCATCCTCCAAAACCATACCTTTGTCTATGTTGGCAGACTAGCAGTTGAGGTTAGCAGACTTGCAAGCATTAAGGTTGAGAGGCAGACTGGAGGAATCATCTCAGCAAATTAAAAGGATCTGATACTCGGTATATATCGATATGTATAATATGGTTTAACTCAGTACATGTGGATATGTATTGGGTTTTAACTCACTACATGTTGATATATACTAAAGTTGGCTAAGTTATATAGTTTTTGGCAGAAATTTCTTTTGCGCTCTAGGTTACTATAGGAAGATATGTACTGAAATTATTTAAGGCTTCATACTTTTTTCTTAGTCTCTTATATTAAGTTCATACGACTAGTTTGTTGTACTATAAGAAGTATTGAAACACATTCAATTTTTGTTTTGCGAACTCTTCATGTACTAATATAACTCTGAGTTTCAGTCCTGGTTTTCTTATCCTGTTAAGTTTTACAGTACATGCATATATGTACTGCCTGTATTTAAGGCTCCATACTTTCATTTTTCCAAGTATTCTTACTGATTAGTTTGTTGTAACAATAAATATAAAATAACAATATTAGACAACGATACAACACTGCAAATAAAAAAAATGGAATGAAGACATACTGCACTTTATTTGTGATGGGCATTCAAGCACCGAGATGTTCTTATTACATAAAAAAAATAATGGGAATTCAAGCACCAAGTTGTTCTTATCACACAACAAAATACTGGTAGTACATATCAATATCTATAAGCTATTCACAAAAAAATTTATACATACTAATGGCCATTGTTAACTAATTTTCCAGTATAGGGAGATATCTACTCTTGTCTTATAGTGTTGATACCAAAATATTATGAATAAGTTCCCATAAGACGCCTCACTTATCATTTGCAGTTGCGCGTCAGTCAATTTTAGTCTTCATTCTTAATCGTATTCACAAGAATATACAACCCCTTAAAACTAGATATGTATATTCTCCTAGGGTCTTTTGCAGATGCTTTCTTATTGTTTTTCATATTCTTCACATTACCTGCACAAACAAGTCATTTCTTTCAGTATAAATGGATATATATTGTAATATAAGAGTAGATACCAACTGTTAAAAACATATTTTTTAGATAATTGCTCTGTCGAACTCGCATGCGTTGCTATCTCAAGCATGTTTGTAAATGTTAGTGATCAAAACTATAAGTCTTGATTTCTAGTCTATTATAGCCAAGTCTCGGACTAGGATAGAAAGTGTAGTTGAGCTCAAGAACTTCATCGCGATTTGTCATACAAGTAGAACAACTACTCAAGGAACCGGTGGACCTTCTCGACAAAAAGGTATGTGAAGACTTGAACTTATCTATCACTCAAAAGTCTATCTACTCTATCTCCTACTCTTTGAGACAAGAAGTCGCATGTTATATATATAGACTTGGATTATACACATTTGGTATTTCAGGTCGAGTGTACCTCGCCTATCTATATCTCGAAATATGTGTTGGTAAGCTTTTTCGCTTCGATCAAGTTTATCTTTACCATGTGACGAAAGTCATGATATGTTTCAATCATCTTGAAAATTGCTTTGACGAGAAATGGTGTAACAACTATATAACGTCCTCTAAAAAAGTTTCAATGATTGAAAGGAGAGTTTAGATTACATAACCAATGGTGGACATAAGCATTGTTGTGGAAACACATTTATGTATAAGTCCTATTCCTTGAACCAAAGTTTACGAACTTTGTTGATCAAGAGAACCGGAAGAATGGCGTGAGCCAAGTCCGCGAACTCAGTCCGCGAACTGCTGAAGTTCCCAAACCCGAGAATTTCTGCTGGAGTTGACAAACTACTTGCGTGAAGCTGAGTCCGTGAACCTAGTATGCGAACCGCCGAAGTTCTCATACCCGAGAATTTCTGCTGGAGTTTGTAAACTCTGCCCGGTAACTTAAGTCCGCGAACCTAGTCTGCGAACTTGAGAAGGTTATATATCTGAAAATGATTTCTGAACCTAAACTTAAAAATACTAAGGAATACAGTTTGCAAACCGTGGCTATAAAAGTTCATGAACCGATTCAAGTGAATCAAATCATCTTTGCTTCAATTGTGTATTGTGTAGTACATAAGATTTCCTTACAATTGAACAACTCTCTAGATAGTTCATTTGAATTCAAGTGAACTAGTTATGGTGCAGAAGAACATGGTTGATATGAAATTCTCATATGGCTAACCTTTTGGTTAACTATTGTTGAACCAACAAGTGCATACGTTTGGGTACGGTTAACAAACCTAGAAGCGTGCATTGTCAAGTGTGTGTAACAAGCTAAGTTTTCGATCTAACAGTTGAGAAATATTAGATTGAATCTAAATTAGGTTTTCATCTAACGGTGAATATTGAATGTTTTGTTACTAAGCTAACATTGATTGCAAACCCTGATTTGAAAGACTATATAAAGGAGACATCTAGTATTGTGCAAAACTAATTCCCACACCTTACGTGTGATACTAGTTTGCGTGCTAGAGTCGATTCTCCTTTAACCTTTGGTTTTCTTCTTCTAAAACCAGGTTAACGACGTAAAGACTTCATTGGAATTCTGAAGCCAAACCGATACTACTTTTATCGTAGTTGTGTGATATGATCTTGCATCTTCTATCGTACGAGTACAATCAGATTGATTGGCTTGAGATTGATATCTCCGATAGGCAAGATATAAAAAGTAATCACAAACATCTTCGTCTCATTGTTTGTGATTCCGAAACATCTTGTTTTGCTACCATACAATTAAGATTGTTTTGAGGTGATTGATAAATATAGGTTGTTCTTCGGGAATATAAGACCGGATTATCAATTGGTTCCTGTTCACCTTGATTATTATCAAAAGACGGAACAAGACCTTTAGGGTTTATCTGTGGGAGACAGATTGATCCTTTGATAGACTTGTTTGTGTGAGAGAGATTTGTTTATTGTCAAAGACTGCGATTTTGGGTCGTACCAAATCTTAGTTGTGGGTGAGATCAGCTAAGGGAATCAAGTGCGCAGTATCCTGCTGATAGACGCATTTATGTGTCTATTTTGTTCTCAATATTCTGTATTGTTAGACTCGATTAAGTACTTATTGTGTTATTTTGTGTTTTTGTAGATGTTTTTAGAGAAATAAGCCTTTGCGGCGAAATGAGCTCGAAAAGTAGTGTTTTACACCCCAGGATAATGTACCGGAGGCACCTCAGAAATGCACCAGAAGCGTCCCAGAAATGTTTCGGAGGAACCCAGAAAAATTACTATTTCCACCCCAAAATTACTATCTCCACCCCAATTGCTAAAGGGACACCCGTACAGGATTAGAGGGAGGACACTTTTCTTCTCATAATTCAAATTTTGGAAAAAGGCGGGAAAATATTTCTTCTCACCAGCAGTTGGGTCGATCGATTTTTGGAGGGGTTAGAGTTCGATTAAACCTCTGATTTTCAATGGGTATTTGTGATATGGATAGAGGAAGACATTTTGGGTGTTAGGATCGATCATAATTGGATGGAATCATCGCAATCAAGAAATCAGGAAGCACGTTCAAGAAATGAATATCACACGAACACATCAAATTTAGACGTGTACTCATGTGTTTGGAGAGTGTTGAATCAATTCTACAGCGTGTAAGATCATGTTTGGAGTGTTTATACATCATTTCAGCGTGTGGAGAGCTAATTAAAGGAAGAAAATATCCAAAAAATATTTTCTCTTTAAGCCGAGTGAAGAGAGAATTATCTTGAGTTATGGCGTGATTAAATGAGGCTGAGGAGTATAAATAGATTTATGGTATCACAGAGAGGGGGTGTCGAGAGTTTGGGGTCGAGAGGAGGTCCAGAGAAGCAGAAATCAAGAGTTGATGAAATTCTGTTTCTGCTGCTGCTGATGATGAAGAACACCAAGAACACGAAGAACAGACTCGCAAGGACAGTGGTTTATCAACAGTGTCTAAGACGCACAGCCGTGGGTCGCAGTGCAGTCTAAACAACAACAACAATTGTTTTTTATCGTTCATTCTGTGACGCTTTTTGTGCGTCGCAGATTACAATTTTACACCATTTTCTCTTCTTTGCTTCATTGTAAACACCATTTGAGCAATAAATAAATATTTTGAGCGTGTTTTTATCATGATGAGCTAAAACCCAACACTGGGACGACGAAGGAGGGTGAATTTCATACACGGGTAAATTTATTTTATTCTTTTTTATGACTTTTGCATTAATCTAAAATTGAAATATGATTTGAATTAATTGGTTGTTATTTAATTTGATGATGTATGCTTAGCTGAGGTGTTTTGATACATCATGCTTAGGACTTACAATCGATGTTTTGAGAATCTATCTTGGCAAAATCAGAGTCTATGTTAATTTTATTGAGTTTTATTTGTCAAAGAATATATGAATGAACCCTGTGTAGTGAATTCGGCCAAATCCTTAGTCCCAGTACCTCTCGCCCTTTGTTAATATTTTTTGTATATATATTTTAATTTTTAAATCTAAAAATTCCATTTCCTTCACAAGTCTGAAACGAATCCTATTTACAACAACGACTCTCAAAAACATTAATCATTTTGGCGCCGCCGACGCGGATTTGTGCTTAGGTAGAATTTTTAGGTTTTTATTATTTTTTATTATTCCATTTGTTCTTTTAACGTCTCTTTCGTTGTGTCTTTGTATTACAGGTTTGAAGTTGGATACTAAAGACCTTGGAATCAAAGCTTAAAGCTAAAAGAGAAGGAAAAAAGACAAAGCAAAAAAATAAAGAAAAAAGAGAGAAAAAAAGAAGAAGAGAGAATTATTTTTTTTATTTTTTTTGGAGACTTTCCTTTTTTTTGTAATTATTATTATTATTTTTTGTATTTCTTTTCATTGGACTGGACTTTGGACAATTTATTTTAATTTTAAACCCTACGGAAGGGTTATATAAAAAAATAAATAAATATAAACTATTTGCAGGGAAGGACGACGATTACAATATCGTCTCGGCCCCTCGGGTTCGTACATGACATAGGAGTCGTGGCCCGAGTCGACTTCAACGGTTCATCCCCCGTCTGGTACGGGAGGTAAGTCCATCGAAACACTCGCGAATCTCCTGTAAGCGAGTTACTGTATTCCTTAAGGTGATTCATTGATTGAGGACGAATTTGGAATGTTTTTAAATTCATAGTAAAGGGCAAGGTCTGGCCAATACAAGATAAGGGTTCGGATTTCATCACCGCTCCCTTCTTGCCCGCCTTAGGAAAACGAAACCTAACGCGAACCCAAGCTTAAAACTTGACTAGAACGAGACCGATAGGGTAACGCGCTTATTAGGAAAAAATTTCGAAGGATATTGGTTACTTTCTTAAGCACACCTCAAAGTTCAAGAAGGTTATTGTGAGTTGAAATGAACCGCCTTGTAACGCCGGTGAGGCCTTGGGTATCAAAGCTCCATTGAGCTTCCCTCACCTCAAGTTTCCTCACATTAGCTCGGATTGATTCCAGAGGGGTTTGCTCAAACTGTAACGAATTTCCCTTCGAGAGATAGAAGCAAGTCTAGAAACAATCTAAGTGAAGCCATCATGCTTTTTGTTTGCTAGAAATATTTAGGTTTTTTTTGGTGGAGTCGAGTCGGCCTTGTTTGTGGTTGTGTAGAATTCCCTTGCAATTAAGAATGTCGAACTGGTATGATAGAAGCCAATACAATGAGTATCGACCTGAATTTGAATATGGACATCATCAGTTTTATGACCATGGTGGGAATAGTAGTTGGGAACGCCAACCTTTTCAAGGTTATGGTTCATACCATAGTGAGCCCAATTACTATCCACACACGAATTGGTCTTACGAGCAAGAAAATCAGGAATATTATAGTACTAGTCATGCGTTTTTGGAAAATTACTTAAAAATTAGTCATGATTATGACATTTCTAAACCTGTTCAATCTCTAGAAGAAACCTACCAACAAGTTCGAAGGGAGTATGAACGTGCAGTTAGCTCAAGAGAAGAGAGTACACAACGGTCTAAGATATTCAATGAGACTTGTGAACGTATAAGTGTTACGCTCAGTGAAATTCAAGCACGTTTAGAGGCAGAAAATGAACAGTTAGCTAATGCTGCTTGAAATAATCTAAATTTCCAAAATAGTGTTTCCAATTCTACCCTTGATATCAATAGTGAATATTTTCCCAATCTAGAGGACGAGGTTAGAATAAAAGACACTACTTTAGATGAGGTTCTTGATGATTATGATGAAGATAATATTGATGGAGAATCATACATTTGTAGGCATAGTGATCCGGAACTAGTTACTCCATTTGAGCTTCATAATGATAATATTATTTCTGGTTCAGATCCCAATAATTTTAATGATTATTCACCTATTCAAAAGGATGTAGATCTGACTAGAGATACCACCGTTTTAGACGATGTAGTTCATGATCCTTTAGCCTATAGAGTATTGGACAATCCATTATTTGATGAACTTATTAATGGATCGGAGGAAGTAACTTTGATTAACACCTTAGTTAATGAGCTTTTATTGGAAACTTTCTCTTATAATCCTTTATATGATGATGGTTTAGAGGAACCGGTTTATCTTGAGAATTCTGTTTTCGAGTCGAACGATTTGGAAACAGTAGTCTTAGATGAACTCGTAGAGATTAGTGAGGATGAACCTGACTTAGAAGAATCAATTGCCCATTTTCAGGAATCTGATGACCTAGAAATTAGGGAGATTGTGACCAGTCTATCTAGAGACGCCGAAAACTCTAAGTTTGGGGGTGATTATCGTTCTCCGTGTGCTTTAACTCTTAAAAAGGTCCCTCACTTGGGACTTGACATCAATGCCTCGACCATTCTAAAAGATTATCTTCATACACGTTTTCCTGAATCTAATGGTGTCCATAAGGAAATTCAGTCGTTAGAAACCCATCCTCTGGTTGATGTGGTTTACCTAGGCTATGATTCCAAGATCGATTTTGTTTTCCCACAAAAACTTTTCTACCAATTGGGGGAACATATGAGTTTAAAATGTGTCAATTTTTAAGTTTTGAGACTAAACCTAATTATTTTAGGAGATTAGGGTCGACACATCTGTTTAAGGAAGACTATCACTCTCTGGCTTGTGGCAGTCTCCTTTTGTCAGCTCTTTTTGGTTTTGAAGACCCACAGTTATTCCGATTATTGTTATACGGTTCGAGTTGACTAAACCTTTCCTAAGTCTGGCTGAAGACTTTAAACTTAGCACTTCTTGGGAGGTAACCCAATATTCATGCGACACGGTAATATCTTTCCTTATCTCTTTTGCTTCATTGGTAACAGCTTCTCCTTGTTCATGTTTTTAATTTTATCTTTAGAACATTGAGGACAATGTTAGATTTAAGTTTGGGGGTGGGGAAGAACTTTTTAGTTGCACTTTTGAAACTTCTAGCGTCACATGGTATCCGTTTAGCTAAGTTTACATATTGTTTCTTACCGAAAAGATAGAAATTAAAATGCTAAGAATAACAACCTTTTGAGACATTAGAGAAAAAGACATTGAGATCCTTGAAATTCAGGAGAGAACTTGTTCCTTTTAGAGGGTAACCGTGATGGACCTAACCATACATGATGGAAAGGCAAGTAGGTCAGGGAAATGCCAGAAAGACAAAGCAACCTCACAATGTAGTCTTAGTTACTGGATTCCGACTCTCTCTCAGTAGAAACTTATCATCATCAACAAGCGGAGCGACATCAAAATCTATGAAGAAAGTTGAAGACGTTTTAGGTTTAGAAGCAACAATAGAAGAGAATAATTCAAAAATCAAAGTTGAAGTTATAAGAGCAAATGATATAAGTTGTTAGAATCCATGATACCAAGACATCACAAGTTGCGAAGATCCAAGTTTTGAAAGTCCTTCTCTCATGGCCATTAAATTTTTGTCTTGTAATTTTTTGTTTGTTTTCAAAAAAAAAATGAAAAAAAAAAATGAAAAATGAAAATGAAAATAAAATGAAACATAATTACGTTCTTTTTCTTCAATAAGGCCATAGGGAAGAAGAAATTTATAAGTCAAGCAAGAAATCGAAGAGAAGAGTTAATTGTCAAGGTTCTATGAGGTTCAAAAGTTTATCATCAACAGTTGAAGACCGAAGAAGACGTTATTTCTACTGAGCACTGTGAGAGAGTCGAAGAAAGATGCATTTTGGTTGCTTTGTTAGTCTGCTTTCAATCTGGCACAAGATCTTTCTAGCACTGGTTTAACTCATCACACGTAATTAGTCCATCTGTGTAGCAGATGTCCCTCTCATTTTTATCTCTCTCCTAATCTTATCCAGCTGTAAAGCAGCGGACGCATCTTACAATGTTTATCTAGCTGTGTAGCGGATATCTCTTTATCTAGCAGTCGTGTGGATGTGTCTCCCCTTTTCTTCAGTCAGCTTTAGAGATGACACCTTTAATTTCTCTGGCATTCTACTTACTTGGAGATAGGTTGAGAATATGTATGTCCTCATAGCTCTTTGGATACTTGTGACCAATTAGGAGTAATGGTTTTGTGGGCACACCTCTGGTAAACCCTCCCGAGATTAACTCGGTTTTATTTATTTTTTTATTAGTTTTACTCGAGGACTAGCAAATAATAAGTTTGGGGGTATTTGATAGATACATTTATGTGTCTATTTTGTTCTCAATATTCTGTATTGTTAGACTCGATTAAGTACTTATTGTGTTATTTTGTGTTTTTGTAGATGTTTTTAGAGAAATAAGCCTTTGCGGAGAAATGAGCTCGAAAAGTAGTGTTTTACACCCCAGGATAATGTACCGGAGGCACCTCAGAAATGCACCGAAAGCGTCCCAGAAATGTACCGGAGGAACCCAGAAAAATTACTATTTCCACCCCAAAATTACTATTTCCACCCCAATTGCTAAAGGGACACCCGTACAGGATTAGGGGGAGGACACTTTTCTTCTCATAATTCAAATTTTGGAAAAAGGCGGGAAAATATTTCTTCTCACTGGAAGTTGGGTCGACCGATTTTTGGAGGGGTTAGAGTTCGATTAAACCTGTGATTTTCAATGCGTATTTGTGATATGGATAGAGGAAGACATTTTGGGTGTTAGGATCGATCATAATTGGCTGGAATCATCGCAATCAAGAAATCAGGAAGCACGTTCAAGAAATGAATATCACACGATCACATCAAATTTAGACGTGTACTCATGTGTTTGGAGAGTGTTGAATCAATTCTACAGCGTGTAAGATCATGTTTGGAGTGTTTATACATCATTTCAGCGCGTGGAGAGCTAATTAAAGGAAGAAAATATCCAAAAAATATTTTCTCTTTAAGCCGAGTAAAGAGAGAATTATCTTGAGTTATGGCGTGATTAAATGAGGCTGAGGAGTATAAATAGATTTATGGTATCACAGAGAGGGGGTGTCGAGAGTTTGGGGTCGAGAGGAGGTCCAGAGAAGCAGAAATCAAGAGTTGATGAAACACTGTTTCTGCTGCTGCTGATGATAATGAACACCAAGAACACGAAGAACAGACTCGCAAGGACAGTGGTTTATCAACGGTGTCTAAGACGCACAGCCGTGGGTCGCAGTGCAGTCTAAACAGCAGCATCACTTGTTTTTTATTGTTCATTCTGTGACGCTTTTTGTGCGTCGCAGATTACAGTTTTACACCATTTTCTCTTCTTCTCTTCATTGTAAACACCATTTGAGCAATAAATAAATATTTTGAGCGTGTTTTTATCATGATGAGCTAAAACCCAACACTGGGACGACGAAGGAGGGTGAATTTCATACACGGGTAAATTTATTTTATTCTTTTTTATGACTTTTGCATTAATCTTAAATTGAAATATGATTTGAATTAATTGGTTGTTATTTAATTTGATGATGTATGCTTAGCTTAGGTGTTTTGATACATCATGCTTAGGACTTACAATCGATGTTTTGAGAATCTATCTTGGCAAAATCAGAGTCTATGTTAATTTTATTGAGTTTTATTTGTCAAAGAATATATGAATGAACCCTGTGTAGTGAATTCGTCCAAATCCTTAGTCCCAGTACCTCTCGCCCATTGTTAATATTTTTTTTATATATATTTTAATTTTTAAATCTAAAAATTCCATTTCCTTCACAAGTCTGAAAAGAATCCTATTTGCAACAACGACTCTCAAAAACATTAATCACCTGCTGGGATCAGAGGCGTGGGAGCATAACTTTACCTTGGATCAGTGGGATATTGATTGGGGTTCAACTACAGTCAAGTATGAAGTTAGCTTGGAGTATGCTAGTGTCTGTAGTGTCTTAATACAGTGTGTGTTCAATCTGGACTAGGTCCCGGGGGTTTTCTGCATTTGGGGTTTCCTCGGTAACAAAATTTCTGGTGTTTGTGTTATTTAAATTTCCGCATTATATTGTTTTATCTTTATAATTGAAATAATACAGGTTGTGCGTTAGATCATCAATTAGAGTAATCCAACCTTTGGTTGTTGATTGTCATTAATTGATCCTTGGATATTGGTCTTTGGTACCATCCAGGTTATTCCTTGCATTTGATTAGAACTCGATGTTCCTGCTTGAGTAAATCAAATCAAGAGAGAGATATAAACTCGTTGATATACTTTTAATTGATTGAGTCTTGTTGATTCTCTTAAAAGTATATTCGAGTTTGTCCATACAGATTTCTAAGCGAAATATTGGGTGGTGTTGTTAGACCCCCGCTTTTTCAATTGGTATCAGAGCAGGAAAACACGTTCAAGACCTTACAAGTCTGTGTTTGTAGCGATCTGACTCTATGGACAGAGGTGTTATCTCTATTAACGTACCACTGGTCTTCGATAACTCAAACTACCTATGGTGGAAAATTGTTGCGTACTTTTCTTCAATCGCGTGATTTCCAATCATGGGTTTATGTTGTTAATGGCTATGAGGTTCCCGTCGTTATAGTTGAAAATGCTACCATGCCTAAAAACATCGGCACATATACTGCTGTTGAGTCACTTGCTGCAAAGCAGAACTCCGACGGTTTGAATGTCATTACCCAGATCTTCGTCACTATATGGCTTCATGCTCCACGTCTAAAGATGCTTGGGATACTCTAGAAACTGTATTTGAAGGTAACTCTAACGAAAAGGAAGCTAGGCTTCAAAACCTTAACTCCAAATGGGAAAACCTTCATATGGAAGAAGAAGATTCATTTGATGAATTTTATCACAAAATGTCTGAAATTGTTAATGCATCATGTGCATTGGGTAGGACTATTCCTGAAAGGGAAATTGTGATGAAGATTCTCAGATCGCTGCCATCTAAATACGAATCTAAAAACACGCCATCGTTGAGGGAAATAACCTTGATACTCTTTCGCGAAATACGCTTATCGGGAATCTTAAAATTTTAGATCGCGAACTTAAATCAAGAGATAAGCATCACTTGTCTAGTAATCATGTTACTATTCCTGATGGAAAATCTCACCGTTTTAAATTGATTGATAAGAAAAATGAGAATTGCTTTATTTCTACATTGTCTCGGTTTATACAACAGCTTAAGAAAATTCTTAGACAAAGTAAAAGAAAGTCTCAAAAAGAAGTTCGATCAATCAAAAAGGAAGATAAGAAAAATTGTGCTAGCGAAACTGGTCTCGTGTGATGTAAAAGTATTCATACTTCCAAAGGTCCAGATAATGAGGTGAATAAGATAACTAAATCATGGATGAATACTCATGATTATTGTTCTAAGGATGAAATATGTGATTGTTCTCTTAATCTCTTTGCTGAAAATCACAATCGTGATTCTTATACGACATGTCGAATAACTCTGACTGTGTCTCATAAGTGGTGTCAGCAAATGTCACATGGTTATGTATCATTCTCCAGTCATCTTGACAACAAGAGTGATACAGGAAAACACAAGATGCTACCAAAACCCTCGGTTTCCATGTGTAGAATTCAGGATCATCTTAGCACGAATGATCAAAAGCAGCCCTGCCCTGCTAAACGTTGTGTGCATAGGAAGAAGAAGAAATATCCTGTGAAATGCTTTTTCCCTCAAAAAGTGATTCTAGAACGGTGCAAGATTTGCGCAAATCAATAATCAAGTTCTTCAAAACTGTTATTGAAAGGGAAAAGAATGATGTGCATAACTCTTCTTCCCTAAAGAATAAGCAAAAACTTGGATTAACAAGTTCTTCCTCCCCTCACGAAATATATCCCAGTCCTATATTGGATTGGAATGATTATGAGCTTTAATATTGTTGTTCATGATTCTTTCGTCTATCCCTCTTAGGCAAGAATCATAATTTTCGAGAGGGTTGTGTTGGAATGTGCCTGTTAATTCGGTTTTTGTTTATTCTCCTCTTGTACCGTTATTGTTCATGTACGGTTTCTGACTCTTTAAAAGTCTTTTTCTGGAGATAACCAAATTCTGTTAGGGTTTGGTAAAAGGTCATTTTTGGAAAAGTCTTCATCTTCATTCCTTTAAAATGAAGTTTCTCCTCTTCTGGATGATCATTTCATTTATCTTCTCTATCATGTCCTCCTCTAGTCTTTCAAGCAAAGAAAGTTATGTATGGACTGTTCTGTTTCCATATAAGAAGATTCGTTTTGATTCCTCTGACAATGAGATGTGTTATGACAATGAGATGTGTTATGACAAGCGTATCTCCTCTTCTGATGAGAATTCTTCTGTCTCACAGTTTGATAAGCTCTCGTTAACCATGAATCTTGTCTTAGAACAAGTACGTGCCCTGAAAAGTGAACTCGAAGCCTCTTCCAAAAGACTTGAAGAAAAGATGGATAGTCTTGAATCTAGGATTGATCTAATCGAAGATGAGCTTGATGAATACAGGGAATATGAGAAGAATGTTCAAAGTAAGTGAAATACTTCATAGAAGTTTAGTTGGCTAGTATGTCTTCTTTTTGGTTTAGTTGGAAGAATAACTAGTGCTTTGAATAGCAATGATTGTGACTACACATAGCTATTATTTTTCATCTTTTTGTTCTTTTTTTAGGTTTATTGGTTTAAATTCTAAAAAATATTAGGAGGATGATATGTTGCAGTATTAATCTTTACGATTTGTTATATTGCAATTTGTTATGGGACGTTGGTGTTTACGTCCGTGAACTATGTTTGTCCCATACTTTGTCAAAAGTAAAGTCGTTCGTGTTCGGTATTCACGTACTGGTAAAAGAATGAATGGACTTTTGACAAATACAAAAGTTAAGCCTATATTGTCAATCTTTGATGGAAGATAGGCTAAAATCTTTTGTTTTCAAGGATTATGTCTATTAACTGTCATTATGAAAATAACGATTGAAGATAGAATTAATCCTTGTGTATTACGCAGTATCGATCATCTCTGATCCATATTTTATGTATTACTGTGAGGCTCCATAATGCATCTTATGTTGAGCACTATACAACCAAGTTGATTTATTAGCTTAGTTGGTGTTCCGTGAGATATGTTATGTCGAGCATATTGAACTAAATTAATCATCTTGTTTGGTTATTTAGTTATTGCTCCGTAAGTTTTCTTATGTCTAGCAAAACAAATGACAATTAAATTGATTACTTTTGTGATTAGTTTGGTTGTGTATTCCAATTAGATTAATTATGGGTTCTCTTGTAATTATTCTAGTTGAGTTTTTTTTGTGTCTCCATAAGTTCTCTTATGTGAGCATAATCAATTGAATTGATCACCTCTTGTGTTTAATTTGATTGTGTATTCCGATTAAATTAATCATGGGTTTACTAGTGATTAATTTGATTGAGTTTTTTGGATATAGAAAATCGTTCTCATGATTTTTGGTGTCCAATAAAATCCTTCTTTTCTTTTGAAATTAGGGTCGCTCTTGTTGTTCTTTCGAGAATGACATCAAATGGGGGAGAGTTCTTTTGAACTTGTGCTTAATGGTCATATCTTGAGGGGTGTGCGGCTGTGGAATTTTAGAGGGGTTATCTTGTATCTTTAAACTCCTTGATGAATGCATTTAGCTTCGGCTTTATGATTACATCTAAATTAGTTGGTATGTATTTTTTTCCTTTTGTCATGAAATGTCTCTCTCGAAAATCTCATTATGATCCCGTTCTTGTACCTTTGCCAATTTTATTGACAAAAAGGAGGAGAATTAATATGTAGTTCATACTACAAATACATATGGTTTTCGGATCATTATGTAAGGGGGAGTGGTTTCCATGTGAGATGGAGTATTGACTAAGGGGGAGTGATACATATCACCATAGTATTATTGTTGAAGTTGTGATACAATTGAACTTTGACGCTGTGTAATAATACTATGACACTGTATAACAATGATCCAGAACTATGTTTTCTCATTGTTACAACTACGGATCTTCAAAAACAGAGATGTTAGACTTACAACTTTTGGGATCATTAGAGTACTTGGAAGTGACGAAGATTTCGAGGAATGTTGAAGATTAGACATGTGGAATAGGAGCTACTAAAGTTTCTTTATCTTTTTTGTATTCCATATGTATTGATATTTTTGTCACTAAAATTGACAAAAGGGAAGATTGTTAGAGCATTGCTCAGTCGAATTCGCATGCGTTGCTATCTCAAGCATGTTTGTCAATGTTAGTGATCAAAACTATAAGTCTTGATTTCTAGTCTATTATAGCTAAGTCTCGGACTAGGATAGAAAGTGTAGTTGAGCTCAAGAACTTCATGGCGATTCATCATACAAGTAGAAGAACTACTCAAGGAACCGGTGGAACTTCTTGACAAAAAGGTATGTGAAGACTTGAACTTATCTATCACTCTAAAGTCTATCTACTCTATCTCCTACTCTTTGAGACAAGAAGTCGTATGCTATATATATAGACTTGGATTATACACATTTAGTATTTCGAGCCGAGTATACCTCGCCTATCTATATCTCGAAATATGTGTTGGTAAGATTTTCGCTTCGATCAAGTTTATATTTACCATGTGACGAAAGTCATGATATGTTTCAATCATCTTGAAAATTGCTTTGACGAGAAATGGTGTAACAACTATATAACGTCCTCTAAGAATGTTTCAATGATTGAAATGAGAGTTTAGATTACATAACCAATGGTGGACATAAGCATTGTTGTGGAAACACATTTATGTATAAGTCTTATTCCTTGAACCAAAGTTTGCAAACTTTGTTGATCAAGAGAACCGGAAGAATGACGTGAGCCAAGTCCACGAACTGCCGAAGTTCTCAAACCCGAGAATTTCTGCTGGAGTTGACAAAGTACTTGCGTGAATCTAAGTCCGCGAAACGGAGAAGTTCTCATACCCGAGAACTTCTGCTGGAGTTTGTAAACTCTTCCCGGTAACTTAAGTCCGCGAACCTAGTCTGCGAACTTGAGAAGGTTATATATCTGAAGATGATTTCTGAACTTAAACTTAAAAAGTCTAACGAATGCAGTTTGAAAACCGTGGCTATAAAATTTCATGAACCGATTCAAGTGAATCAAATCATCTTTGCTTCAATTGTGTCTTGTGTAGTACGTAAGATTTCCTTGCAATTGAAAAACTCTCTAACTAGTTCATTTGAAATCATTTGAACTAGTTATCGTGAAGAAGAACATGGTTGATATGAAATGCTCATATGGCTAACGTTTTGGTTAACTATTGTTGAACCAACAAGTGCATACGTTTGGGTACGGTTAACAAACCTAGAAGCGTGCATTGTCAAGTGTGTGTAACAAGCTAAGTTTTCGATCTAACGGTTGAGAAATATTAGCTTGAATCTAATTCAGGTCTTCATCTAACGGTGAATATTGAATGCTTTGTTACTAAGATAACATTGATTGCAAACCCTGATTTAAAAGACTATATAAAGGAGACATCTAGTATTGTGCAAAACTAGTCCCCATACCTTACGTGTGATACTAGTTTGCCTGCTAGAGTCGATTCTCCTTTAACCTTTGGTTTTCTTCTTCTAAAAACAGGTTAACGACTTAATAAAGACTTCATTGGGATTCTGAAGCCAGACCGATACTACTTTTATCGTATTTGTGTGATCTAATCTTGCATCTTCTATCGTACGAGTACAATCATATTGATTGGCTTGAGATTGATATCTCCGGTAGGCAAGATATAAAAGTAATCACAAACATCTTCGTCTCATCGTTTGTGATTCTGCAACATCTTGTTTCGCTACCATACGATTAAGATTGTAGTGAGGTGATTGATTAATCTAGGTTGTTCTTCGGGAATATAAGACCGGATTATCAATTGGTTCCTGTTCACCTTGATTATTATCAAAAGACGGAACAAAACCTTTAGGGCTTATCTGCGGGAGACAGATTGATCCTTTGATAGACTTGTCTGCGTGTGACGAATTTGTTTATTGTCAAAGCCTGCGATTTTGGGTCGTAGCAACTCTTAGTTGTGGGTGAGATCAGCTAAGGGAATCAAGTGTGCAGTATCCTGCTGGGATCAGAGGCGTAGGAGCATAACTGTACCTTGGATCAGTGGGAGATCGATTGGGGTTCAACTACAATCCAGTCTGAAGTTAGCTTGGAGTAGGCTAGTGTCTGTAGCGGCTTAATACAGTGTGTGTTAAATCTGGACTAAGTCCCGGGGTTTTTCTGCATTTGCGGTTTCCTCGTTAACAAAATTTCTGGTGTCTGTGTTATTTAAAATTCCGCATTATATTTTTTTATCTTTATAATTGAAATAATACAGGTTGTGGATTAAATCATCAATTAGAGCAATCCAACCTTTGGTTGTTGATTGTCATTGATTGATCCTTGGATATTGGTCTTTAGTACCATTCAGGTTATTCCTTGCATTTGATTAGAACTCGCAGTTCCTGCTTGAGTAAATCAAATCAAGAGAGAGATATAAACTCGTTGATATACTTTAAATTGATTGAGTCTTGTTGATTCTCTTAGAAGTATATTCGAGTTTGTTCATACAGATTGCTAAGAGAAATATTGGGTGGTGTTGTTAGACCCCCGCTTTTTGAATATTGTTGGTATTCAAGCATCACAAAAAAGTACATTTCCATTAGTACATATAGATATATTTTATTGGATATATAATGTCAAAAACATTTTGCTTGCATTCAATCATCAGAAATTAGTTTTTTACATAAAAAAATATTGTTGGTATTCAAGCGTTAGAAACCTAAGTAACGAAGCACAAGAACACTTTTATTTTTTTCTTTTGCAAGGTAGTACATATTGGTATGTTGCATTATTTCCTTTCAGAGTAGATATGAGGTAATTGTATCCGAACAACAAAATATGTACCGAAAAGTATATAAGATATAAACTAGGTTTTCACACAACACATATTGACATGCACTGTTGTTTTGAAAACAATATCTATTGTTGCTTCTATAAATATGTACTATTTGTTTTAACCTAGTACATATCAATATGCACTCTTGTTTTGATACATTTTCAAGTATTATAAAATTAATATTCAACCACATTGTTGGCATTCAAGCATCACAACCAACATCAAAAATGGTATCAAGATGTACATATTGATATGTACTTGGGATTAGTTTCAAAAACAAAAATATCTACTGAAAGGTATGTAGTGTACATTACATCATATTCAGAATACTCAATGTCCTTTCGGAACTCAATACGTATCTCTTTTCATATGTACTTCCAGAAAAATATGCAAAGAAAAAAAAATAACAAGAACACATTTACATGTACATGATGATATATACCGATGAACATGTACTTTTCAATAGTACATATGTAACCTCTTCGACAACACTCTACATAATGATATGCATTCATATCAATAAGTATTGAAGATTTAAACTCCAAGAACAAAGTAGCCGTATCTATTAGATACAACATGAACTAGTCAAGAACAAAGTAGTTTCAACAGTACATATCAACCATAAACTAGGCTTTTGATAAGTACTATGCTTATTCATATCTATATGTACTGATGACTCTAAGAACAAAGTAAACTGTATCCATCAGATATAACATAAACTGGCAAGATATGTCCATCAATACATATCAATATGTACTATTTAAAAAACACTACATATCCTCAGAAGTACTCTTAACAGTACATATCAACCATAAAACTAGGTTTTTAGCAGTACATTTTCATATGTACTGTAGTATCACACACATCATACATTCAATACATATCAATATGTATTATAGGATCACACTAAGATGCGGTAAAAGGGGTTTAACCAAAATATGAACTGTTTCATAATACTACATATCAATATGTACCGATTCATATCGTTTTTTTTCTTTCACGTAATACATGTTAATATGTACTGTTAGATCATACACACTACACTAATCAAACTATCCAAATATACATATTGATATGTAATGTTTCTTTATAAAATGAAATCAGAAGTGATTTATACTGATATGTAGGGTAGATCATATAAGAAAATTTGTATAAAGAATCAACAATAATAAAAATAAACACATTACACATATTAGAATGAATACCAGAATTTTGGAAGAAATCAACTTCTTTTTCTTCGATGCTAGTTCAGGAACAACAGATTTCTTCTTCTTCTTTGATGTAGGTTTAGAACTCGAAGTATTTTGTTCTTCAAAATCATTATCTTCTACCAATTTTTTGGAGAAGAATCTTTGCTAATTTTTCTTAGTAGACTAGGGTTTTGTGCTTGCGATTCTTCAGAAAGTGGAATTTTTTATTTTATACGATTTCTTCATTGTAGATCTAGGTTTTGATTCTTCTCCAAAAAACGACCTAGATTTCGATGATCATCACGTGATTTGATTTGTAAATCTAGGTTTATGTTGATTACCGAAGAAGAAACATGAAGACAGAAGGAGAACGAAGACGGGAGAAACGAAGAGATTTGGGAGAACCGTGTTTCTATTCACAGGAATTGAGGGACGTGGAGAATTTCGCACGTGAATGGTGATGGGCAGGGTAGTAATTTTTAGTTTTTAAAAGGTTTTTGGACCTCCGGTTAATTATTTTTTGCTGCCGGACCATAGGATAAGCTGGGTCGGGTTTTATGGACCAACCAACAAATTTCTCAATTTTTTACTGGGTTCTATCCGGTCAGACCCGGCCCAGATAACTATGTGCTTAACCTAACTTGCTGCCGCTGTATCTTATCATGACTCTCCGCTTTTAATAATATTCTCATCCCCAACGGTCGAAAACAATAACTAATAATAAGCCACGACCACCACACATCTATCTAATCTTGAGTTTAAGTCAAAATGTCAAACTATCTTTAGATCTAACCTGTTGATCGAAATCTATTGACGGTTCAGATTTGAGATCATATTGACCATGGTCAATAAGTTTTCTCCGAAAAAAATTAAACAAAGGAGAAAGAAAACATTACGGACATTCAAAAATCAGTCGGAGATGATGATTTCTGGGAGGTAAGAGATTTTTGGGCGAATCGGAAAACCAATTTGATTTTCAGGGTTCAAGAAAGAAGATAGATAAAGAAAAGAGAGAAAAATGTTTTTGAAGAAATTAAATTCCCAATTTCATATTGATAATGGCGGTGGTGAAGGGTTTGATGGGAAAAGAAGCGGTGTCAATAGAGGAGGTAGAAAGAAGTCTCAGAGGAAGAGCGTAGATGTAGATCATTGGGGTTTTCTGGTAAAAAAATGCACCCATTTCTTTTCCTCTAGTAATGATTGTGTTCATAGTTTCTTGGATTTTGTTGGTACCTTTGGGGATTCGTTGATTCTTTGATTTGATTTTAGCGGAAATATGGATTTCTTCGGTGTAGCTGTAGATTTCTAGGTTATGGATGTTCTTGGATTGATTGTGTATCGTTATGTTCGTTTCGTCAGTTTTTGTCTGCGTGTTATCTTCTTTAGCTGTTTGTTTGTTGCAATTTGTATGTGTTGTTAGGTTTTTAATTCACATTTTTGTTTGTTGCAAGGATTCTTGATGGATAAACACTATTCTTTCTCTTTGAAATTGTTAATACAGGAAGAAATTGATGCACCAATGTGGGTTGATCTGAAGTTAGAATCAAAATCCATGTACCAAGACATGTGAGTACTTGGAAAATTAATATATTAGGGTTTTTTTTAATCTGTTTTTGGTCGATTGATTTATGATACATATTGTAATTTTTGTTGTGTTGCAGAGATGATGCTTGGTTTCAAACAACTCACCCGTAAGCATCTCCAATCTTTCTCTGTAATCTCTATAATATGCTATCACTGTTTTTACAAAAGCCTTGCTTGTGAAATAAAAATGAGTAAATGTTGCTGTTAGAAACTATACTAAATCAGTTTCTCTTATTTCAGGTTCCATCAGTGCTCATCACACAAGTTAATGGCCGAGTTTTCTGCTTTACAAGAAGAGCAGGTAACCTCAAATGCAGACTTACTCGGGTCAGCATCTGCTCCTGAGCTTCCCCCTTCGGTGTCAAAGTCGAGAGGCAAGAATTACAAGAGTAAGGAATGGAAAGGTAATGATCAAGCTAAAGTTGGGGATAAGCAGCACCCAATCAAGGTTTTGAACCGGAAAATCAAGCGCGTAGTGCCAGGAGTAAGCCATGATGTGAAGGCAAAAGCAAGCTTCCCAAATTCAAGACATACCTCGAGTTTGAAAACAATTTCAAAACCTGGTTCACTCCAAACCAAATCTAGCTCAGGATATACGAAGTGCACCTCGAGTTTGAAGACAACCGCAGTTAGTGAAAGCAGTTCAAATGGATCCAAGAAGCCGAATATTATACAAACCAAGACCAGTTTCGGAGTTTCAGAAAGCAAACCAACTGTAAAAGCATGTTCTGTGGGAGAAACCAGTTCAGACAGCATGCAAGCACGCAATTCTAGTAGTTCGTCAAGTTCAAGCACTGGCACTATGGTTCAAAGTTGTCAATCACAGCCATATTCTGACGTCAGACCTACTGAGTTATTTGGTCGGAATAGTGATTTTTTTTCTGATGTAAAGATCAGTCTCAGAAGAAGCATCGTTACAAGACAAGCATCGAGGGTGGAAGTCAGGGATGGCAGAGAAATTCAGAGCTCTTCTTCTAGCAAGTCCAGTGTTGAGTCGCCGTCAAGTTCTAACTCTGACCCTAAGGACATTAAGAGAGCTGCAGGCAATAGTATAACGATGGCAATTGCTTCTCAACATACGAACCAATACATACGAAATGGGACAACTATTTCCAAGTCATCAAGTAGTCAGTGTTCTAATCTCAATTCTAAGTTTCAGCGTGAACGTGTAGCTCGCCAATCAAGTTATATCTACCAAGATAAACCAAAGCTTAAGGCATCAAAGACAAAGGTGATGATAAACTGTACAACAGCTCCAGTTGAGATGCCAATTATGTGTGCAAACTGATCTAAAATTTAAATTTAATCCTGCAGGTTTCTTATCAAGCTGATCCAAGAAGATCATTGCGGGTGCGTAATGCACAAGAACAAAATTCACTTGGTTTGAAAGCTAAAAAGCTTTTAGCTGACAGTGGCAAAGTGTATCCCGGTGCGCCAGTTGGCCCAAATCGGAAAGCAAATGTCAAAGATGATACCTTCAAGAGCAAACTTCAGTGTCCTGATGCTTCAAAAAACGGCTTAGCAAATAAGGATGGCAAAGGGCCACTAGAGGTATGAGTTTTTATTACCATTAATGAATTGTTTACTTCATTTTCTTGTTACAATTCAATATGTTTGAAACTTAGAATAACCAAATTGTCTGAATTTCGACATCTCGATGAATGCCTAAATTGCGTGAATCATGTCATGCGAATCCACCGTGTAGAAAACAAGCGACTGGAGAGTTTGTGTACATTCTGATGTGATAAAATTTGATATAAAGTTGATTTAGAAGCCAATACATTCTGATATTTTCACTTTTATAGTCAGTATTGATTAGTAATGTCAGGCAAATCTCACTCTGTAGAAAACAATGCGGAAGTTTGTGTGCGTTCTGGTGTGATATGGTTTTGATACGAAGTTGGTTTAGAAGCCAACACTTAGTAATATACTCATTTTACATTCTGATTGGTGTTGTTGGGACAAACCTAACCGAAACGTTACTGGTGTGTTTCTATAGATATATAGAAATTGATAAATAGTTTTATATCAATTTAGTACACCTATCCCTATTGAACTGTGTAGCAGCTTGACCTTTCTCCATTAGAAACAAGCTAAAACAACTTAGGAAGGAGCTTCCGGTTCGAAATTATGACTCAAAACCAGTCCATGATCTCTAACTGAAATGACATGCAAACTTTCACTAAGAACAAAAGCTTAGTCAGAGAACAGTAACTTTATAAACAAATGGTGCAAGCTATGTCTTGTATATTTCGTGCATTTAGAGCAAACAAGGCACTTCTTTTCCATTTATTTATATCCTTCAATGATGAATGTATGAAGTTGATGTGTCGTTTGAATGGATCAGATTTCTTTCACTTTCAAGTTTTTGTAATATTTTCTCTTAACTGTAGATTTTCTGTTTTTTTCTCTTTGGTGTGAGTGTATGAGGTGGAAGTCTTAATTTGAATCACTAGAAATAATTTCATTTGAACTTTCAAGTTCTTATATTCCCTCTCTCATTATCATCCATACAAACAGGAAAAAGCTGATGGAAGAATCAAAGGAAAAAATCCAAAGACTTTAGCACAGAAGAAGGTTTACTTTCGATAGAAGACTACTTGAATGAAATTGTATAGTACTGTAAATACTTTCTTTTGTTTATCCCAAAAAGAAGACGGATTTCTTTTCTGCCATCTTCAAAACTCAGGACGCCTTGACCTGATTACCTCTTTTGTTGTAGACTCATCTAACTTTGAGAATGTCTTTATACAATTTTCATATGCGAATATATTCAGCAGCGTCCCTTTTTCTGTTTTCATGTGTAGAAAATTGTGGGCTGAATGCGCCTGAATGTTTGTAATTTGAAGGAAAAAAAAACATTGCTTGAATTGACAAGGCTGAACAACACAGAATCAAGGCTGGAAAAAAGAAGTCCCTTACAAATTTGGTTTTCACAGCTATTTTTCTGAGTCGCATGAAATCCTCTTCTGATGCAGGGGCATATATGTCACTTTTGAGTTTTTCCTGATTGCTCGTAACGCATCATCTTCCTCCTGCAAGGACTTGCTTGCCCATACAATTTGTTTGTTTAGAATGACAAGAAAGACTTTTGCAGCTCGTCATGCGTTTTCATTTCTTCTTTGTAAATGTAGCCTTAACCCATGGACCAAGACCAGGGAACAAAAGGGTAGGACAAAAATGGCACAGAAATAAAATAGCAGGGTCAAACTGGTAAAATTGAAAACATGTGTCAATATAAAAAATGGAAATGAGGTTCCCATGGAATCGTGTTTCAGATTGAATAGGCCTTCTTCGTCTTCGCTGTCTTTCTCTCTAAATTCAATCAAGTTAGTGTTTCTCTACAGAAGAAGAAAGTTCAGATCGCTTCTTAATCTAATATCAATTCATCTAGAAATCCAATAATCTTTTGTTAATTTTTTTTTTATTTTTTATTTTGATTGGTGCAAATCCTAAAATGGGCAAAACATGAATTAATCCATGGAAGGTGTCACTTGCTTGATTAAAAATAAAATATGGTAATTGAAATATTCTGCAGTGGAAGGCATTGTAGCTGTAAAATCTATTTAACTTCGTACAAATCGTGTTGTATGTTATTTTCTAGAATATTTGTGCAAGTGGTAGAACCTTCAAATTAACGGACACTATTCAGTGATCAAACCCACTATTGGTACAAGTTACAAACACTAACTAGATGATCTATCTACTTCTGTAACTTGATTTGGTTGACATACAGGAAGTTGGGAAGTGATGACCATATCCTTCTTTAGGATTTAGGAAAGTGTGCATCTGGGGCTAGAAAATGCACATCAAATCGCTGCACTTTCTTAAGAATTAAGCAGTTAATTGTATATGCTATCCTGCTTAAGTTGGGTGTTCCCTTACCATCAGGTTGTGCAATTCTTCAATTGTTTCCATGGTAGAACTGTATAAGGGTTCGAAACAGAAAATAGTGCATCTAAATTATAAAGGTCCCTCGGGGTTTCCGTGGTTGAGTTATGGATGTTCCTTAAAGAGTATCTAGTGAACCTTTGGAGTTGCAGTGCGTTAAGCTCTTCCTTCTCGAATTGATGAATGAAATTATGGTTCCAACCAGAGACAGTAACTCAGTAATTCTTTTAGTTTAGAGAGAAATCTATAACGGCGATTGATATTCTCTAAACTATGAATTCTGCATGCCTCTGTTTCTTTTTCTTTTTTTTTGCTACTTTTCAGCATAGTTTGTCTTGTTACTTTTTAAGTTCTGTAAATGAAATTTATTTTCTCTTATATGTAATATGATGCCTTAATATTTGCTCAGTTCAGACAATGACAGCAGCCAAAATCATTGGAGCTGTGGTAGGGACTACGGTACTTGATTTCGGGTTGGAACATGTTATGTCTGATAGGAAGTTGTTTGGAGGTAATAGTTGCAAGGTGGCGCTTTAAGTTTTTTCTTATAATACTTATATCAGGGTTTGAATCTTATATATTTTACTATATGATGAAACACCACAGGGACCACTCCGTCAACTGTTTCAAACCAGGCATGGTGGCAAGAAACTGATAAGAAGTTCCAGTCGTGGCCTCGTGTAGCAGGACCCCCAGTTGTTATGAACCCCATCAGTCGCCAGAATTTCATTGTCAAGTCTCGTGATGAATAATGTGGGAGGAAAGTGCTGTAGTATCATTTGTGGTGCGTGATTAGTTTTCAATCTGCCCCTGAAAGTGGATACTCAGAATGGAAGTAGCTCATCTACTCGAAGTCTGATTATAATGACTACTTTTTTTTTATCACATTGTGTAGTTGTTTTTGTGGATATAGGTATTGGTCAATAATGATAAAAACCTGATTGGGAACACAATATGCACCTTATGATTGTTCTGATAGTACTATGGTGCGATTCTTATTTTCTTTTCTGCCTTCTAGTTTCAAGGTTGGATAGGATTTTGTTATTCATTCATTTTTTATTGCCATTTGAAATAATGGTATATACTCATCCTGCATCAAAGTCATATCATCTTCTTATGGCAAAAATCAAGGTTGTGCTAAAACCTTCTGGAAAACCTAAGCTTACAAGATCCTCTGTTGGTCGACTGCTTTGTTGGCCTGTTTTTCTTTTCATTTCAATTTTCATATTACGGCTTAGGGCTGTGTTAAGTTTCTGTGTGCTTCATGTTTCCATCTTGGTTTGGGGGGAAGAAATCTAGTCTGGTCTTATCCCTTGCCGGTCACCACTTGGAAACATGAAGCATAAAACATGTATCCAACAATAAAACCTTGGGAATCGAGGGAGTAATGAAAACATTTGTTTCTGTGTGTCTCCATGCCTACATTTACCCTATGCCCTTTCTGCTGCAGTAACCGCCTCTTGCTCGGTGGCTTCCTTTTAACACATTGATCTAATTTAATCTATTAATAACCAACTTGGCCAACATTTAGTAACTTGCCTCTTAGCTCGCTGCCTACATCTATGCGTTTTTCTACTCTTACGGTGAACCGTCGTAGAATTATAAAAACCAACTTGGCCAACATCCATGGACGCAATTTTAGCAGGGGGGTGCACACAAAATACACATTATTCACCTGGTTGCCTTGAATAATTTTCCCTATACAAGCTGCCAACAAACTACAAATAAACCCCAACTTTATATCGTCTACTGTAAACGCATGGACTGATGACACTTTCCACATGGAACCACCGTCAGGGAATCCATAATTGACGAGGAAGCCCATAAAGATGAAATCACCATCACCTGAGAATGGAAATAGATGAAACATAACCAGCTAGACTAGTACATTATCCAGAGTTTCACTATTTCAACTCATACCATCGCTAAGAATAATTGAAGTAAAACCTGCAATGAGATCGCAACTGGATTAAACAGGTTTTGTCATCAAAACTGTTACAAGAGTCGAGAGGTTTTCATTGTGCCTAGTGAGATACTTAAAAAGGTAGAAGTCAGGAGTTGTTTTGATTCAAATATACACAACATATTCATTACCAATCTATATATATTAAAAAAAGTTAAAATCACCAATCTACTATGGAAATATTACATGACCAAAACCTTCTATGGTGTGACCCTAAGAACCAATTGTTGCTTCCAAAGATCCGACAGTCAATAATCATCTCCTCAGAGCGCCATAATTCCTAGTTACCTGCAAACAGGAAAACAAAGAGTTACATACTGGTCCAACTGCTCTTTTTAACGAAGCTAAAGGACTCCAGTTTATTTTGTTCGTGTTAGCTACAATTTATTACTATCACTCTTGCAATTCTTTTTACCAGTGCGAATAACATTCATATGCTTTATAAAAATTATTTCTCAAATTCCTACTTACCCGAGGTTGAGCCTTCTTCAACCTGTTAGCCATATCATCATCGTCGTCGTCGTCATCATCATTAGTCAAGATTGGTTTGTGACTAGAACAAGAATCCTGTTTCCGTCCCCTTTTATTAGATGATGTAGCTCCCCTACCTCTACCTCTACCTCTTGCTCTTGTAGCTGGGGCTGCTCTTTTGCGACCTTTAGCGGGGATATCTTCGTTTTCCTTCACAAAAGAAAAGAAGAATCCAGACAATCATATATAGGCTATGTTACAAATTTTATCTTGATAAAACTGATTTCAGCTAAGCAACACTTCGATATGCAATGACAAGATCAAACAAGGGGAAGGATTGCTATGGTGAACTTTTTTAAGGAAAACATTCACCACTCTCTTAAACACCATCTTTCATAACTGAAGTTCTACACTTGCCTGATAAGTCAAATGTGTTGACATGACATAAGATTTCACTTAAAGAGATGTCTTAGATTTAAGCACTAATAACTCTACGATGTATCTAATATGCAATGTTCCTTAACTAGATCATACCTCTTATATCAAAGCTATTTAGTAAATTTATTAGTTATGTAATTTCTCAGTGCATTCCTTCTTAAATTCAAACACAAGGCAATAGTTTTTAAAAGGGAATTAGGACTAACCGAACTGTCAAGGACGTCATTAACCCCAAATTCCTCCACCTCATCACTAGAAGGAGAATCCAATTTATCATCATCGTTCTCAGTACTTGGGACTGCACTTGGTGTAGCAACTGAAGCAGATCTGCAATGAATAAATTTTAAATAACCCCCGAAGCAAAAAATCTTGTCTTTTATGTCATTATAAAGTGCTACAGAAAGTATAATGCTCAAGTGGCAAAAGCCTCCCAAAGGCTAAAGATATTGTCCATAGGCTAACCTATCAGAACGCCGAATGGTCAGTGCTGCATCGAGAGTTGTTTGCTTAAGGTTACTAGATCCTCTTCCTTTACCCCTTCCCCTGGTCCCCCTACCTCTTGTAGAGGTTCCAAAAGCATCCTGAGAAGACCTAGAAGCAACAGCTGATGATTTGCTGCCTCTTGCAGTAGACCTTGAGCTTGATAACAGCTGGGTGGTGTCTTCATCATCACTGAAGGAATTAGAAATTCCAAATCCAGCTGTATTTTTACCCCTTGTATCCTATATACATGTAAAACCACGGCTAAATTTAATTACAAGAAAACGAGAATAACCTAGCTCAGGAAACTCGTGCAATTTTGTTACATCAAACAAACAGAAGGTAGGAACCCAACCCTGAAACTCCCTGAGAAGGGTGTGGCCTCTGCGCCGTCCTTGGAGCGCATCGACATTTCTTTTACACGTGCCTGAAATATACTAGCATTGGTTACAAAAGAAAAGAAAAAGGAAAAGCTCGATACAACACAACAGTTCCTGATGCAACAAGCACCAGCTTGACTTGGGGGGGAGTTGAAGACCTTTAAACATACTAGAGCTTAAAAATAAAATAAAAAAGATTCTTGCCTGCATGCACTCTCCGACTTTAAGAATTAGATCTTCCTCCTCAAACTTCAGAGTATCTGGTTCCTTTGAAATTTGTTTCTGTATAAATAGGACTTGATATGTCAGATCTAAGCACAGAAGAAATGTAATACCTCCTGACAACAGAACACAATGCAAGAATATCTATTATGTAATAGTAACAGCATAAGAAGTCAGAAGTCACAGCAAGGTTAAACTTACACGTGTTTCTTCCAAATTGTATTTCAGGCAATCATAGAATGCGTTTTTGTCATCCTTGTTAACGAAATCGTGCAGTGCAACATCCAAATCATTAACTGGAAGGATCTCCATTTTCTGCAAACACGAGATATGATTACTGATGTGAATATAGAAAACGAATAGCTAAAAGTTCCCAACTAATATCAGAACGTATACACTGGAATATCTCTTGATATAGGGCCAGGGTAAACAACAATGACAAAGTAAATTAGGGTTTAGAAGGAACTGAAAAAGGTTGTATGGTCAAGATGAGCGCCGCGAGGATAATGCCAACCATGAAAAAGGAATAAATAAGAAAACAGAAAGTTATAGCTGGATACCAAATTACTTTCAGCAACCAGAGCCTCAATGTTTTGTTGATTTAACTCCTCGGGGCGAAGCCGTTCGGAATCATCAATCTTGCCTACACCCCAACAACAAATAATCAAATAAAGTCCTCGGGGCACGAGTGCAGAGTAGACGATATCGATTCCTTATATCAAAATTCAAAATGGATAAATTGATTACCTTCATGAGCCTGGCGTTTCTTGGCAGCCTTCGAGAAAATTAAAATATCTTGTGGATTTGCAACCTACAAAATCTAAGAAACATCAATCAATTTAATAAAGTGTGATCTAAAACTAATTAAAATACATTTCATAGTCCTTAATGATGCTGAGTGGTAATTCAAGCCTCAAGGTACCTTCCCGACGTATTTCTGCCCAAATCTTTGAGGATTTATTGTCATAAAACCAGAGTAGTCAACCTGTTGAATCAGTAGATCACTGTATCAAACACCGCAGCATTAACAATTTTATATATTAGCTAAAACCTTAATATAATAGAAATTAAAGAGAAGGTGTTACCTTTAACCTGATTAACGGAAGGGCAAGCTCTGATCTACTCACAGGCGTCCCGCTAGATTTCTCGATCAGATTTCTGACCTAAAGCGATCGAGACTTTGTAAGATATAATGAGCATAAGAATAGTCAATAAACTCAAAAACTATTACATAAAGGGCGTAAAGCCAGTAAATATAAAGCAGAGCCGAGATAAATATAAGCGCACAATCCATCAAGAACATAAAGTATCTCTTACCACATTGTCCAAATGTTCAAGAACTGATGCTTGATCATTGGGATCAATGTCAGCTTCATCCTTTAGCACAACCTAATTCATCAGCACTAGATGTGTAAGAGAGATTCAAGGAACTAAAAAGAACGTTATTGTATACCTAGTTACTAACCTCAGCATATTCGAAAGGTCTGACTGAATGCAATGGTATCTTGGTAGGGCGATACTGATTTCCCTGTAAAAGTGAAGGTGTCAACCATTTAGGCAGTGCATAATGATGGGTCACATGTGCATTAGGAGGGAGGAGAAAGTGACATGATTTTGCACCATAACAACCTTAATTTCTAGAAGTAGGACATGCTTAGGTTTTGCTTCCCCGTCTATTAAAGAGGTTGCTACAGAAGAACCTGGCTGAGTAATATGGAAACCCATCCCTGGAACTTCCTGAAATCAGAAGCATATGAATAAGATGTTACAACAGATAACTGAGATAACTAAAGGTGAAAAATGAGAGAGAATGCCATGATTATGAATAAGAAACAAGCATGCACAAGAAAGCTAACATGTCGTACCTGAGGGTCAACAAGGCACTCATGTTCATGCCCCCACACAACAAAATCCAGGAATCGTGGCAGAAAATGCTCATTGATTGCATTTTTAGGATTCGTCTTTATTCTGCATATCACATTGACTGTTTATTATAATGGCAGTCCAGATCCAGATGATCAAATTTTGCTTATATAAAAAAAGGATAAAATCTTGAAAATTTTGCACCACAAAACATAATGCTCTCAAAAGAATAATCTCTAAGTTTCAATTGTTCAAGGACATCATTTATCTATCACCTTTGACTTTGACTAAATATTAGTTATGAAGATACAGTATATGACCTGTTTTGATGAAGAACAAGAATATTAAACCAGTCTGACACTTGACACCCTTCTTGAGGTTCAGGAAGCATCCACTGTACAGCATGTGGTGTCTGGTATTAAATAATAGAATGAACCCACATTTTAGTAACTTGGTATTAAAACCTAGAAAAATCCTGAGACCTGTTTTAATTTTCAATGAAAAAAGTACCTGAAACATTCGATTGAGCCGTTCATCCCTTATGTTTCCAAGACCATACAGAGCCACAGCTGTTGAACCCTGCACTCAGAAACAGCAAGACTATTTTACCATGCCTGGTGAAACTAATGCCCCACTCTCAGCATCATATATGTTAGTATAACTAACCTTTCGAATAAGAATAGGATGAAGAGTTATCTGACCAATACCAGAGCCTCCAAGGACCATTTTCCCAAAATAGTTCACAAGATTGCAAGCGGAAAGTATATCAATAGCAGACAGATTGTCCTGTCAGAACAGTTAAACAACAGTTTCTCGTCAGTGAACGGAGAGTAAATGTTGATGACTAAAAACGATTTATAAGATCAATTGATCAAGCCAGTACAGTATCTGGAGATTAGCCAGGTAGGTCTAAGAGGATGGCCAGGATATCCCGATTATCCACATAGAGATAAAAGGAGAAATAAAAAGAAAAGATGGCACTTTGAATTACAACAAATAGAAAGTACTATTTCCCATGGCAACCATGAATTCAGGGATTCTTTTAACGAAATCTGACCTAGCTTTTGACATTGAAAGAACGAAAAATCCTATAATGTGAATAAGCTTAGTGAGATAAGGATGGAAACTATGGAGCATTATTCAATAGGCCAAAAAAAAAAAGGAACAGATAGAATGTTCTGGTTGCTAACAAGTATCAACATATAGCTTACCACTCCGGCGGGATCATCATGATTTCCATGTATGGTAAACACTGGCAGGCCAACATTGAAGTGGGGATCTTCATAGTTCACATGACCAAAGCTGGATAAGCACATCGAAAGCTTTAGAACCTAAATGATGTTTGTTCTCAATTTAAACAGATAAAGAACCAAGAAAGAAGATACACTGACTACTGAATTCATTTAAGAAGAAACAAAAAGTAGGTAACTACCTTTTAGAAACAAAGGTAAGGATCTTACAGAAAAAAAAAAGTTACAATGATATTTACTGAAATGAAAGAACAAATTAAGAAAAGTTGAAGCATATAGAGACATTACATATTAGCGAAGTTCACTGTCTGATCACTGACAACTTGGAATTGCACGGGCTGATCATTGAGGCAGTATCGACGAAGGATCTCAATCGTCTTCACTAGGGTTGTTCTTGAAGGTTTATTCTCATGGAAAAGATCACCACCAAGAAGTAAGAAATCCACCTGCAATCAAGAGAATCAGCATACTGCTCTTAAGGATTCTACTTAACAGCAACACATGCATATCCACAAACAACATAACTATAGATGGCATAGAAGAGTAAAAATTGAACCCTCAATAATTACACTGATTAAAAAAAAGTAATAGGGATGCAAGCAGAAGTATCATAACGAGACATTGGATAGGCTGCAGGAAGCCTGACAAAAACGAAAAGTGGAAACACCTATAACTATAAGCAGGATTCGACCTATAGGCGGCTTCATGGACCAAACGATATCGAGCACTTTCAAACCAACCAGCATTTAGAGCGTGAAAACCAAAAGTTAGCTATTCTGTCCCAGTTACAAAAGAGATTATACTGGAGCAAGAGTTGAATAACTAAGCATATAAAAAAACAAAGCCACTCGTGCATCTATGGGGGGATACAAACCATAGTTAAATATGCTCATATAATAAGTGTATAGCAGGGATATGGCTTGCCTTTTTCTGCTCCGCAATTGAGCATATTTCCTCAAAGGACTGAAACGAATCAAATCGACGTATCTCATCTTTTTCCATATAACCCAGATGGCAATCAGTGGCAACAAGCACTCGGAGTGTGTCGCTGCCATCCTCCCTGTAATGTCAATCGAATAAATAAAAATTTAGAAAGACTGCAGAATAGAAAAAATAGTGCAAACAAGCATTATAAGTGTGTTTCATATTACACGCAGAGTCGAATACATTGCATTCCACAGTATTTTCTTTTCCTCTCTTTTGTCTGGGCGAAAATGAATAGAATGCGTAACAAGAAATAGCGTGCTTCATGGGTTAATACTACTGTTATGGGACTCAATCAAGTACAAAATCACCAAGGTGATCACATTCCAAAACTCTAATTCTTAAAAGTAAAACTTCTTAAGAAGAAAATTACCTAGAGGAATCACCCATCTTGTCTCAGCTTCACCTCTATAGATCCTGCAGAGAAGAAACAACAAAATGAGGAACTCGTCCAAGAACCAATTAAAAAATATAAAGCAGTAAACAAAGTGGGAAATGGAAACTCAAACTAAAACGCCCAACAATCAAACCCTAGAAGAAGGAAAAATAAATCCTAAGTACAAAATTATGACAAAAGTGAATCAACTTAACTAAGAATCACAGGATTAAATCAGCAGTAAACACTAAGGACTATAGTAACATGACAATGAGAAACCCTAAAACAAACGAATGCCCAAGAGAACAAATTTTGACCTAATAACCGGAAAAGAAATAGCGAGAGAAACAGAAACAAAGTGAAGATTAAGAACTACCTTTACTACTATTCCAGTAAGCTATGGAGAGAAAGAAGAGGGCGAGAGAGATTTCAGCGAGTGTGTAAGTATCTGCGGAGAGAGACGAAGAAGAAGGTGGCGCGGAATTTTAAACTAAGAAATTCTGAAATACTATCCAATACACACGGTTGTCCTTGTCTTTTCAGTAATTGACAGTTATATTCTAATACTCATTCTCTTTATCAATGGTATATGATGTAATTTTACTAAACGCTAGGGCTATTCTCAAAACTTAAACCCTTCGTGTAGATAAAACCCAAAATTCTGAAAACCTATACACCATTATCAAATGTCGATTTCTTCATCTCTATGTTCGTCTCCAAACTTAATTCAGAAACCACCATTCAATTCAATTACTAAGAAAACTTGTCAGATTAATTATTATGGTTTTCTTCGTTGTAATCAACTTCTTCAGTTTCGTTATACTAAGACTAGAAGTATTCAACAACCAATAAAACGGTGTTCTGATTTTTCTGGGTTGTCGATTAAACAGTTCCCTATTGGGAGAAAACTAGGGTTCAGTGTTTGTGCAGAGAATGGAGAAGGAGAGGAAAAGAAGGATGTTGTTGATGAAGCTGAAGAAGCTAGAGGACAAAGTACAATGCCCTCTAGGTTTAGATGTTTGACTAAAGAAGCTCCAGATCGTCCTGTCAGATGGCCATGGTTGATTGGTTAGTAAAATTGTATTCATGTTTTAATTCCTTTGTTAAATGAGATTATTAGATTGTCATTTCTATATGTATGTGTGCCAAAATTTGCTTAAGATGCTGAAAATAGGGAAAAACATGTTACGGTGATATCTTTATGTTGGGAATTTACCACAGATGTTAGTAGTCTTTCAAGAACAAAGTGAACAAGTAGATGTTTTATAAAAATTGCTTACGGTGTTGTGTGTTGTTTGAAGCTCCCTTGTATCACTGAACATAGGTTCCCTGACAGAGTCCCTCTTTTGCGCTTTCAAGTAGTATATACATTATGGTGAGATTCAAATGCACTCTGTAGTTTTCTGCGGTTAGGGGAGGGAGAGAGGGACTTTAGGAATTGAGTCTTGTGAGGAAAAAGCGAACAAATGATTGGTTTTAAATATCAGACAATTGGTTATTTATACTAAAGCAACAGAAGTAGCATAACTAATTGAAACGTGTTACCAACAGTCTCCATTTTCTGCAAGAATATTGTCCAAGAAACAGCTTCCACTTACATTTATACTGTTTAAAGAGTTTACGGTGCTATCTAGATGTAAACAACTTTCTGTTGTTTTTTGTGCCAAGTAGCTCCCTTTAAAACAGTGAAAAGGATTCCTGTATTATCTTCATTTCCAGTTAGGGTTAGCAACATGACAACATCTTATCGGCCTCGTGTGATTTTTTCATATGATTGTACACACTCATTTTGTACCAATTCCTAGTTCCTAGGATGTCATGGTTCATGTCAAACTAGCTGTTGATATTGTTTGTCTTTTACATACTGGTAATTCGCTAGTGATAAACAGGTAAGGTAATGATGTTGCTTTGTGAACACGTGTTGACCTTGTCTACTTTGAAATAATTGGCAGCCCTGGCATTCCTCATTTACGCATGGCGATCAGTGTTATGGGAACTTTCTAACTGGAAAAAAGCTGTTGTGGGCATTGCCAGCTTCACCGCTTACCTTTCTAAACTTGCCTTGGCAATTGTATATCATTTCTTCAGTGATCCAATTACTGCAGTCCTTGGATTTTTCGAGACATCACTCTACAGTGTTCGATACATGTACTCGGATATAGTTGCAGCAGCCCCTGTTCCAGAGCTAATGGTAATCATTCTTTTAACATCAGCAGTGCTAGCTATTGCAGAAGCCCCTGTACCAAACTCCATAAATTGCCAATCTTATCTCATATCTGTGGCTGGCTTTATTGGGTTAGCAGCTGTGAAGAGTTTCATCCCCGAGTCACTCTTTTGGGTGTTCCTTGTAGGACTATTCTGTTTCGCAAAGTTTGTTAAGAAGAAAGATAATGTCTCATCTGCAATGCCAGTCGCTGCAGTGTTGACCGCTGTAGGTGAGCCATGGGTGAGAGCTCTGGTGATGACTTTGTTTACCTCTCTCGCCATATATCACCACTCAAATATGAAGAAGAGTCTTCCAGAAGAATATGCAGAAGTTGAAGTTGCAAGTTCTGTTCGAAAACTTCCAGTGCCGCTGGTGGGAGCGGCTTTGGCCGTCGGTATCCATCTTGCTGCCAAATGGGTTCGTTACCGGCACTTGACTTGGATGATCGTATAAGTATGCATGGACATGTTTTAGCAGCAGTGTTCTCTTTAGCAGAAGCACCTAATTCTTGTTAAAAGATTGTAAAAGTTGCTAAGACTATTGATAGTAGCCTACATGTCCCAGTTGGTAAAGTTTGGCTAAATTGGAATAGAGTTAACATGGTTTTTCCTTGTTGTACAAATTTTATAAACTTAAAGGCTAAAGCAGTAAGTCAGGTGTTTTTGTTTTGCTAATTGGGTTACACTCACAATCTCTCATTCTCGGATCATAATGTTGCGGCAAATATGTTCCTGCTACTGAAAATATGTTACTCGCTATCCACCTTTTTCTTTCACGTTATTCTCAATTTACTCACACTTGTTTTTAATTTTTTTTTAACGCTATCTACCTTATTCCCAATTTATTTACTTTTAAATCCGTAATCAATGGATTCTTCCGATGAAGAGATGCAAGTTCATATGAATCGATTTAAATCACAACAACAAATGTGTGTTCAGATGTTGTGACACCAGGATGACAAGTCAGAGAACTAACCGACACTATGATGGTGCTACATTCATAGCAGATATTTGGAGCTTCAGAGCCAAAGAAGCATTCACAAGAAAATACGCGTATCGAGGGAGGGATGAGTTCCACCAGAAGCTGATGCACGATTAGTTTAATCCTGATTATGGGTACCCTAATGGAAATTTCCAAAGTTGATTATATGTTGCCCACCCCTGGTGATAAAGATTATTAATGAGCTTTCTCTGGTACAACTTGGATTTCATTAACTCTGCATGTATAGTTTCTTACTGCATAGCTTGTTCTAAGCCAGGATATAGTGGGAAGACGGTGCTAGGTTGCTGACCCAACATAAAAATAGCTGAACTTTCATGAAATGAGACCTATACATAAATCGTTTGGGGTCACCCTCTTAGTGACGCGCCATATTGAAACCCGGGTATGGTATTAAATGAGCAAGGGTCGGGTTGTCACCTCTAAGGTGATGCGCCATATTTTTTTGTTGACGGGAAAGGGGCTCCAAAGAACCCATATCAAGACATGGGTATGGTGTTAAAATAGAAAAGGCCAGATCGTCCCTCTGTTAATGGCGCGCTAAATCATCGCCCGGATGTAGTGGTAAATGAGTGTGAGTCTTCATACTTTACTCGACGATTGCGAAGGTAAAGGAAGTTAGCCGAGGTAAGTAGGATTCGTTTGGGTAGCTGGAATGTGGGGGTCTTAACATGCTTCAAGATATGGTACATAGGAGAAAAATAAAACAAGAATGCATGGCTGCTAATGGGGGGACAGGAATTAGCAGGGGATACCGTTTGAGTGATCCGATGGCGAGGATCGGATATAATTCTTTTGTCTCATATGAAACGGTATCCTTGCTAATTTCGGTCCCCATTAGCAGTCATGTAAGAATGGGATAGGCATATTAATCGGTAAGAGCCTCGAGGACGGAGTGGTCAACGTTAGAATATAAGGGGTCAGGATCATCCTAGTCAAACTCGTAGTTGGGGATATGGTTTTGAACGTCATTAGTGTGTATGCTCACAAGTAGGTTTAGTTGGGAAGCCAAGCGGGAATTCTGAAAGATCTAAATGGCATCGTTAGAGATGTGGCTAGTAGCGAGAAACTTTTTGTTAGAAGAGACTTCAACGGTCACGTTGGCACAAGTAGGGCAGGTTTGAGAGGGTGAATGCAGAGTTCAGGTATGGTGATAAAAACCAAGGAGGAGGAGACATTTTGATTTTTGTTATAGCCTCTGACCTCATGCTTTATAAGACCTTCTTTAGGAAGAGACAATCCCGTTTAGTGATTTTCGGTAGTGGTCAATACTCTAGTCAGATCTATTTTGTTCTTACTACTAGGAAAGTGGATAAAAGGGAATATATGGATTGTAAATTTATACCTGGAGAGTGTATCGTCTCACAGTATCAACTTCTGATATCCTACTTTCTCCTTAGGACTCGTGTTCGACGGGACAAAGGCTTCAAGGTTACAAGAATGAAGTGGTGGAAGCTCAAAGAAGACGTCTCAAGGGTGTTTAAAGATAGGCTTTTGGCGGAAGGGGTATGGAGCATAGAAGTAGAAGTAGAAGCGAATAACATGTGAGAAGAGATGATAACTCGCATTCGAAAGGTGGTTGTAGAGGTGTTTGGAGAAACGAGAAAAAATAGACGTAAACCGAGAGATACTTGGTGGCGGAACGAGGAGGTACGAAAGGCAATCAAGGAAAAAATAGTATTACAAAGGAGTGAGGAGAACATACGAAATTACAAAGCGATAAAAAAGAACGCCAAGCAAGAGATAAGTGAAGCAACGGGTCGTGTATATGAAGATTTGTACCAGAAGCTAAATACAAATGACGGAGAAATTTTTTTTACATGATAGTTAAACTTCGTGAAAGGAATACGAGAGACTTCAACCAAGTTAAATGTGTCAAAGATGAAAATAATCGACTTTTGGTAAAGGACACCGAGATAAAGAATAGACGAAGAAAATACTTCAACAAGCTTTTCATTATAGAGAATGAAAACCACGATCGATCTGGATGACTCTTTTAACGACACCAATAGAAGATTTGTTAGGAGGTCCGAAAGCCGGAGGTAAAAGAGGATGAAAATAGGGAAGGCGTTGGGGCCTGATAGCATCCCTATTGAGGTGAGAAAATGCCTTGGAGATGTAGGGATAACTTGGCTAACCAAGTTGTTGAACAATATTTTCCAATCGAAAAAGATGTCGGATGAGTATGGGGAAAAACGTTTTAGTAACAATATTCAAGAACAACTGAGATATTCAAAGTTGCACAAATTATAGAAAAATCAAGCTCATCAGTCATACAATTGTGCACCGCTTATAAAGGGAATAAGACAATTTGGTTTTAGGCATGAGAGGTCGACTATGGACGCGATCTTTATAACGAGACAACTTATGGAATGATATCGGGAACAAAAGAATGATATAAAATGATATTTATCGACTTGAAGAAAGTGTGCGACAACAGGTCATGTGGTGGGCTCTTTAAAATGAGAAATTCCCCACAAAGTAAGAGTTACCCTCATCAAGGATATGTATGATGGAGTTGTGACTAGTGTTCAGGCTTGCAAAAGCGAAACTAGTGATTTTCCTCTTAAAATAGGATTACATCAAGGGTCAACGCGAAGCCCTTATATTTTTACCTTGGTGATGAATGAAGTTACAATGGATATTCAAGGAGAGATCCTTTGGTGCATGCTCTCCAATGACGTGGTGCTAATTGGCGAGAGTGAGGTAGAAGTTGACATGAAATTGGAGTTTTTGGAGGCGGACTCTAGAATCAAAAGGATTTAGACTTAGTAGGATTAAAACCGAGTGTATGATATATGGGTCTATCTATGATGGATCGGAGGATGGGGAGGTCACTTTGGCAGAACAACTAGCGCCACAAAAGGATACTTTTCGATAGTTAGATTCGATGTTGGAGAATGATGGCGAGATTGATGAGGGTGTTAGCCATACGATTCAAGCGGGATAGGTAAAATGGAGATAAACATCTGGCATTGTATGCAATAAAAAAGTTCTGCAAAAACTCAAAAGAAAGTTTTATAGGACGACGATCAAGCCTGCGATGATGTATGGTGCCGAATGTTGGGTGCGCATAATAAAACACGTTCAGGAGAAAAGTATAGCAGAAATGCTTATGCTGTGCTGGAGTTGGGGAAACACGAGACTCTACCGAATTAAGTATGATGATATACGTGATAGACTTGGAGTAGCACAGATCGAGGAAAATCTTATTCATCATATGTATGCACAGGTAATATATCTCCAACGTAATCCCCTGAGGCACCAGTATGCACTGGAAATATAAGCTTTCCGCGGACACAAAGAAAAATATAGGTTGGCCAAGATTGACAAAGAGGAAAAGGCAGTGAAAAGAGACTTGAAGAAATGGAAGGTATCGAAAGAGTCGGTGTTAGACAAGAGCACGCGAAAATTCACAATCCACGAACAAGAATCATAATATAAGAAAGATGGTTTATGATCTGGGTTTAATTTCTAGCCTACCATAACATGTTTGGGAATAACGGCTTAGTTGTAGTTGTTGTTTTATTGTTGTACAATCCTTAAAAAAACGAAGGTTACTTCGGTCATAAGGGTTTTAGGTCATGCGCGTCCAGCGAATTCTAACAATGAGTACCTCCATATTGGAAAAACAACTTCATACACTTTCATATTTTTGTGAAACAATGATTAATCATTTTGTTCCAACGTAATTACCGAAACCAGTCGAGGAAGATGTTAAAGAAATATTAAACCAAAACCAAGTTTAGGGATTTCCAAGAATGTTAGACAACTTTTTGACAGCATGCATTGGATGTGGAAGGGATTCCCTACATATTGGGTCGGTCAATATAAAGGTCATTACCCAAAACCAATTTGAAAAGGCGAGGGTACCCAAATATACCTCAACCTAAAACTTTTCCTACCTATAAGTCCTTTCTCCGAAAGTGATTGTCTATGGACTGAGTCGAGACAGTACAACTAATCGGTTCACATTTTGTGTGATCGTCTATGGATACGAGATCGAGACAATACAACAACGAAGTATGTTACTTGATAAAAAAAGGTTCGGACTTAACCAAACACATTATGATTCACGTATCAAGTAAATAGGAATTAACGTTTGTGTAATTTACTTTAATTATAATAAAACACTTATAATGCGGAAATATAAAGTAAATGACACATCAAGATTCTGTTAACGAGGAAACCGCAAATGCATAAAAACCCCGGGACCTTGTCCAGAATTGAATACTCTCAGGATTAAGCCGCTACACAAAATTACACCTGACTTCGTATAGTTGAGACCAAGCAACTAAACCTATAGTTCACCTAGTTCCGTCTGTATTCCCACGCCTCCACCTTATAAATAAGTCACGTACTTGGAAAAATTCCTTTGGTTCGTATTCCAAACAGTAAAGGAACAACAAATATGTTTGGTATCAACTCTCTTCAACCAAGTGATATGAGTCGGACAAAGGCTCTTCTGTTTATCTTAACATAAACTCCTTCGTCGTGTCCTTAGATCTATCTTATGTTCAATTACCGAAGTAATCGTTTAAGATTAAGCCAACAACACTATTAATCCAAAGAATTGTGTTGATGTCGATCTACTCAATTAATCAATCCAATCTATCACAAGGATAAACTGATTATTAATTAGATCCTCTTTTACCGAAACAAGTATTGTGCACACCAAAGATTATGAACCCATAAATCAGAAATCTTCAATATCTTTTTCGTCTTCAAATCTTCTTAGATCTTCAATAATAACCTGCACAAAATCACTTGAATCTCTTGTGATCAATCACGCACAGAACGGAGTCTGTTAACAATGGATTAACACAAGATCGTCTTTAGAACTATCTCAACAGTCTAAAGATCCCTGTCGAAACTATGAACTAGTTTGAGTGAATCTTATATCAGAAGAGAAGATTCTCAAGCATAAACAAACTAGGTGCAATCAAATTTAAACCACCGTTAGTCAATCAAATCAATGAAAACAAAAGATAAACCGTAATTATCTAGTTTCCCACCAACGATACACGCTAGAGATTCTCAATCCCAAAGAAGACTTTAAACTGAGCGGCCAGAAGAGATTTGCCTAATTAGGTTACTCTCCTCTCCTAATAGGCGGCTACACCAGTAACAACACAACAAAGAGGAAGCTTGTTGTTACGAAGGATTAGTTTGCTAGAAAGGCAAACTTCAAGTATTTATAGACAATGAAGTTTGGACACCAAGGAATTTCCAAAACCGAAAATATTCTCAAGATATTCATTAAAGCACAAATTCGGTTTTCATAATTCCTGGAAATGCTCTGTCCAAAAATAATGATCGAAATCTCTCGAAAAATCTCTAATTAGTAAATGCACATTACTAATTCTTATTTCCCTACAAAATGAAATTAATAACCTTAATTAAAAGATTCTTAATTTATTTATGTTTCGATCCTGGGATTCCCTTCCCTTAGCTATTAAGGAATAACTTTGAACAATTAAAGAGATAAACATTCATAGCACGTGTTCAAAGTATGTTGACATCCTTACTTTGTAAGTTCTCTTTCACACTTACAACCTTGAAACCGATTTACCACACTTCCAAACAAGTTTAGAATTGGTTCGTCTGACTTTCAAGAACTATGTGATTGATCAAATAACATTCAATTAAAACCATGGGTTTAACGGTTCTACCAAAACAAGTTTCATTTCTACCTTCCATGTGAATATTGTGCATAGTCACACTAGCTTTCCAAAATTTGGTTGACTAGGTACTAGGATCGGTTCCCCACATATATATGGTATCTAACTTTTATGTGTTGCACTTGTCCATAGGATCGGTTCCTCTTTGCCTAAAAACGTGTTGCACATGTTCATAGGATCGGTTCCCCTTTCTTCTATAAACCTTGATGCACCTCATACAAGGATTGGTTCCCCTTTGTGATGTACTGCACCTGTTACTAGGATCGGTTCCCCTTTCCCATATTTGGTCAGACATAAAATCACAAACCCGATCATCCCATCTCAGGTGATTACTTAAGATGCGGTTTCACTAATAAAAGTCATACCAATACATAAGTCAGGCCTTTGTGAATAGTTCTACCAAGACCACAACAAGTCGTGAATGGTTATACTCAATCACACATATTGGTTGTTCATAAGATATGCAATGATAACAAAACCAATAACGCCTGGCGATTTCCTTTTTGATTCACAAACAAGTTTATGAACTTACTTCCTTAGAACACATGTAAAACATTGTTCCCTAGGATGAAATTCTCACCTTATACCCATACATAATCACAATAGCATTCAAATTATTATGGCGATGTCTTATCTACAAAGTTTAATGGTTAAGCAATAAACCTCGTATCGTATTCCTTAATACTATGTCTATCTAGAGTTCAAATATGCTTCGCAGTTTTGTTTTCAATATGCACGACTTGAAAGATACGTTAGGGAATGAAACAGTTCAAGTCAAATATCACTAACCTCAAGTGAAAGGATGATTGTTGTCGTTGTAGATCCTTACTTCTTCACATATTCAAGTCTTCGCAATAATTGGAATGTCTCATTATCCTAATACTTTCAAGCTAACCTATACGAAGTTGACTCTAGTATATAATCAAGCGACTCTTAACATGAGTTTTGGTTCACTAAAATATGACAACCAAACTTGACATACCAACGCTTGGTCGGTTCAACCGAGCAATGCTCTAACAACCTCCCCCTTTGTCAATTTTAGTGAAAAACTCTTACATCATATGGATAAACAAATTACAAGAATTCATTACACATACGCTTAATTCCCGATTCAACAGCACAATAAACTGCTTACATTCAATCCTTGAAAATGTCGTTGTTGACGTTATAATAACAAAGCAAATACTCCCCCTTAAGGAAGATAGGTAGATATTCAATCCGCACGTCTTTGTTATACCAATCCATATGACATGTTACTCCCCCTTAGTCTGTTCTTTCACTCTTTCGTTTAGATAAAACGTTTAAGCACCAATGTTCTTTTCCTTAGCGATACCAATCAATATAAAATCAATGTCAGTATCACTTGTTAACTCCATATATTTCTCCCCATTTTTGTCACAAAATGACAAAGAAGAGAAAAAATAAAGGACAACACGAAAAGAATCTTACAAATCTCAAAATAGACTTGCAACCTGTAGAGTTAGGAACGAGGGTTCCAAACATCATGTTCTGATAACCAATATCAAAACCGAAACTACAAGTAGTTTTATTTTGATATGTTACCAAGGAAAAAATTGTATGAAACAATTTTTCCAATTTAATTTATCAAAACAAAAATCAACTAAGCACCTTAGTCCCTTTGCTAAACCGGTTGTTCAAAAACAACCGCTTAACTCGATAAGACCAAAATAAAGATAACTCTATTTTTCTCATCAGGTTCTAATTATCCATAAACTTAGACCTTTCAATTTTAAAAAATACAAGTACTAGGTTAGTTAACTAGCATTTCTTATTAAAGCATTCGATTAGACTTGAATAACCGAAAACTCACTTCGATAACTCTAACTAAGATCAGAATTAACTTAGTTTCTCTTATCCGGAATCGAATTGGACTAAACAACTCATCCCGTAATCCTTTTATTTCGTTAATCCATAAATAATTCATACAGGCCAACATAAAACAACTGGCATAATTATTCACCTCAACCGGAAGCAATTGAAACAACATAAGCATTAAAACACCGCAATTGCACCGAAATTTTGTAAGCCTAAATAATTGATACCACACAATAAAGCAAGATAAGAATAGTTTTTCTTAACCGGAACAAATTGAATCACACACATCCACACACACATCATGGAATAAACATCAATTGAACCGAAATTTTGTTAAACAAAAGCAATAAATATATATGATATAAACTCAGGCTTTTCTTAAACAAGAAAACAATTAACCAACAAGATTGTTACCTCAAATTTCGCATCCGCTTCTCCAATATGATTCCATCTTCGTCCATGGAGAATTGATATCAAAATATTATCATGTTGTCATTTTTATGCAAAAACAAAAGAATAACAACAACCAACCTTTACCAGAGAAAGGTTCAAAACCGTCGAAACATATATGCTTTTATGCTAAACCAAAACCGATTCAACATATTGTGACTTTTTCGCATATTGTTTCTACCGGAACCCCTCATGATTCTTTGATAAAGCCTACCAACATGGGCTAGAACTTAATCCTGCTAAATCAAAAAGTCACCCAAACCACAAGGTTTCACAACATAATGAGATCGAATATTAAGGTAGTGAAAACCGAAATCAAACATCCCATAAACATACATAGCAATAATATAAAAGCATTCAAGCACAAGCTATGTAAACCGAAAACTATCACAAGAAAAATTATAAATCAAATAACTTTATTCATAATAGTTTTATTCATAATAGACTAATACAATAAATGAAAGAAATCCAAAAATTGATGTCTATTATCCTAGATTAAATGTTACAACATATAACTTAATATCTAGTGGTGCTCTTGTTGTTCATTGAGGTCTCTTCAGTGTTCAAACTCTTAAAGCATGTCTCAAGAGACTTGTCCGCAACCACTTCTTGTTTCTCAAGTCTTTCAACTTGAATCTTCATATCAGCAATATCAGCTTTTGTTTCCTCAATCTTATCTTTGAGCCAATCTTGATTTCGAACTGTTATAATGAGATTGGTTCTTAGTTCCTCAAAACCCTAGATATAGTCAATCATACTATCAGAATGGATCCACCTGGTTTTGGTTGGATCTTGTAGGTTGTAAGCCAGCAGACATGACTCATCTTGTGATCCAACTGAAGTATCAGAGTCATAATCAGACATGATAATTGATATTCCTTTCTTCTTTCCCTCTGTATTGATTCCTTGACAATCCTTAACCTTTTGAGCTTCCTCCTTATTAGCCTTTGAGATACTACGAGTTATTGGAGGCATGCTCGGTTATGAATAAATAAATATAAAGGATTGATCAGGGTTTCTGAATACAGGCAAGAGAAAGTTTATCCTTTTAAAAGAGACAACTTTTCGGAACAAAAGACCTCTGGAGAATCCGAAAATGTAAAAAATATATTTCGTTTCCTTAGTCTGAATTTCTCAAGATGGAAGGTTTATTAAAATTCGAAAGTTCTAAATAAAACTTCTTTTTTGGAAGATTATGTTAAACATGAACATTTTTTTAGAAAACCATGGATTCGCAGCTACCCATATAGTGTCACAGAATGTTTCTGATAAACAACTACACAAAACAAATGTGCTCCTGTTTTATTGTGCCTTTCCCATCCAAGATTATGAGCACGAAAAGGATGAGAATGCACAATTTTGATATAACTAAGTTGCATCGGAGTAAGTTTTTTCCAGCTTACAGTGAATATCAGAAAACATAGTTCATGTTTCTCTTCGGGATTTTTTCCCAAAATATTTTCTCCCAAGACGATGAACTTTTCTAACTAGAGAGATATGATCATGTGGAGAAATCGTACTAATGTGAGAATTCTCAGAGATAGATAAATTTCTCTTAATTCTTTCAATGAGATTTTCATAAGATTTTCTCATTCTAAGGGATTCCTTATTTTCCACATTAGTGTGATTGTCTGAAACAACTATCGGATATTCTTGATTGTTTCTTTTGGCAGAGATTCTCCCTTTACCTTCCTTCTGAAGTCGTTCCTTATCAAAACCATAATTATTTCGATAAGGGTGCGAAGGAACCTTTTCCCAGATGTGATTATCAAATCTTTCCTCTGACTCTTTTGAGTTGATATTATCGGGATATGGTATAATCTGTCTTACTACTGAGGAATTCTCCTTCAGTTTTTAAGACAAGAAACTTCCTTCAAAATTTTTACCACCATATGTTGAAGAAGTATAAGTTTCCTATCAAGTGACTGAAAATTGTATTCCTTAAGATCACCATCACGGAATCAGTTCAGAGCTTCATTTGGACAAGATTTCGTTTGATCATCAGTAGATCTAGAAGATGGTTTCTCATCCTCTTCTAACTTGATGTAGTTAGGCAAACTACCATCATATTGATTTATTTCAAATGTGATTAAACCGGTTTTATCACAGTCTGTAGAAGTCGAGCAAGGACTTTTAGTTTCCTCATCATAAGAAATCACAACAACATCATTAGTTAGAATCATAGGACGTGTCTCTTTATCTGTAATAGCCTCTAGTTTGACAGTGAGATCCATTTTCTCTATGACTAGATAATTCAGTTGAATGTCTTTTTCTCTGATCTTCTGTTTAATAAGATTTGACTCTGTCTTTAAGATGAGTACTTTAGAAGACAGAGATTATATAGGCATTAGGAGTTTTACCAACTCTTTATCAGCATCTTCTCTTTCATCAGAGATAGACATAGATGTTTTCGTAACTCCTGGATCATGAGTCAACAAAATAGTAACATCTTCAACTTTTGAGTATTCATACTCTTGCATAACGTTAACTGAATTAGACATTAGATGCAATTCTTATAGGTTGGATCGCACCAAACACAGATTGTTAGATATTTTCGTGTTTGCCTGCTCTTATACCAATTGAAAGGCGAGGGTACCCAAATATACCTCAAGCTAAAACTTTTCCTACCTATAAGTCCTTTCTCCGAAAGTGAATGTCTATGGACTGAGTCGAGACAATACAACTAATTGGTTCACACTTCGTGTGATCGTCTATGGATACGAGATCGAGACAATACAACAACGAAGTATGTTACTTGATAAAAAGGTTCGGACTTAACCAAACACAATAGGATTCACTTATCAAGTAAATAGGAATCAACGTCTGTGTAATTTACTTTAATTATAGTAAAAAAATTATAATGCGGAAATATAAAGTAAATGACACAGCAAGATTTTGTTAACGAGGAAACCGAAAATGCAGAAAAATCCCGCGACCTTGTCCAGAATTGAATACTCTCAGGATTAGGCCACTACACAAAATTACACCTAACTTCGTATAGTTGAGACCAAGCAACTAAACCTATAGTTCACCTAGTTTCGTCTGTATTCCCACGCCTCCAACTTATAAAAAAGTCACGTACTTGGAACAATTCTTTTGGTTCGTATTCCAAACAGTAAAGGAACAACAAATCTGTTTGGTATCAACTCTCTTCAACCAAGTGATATGAGTCGGACAAAGGCTCTTATGTTTATCTTAACATAAACTCCTTCATCGGGTCCTTAGATCTATCTTATATTCAATTACTCCAAAGAATTGTGTTGATGCCGATCTACTCAATTAATCAATCCAATCTATCACAAGGATAAACCGATTATTAATTGGATCCTCTTTTACCGAAAAAAGTATTGTGCACACCAAAGATTATGAACCCACAAATCAGAAATCTTCAATATCTTGTTCGTCTTAAAATCTTCTTAGATCTTCAATAATAACCTGCACACAATCACTTGAATCTCTTGTGATCAATCACGCACAGAACGGAGTCTGTTAACAATGGATTATCACAAGATCGTCTTTAGAACTAACAACAGTCTAAAGATCCCTGTCGAAACTCTGAACTAGTTTGAGTGAATCATATATCAGAAGAGAAGATTCTCAAGCATAAACAAACTAGGTTCAATCAAAGTTCAACCACCGTTAGTCAATCAAATCAATGAAAACAAAAGATAAACCGTAATTATCTAGTTTCCCACCAACGGTACACGCTGGAGATTCACAATCCCAAAGAAGACTTTAAACTGAGCGACCGTAAGATATTTCTTTTAATTAGCTTACTCTCCTCTCCGAATAGGCGGCTACACCAGTAACAACACAACAAAGAGGAAGCTTGTTGTTACGAAGGATTAGTTTGCTAGAAAGGCAAACTTCAAGTATTTATAGACAAAGAAGTATGGACACCAAGCAATTTCCAAAACCGAAAATATTCTCAAGATATTCATTAAAGCACAAATTCGGTTTTCGTAATTCCTAGAAATGCTCTGTCCAAAAATAATGATTGAAATCTCTCGGAAAATCTCTAATTAGTAAATGCACATTACTAATTCTTATTTCCCTACAAAATGAAATTAATAACCTTAATTAAAAGATTCTTAACTTATTTATGTTTCGATCCTGGGATTCCCTTACCTTAGCTATTAAGGAATAACTTTGAACAATTAAAGAAATAAACATTCATAGCACGTGTTCAAAGTATGTTGACATCCTTACTTTGTAAGTTCTCTTTCAAACTTACAACCTCGAAACCGATTTGCCACACTTCCAAACAAGTTTAGAATTGGTTCATCTGACTTTTAAGAACTATGTGATTGATCAAATAACAATCAATCCCAATCATGGGTTTAACGGTTCTACCAAAACAAGTTTCGGTTCTACCTTCCATGTGAGTACTGTGCATAGTCACACTAGCTTTCCAAAATTCGGTTGACTAGGTACTAGTATCGGTTCCCACATATATATGGTACCTAACTTATATGTGTTGCACATGTCCATATGATCGGTTCCCCTTTGCTTAAAAACGTGTTGCACATGTTCATAGGATCGGTTCCCCTTTCTGCTATAAACCTTGTTGCACCTCATACAAGGATTGGTTCCCCTTTGTGATGTACTGCACCTCTTACTAGGATCGGTTCCCCTTTCCCATATATGGTCAGACATAAAATCACAAACCCGATCATACCATCTCAGGTGATTACTTAAGATCGGTTTTACTAATAAAAGTCATACCAATATATAAGTTAGGCCTTTGTGAATAGTTCTACCAAGAACACAACAACTCGTGAACGGTTATACTCAATCACACATATTGGTTGTTTATAAGATATGCAATGAATAACAAAACCAATAACGCCTGGTGATTTCCTTTTTGATTCACAAACAAGTTTATGAACTTACTTCCTTAGAACACATGTAAAACATTTTTCCCTAGGATGAAATCCTCACATTATACTCATTCATAATCACAATAGCATTCAAATGATTATGACGATGTTTTATCTACAAAGTTTAATGGTTAAGCAATAAACCTCGTATTGTATTCCTTAATACCATGTCTATTTAGAGTTCAAATATGCTTCGCAGTTTTGTTTTCAATATGCACGACTTGAAAGATACGTTAGGGGATGAAACAGTTCAAGTCAAATATCCCTAACCTCAAGTGGAAGGATGATTGTTGTCGTTGTAGATCCTTGCTTCTTCACATCTTCAAGTCTTCCCAATACTTGTAATGTCTCATTAACCTAATACTTTCAAGCTAACCTATACGAAGTTGACTCTAGTACATAATCAAGCGACTCTTAACATGAGTTTTGATTCACTAAAATATGACAACCAAACTTGACATACCAACGCTTGGTGGGTTCAACCGAGCAATGTTCTAGCACAATTATTGTCTTGGAAGTTGCTACTACTTATGATTATTGGAAATAATGCGTGTGTTTTTTTGGTCTTCCAGGTTCACTAAATGACATAAATGTTTTGCACAAATCACTTCTGTTTGAATATCCAAAGTAAGAATTTTCCATCAAATACATTTCACAGTCAATGACAATCAATACACACATGGATATTATCTTGCTGATGGAATCTATAAAAAATGGTCGTTCTTGCAACTTTGATCGTTGATTTAGTTATTTTAAGAGTTGACAAATGGATTTGAGAAAGGATATGGAACATACTTTGGGAACTCTGAATCAAAAGTTCGCTAACATTTGCAGGATATATCGTGGCTTAAGTACCCGTGAAATGTATAAAATTATTCTCATGTGCATAATTATGCATAACCTGGTAATTCAGAAACCCAACGTAATGAGAATTGGATTAACTGTGATGATCAATATTTGGAGTCCGAGATTAAAACAAATAAAGGGATGCCTGCAAGGAATTATGCACATATGGCTAGTTAGGATTAGAACCAAAATTTGTATGACATGTTAAGCTAAAATCTGAAAGTTAATCCTTGGATGGAGTTTGGAATATCGGGAGGGCGTACTTACTAATTTTGTTAGAGCATTGCTCGGTCGAACTCGCATGCGTTGCTATCTCAAGCATATTTGTCAATGTTAGTGATCAAAACTATAAGTCTTGATTTCTAGTCTATTATAGCGAAGTCTCGGACTAGGATCGAAAGTGTAGTTGAGCTAAAGGACTTCATGGCGATTCATCATACAAGAAGAAGAACTACTCAAGGAACCGGTGGAACTTCTCAACAAAAAGGTATGTGAAGACGTAAACTTATCTATCACTCAAAAGTCTATCTACTTTATCTCCTACTCTTTGAGACAAAAAGTCGTATGCTATATATATAAACTTGGATTATACACATTTGGTATTTCGAGCCGAGTATACCTCGCCTATCTATATCTCGAAATATGTGTTGGTAAGATTTTCTCTTCGATCAAGTTTATCTTTACCTAGTGACAAAAGTCATGATATGTTTCAATCACTTTGAAAATTGCTTTCACGAGAAATGGTGTAATAACTATATAACGTCCTCTAAGAATGTTTCAATGATTGAAATGAGAGTTTAGATTACATAACCAATGGTGGACATAAAAACTGTTGTGGAGACACATTTATTTATATGTCCTATTCCTTGAACCAAAGTTTGCGAACTTTGTTGATCAAGAGAAACCGGAAGAATGGCTTGTTGCCAAGTCTGCGAACTCAATACGCAAACTGCCGAACTTCTCATCCCGAGAAATTTTGCTGGAGTTGACAAACTAAACTAGTCCGAGAACCGGCGGAAGGTCTTTGCTGAGATTTTATGCTGGAGTTTGTAAACTCTACTTGTTGCTTAAGTCCGCGGACCTAATCTGCGAAATTGATAAAGGTTATATATCTGAAGATGATTTCTGAACTTAAACTTAAAAAGACTAAAGAATGCAGTACGCAAACCGTGGCTATAAAATTTCATGGACCGATTCAAGTGAATCAAATCATCTTTGCTTCAATTGTGTCTTGTGTAGTACATGAGATTTTTCCTTGCAATTCAACAACTCTCTAACTAGTTCGCTTTAAGTCATTTGAACTAGTTATGGTGAAGAAGAACATGGTTGATATGAAATGCTCATATGGCTAACCTTTTGGTTGACTATTATTGAACCAAAAAGTGCATACGTTTGGGTACGGTTAACAAACCTAGAAGTGTGCATTGTCAAGTGTGTGTAACAAGCTAAGTTTTCGATCTAACGGTTGAGAAATATTAACTTGAATCTAAACTAGGTTTCCATCCAACAGTGGATATTGTTTGCTTTGTGACCAAGGCAAACCCCTAATTTGAAAGTCTATATAAAGAAGACATTTTTTATTGTGCAAAACTAATCCTCACACTGATAAGCATGCAAGTGCGACGCATTTTCACCCATAACTATATTATCTAGGCCCCATTTTATTACTAATAAACTTGTTTTATGTCTTTTCAGGGAAATAAGCTCTTATGGAGAAAGTTGCTCGAAAAGTGGTTTTTGCACCCCCGAAGGACTCTTGCTAAATGGACCCCTACTTTGGATAAGGGACACCTTATTACTAAGGGGGGCCCACTTACTATCCGCACCCCATCGGAGGATAAGGGGAGGTCATCTTCAAGAATTCAAATTCCAGGTTTTGGCGGGAAACTGGTCTCAGGGAAGAACAGATTAGGGTTCGGATTTTAGTCGAGTTTTAGAGAGATTCAATCCCTGAATTTTTTTGGGATGGGTTCATTAAGACTAAACAGGGTTGATATATGCAATGGATTTGATCAGGGTTGGCTGAAGAATCATGTTGGAGCAAAACAAGAAGATAAATATTCACGGGAAGTTTTAGGCAGATTTTGGATACGAATTTCAGGGTTGTTCGGGAAAGATTCAGTCGCTGGATTCAGTTTTGTTGGACCTGTGAACGCTAAACAGGATTGGTATAGTCATTATATTCGAAAGAATTGGGCTGGATAATTCAAATCAAATTGTTGCAGTGACCGGAAAAGTTAGGGTTCATGTTTTGGACTTATTAGAGGGAGACTCGATCGCTCAGATTAATTGGGTTTGTTCTTAATGTATAATCAGGTTTGGTGATAGCTTTTGATTCAACCAGAATTGTCTAGATAATTTGATTCAGAAAATCAAGGAAGATAGATATTTCTCGGGTTTTTAGTTTGAAGCAGGGAGTGATTTGAGAGAGATTATTTCGGTGAGTTGGATTAGTATGATCCTGTTACGACAGAACAGGATGGGTATATTGGTTAGAATCGACTAACAAGGGCCGAATCATTGCTTTTGGATAAAACAGAGTAACCCGAGTTCTGTGTGTGTGATTTGGATGGTTGTGTGTGGTTGTTGTGCGTTTAACCACTTCTAGGATGCTGACTGAGCGCGTTTGGAGTGTTTCAACATGAGAAGACAGCGTGAGAAGATAAATTTGAGAAGAAAATATCTCGAGGATATATTCTTTTGTTGCCGAGTAATGGAAGAAACTTTGGAGTGATTGAGCGAGATTTCTTGGTGCTGCTGGCTATATAAAGGGTGCTGGTGTTGCAGAGAAGGGTATCGAGAGTTGGGGAGAAGACCAGAGGGTTGCATAGCATATTTCTCTGCTGTTGCAGAGGAGAAGAAGAAGAAGAAGAACATTTGACGCCTACTTACTGTCGCAGAGAACTGTCGTTTATAAACAGTACTCGTAACAGTCAGTTTGGCACGCTTGTTTTGAATTTGCAACAGCTCTTGTAACGGTGACTTCTGTAACGCCAATACAACGTTCCAGTTTCATTGTAATATTAGTTTTCTTTAATAAAAACACCATTTGAGCTATAAATTATATTTTTGAGTGTGTTTTCATTATGAGAAGCTAAACCCCAACACTGGGTCGACGGAGGAAGTCGAACTTCATACACGGGTGAATTTATTTTATTTTCTATATGACTTTTGCACTAATTAAAATATAATTATGATTTGAATTAATTAGTTATCATTGTATTTGATGGGTCATGCTTGCTTAGATGTTTGATGTTCCATGCTTACGATTGATAACTAATATTTTGAGAATCTACTTTGGCAAAGTAAGAGTCGATGTTATTTTATTTATTGAGCGATAATTGTTGAGAATAAATAATTGAGCCCTATGATGTGAATGCGGTGGAGTCCTAGTACCAGTAAATCTCTCTTTTATTATTTTCATTAAACCTTTAAATTTAATCTTCACAAGTCTTACAGTTCGAATCTTATATTACTACAACAACAATTGAAAATACCATCACACACCTTACGTGTGATATTAGTTTACATACTAGAGTCGATTCTCCTTTAACCTCTGGTTTTCTTTTCTCAAACCGGGTTCACGACTTAGAGACTTCATTGGGATTGTGAAGCCAGACCGATACTACTTTTATCGTAGTTGTGTGATCTAATCTTGCATCTTCTATCGTACGAGTACAATCATATTGATTGGCTTGAGATTGATATCTCCGGTAGGCAAGATATAAAAGTAATCACAAACATCTTCATCTCATCGTTTGTGATTCTGCAACATCTTGTTTCGCTACCATACGATTAAGATTGTTGTGAGGTAATTGATTAATCTAGGTTGTTCTTCGGGAATATAAGACCGGATTATTAATTGGTTCCTGTTCACCTTGATTATTATCAAAAGACGGAACAAAACCTTTAGGGATTATCTGTGGGAGACAGATTGATCCTTTGATAGACTTGTCTGCGTGAGACGAATTTGTTTATTATCAAAGCCTGCGATTTTGGGTCGTAGCAACTCTTAGTTGTGGGTGATATCAGCTAAGGGAATCAAGTGCCCAGTATCCTGCTGGGATCAGAGGCATAGGAGCATAACTGTACCTTGGATCATTGGGAGATGGATTGGGGTTCAACTACAGTCCAGTCCGAAGTTAGCTTGGAGTAGGCTAGTGTTTGTAACGGCTTAATACAGTGTGTGTTCAATCTGGACTAGGTCTCGGGGTTTTTCTGCATATGCGGTTTCCTCGTTAACAAAATTTCTGGTGTCTGTGTTATTTCTATTTCCGCATTATATTTTTTTATATAATTGAAATAATACAGGTTTTTCGTTTGATTCAATCAATTGGAAATCCAACCTTTGGTTGTTGATTGATATTGATTGATCCTTGGATATTGGTCTTTGGTACCATCCAAGTTATTCCTTGCATTTGATTAGAACTCGCAGTTCCTGCTTGAGTAAATCAAATCAAGAGTGAGATATAAACTCGTTGATATACTTTTAATTGATTGAGTCTTGTTGATTCTCTTAAAAGTATATTCGAGTTAGTCCATACAGATGGCTAAGTGAAATATTGGGTGGTGTTATTAGACCCCCGCTTTTTCAATTGGTATCAGAGCAGACAAACACGTTCAAGACCTTACAAGTATGTGTTTGTAGCAATCTAACTCTATGTACAACAGTAGTATCTCTGATAAACCCTTCACCAGAAATAAAAGTTATGTCTCGTCTAAGTCTAATAAAGAGAAAGATATTTCAATCTCGAATATTGAAGAACCTTGTGTTCTGACGAGACAGACCCACACTGACATGTGTGATTCTGATTACCCTTCAAGAGAGACCATCTCTATTAATGAACGGGAAACATCTGAAGAAAGTGAATTGATTCTAAATCTTGCTAGAATCCAAGCTGATAGATTTAATCGGTTGAAACACCATGTCAATGTTCTTCTTGGTGTTATGAGAGACTGCAAATTCAAGGAAAATACTGAAGATCATTCTTCACGTATGACTCTTGAGGCTAGCCTGAAAAGGGATGCCTTGTAAATTGAACATCGATTGAGTAAACTCTCTATTCAATGATGCTCTAAGCAGTCTAATATACCAAGTACTTCTGCTACGACTAAAAACGTTCCTAAACCAGAAGTAATATCAGAATCCCTTCCTGTAAGAAATGATGTGATTATGTCTTCCTCTAATCAAGGAACCTATACACCACATGGAAGGAAGAAGTATCCTAACAATGGTTGTAAAACTATTTCTCCTAAGCACCTCTTTGATGAGAAAGTATGTCTCTTTTGTAATTCAAAATGACATGATGAACGAGAGAGAAAATCCAGGTTGAATGACAAATCTATTGATCGTCTTCAACACACCTTAGATTTGATTCTTGAAGGTGTAACTGACATTCGCATGTCTAAACCAATTGGTTTTAGTACTCGCCCTGTGTTTTATACCAGGAAGGTCAGTTCAAGATGTTCCTAAAATATTCAAAGGAGAGACAGTCTTCCTAAATCATTTCATCGAAGAAGAGTTCATAAATCTTCTTATGATAGAAAGGGAAACGACGTTGTGGAAAAGGTACCAGAAGAAAGAATCAAATATTGCGAAGACAATCTAAAAATGATAATTGAAGGTTATAAAGAGATCATTAACAGGTTGTCAAATTGCCCTGGTCAAGCTACTTCGGGTAAAAATAAAAACTATGCATCCTATTTTGTTGATAGCAAATTTTATGATAATTTTTCACATCATAACCGTTTTTCCTCAAGATCTTGGAAAAAGAGAGTCAACCGTAATCTACGGTCATTTGATGAGCTCAAGGCTCATACTTGTGCTAATTAATCACAGGGTTGGAATCTCATTCACAAAAATCCTTGTTGAGTGAGATATTGTCAGGTATACTGTGGCAATTTTTTTATTATTATTAGTTGAGCTATCTTCTTATCGTCTATAGCTAAACTAGTGTCTGCAAACAATATTGCCTAAAAGTATTCTCTTGTCTAGTTTTACTTCTCTCTTTGGAATTCCTTTTGCCTGCTACACTTGTGATTTAAGTTTCTTCACCATGGTCATGGAATTTATTGAGCCATGTATGAGTTTCTCTTTAGCAAAAGTTTTTTTTTTTTTTGGTTATTCTTTGAGTGCCATGTTGTATTCGTATGTGTACACGGTAACCAGTACGGGTCAACATTTTGTAAACCCTAAAATTTCCTTCCCTAAGAAATCCTTTAAGTACCCAGCCTATTGAGTTGCAAAAATCACGTATGCATACTCTAGGTTGTTTTCTGGGTTGTCAATAATGTCTTCTTCTTCATCTTGCTACGGTGATTTTGCGAGAGGATTCCTTGAAAAAGGTTTTATTGTTGAGTCCAAGAAGAAAAGAACACTTGTAGATGAAGATCATCCTAATGCTTCGTGTTATTTTGCCTATGTTCATGAGGATGCTGAAAAGGATGATATGATTTATGCTGAAGTTGTTCATGACTTTCTTAAGTACTTTGGGGAAGCAAAACAATAGCTCGTTGATACTCTAAAAGGTCTTGATAAGTTGAAAACTGAGTTGGAAAAGGTTGTCTCTGACCTTGGTCTCATAAAACATCAAATCAATGATCTTCACAAAGGTAATCATCTTTCCGATGATGCAATAGTAGTTGTTGATCACAAGTTTGAAGACCCTAAGACTCGTGAGGATCCTGAACCGTCCATATGATCTTAGTTCGTGTTCGGGCATACGCTGGAGTCTGTGTTTCTTTAGCTTGTTATTTATTGTTGCCTAGTATGTCTTCTTTTTGGTTTAGTTAGAAGGATAACCAGTGCTTGAATAGCAATGATTGTGACTACACATAGCTATTATGTTTCATCTTCTTGTTCTTTTTTAGGTTTATTGATATAAAATTCTAAAAATATTTGGAGGATGATGTTTTTACAGTATTAATCTTTGTGATTTATTATATTGCAATTTGTTATGGGATATGTATGTTTATGGCCGTGAACTTGAAGGTCCCATATATGGTCAAAAGTAAAGTCATTCATGAGTTAGTATTCACTTACTGGTAAAAGAATGAATAGACTTTTGACAAATACAAAAGTTAAGCCTATATTGTCAATTCTTTGATGGAAGATAGGTTAAAATCTTTTGTTTTCAAGGATTATGTCTACTAATTATCGTTATGCAAATAGTGATTGAAGATAGAATGAATCCTTGAGTATTCCGCAGTATTGATCATCCCTGATCCATAGTTTATGTATTACTGTGAGGCTCCGTAATGTGTCTTATGTTGAGCACGATACAACCAAGTTTATTAATTTTTTATTAGCTTTGTTGGTTTTTCCGTAAGGTACTTTATGTTGAGCATTTCTGAACTAGATTAATCATCTTGTTTGGTTATTTAGTTATTGCTCCATAAGTCTTTTTATGTTGAGCAAAACAATTGACAATTGAATTGATTACTTTTGTAATTAGTTTGGTTGTGTATTCCAATTAGATTAATTATGGGTTTACTTTCAATTAATCTAGTTGAGTATCTTCATACTCCGTAAGTTTCCTCTTATGTTGAGTATATGAACGACTATCCTATTCCTTTTCTAATGGTTATGTTAGTCGTATGCTCCGTAAGTTCTCTTATGTCGAGCATAATCAAATAAGTTGATCATTTTTTGTGTTTAATTTGATTGAGTATCCCGATTAAATTAATCATGGGTTTACTTGTTATTAATTTGATTGAGTTTTTGGATATAGAAAATCATTCTCATGGTTTTTGGTGTCCATTCAAATCCTTCCTTTCTTTTGAAATTAAGGTCGCTCTTGTTGTTCTTTCGGGAATGACATCAAATGGGGGAGAGTTATTTTGAACTTGTGCTTAATGGTAATATCTTGAGGGGAGTGCGGATGTGGAATATTAGAGGGGTTATCTTGTATCTTTAAACTCCTTGATGAATGTTATTAGCTTCGGCTATATGATTGCATCTAAATTAGATGGTATGTATTTTTATTTTATTCATGAAATGTCTCTTACGGAAATTTCATTAGGATCCCGTTCTTGTACCTTTGCCAATTTTATTGACAAAAAGGGGGAGAATTAATATGTAGTTCACACTACAAATACATATGGTTTTCGGATCATTGCGTAAGGGGGGGTGGTTTCCATGTGAGATGGAGTATTGACTAAGGGGGAGTGATACATATCACCATAGTATTATTGTTGAAGTTGTGATACAATTGAACTTTGACACTGTGTAATAATACTATGACATTGTATAACAATGATCAAGACCGATGCTTTCTCATTGTTATAGCTACGGATCTTCAATAACGGTGATACTAAACTTACAACCTTTGGGATCATTGGAGTACTTGGAAATGACGAAGATTTCGAGGAATGTTGAAGATTAGACATGTGGAATAGGAGCTACTAAAGTTTCTTTATCTTTTTTGTATCCCATATGTATTGATAGTTTTGTTAATAAAATTGACAAAGGGGGGTATTGTTAGAGCATTGCTCGGTCGAACTCGCATGCGTTGCTATCTCAAGCATATTTGTCAATGTTAGTGATCAAAACTGTAAATCTTGATTTCTAGTATATTATAGCTAAGTCTCGGACTAGGATAAAAAGTGTAGTTGAGCTCAGGGACTTCATGGAGATTCATCATACAAGAAGAAGAACTACTCAAAGAGCCGGTGAAACTTCTCGACAAAAAGGTATGTGAAGACGTGAAATTATCTATCACTCAAAAGTCTATCTACTTTATCTCCTACTCTTTGTGACAAAAAGTCGTATGCTATGTATATAGACTTGGATTATACACATTTGGTATTTTGAGCCGAGTATACCTCCCCTATCTATATCTCGAAATATGTGTTGGTAGGCTTTTCTCTTCGATCAAGTTTATCTTTACCTAGTGACCAAATTCATGATATGTTTCAATCATCTAGAAAATTGCTTTGACGAGAAATGGTGAAACAACTACATAACGTCCTCTAAGAATGTTTGAATGATTGAAATGAGAGTTTAGATTACATAACCAATGGTGGACATAAGCATTGTTATGGAAACACATTTATGTATAAGTCCTATTCCTTGAACCAAAGTTTGCGAACTTTTTTTATCAACAGAAACCGGAAGAATGGCTTGTTGCCAAGTTTGCGAACTTTGTTGATCAACAGAAACCGGAAGAATTTCTCAGGATGAGAAGTTCGGCAGTTCGCGGACTGAGTTCGCGGACTTGGCAACAAGCCATTCTTCCGGTTTCTCTTGATCAACAAAGTTCGCAAACTTTGGTTCAAGGAATATGACTTATACATAAATGTGTTTCCACAACAATGCTTATGTCCATCATTGGTTATGTAATCTAAACTCTCATTTCGATCATTGAAACATTCTTAGAGGACCTTATACAGTTGTTACACCATTTCTCGTCAAAGCAATTTTCAAAGTGATTGAAATATATCATGACTTTCGTCACTAGGTAAAGATAATCTTGATCGAAGCGAAAATCTTACCAACACATATTTCGAGATGTAGATAGGAGAGGTATACTCGGCTCGAAATACCAAATGTGTATAATCCAAGTTTATATATATAGCATACGACTTCTTGTCTCAAAGAGTAGGAGATAGAGTAGATAGACTTTTGAGTGATAGATAAGTTCAAGTCTTCACATACCTTTTTGTTGAGAAGTTCCACCGTTTCCTTGAGTAGTTCTTCTGCTTGTATGATGAATCGCCATGAAGTCCTTGAGCTCAACTACACTTACCATCCTAGTTCCAGACTTATCTATAATAGACTATAAATCAAGACTTATAGTTTTGATCACTAACATTGACAAACATGCTTGAGATAGCAACACATGCGAGTTCGACCGAGCAATGTTCTAACAATATCCCCCTTTGTCAATTTTAGTGAAAAACTATCAATACATATGGAATACAAAAAAGATAAAGAAACTTTAGTAGCTCATATTCCACATGTCTAATCTTCAACGTTCCTCGAAATCTTCATCACTTCCAAGTACTCCAATGATCCCAAAGGTTGTAAGTTTAGTATCACCGTTGTTGGAGATCCGTAGCTATAACAATGAGAAAGCATCGGTCTCAATCATTGTTATACAATGTCATAGTATTATTACACAGTGTCAAAGTTCAGTTGTATCACAACTTCAACAATAATACTATGGTGATATGTATCACTCCCCCTTAGTCAATACTCCATCTCACTTGGAAATCACCCCCCCCCCCCCCCTTACATAATGATCCGAAAACCATATGTATTTGTAGTATGAACTACATATTAATTCTCCTCCTTTTTGTCAATAAAATTGGCAAAGGTACAAGAACGGGATCCTAATGAAATTTCCGAAAGAGACGTTTCATAGACTAAAATAAAAATACATACCAACTAATTTAGATGCAATCATAAAGCCAAAGCTAAATGCATTCATCAAGGAGTTTAAAGATACAAGATAACCCCTCTAATGTTCCACAGCCGCACATCCCTCAAGATATGACCATTAAGCACAAGTTCAAAAGAACTTTCCCCCATTAGATGTCATTCCCGAAAGAGCAACAAGAGCGAACTTAATTTCAAAAGAAAAGAAGGATTTTATTGGACACCAAAAACCATGAAAATGATTTTATATATCCAAAAAACTCAATCAAATTAATCACAAGTGAACCCATGATTAATTTAATCGGAATACACAATCGAATTAAACACAAGAGGTGATCAATTCAATTGATTATGCTCAACATAAGTGAACTTATGGAGACACGAAAATACTCAACTAAATTAATTACAAGAGGACCCATAATTAATCTAATTGGAATACACAACCAAACTAATCACAAAAGCAATCAATTTAATTGTCATTTGTTTTTCTCGACATAAGAAAACTTTTGGAGCAATAACTAAATTACCAAACAAGATGATTAATTTAGTTCAATATGCTCGACATAACATATCTCACGGAACACCAACTAAGCTAATAAATCAACTTGGTTGTTTAGTGCTCCACATAAGATGCATTACGGAGCCTCACAATAATACATAAAAATATGGGTCAGGGATGATCCATACTGCGGAATACACAAGGATTCATTCTATCTTCAATCACTATTTGCATAATGACAATTAATAGACATAATCCTTGAAAACAAAAGATTTTAACCTATCTTCCATCAAATGTTTGAAAATATAGGCTTAACTTTTGTATTTGTCAAAATTCTATTCATTCTTTTACCAGTACGTGAATACCGATCACAAACGACTTTACTTTTGACAGAGTATGGGACAAACATAGTTCACGGACGTAAACACCAACATCCCATAAAAAATTGCAATATATCAAATCATAAAGATTAATACTGCAAAAACATCATCATCCAAATATATTTGTTTTTAGAATTTAATACTAATAAACCTAAAAAAAATAAGAAGATGAAAAAAGAATAGTTATGTGTAGTCACAAGCATTAGTTATTCTTCCAACTAAACCAAAAAGAAGATATACTAGGAAACTAAAAAGCAACAAGCTAAAGAAAAACAGACTCCAGCGTATACCCGAACACGAACTAATCATATGGACGGTTCAGGATCCTCACGAGTCATAGGGTCTTTGAGCTTGTGATCGACATCATTCATTGTAGCATTAGAGAGGTGATTCTCTTTGCGAAGATCATTGATGTAAGACTTTATGAGACCAAGGTCAATAGTAACCTTTTCCAACTCAGTTTTCAATGCATCAAGATTTTTCAGAGTAACAATGAGCTCTTGTTTTGCTTCCCCAAAGTACTTAAGAAAGTCATGAACAACTTCAGCAGAAATCATATCATCCTTTTCAGCATCATCCTGAACATAGGCAAAATAACATGAAGCATTAGGATGATCTTCATCTACAAGGGTTCTTTTCTTCTTGGACTCAACAACAAAACCTTTGTCAAGGAATCCTCTTGCAAAATACCATAGCAAGATGAAGAAGAAGACATTCTTGATAACCCATAAACTAACCTAGAGTATGCGTATGTGAATTTTGTAACTCAATAGGTAAGTATTTAAGGGTTTATTGAGGAAGGGATTTTAGGGTTTAAACAGTTGACTCGTGAAGGCAACCCGTGTACACATACGAATACAACATGGCCCAAAAGAATAAAACAAACAAAGAAAAAAATACTTATGCAAAAATGTTTGTGATTGATACTCTAGCTAAAGACGATAAGAAAATAGTTTAGAGAATTAGAAAACACTTTGCCATCAAGTATACCTGAATATATCTTACTCAACCATGATTTTTGTGAGTAAGATTTCAACCTTGTGATTACTTAACACAAGTATGGGTCATTAGATCATTAAACGAATAAGGTTTTTGGTTATCCTTTTCCTTACGAAATGTTGGAAGAAACCATTATGATGTGATCGGTAATCATAAAATTCATCCTTACAAAAATATGACTTAGAAAATTGATTCTTACCTGAAGGACATCGGCTTTTTCCTGATACCTTTTTCACATCAACTGTATTATTAACTCCGCTTTTTACGAAGGAAGGAATCCGAACTTCTCTCAGATTGTTAGGACCTTTATTCTGAGTAAGAATATTTAAGGAACTCAGAGAACTGACTTTCCAGGTAGGGTACACAGGATGAGTACTGAAACCAATTGGTTTAGACATATGAAAGTAAGTTATTCGTTTGATAATTACGTCAAAGGTGGGTTGAATATGAACAGGAAAATTGTTGCTAAACCTATAGTTTCTCATTTGCCTGACTGGTCCTTTTGAATAAAAAGGACATACCTCCTGAACGCTAGAAAGTACTATCTTAACAATCTATGGAGGTTTCCTCCTTTCATGTGATGTACACCTTTTTTGACAAGAGGGTATAGGCACATCTTTTCCGCAAGAAGAGGATACAGATTTTTCTTCTGGATCTTTCTTAATCACAGTAGTAGTTGATGAAGATGGTCTAGAGATCTTTTCAAAACATCCTTGAGTTGAGAGCTTGTTCAATATATCCCTTTCAAAACTCTCCTTAAGAAAGGATAAGGGCAAAGCTTCAGAGTTTTTGGAATTGTAGTCTCTTATTTCCTCCAGAAGAATTTTGACATGTTGTTTAAATCGATTAGCTTGAACTTTGACATAATTTAACATTAGTTCATATTCTTTATCTATCTCCCGTTCATTCAGAGAGATAAACTCTTTTGAAGGGCAATCGGAATAACACGTGTCGCAGTAGTATGTGTATCCTGTTTGAACACAAGGTTCTTCTATATTTGAGATTGACGAATCTTTCTCTTTAATAGAAATAGACGAGACATAACTTTTATTTCTGGTGATGCGTTTATCAGAGACACTACTCTTGTCCATAGAGTCAGATTGCTACAAATATAGACTTGTAAGGTCTTGAACGTGTTTGCCTGCTCTGATACCAATTGAAAAAGCGGGGGTCTAACAGCACCACCCAATATTTCGCTTAGCAATCTGTATGCACAAACTCGAATATACTTTTAAGAGAATCAACAAGACTCAATCAATTAAAAGCATATCAACGAGTTTATATCTCTCACTTGATTTGATTTACTCAAGCAAGAACTGCGAGTTCTAATCAAATACAAGGAATAACTTGGATGGTACCAAAGACCAATATCCAAGGATCAATCAATGACAATCAAGAACCAAAGGTTGGATTACTCTAATTGATGATCTAACGCATGACCTGTATTATTTCAACTATAAAGATAAACAATATAATGCGGAAAATTAAATAACACAGATACCAGAATTTTTGTTAACGAGTAAACCGCAAATGAAGAAAAACCTCGGGACCTAGTCCAGATTGAACACACACTGTATTAAGTCGCTACAGACACTAGCCTACTCCATGCTAACTTCGGACTGGACTATAGTTGAACCCCAATCAATCTCCCACTGATCCAAGGTACAGTTATTCTCCTACGCCTCTGATCCCAGCAGGATACTGCGCACTTGATTCCCTTAGATGATCTCACCCACAACTAAGAGTTGATACGATCCAAAATCGCAGGCTTTGATAATAAACAAATCTGTCTCACACAGACAAGTATATCAAAGGATCAAGATAAACCCTAAAGGTTTTGTTTCGTCTTTTGGTAATAATCAAGGTAAACAAGAACCAATTTACAATCCGGTCTTATATTCCCGAAGAACAGCCTAGATTTATCAATCACCTCACAACAATCTTAATCGTATGGTAGCAAAACAAGATGTTGCGGAATCACAAACGATGAGATGAAGATGTTTGTGATTACTTTTTATATCTTGCCTATCGGAGATATCAATCTCAAGCCAATCAATCTTATTGTACTCGTACGTAGAAGATGCAAGATCAGATCACACAACTACGATAAAAGTAGTATCGGTCTGGCTTCACAATCCCAATGAAGTCTTTAAGTCGTTAACCTTGTTTTAGAAGAAGAAAACCAAAGGTTAAAGGAGAATCGTCTCTAGTATGCAAACTAGTATCACACGTAAGGTGTGGGGATTAGTTTTTCACAATACTAGATGTCTCCTTTATATAGTCTTTCAAATCAGGGTTTGTAATCAATGTTAGCTTAGTAATAAAGCATTCAATATTCACCGTTAGATGAAAACCTGATTTAGATTCAAGATAATATTTCTCAACCGTCAGATCGAAAACTTAGCTTGTTACACACACTTGACAATGCACGCTTCTAAGTTTGTTACCCGTACCCAAATGTATGCACTTGTTGGTTCAATAATAGTCAACTAAAAGGTTAGCCATATGAGCATTTCATATCAACCATGTTCTTCTTTACCATAACTAGTTCAAATGACTTCAAATAAACTAGTTAGAGAGTTGTTCAATTGCAAGGAAATCTTATGTACTACACAAGACACAATTGAAGCAAAGATGATTTGATTCACTTGAATCGGTTCATGAACTTTTATAGCCACGGTTTGCATACTGCATTCCTTAGTATTTATACGTTTAAGTTCAGAAATCATCTTCAGATATATAACCTTCTTAAGTTCGCACACTAGGTTCACGAACTTAAGAAACCGGTCAGAGTTTACAAACTCCAGTAGAAAATCTCGTCAGACTTTAAGATATCACTAGAACTAGCTCCTTTCTTACGTGGTAGTAATCGTTGAGGAAATGGAGCGCGAGGAATATAAGTATTTTCAGATTCATCTATTTTAGATTCGTTGTTTTCCTTTTGTTTCGACGGTGTAACCTGCGTCACAATGGGCGTGTTCCTAGCATGCTCATTTTCCTTAGGATTACCAACATGGTTGTCAATAATCCGTCCGCCTCTTAAAGAAGTAACGGACTAGGCTTGGTCGGAGAGTATAGCACCAGATGTGCTGACCTCAAAAAAACCCTTAGGGCGAGGCATTTTTTGACTTGGGAACTGTCCCTTGTCTCTATCATTCCTTTGACTAGAAGGCTGACATACTTGTCATTCTATATTTGCTATGGACCTTGCAGTAGTTTGTTATTGAATTTTGAGTATCCTGCATAAACAAACTTAGACTTTCCTCCATACTAGGTATTCTTTGGTTAGAATAATCATTAGGAATGGAAGGTTTTTGTGTGTATCCACTAGCATTATTAGACCGACCTTCATACTGACCTCTGGACCATGGAAAGTTAGGCTGTCTTGCCCACCCTGGTTGTATGTATTGGAATAAGGGTCAAATTTAAGATGATTGTCTTGATAGAGAATACTGACTTGTTCAGTACCATCGTCGTAAAAGGCTTGGTCTTGAGACTCAACAAAAGTCTTATCTTTAGAACTATGTTCTAGCGACTCAAGCCTTCTAGTCAAAGAAGTTATTTTAGCGTCAGAGTCAAATCGAAACTCAACTCTGTGCACTCCCATGCTACTTGCAATTGACCTCATTGGTTCCTTAGCATCCCATTCTTGGGTTTTTCAGCTACCTCTTGCAAGAATTTGTATTCCTCATCAGCAATTTAATCCTGAAAAGTACCACCACAAAGTGATCTAATCCTTCATAAAGAATCAATGCAATCCTAGGAGTATCAAATCCGTGGTGTGTACACTACAACAAAATATCATGGAATCTCTCTAAATAGTCATAGAGAGATTCTCCCTTTTGTTGCACAAAACTATTCAATTTTTGACGGATGGCAGAAGTCTTATGCCTAGGGAAAAATTTATGCAAAAATAGTTTTGTCATGTCGTCCCAAGTACTAATTGACGAAGGAGCCAATTGATAGGTGTCTAAAACACCTAATTTTATATCTAGTATTTATGCTTTATTTGCTATTTTTCTTGTAAATTATGTATCTTATTTTGAATTTGAGTTATTAAGTACTCTGGAGTCGTTTGGAGCAAAAGAAGGAGAAAACGTCCATTTGGAGCGTAAAGGAAACAAAGTCAATTCACTGGAGAGTTATACTTGGAGCGGACTAAGGTTGCGCAAAGTAGGCGAAGAATGAATGGTCAGTTCCCCGCAACTGACAGCTGAGCAAGGAAGAGTGTAGGCAGTCAGATCTGCGAAACTGACATGCCATAGATGAACTGGGTGTCCCTTATCTTAATGTACCGGGTGTCAATATAAATTTCACCTCCTACACAAATTTAGAATTCAGAGAAGTTGTAATTCTTCTGATTATTCAGTCTGAAACTGAGAGATACGCTGTTGTTGGTGGTGATAATAAACTCAGGGAGATTGAGAAGAAGTTGTTACTGCTGAGAGAATCAGATCGAAGATATGATCGATTGAGAGCTATCGTGGTGGTTTTCTTCTAAGTGATTTCGTCGGAAGAGAAAAACATGGAGAAACACAGAGTTAGGGTTTAATCACTGGAAGAAAGATGGGTTTGAAACTTTGAAAAAAAATCTCGAATTTGTGAATGTCTAGGTGTGAAATTTAAGATCTCATAGAGGGGTTTTCTGTTGATTTACGAATTAGGGTTTGAAATGATTCAGATGGTTGATATTTTTGGTCCTGGTGGTGAGTTAGGTCAGGGGAAGAAAGAGATGAAGAACAAGGCTACAATGAAGTAGAATCTGGTGGTGTTTGAGTAGCTTGAATAAGAAAAACTGGTGGTGGTGCTGGTTTCAGTGGAGTTGCAGGCATGAACTGCAGCTGTTGATAATGAACTGTAGGGGTGTAATTGGTTGTTGTTGGTGGTCATGAATATGAGGTAGTGAAAAAATGGAAGAAATGTTAGTTGTTGCAGTTGGTGATAATTATGTGAGATGGAGTGGGGTTTGTGCTGAAATGAGAACAATGTTGATTGTCATGGGAATGGATGCTCTGCAATGGTGGTTGATGAAACTGGTTCATGGGAATTGCAGAATGCAGTGATGATGGCTTGAGGCAATTACAGGTCAGATGGGTTGCTTAAGTAGCAAGTGGTGCTGAAATGGAAGTGAGCTTAATAGAAGTTGGTTGCAGTTGAGTACCAAGGGTGAAGATTAACAATTGAGATGAATTTGGAGATCTTATGGGATGGATTAGCTGGTGCTAATGGATTGAGGCAATAGTATTTTTCATAATTGAGTTGAGAAGATTATGATGATGAGCTGTGAAGAATGGGACCGCTACATATGATTTAGATGTATGTTAGGTTTACAGGGAGTTGAAACTCAAGAAGTAGCTGCAACAGATGGTGGCAATAGTGTAAATAAGTGGTTTGTGCTTAAGATGGATTGATGCAGTTGGTGATGTGACTAATGGAGGTAATGGGTACTGGTGGTGATGCCAGGGATGAAATCTGCGGAAAGGTGCGATGTAATTCGAGTTATTGGTGGCCTGATATGGGAGAATGTATGATGGAGTTGCAGGTGGAATGTGGCTCGGATGTTGTTACAGGTTATGATGTTTTGCTGGTGGATTTAGTCATGTTGAGCTGTAATGAAGTAGATGGAGTCGAAGTTGCCGTGTGTAAATGAGGCAATGAATTGGTATTGTTGGTTGCCAAAGCTATGACTGAGCTGCAGTTGCAGGAGAGAACAAAATGAAGCGGCAGAGGCTGAAACTGGTGGTGCCATGGATACGAACAAGAGCTGCAAGAAGAATGCACAACCAACATGGATGGAGTGAACTGGTGAAGTACTATTGTGCAACACAGCTCTGGCCTGTGCAAGTTGCAATGGCTTTGGCTTTGGCTTGGCCACTCAGCCCATCCAGCTGAGTAAGATGCTGACTCATTGACTCGAGTTGACTCGTCTGACCGGTGACCGGGTAGACTTTGCCGGTCACCTGAGTACTATTTCCGGCCACCTATCCGGCCGATTTCCGGCGACTCTCCTTCCAACTTCCGGGCATTTTTCGGCGACAAATTTGCAGAGTTTCTATATGGGTTTTTATCACTTTTAGGCCACGCGGATTTTCACCTAATGGATTTTGAAGATTAGACCTAATTTTGGAAAGCAAAGGGATATAAATGAAAGACTCCTACAACTTTTGAGATGACGTTTTTATTCTTCTTCTTGGAGCTTTGGAGAAAAATACTTCTAGGGTTTGCTTTGCTTTCATCTTTTTTATTATTTTATTGATCATGATGATGATGAACTCCATTATTATGAGTAACTAAATACACTTGTTGGTTATGGGATACAAGTTGATTTCTCAATGCATGTTATTTGATTCTATGGATTAGTTTTTTCTCAACTTTATTGTTTATGATTCATGGTTTATATTGTTTTAGGATTTGATTTTTTGATTGGTTGAGTCCGGAATCAATCCGATTTTCTTTCATCTCTAGAGCTATATTGGGGTTTTCAATACGTAAAAGTTGTGTGTCCCTGATTTATAGTAGCATAATTGTGGTAGTGCTTGTAGTGATATATCCTATTAGTCACATATGAATCATAACCTTGGTTAAAACAAATTAGTTCTCTTACACGTTTGTTTGCTTTGATTAGTCTTATTCCATAAATCTTAGAGCTTTTAGGGAGTTAAACTTAATTGTGCTTTTACACTTTGGGTTGCTTTCTAGGAAGAATTCACATATGCATCTTTTAATGTAGTTGTGATGAAATTAGGGAATTAGCAGAATACTCTTGCGATCAAGGTATTTTAGGACTTTTAATAAATAAGAGATTAAATTATAAATTCTATTCAATGATGAAAAATACATGCTTGTGAATAATACTATCCCATGACCAATGTCTTCTATTTATTGATTATTCCAATTATTTAATTGCTTTACTTTATTTTTACTAAAAAAAAACAATCACTCTTAGTTATCTTAGAAACCAAAAATTGCATAACAACAAAGGCTTCCCTGTGGATACGAACTCTTTCCTACCACTTTCTACATTATTGTAGTTGAGTAAAGAAGTGAAATTATATTTGTCGATTGACAACCGATCAAATTTTGGCGCCGATGCCTCTTGTTATTAAGTTTTTAGTTTCTTTTCAGTATTTTTGCTTCCATATTTGCTTTTTGTTTCTTGTCTTGTTTCTTACTTGTTTGTGAGAATTGTTTTAAGGTACCTAATCCCTGGATTCTAAAGATTGGAACTATCCAAGGTGCGGAATAGCCACTCGAAGAGGCACAATACTCCAACCAAGTCAAGGTACAACGGAAGAACAAGAGCTAGCATTGGAAGACGAGTTACAATAAGAGGTACCGGTTGAACAAGAACCACCTTTTGAAGAAGAAGAAGAAGAAGCGATGGGTGATGCAAATCGTACACTCAAGGACTTGGCTTCTCACAAGTTGGATACACAACAAGGGTGTATTCAATCAAATTCTACTTTTGAGATCAAGCCGGGGTTGCTTAGAGAATTACCAAAGTTCCATGGCATGGTGAATGAAGATCCAAATAAGCATCTTATGGACTTCCACACCATTGTCACGGCCATGCTTCCAGCGGATGTTGAAGCGGATGGTGCAATGTTGAAAGTTTTTCGATTCTCTTTGATGGATAATGCTAAGGACTGGTTGTGTTATTTACCTCCGGAAGTATCACAACATGGAATGGGTTGAAGAAACTCTTTCTAGAGAGGTATTTTTCAGCATCCAAGGCTACTCAAATTCGCAAGGAGATTTGCGGGATGAAGCAAAATGTGGGAGAATCCTTATATGAATGTTGGGAACGATACAAGAGATTGGTGGCAAGCTGTCCTCACCATTAATTCAGCGATGCAATGATCATCCAATACTTCTATGAAGGACTCAATTCAAGTGATAGGAATCTTCTTGACACTGCGGGTGGTGGTGCACTAGTGAAAAAAACGGTGGCACAAGCTAGAGAGTTGATTGAGAACATGGCAGCAAACTCCCAACAATTCTTGAGTCGTGGTTCGGACGTGATCTTAAGGAGAGTTAATGAAGTGAGCGAGGTAGAGGAACTTCGTCAACAAATGGGTAACGTGACAGCAATGTTGCAACAAGTTGCAACCGCGATGATACCAAGTTCTTCTCAAGGGTATGAAGACTTCAATGAACAAGCTAATGTGATCTTCCCAAATCAGCAAAGACGATATGATCCCTACTCCAACACTTACAATCCGGGATGGAGAGACCACCCCAATTTTATCTATGCCAACAAGCAAGAGCGGTTCAACAACCTACTTTCAACCGTCCAAGTGGATTTCAACCACAACAACAACAATTTCAGCATCCACAACAATCAATGCAAGGTCAAGGTTCGGATATTGATGCAAAACTTCAAAAGATGATGCAAGGCATTGGTACCATGTTTCAAGAGAGCCAACAAGAGACTAAGAGCGCTATTAAGGAGTTGCAGACACAAATGGGATCCATGGCGATTGAAATAAACAAATTGAAAACACAAAATAGTGGGAAACTCCCTTCTCAACATATTAACCCAACAGAGGGTGTCAATGCAATTACGTTGAGAAGCGGTACACAACTTGTGCAACCCGAAGTTACTGATTCGGGCAAGGTGGAAACACCCAAAGAGCCGGTGCTGGAGGAAAAGAGGGATGAAATTCCCCAAACAACCAAGGTACCGGTTCCTAACTTTAAAACTCCTATTCCTACTTATGTTCCTCCTTTACCTTTCCCTCGCAGATTTGCAAATTCCAAAATGGAGGAACTATAAAAGTAGATTTTGCTAAGTGTGGGAGAGAATGCTTCAACAATCTTACAACATAAACTCCCACTGAAATGCAAGGATCCGGGTAGCTTTGACATTCCTGTCACTATTGATAACACTACATTTAACAAAGCAATGTTAGATTTAGGTGCATCCGTTAATGTTATGCATGCGTCCATATATAATTCACTTGATCTTGGTCCTCTTAAAAAGTCTGGAATTGTTTTACAATTAGTCGATTGCTCTAATGTTTACCCAATGGGTATTTTTGAGGATGTTATTGTGCAAGTTAATCAACTTGTATTTCCAGCTGAATTTTGTGTGTTAGAGATGAATGAAGGTTCACCGGACTCATCTCTTCCATTGCTACTTGGGCGTCCCTTCATGAAAACGGCGAAAACCATTATTGATGTGGATAAGGGAACGCTAACTATGGAGTTTGATGGAGAAATAATACGTTTCAACATTTTTGAGACGATGAGATATCCTAGTGACGTCCACTCTTATTTCTCTATTGATGTTATGGATACATTAGCACAACAAGTGTTTGAATTGAATGGTGGCGATGCTTTGGAAACCGTTTTAACTACATTCATGGATAATGGTGTAGAGTGTGGTAATGAAGTCAAGGAAGCCCTTGGTGATCTTAGTTCACTACAAGGATGCCCGGAAACTCATATCTCTTTTATTTCTTTACCATGCAGTGATGAAAAACTTTTACCATATATTGTTAAATCTCCAAAATTAGAATTGAAACCTCTTCCAAGTCACTTAAAGTACTTGTACTTGGGTGACAAAGAAGAGTTACATGTGATTATTTCTAACGAGATTAGTGAATTACAGGAGCATCAACTTCTAAGGGTGCTAAGGAAGTACAAGACGACCATTGGATGGACAATCGCTGATATCAAGGGTATAAGCCCTGCCGTTTGTATGCATAAGATTCGTTTGGAGGATGATGCAAAGCCTACAAGGGAAGTGCAACGTCGTTTGAACCCTCCCATGATGGAAGTTGTGAAAAAAGAGATACTCAAGCTTTTGGAAGTGGGTGTTATATACCCCATATCCGACAGCAAATGGGTAAGCCCGGTACAAGTAGTACCAAAGAAATCAGGTGTGACGGTGGTGGAGAATGATAAGAATGAACTTGTCCCAACTCGTGTGCAAACCGGTTGGAGGGTTTGTATTGATTATAGGAAATTGAATGCCACTACTAAAAAGGATCACTTTCCTTTACCTTTTATTGATCAAATGCTTGAATGTTTAGCTGGACACTCTTACTATTGCTTCCTTGATGGCTATTCAGGTTATAATCTAATTGTGATAGCACCGGAGGACCAAGAGAAAACCACTTTCACTTTTCATTTCGGTACTTTTACTTATAGAAGGATGCCTTTTGGCTTGTGCAATGCTCCATCTGTTCCAAAGGTGTATGGTAAGTATCTTTTCAGAATATGTTGAAAACATAATCGAAGTGTTCATGGACGATTTTAGTGTCTTTGGTGATTCATTTGACCTTTGCTTGGACAAGTTTTCTTTAATCCTTGAACGATGTGTTGAAACAAACCTTGTGATAAATTGGGAGAAGTGCCATTTTATGGTAACTCATGGCATAGTTTTAGGCCATATAATATCTTCTAAAGGCTTGGAAGTTGATAAATCTAATATTGACCTTATTCGTGATCTAACCCCTCCCACTACGGTGAGGGAGATACGTTCTTTTCTTGGACACACAGGTTTTTATCGTAGGTTCATCAAGGATTTTTCCAAGATAGCATCACCACTTTGTAACTTATTGCAAAAGTATGTGGTTTTTAACTTTGATGAAAAGTGTATGGAGACATTCAATCGCTTGAAAGAGCTTTTGATTTCAGCCCCTATCATTAAACCACCGGATTGGGGCAAGCCTTTTGAGCTCATGTGTGATGCAAGTGACTATGTGATTGATGCGGTGCTTGGGCAGCGTGTGGGGAAGTTTCCTCATGCCATTTATTATGCTTCTACAACGTTAAATGAGGCCCAACAAAACTACACAACCACTGAAAAAGAGTTATTAGCCATTGTTTTTGCTTTAGAAAAGTTTCGCTCTTATCTAATTGGTTCAAAAGTTGCTGTCTTTTCTGATCATGCAACACTTAGATACTTGCTTACAAAGAAAGAGGCGAAACCGAGGCTCATACGATGGATTTTGCTCTTGCAAGAGTTTGATCTTGAAATCAAAGACAAGAAAGGAATTGAGAACACCGTTGCGGATTATTTGAGCCGACTTTCTGTGGACAAGGAAGTTATCCCATTGCGAGAAAGCTTCCCGGATGAGCAACTATTCTCAATTGCCCTTGGAGAACCATGGTATGCGGATATTGTTAATTACTTAGTTTCTAAACAAATCCCAAAGGACTTGTCTCGTGCTGAGAGGGACAAACTTAAAAGGTTAGGTAACCAATACATATGGGATGATCCTTATTTGTGGAAACAAGGTAGTGACCAAGTATTACATAGGTGCATTCCTGAATCTGAATTTAACTCTATATTGTCTTTTTGTCACTCTTATGCTTGCGGAGGACATTTTGGGAGTAAGAGAACCGCTCACAAGGTGCTTGAAAGCGGTTCCTATTGGCCAACCTTGTTTGAGGATGCACATAAATTTTGCACAACTTGTGATAGGTGCCAAAGAACAGGCAATCTAGGTGCTCGAAATCAAATGCCACAAACTTTTATTCAATTTATTGAAGCTTTTGATGTATGGGGTATTAATTTTATGGGTCATTTTGTCAACTCTCATGGGAATTTTTACATCTTACTTGCTGTTGATTATGTGTCGAAATGGGTGGAAGCTAAGGCCACCCCAGCTAATGATTCTAAAGTGGTTTCAGATTTTGTGCAAGCAAATATTTTTGCAAGGTTTGGAATTCCAAGGGCCATAATTAGCGATGGAGGTTCTCACTTCAAAAACAGGTTCTTGCAAAGCTTGTTAAGGAAGTACAATGTGTCGCATAAGATTGCAACACCTTATCATCCACAAACGAATGGACAAGCCGAAGTTTCCAACCGAGAAGTGAAGTCCATACTTGAAAAGACGGTGAATCCAACAAGGAAGGATTTGAGCATGCGACTTAATGATGCTTTGTGGGCTTATAGAACCGCATACAAGACACCTATTGGGATGTCTCCTTTTAGGCTTGTGTATGGTAAACCTTGTCACTTACCCGTGGAGATTGAGCATAAAGCGTTTTGGGCTATCAAGCAATGCAATATGGAGATGGATGGGGCTGGAAAGCAAAGGAAGTTACAACTCCAAGAGCTAGAGGAGCTTCGCAATGATGCATTTGAAAGCTCACGCATTTACAAGGAGAAAACTAAGGCATTTCATGATAATATGATTTCTAGAAAACAATTTTGTGTTGGGCAGAAAGTGCTTTTGTTTAATTCTCGCTTGTAATTATTTCCGGGTAAATTAAGGTCATGATGGATTGGACCTTTTGTTGTTACTAATGTGTTTTCTCATGGTGCAGTCGAAATTCGTAGTATTGCTACAGGAAAGGAGTTTAAAGTTAATGGGCACCGGTTGAAACCATACTATGAGAACTTCTCTTCCGAAGTGGTGGAAGGAGTTAATTTTATGGATGCACTCCCTATGGAGGAGTCATAGAAAGCAAGGAGATAGTCGGGCTGACGACTTTAAACCAAGCGCTAAGTGGGAGGCAACCCACCAGTTTTGTATCTTTACCTTTATCTTTTTATTTGTTTTTAAGTATTCTTGTCTTGTTTTTAGCTTTTTATTGTCTTGAATTTCCCACCTTGACTTACTTTGGATGATTCAATTTACATTGAGGAAAATGTAAAGTTTAAGTGTGGGGGAGTGGTTAAGCTTTTGCTTTGTACCTTTTTCATGCATTTTTTTCAACTTTTTTGTAAATTAGTGAATAAGAAACTCCAACTTGTAGTTAGTTTAGAGATGACATGTCGCTAAGATTACATCGAAAATCTCATAATAGTGACTGAACTTAGAGATGACAGAGAACATGATCGGGTTTCTTTCTTGTATAAGAGTTAAGGTTGGATTTAACCATCCTAGTGACAAATGAGGTGCAGATTGAATTCGGTATTAGATTTGTGATCCCCTATAGTGGAGACTAGCCATATTACATTATGAGAGGCACTGACCTTCAATTCTTTGTACCTGTCTAAAATATGTGCTTTTAGAGTGTGTGTCACCGTACGTAAACTCCGGGTAGAATGGTGAGCTACCCAACCTCCCACCATAGAAGCACTATTTTGATCTCTTGAGTGCTATTTTTATCAATCATGAATGGTGACATCGAATTGCTAACTTACATACCACTTGTAATCTTGTTCGCAGTTAGCACCTTCCACTTTATCTCTCTCTACACCAACGGGTCCATAGAAACACCATCATCAACAACAAGAAGAGCATCACAAATTCGAAGGAAAGTTGAAGACGTTCAAGGTTTATGAGCAACAGTACATAAATGAGCAGATTTCAGATTCAAGTAAAGCAACAAGACAAGGAGCAAAAATTTTACAAATCGAAGACTATTGTACAAGAGTGAAGATTATCAAGATGAGAATTCAATAAGTATGATATCAAGACATACAAGTTATGAATAATTGAGTGGTTAATTACTCATACCATGGCCTTTGCATTTTCATTTGTTAGTTTGTATTTTATTTTCTTAAAAAGAAAAAAATAAAAATAAAAAAAATCCATTGTATTATATTTTGGTTTGTTTAGTTCATTTTTGGTTTTGTATTCATTCGATAAAGCCAATGGAAGAAGAAATGTCCATAATGAAGTTTCAAGCAACAAGGAATTAGAGGAAAGAATCACATTGTCAAGATTCTACGAAGTTTAAGAGTTATCATCAAGTGTTGAAGACCGAAGACGAAGATGAAGAAAAGGATTGAAGACCGAAGACGTTTCTATGGATGTTGTGAGAGTGGTGCTAACTGCACGCCGAACAGATAACGAGGTAAGTAAGCATATTCCCACCTTCTTTAAGTGGTTGATTTCCTTTCTAAGAGATCGTCAGAAAAAAATGGTTTTCAAAATGCTAAAAGATGTGGGTTTTCAAAATACTTCGGAGGGTTTTTACCTTCCTACCAATCAAGGTGTCGCAGGATTTTCTCTTTATTCCTACCTGGACACATGTGTGACCCATAAAGAGCTATTTATTATTGAGAGCAATATCATAAAACCCTTTCTTGTGAGGCAGAGTCGAGACTTTTGACCACTCCGAACCCGATTTTCTTTCGAGAAGGGATGGTTATTTCTCTCTCAACTTTTAAGGATGAGATTGTGTTCATTTATGTGTCTAACTTCTTATTGCTAGTGTGCAGAATCTCCATGTCTTCTTAGCGTGTTGGATGCTATCATTTCGAAGAACTAGTAAGTTGGAAAAGTAGGTTTTGTAGGCATACCTCTTGTAAACCTTCACGAGACTATAACTCGTCCACTAGGGACACCTAGGGGTTCAAAAGGCTTGTTATTTATGCTAAAAGTGACCGTAGCCTCGACGACACAGAGTAGTATGTATTTTAAAATTATTTTGTTTGGTTTGCTCGAGGACTAGCAAAGTCTAAGTGTGGGGGAATTTGATAGGTTTCTAAAACACCTAATTTTCTATATCTAGTATTTATGCTTTCTTTGCTATTTTTCTTGTAAATTATGTATCTTATTTTGAATTTGAGTTATTAGGTAGTTTGGAGTCGTTTGGAGCAAAAGAAGGAGAAAACGTCCATTTGGAGCGTAAAGGAAACAAAGTCAATTCACTGGCGAGTTATACTTGGAGCGGACTAAGGTTGCGCAAAGTAGGCGAAGAATGAACTGTCAGTTCCCCGCAACTGACAGCTAAGCAAGGAAGAGTGTAGGCAGTCAGTTCTGCGAAACTGACAGGCCATAGATGAACTGGGTGTCCCTTATCATAATGTATCGGGTGTCAATATCAATTCCACCTCCTACACAAATTTATAATTCAGAGAAGTTTTAATTCTTCTCATTATTCAGTTTGAAACCGAGAGATCCGCTGTTGTTGGTGGTGATAATAAACTCAGGGAGATTGAGAAGAAGCTATTACTGCCGAGAGAATCAGATCGAAGATATGATCGATTGAGAGCTATCGTGGTGGTTTTCTGCTAAGTGATTTCGTCAGAAGAGAAGAACATGGAGAAACACGGAGTTAGGGTTTAATCACTGGAAGAAAGGTGCGTTTGAAACTTTAAAACAGATCTCGAATTTGTAAATGTCTAGGTGTGAAATTTAAGATCTCAGAGAAGGGTTTTCTGTTGATTTACGAATTAGGGTTTGAAATGATTCAGATGGTTGATATTTTTGGTCCTGGTGGTGAGTTAGGTAAGGGAAAGAAAGAGATGAAGAACAAGGTTACAATGAAGTAGAATCTGGTGGTGTTTGAGTATCTTGAATAAGAGAAACTGGTGGTGGTGCTGGTTTCAGTGGAGTTGCAGGCATGAACTGCAGCTGTTGATAATGAACTGTAGGGGTGTAATTGGTTGTTGTTGGTGGTCATGAATATGAGGTAGTGAAAAAATGGAAGAAATGTTAGTTGTTGCAGTTGGTGATAATTATGTGAGATGGAGTGGGGTTTGTGCTGAAATGAGAACAATGTTGATTGTCATGGGAATGGATGCTCTGCAATGGTGGTTGATGAAACTGGTTCATGGGAATTGCAGAATGCAGTGATGATGGCTTGAGGCAATTGCAGGTCAGATGGGTTGCTTAAGTCGCAAGTGGTGCTGCAATGGAAGTGAGCTTAATAGAAGTTGGTTGCAGTTGAGTACCAAGGGTGAAGATGAACAATTGAGATGAATTTGGAGATCTTATGGGATGGATTTGCTGGTGTTGATGGATTTAGGCAATAGTATTTTGCATAATTGAGTTGAAAAGATTATGGTGATGAGCTGTGAAGAATGGGACCGCTACATATGATTTAGATGTATGTTAGGTTTACAAGGAGTTGAAACTCAAGAAGTAGCTGCAACAGATGGTGGCAATAGTGTAAGTAAGTGGTTTGTGCTCAAGATGGATTGATGCAGTTGGTGATGTGACTGATGGAGCTAATGAGTACTGGTGGTGATGCCAGGGATACAATCTGCAGAAAGGTGTTATGTAATTCGAGTTATTGGTGGCCTGAGATGGGATAATGTATGATGGAGTTGCAGGTGGAATGTGGCTCAGATGTTGTTACAGGTTATGATGTTTTTCTGGTGGATTTGCTCATGTTGATCTGTAATGAAGTAGATAGAGTCGAAGTTGTCGTGTGAAAATGAGGCAATGAACTGGTATTGTTGGTTGCCAAAGCTATGACTGAGCTACAGTTGCAGGGGAGAACAAAATGAAGCGGCAGAGGCTGAAACTGGTGGTGCCATGGATACGAACAAGAGCTGCAAGAAGAATGCACAACCAACATGGCTGGAGTGAACTGGTAAAGTACCATTGTGCAACACAGCTCTGGAATGTGCAAGTTGCAATGGCTTTGGCTTTGGCTTGGCCACTCAGCCCATCCAGCTGAGTAAGATGCTGACTCATTGACTCGAATTGACTCGTCTGACCGGTGACCGGGTGGACTTTGCCGGTCACCTGAGTACTATTTCCGGCCACCTATGCGGCCGATTTCCGATGACTCTCCGTCCAACTTCCGGTCATTTTTCGGTGATAAATTGACAGAGTTTCTATATGGGTTTTTATCATTTTTGGGCCACGCGGATTTTCACCTAATGGATTTTGAAGATTAGACCTAATTTTGGAAAGCAAAGGGATATAAATGAAAGACTCCTACAACTTTTGAGATGACGTTTTTATTATTCTTCTTGGAGCTTTGGAGAAAACTACTTTTAGGGTTTGCTTTGTTTTCATCTTTTTTATTATTTTATTGATCATGATGATGATGAACTCCATTATTATGAGTAAGTAAATACACTTGTTGGTTATGGGATAAAAGTTGATTTCTCAATGCATGTTATTTGATTCTATGGATTAGTTTTGTCTCAACTTTATTGTTTATGATTCATGGTTTATAGTGTTTTAGGATTTGATTGTTTGATTGGTTGATTCCGGAATCAATCCGATTTGCTTTCATCTCTAGAGCTATATTAGGGTTTTCAATTCGTAAAAGTTGTTTGTCCCTGATTTAAAGTAGCATAATTGTGGTTAGTGCTTGTAGTGATATATCCTATTAGTCACATATGAATCATAACCTTGGTTAAAACAAATTAGTGGTCTTGCACATTTGTTTGCTTTGATTAGTCTTATTCCATAAATTTTAAAGCTTTTAGGGAGTTAAACTTAATTGTGCTTTTACACTTTGGTTGCTTTCTAGGAAGAATTCACATATGCATCTTTTAATGTGGTTGTGATGAAATTAGGGAATTAGCGGAATACTCTTGAGATCAAGGTATTCTAGGACTTTTAATAAATAAGAGATTAAATTATCAATTCTATTCAATGATGAAAAATACATGCTTGTGAATAATACTATCCCATGACCAATGTCTTCTCTTTATTGATTATTCCAATTATTTACTTTGCTTTACTTTATTTTTACCAAAAAAAAAAAAAAAATCACTCTTGGTTATGTTAGAAACCAAAAATTGCATAACAACAAAGGCCTCCCTGTGGATACAAACTCTTTCCTACCACTTTCTACATTATTGTAGTTGAGTAAGGAAGTGAAATTATATTTGTCGATTGACAACCGATCACCAATGCATCTAACCAAGATTTTGCCTTATCCTTTAATGAAAAAGGAAACAACCTAAGTTTAAGGTATTCATCAGACAAGTTCTTAACTTTAGCCGTAACACACAATTTTTCAAAGTATCTAATGTGATAATAAGAATTTTCATTCTCCTTACCATCAAAATTGGGAAGAGCCCGAATGGTATTGGTCCTAATCTCATAGGTTGCTGTGTTAGCAGGAAAAACAATGCACGAAGGTTGAGAGACTCTAGTTGGATACATATAGTGTCTCAAGCTCATAACTGGAGAGTTTTTCACCCTCATCATCGGTTTCATCCATAAATATTGGATTAACTCTAACAAGACGAGCAATATGATTTCTATCCCAACCAACCGGAATATCTTGCATACACTAAACACAAGCAAAAAATTGATTCGTACTTACCTTGCAAAAGCTTTGCTAGTAAATCAAGCACTTACTCTCTTTTTGCTCGTTACCAATTCCAATGTTGCAATACAAACTAACGATGAAAGGTACCTATAAGAGTCAAACAAAATCAGCAAAAAGAAACTAACAAAAATCAAAAAGAAAAACTAAAAACAAAGCAATAACTACAGAAAACTAAAACCTAGACTACTGACTAGAAAGTCAAAATATCAATTAGAGAGGGTTTTGCAATTACTCCCCGGCAGCGGCGGCAAAAACTTGACGGGTCGGTAGAGCGACTTTGTTTTACGGAAAGTGCACAGTGTCAAAAATGCACACAATAGCAAGAAGGGTTCGTTCCCTCAAGGAGTGCGATAACTACTATTAATTAATATCAAGACCTAACTAAGAAAAATTCAATATTTAAGAGATTGTTGTACTAAGAAAATAAGCAAATGTATAAATATTGTAAATCAAGGATATGGAAGTATTAGGGCTACAGAATCCGTTGTATGCTATGCTTTACATATGTTCTATCACAAAGGTCTCAAGTTTACTCATGTGAAGAGACAAACCTAACTACTCACACACGGAAGATATTTCGTTAAGTATTTACATACAAGAGTTATCATAAAAGATTGTTTGTTCTCAACCTAAGGTAGAAATCCATAGTACTAAGCATACTTGGCACATATAGTCTTGGAATGTTCATTAATCAATCAATAATAAGGTTCAATGAGTATTTCCATCAACCTAACAAAGAACTATACATGGCATAAACATGAGAAGCTGAATAGAAAATAAAACACCAAGAGAAACTCAAATTATTGAAATTAAGCTTTAGTTGTGAAAACCCTTGTTTCAGAACATAAGTAATTCAAACCTACAAGTTCATCTTTCACCCTAATGAGTAGCTTCGCTAGACATGGTTATGTTCATAGCCATTGAAAATGATAAAGAGAATACTAAACTAAGCATATGATTAAAAGAAAGCCAAATCGCTAAACCTAGTTCCTTCCATGTATATGGCGTATCCCTCTTCTCCTTACTGCAAAGGCTTAAATAGTCCTCCTTGTGCTCCCATTGTGATGGACTTCGGAAAATACCCAAAGCCCAATCGTGCTTCTGACCACTACCAAATTGTCTATCTTCTGAACTCCTATCCACCAACTGCATAGCCTGGCCAACTACTATTCCCACCAGCTCTGCTCCCTGTCCATTTAAACACCGGCCACAGCACTTCTTACATTCTTCACCTCGGCTAATTTCACCAACTACTAACAATTGGTACAACCCATTACTACAACACCTAAGTTTTGCAGCACACTCATGTTATTCCCTTGCTTAACCAATAGTACCTCTCTTCATCTTCTCGACATTCATTCACTGTAAACACCAGCCAGAATTCCATTGATGTTAATCAAACATTCGCCGCTCAAACAGTCAGGTACAAACTGTACATCGAACCCATAACACCAGCATCTCAGCACCACCTGCCATGACCATTTCAGACCCACTAAACCGATGCAACTAACGTCAGCATCTCCATCTTACAAATCACCACCATTAACTTGCAAGAATCTTCTTCGAAATCCCTTCATAATCTCTCTTACACAACCCCATCAATAGCACCACTATATTTACCTCCTTGTTCATGATCATGACCATGGAAAAAACACCTTCCTTTATTGTTCACATCCGTAATCCCTATATTCCATCTCCATTTACATATGTGGATTTGCATATAATCACCGTGACCAACACACTAAAACCCCCAAACACCAACAATCGATAGGATAGTACCACATGAAAAAAGAGGAAGTACATGTGGTGCCTAATAAGCTTGGGCATATCTTTACATAGCACCGAGGCCTTTTAGATTAAAATCCCACACCTGCTGCAACAAGTGGTTAAGTGGGGACAGTATCGGTGCTATGTGGTCGGTCCAAGAAGTAGGGTCTGGTGGTCCGTGAATATCCCAACAACTGGTATCAGAGCCTATGGTTGGGGCTACTGTCTGAACGAATAAGTGGTTGTGGATGTCACCCGGTACGGCTCAGGTGGAGTCAGACTCAAGGTGGAGCAGGCAAGGCCAAAGGTAGAGCTGACGCTCAAGGTGGAGTTAATGTCGCACCCCATTAACTCAGGTGGAGCAGGGTTCTATGGTGGGCAACGTTGTGCTCAAGGTGGAGTTAGTGCTAGCCTTCCCATTAACTCAAGGTGGAGTAGGGTTCCAGGGTGCGTAGTGACAATAATCATGTTCGATGGGTAGCATATACAGACGGTGATCATATGGTGGAGTATGATTGGATTGGTGAGGTGGTTTAATCTCGCCAAGGTGGAGATTGTTGGAGTATGTGGCGCGATGTAAACAACATATGTATAGCTAGGATAGTCCCATATTGAATAAGAGGAAGTACATGTGTTGCCTAATAAGTTTGGGCATCTCCTTACATAACACCTAGGCCTTTTAGATTAAAATCCCACACCTGCTGCAACAGGTGGTTAAGTGGGAAAGTATCGGTGCTATGTGGTCGGGCCAAGAAGTAGGGTCTGGCGGTCCGTGAATATCCTAACACTTCTCCTGCTCTTCTCGTCGATTCTTGAATGAATCCAATCTCTAGACTTCAGTAAATCGAACCTATACATCTTTGTTGACTCGATCTCTCGCAATTTAAAATGATTGTAACAACATCTAGGAAAAACTAGAAATGAAATTTCATTTTCACACAGAACAATTCATGATTTATAAAGGGGGATACCAGTTCTACTAAGTGTTGATACCGTTTCATATAGGAAAAAAAGATCCCACCGATCCTAGCTGTTGGATCGATGAAATGGTATCAGCGACTTAGTAGGACTGGTATCCCCCTTTATAAATCATGGAACAATTGATGTTGTTTCGATGACTACAATGAAATGTGGTATAGAACTAGCCACGTCATCTGTTTACTCTTTTGTGCAGCTCACGTGCTTGGAAAATAAATGATTTCTTTGCTCAACCTCTTGGTTATCGGATGACTTAAGTGGCGCTCCCATGAATTGTTGGCTTGCCAGCTCCGGCTCCTTAGGCACACAAGTTGCAAGCGCCAATTTAGGTTCTAAGCTAGTTGTTCTCAGGGTAATAGGATTTCACTTGTAATTTCTGTAAAATCTTTAAAATATAGTAATAGCGAAATATCGAGGTCTATCTAGTATAAATGTGGGTATAAAAGTGTCGCACTTACGTTCTTATCAAATCACATCTTTAGATTAGCATGATTGGTAATACTAGTATGAATATGTAATCAATACGACAATACACAATCACACATGACACAAACGTTACATGGTTCACCTACCTTTTGTAGGCTACATCCAAAGCCAAAACCACCCTAGAATCTTTAATCAACTAGTTATATAATCAGGTAGCGATAATCGACTTAGAAACAACAAGACATATTACGAATAACTTACCTTTTCATTTGTTCTTCTTCTTTATTAAACCTTCATCGGATGCTTCTACTTTAGACAAGAACATGAAGAACATCATGAATTTTATCTTAAAATATATGAACCGTAAAACTTTAGATTTCTTCCATACTCACTCTTTCTATAAGTCTCTTCTCTCACATAGTTTTTTTCCTCATCACTGACCATTATAGGACGCAATAGTTGTCTCGATCACTCTTGTTATCGAGAGAATTCTCAAGAAAATAATTCTCTTCACCATATAAGCCCTCTTATCTAATTTTTTTATCCTTGATCCCCGAGTCTTAGAGAACTTCTAAGAATAATCTCATACCTTTATTAGGAAACCCTAAACTTGGAAACCACATAACTCAGGAAACACCGCAACTTACGCTCCGGAGAATTCTGAAACCACCTTTACGTAAAAATATCCCAACAATATAATATACTATCCAAATAGGGTATATTATTTAGTCAGAGTTATTGGGTTAAAATTCATGTAACCTTTTGTATTAAACCAGGTAATCCTCAATTCCTCATAATTGGGATCATGCAATATTGTTTTGTCGATTTATAACCATAAGAAAACAAGTTGAAGAATTTTTAGCTTTAGTTCGGGTTTTTAATCGATATCAACTTAATGTGTGTTGATGGTGGTTTTTTAGCTTAGGGTTAAAATCATAAAACCTTGCATCTGATGTGACGTCACTCTGCAAGGAAACAGAGCCATGGGTGTTAACCTCTCCGCTGGCATATTCATTGAGCCGTTCAATATACTTACATGAAATTTATCCAGACTGGAGAATGTAGCAACCATCCCAGATGCTCTGTAAATTTCGGCGCCTCGCCTATATTCACTTAATATAAGTTCATTTGAATGCTTTCTATGCTATATTCCCCGGCTGAACCCTTAATGTTGATGTGGCATGACAATTTATGTTCACTCGTTAAGCAGAGTAGCACGAATTTCCAAATATCAAAGATAAGGTCTTTGATATACCAGACCTTGCTTGTCGAAAGTAAACCTAGGCAAACTAGGAAATTAATCATCCATGGACTAGGAGGTGCAAAACCTTTGCCCGGAATCAGAAAACAGGGAGCCGCAGCAGCAAAGGGAGGCGTGGCCATTCCTTAGGCCAACTTGGCACCACTTTCCATTGGCCAAGCCCCTTCCTATACCGGCCACATTCTCTCGACCAATCGTGTCGCCTCAAATTATCCACGCGCACATAAGTTGTGGCTGGGCCCATACTTGCCGGCCCTACTTCCCATCAACCAATCATGTCTCTCAAAAGCCGCCACACTCTCGCCAAAAGTCTAGCCGCGCCTTATGTTTGGCCGACCCCTTTTCTTGACCAATCAAATCGCTCTAAACTTGCCACCATACATTAAAGGCCAAACGCACCTAGCCGCGTTACCATACTAACTGGCAAGCCAAACGCGCCCTTCCATAAACAACATATTAATCGGCATGCCAACATGCCACTCTGCCGCAGTAACGTGCCACGAGCCACTTTAGCCTTGGCCACGCTGCCAAGCCCTAATTCTTACCACGACGCCAAAACCTAGCCTTGGCCACGCCGCCAAGCCCTAATTCTTACCACGGCGCCAAATTTAGCTTTGGCCATGCTACAACGCCATTGGCATGCCGCTATGCCCCGGCTACGCCATCGGCATGCCGTTATGCCACGGCTACGCCACCGGCATGCCGCTATGCCGTGACCCCACCATGCGCCACTATGCCAATGACACCACTCCGCTGTACAATAAGATGCGGCCATAATCAATGGCATCCTTCCTCATGAGATGAAATCTCAATCATTCAAGTTCGCCACCGAACTGACAGGCTTGTGGCAAATTTCAGGGGACCAGCTGCCTAAATCTAGTGGCCATGGCTACGCCAGGCGCCACTTGCGTCACCGTGCCACTGGCATGCACGAGCCATGCCAACCACGCCACATTGCCACTGCGCCATTATCAGGCGCTAATACAAGGTAGCCATAATCAACGGCTACCCTCCTTCATGAGATGCGATCTCAACCACCGAAGTTCGCCACCGAACTGACAAGCTTGTGGCAAGTTTTAGGCGACTAGCCAAAACGATCCTAATAGCCTTACATGTTATTTCCCTGTGGTAAATCCCTTGACTTTGACTTGCCACACGTAGCAAAGTGCTGCATGTTTTCCATGAAAACACTCGAGACATCAAACATGTCACAAACTGGGGGATGCTCATCAGGGTATTGGTCTGGCGGTTTACAGCGTGCGGCGTGCAATGCGCCCATTACAATAAAGTGTCATAAAGTGGGACAATTAGTGGTGGTAAAAGTAACAGTGTAAAAAATTCACTTCCTTCATCATGGAAGCATAATGTCTGATATTCTTCACCACTCAATCGTTTCCACTTCTTACGAGACCAGGGTACGTTTCAATATGGCTTGTATAAATAGGCTTCACCTATTTTCACCAAGAACAAGTTTTTGGTCGACAACAACACAGTATCTAGAAATCACCTGGTAGCTTTCCATCTTGCTAGCCAGTTCTACTTTCAGATACAAGTCATAAACAACCATACCTTCAGAATCAATTGTTCTGGTCTCAACACTTTCTTCACTTTCCTCCCTAAGACCAACCCTTCTCCTTCACTTTGTGACCGAAGCAAGTCTGGAACGACCATTTCTTGGTTTGAGCCAGATTTGTACAGATTGATCTCTCGAATCAAAAAGTACTCCCGTGTAGTACATTTTTTAGGGTCTAGACTCGTTTCTTATCCACACACACAAATTTACCAAAACCGGCAGAAGCAGTTTTCACCCACAAACAATTGGCGACCACAGTGGAAGATTGATCTCTCGGTTGCAAATTCAATGAAACACATCGTCCAAGACTAGAGATAAAAATGTTAGGGACTAGAGATTCTCCGCCTTACCATGGATCGACATAAAAATGTTCCACAGACAATAAGGGAACGACTGGGGACTTCTCGCGGCAACGAGGGCATTACATAAAGACTCAGATTTACTCCCTGAAGATTCAGTTTTGGTGAAAGACCCTAAAGCGAGTAAATTTTGTCAGACAATGTTTACACGATCTATTGTTTGGGTTTTCACATTTACAATGGAAGTCGATAACCCAATCATCCCAAGATTTCATATTTTTCCCTTTCTCATGCAACACTCACGGTTTTGCAATTTTCCCCGAATCATTTTGCTACTTGCATTCGCAAAGCGAACTTTGACATATCTATTGATCAGAGGGCCATTATTCCAAAAATAATCCAAAAACTCTTGTAAGAAACAATCATCTATCAATCCAAAAACCAGAAAATCAAACCATAAACTAGGCGTTTCTTTTGCCTTTCAAAAAAAACTTACGAAAAGGAAGTCCAGAAGGCAGAAGATATTCAAGGGAAATCATTCAACAACGGTTCGTTCTTGGAGAAAGCATCATTCGCGCTTTGAAAAGCCGCCTGTTTCAGCTTCAACTCCTGAGAAAACCTTTCGACTTCTGCTTCATGTTGGTTGATCACATCCGCAAAGGGACCTTCGATCGCTTCAGCCTGCAACTTTTGGATCTCGGAAAAACCTTCACAGAACCAAGAGACATTGAACTTAAAGTTTACACACATCTCGGTGAAACTTCCAGCTCGAGATTACATCTTCAGAAACAGTGTGGCCAGTCACGTTGCACATGTCATGAATTGAAGATAAGGCTTCTTCCACCCACTTAACCAACGCAAATCGGCTGGTGATCTTTTTGGTTGTTGCGATATGTCCATACATTTCCCATATTTTGGTATATAGCTCCGCGTATTTTACTGGCACACTGAACCCTCCAATCAACGCGTGATCCTCAAAAGGCGCTTTGAATGGAGGATCGAAAACGACACCTGTGGTGATTCTTTGGGAGCAATCACGCCTGTCGCCACGATAACATTTTTCGCCATTGGAGACACATCAGCCCCTTCATGACGATCGGCCTCCATCTCTAGGTTACCAGCGGGTATGGTTTCCATGATTGGAGAAACAATTATATCTTCATTGTCATGATTCCCCATCTCAGGGTTATTTTCATAAGCGGCTTATTCCTGTGATATCACTAATTGAATATTTGCTTCATATAAATAAATAACTCCAAAATAAAAAACGTGTGAAAACTCACCGGCTCATCTATGGGCCTGCTGAAACTAGAAGAAGACTCGTTGCTGCGCTCTGAAGTGTTTTCCCCGTCATCAATGGATTCTGAATCCTGTTCCTCACTTTTCTCCTCCTTTGCCGAAGGCTCAGTTTTACCAGACTTTTCTTCAGAAGCCATTTCCTGACCACGTGTATGCTTGGCGAAGGTGTTTGAACTGTCGAGACCCTGAGTAATAAGAAGAAAATATTTTCAGTGGCAACAATCCAGAATGTTCACGCAATTCAGGAAGAGAATCATACGTACTTGCATGTTGGAAGAACTGAAGGTCACCGGAGCTGTCGAAGACGGTTGAAAACCGCCTGCACGACTTTTCGACCTTCGCTCCTTTTTCTGGGTACTGTCTTCACTTGATTTAGAAGATTTCCGCTTACAAGGAGAAGGAAATCTCAACAACCCGTGCTTCGCCAAAACTTTAGAGGAGGGATTGCCGCGTAGATCTGTCACAACATTCTGCACGAATTGATGGATAGAAAGGAACTCTCCCCGCCAGAAATCATTATATCTAGGATTTTCAACCGATTTTCTCCCTGAAAGTGGAAAAGGAAGGCTCTTATGCTCTGTCGGGGCACTGCTATCAAAAACAACTGGCAACAGTTTTTCTGGAGGAGTTGATGGACGGCAGAATGGAACCCCCTGATCAAAGCCCATATGACGAGTGGCCCTGTCAATATTATATGGGACCGCTTCCAAAAATTCCTTGAAAAAGGATGGTACGTATCCAGGTATGCAGCTTCACATGAATATGACTTCTCCAACGGTTATATCCACTCCATCAGAATGCAATGTTATGTCCGAGGCAAGAGCAAAAGTGTTTGGATGAACTATGGACACGTAGACCGGAGCCCAGGGACGGAAGTTTATTGCATTCACGTTGTCGAGAAAATCGACGAGTTTTGAGCTATGTCTTGGACGCTTCTTCGACCAACGAAGTATCCTAGAACCGCTCTATGTGTCAGGAAGTGAAGTTATTGGATTAGGAGCGTAATGCTTAAAATGCTCCCACAACCATGCTTGGAGAAAGGCGACATGGACATACGAGTACACCTTCATGTACCCATTATAAGCATACATGTCTGTTGCTGAGCAATCCAGATGGGTGTACAAGGAGCCAAAGAACAAGCTGCCTATGGGAAGATCCACGTCTTTCGCCAATTTGATAGCAAAGTTGATGAGATTCTGGCTTATTTATTTCCTGCCAGAGCCATCATCAAAAATATCTCTGGATAACCACAAGACTAAAAACGCAGCGACATGGAGCGTATCGTCCAGCACCAAAGCCGGCTCGGGCTCCTTGGGGAACCATTCAGACACCCACCAAGTATAAAAGCACTTTTCCCCATTGTCCTTTCGAACATATTCTTCCGACTTCCTAACCGGAGTAGCGTGCATTTCCTCTTCCTCCTCGGACAAGACAACATCAAAATTCCCAATTATTGGAAGATTCAGTAGGACGGATACGCTCTCCAAAGTAATAGTCATCTCGCCCCACCTACATATGGCAGTATGAGTCTCCGTACACCACTTAGAGATGAAATTGATCAGACCTGCAATGTCTTTCCTAATCTGAAGTGTCGCGGACGCCATGATAGCATTCATGATTTTCGCCTTAACCAGATTATCCTTGACGTGGTCACGAATTATCAAGAATCTCATCCACCATTCGTAAGAGCGCAATGGGATTTGGAAGATTTTAAAGTCGATGGAAGAAGCTGGATACTCTTTCCTCTGGAGACAAAACCGTATCACACACAATGGTGAAATCGACTGAACCCTCCTTCGTTCTCTGAGCCAGTCAGAAAAGTTACCACATGACTGAGATGCGTCCTTACAGCTGTGCAAGGTTCTGTGAAGAATTCATCATCCGTATTCGGCTTGTCCTTGGAGTTGTTAACATTTCTCGGCACGACGTCAAAACTGTTTTCAGGTGACATCCTAACAAAATTCCCTTATACTGCTTTCACCTTCGAAGTAGCTACGACATAGCAAAATAAAGGAGAATTACTACTTTGGAGAAAAGTATGCATGAAGATTTTATCAAAACTGGATGCAATAATCAAGGAACAACAATGAATTTTTCATGAAGAAGTTTTTCTGTTAACCGCATGTCATGGTACTCACGGCCAAAGAACGGGGACTGATGCTTGCTCGATGGGATATGTGTGCTGCCGCGAAAAACATGCTCTTGGCCGAAACCATTCAATACCACGGGAGTCATGCTCTCGGATAAATCACGCCTTGTTGCGGGAGTTGCACTCATGGACAAAGGAAACCCTAAAAACTAGGTTCTATGGAAGGAGCGAATGTAGTTGTCCGAGCTCAAACAATTACCTAGCATGTTAATTAGTTTCGTTGTTATTCACGTTAAGGATAACCCTAATATAATATTGCTAGTGAACAGAGTTATTCATATCGAAAGTATCTTGTGGAAGTCATACCTATGGCTAGGGTTTACACCAAAACAGAAGAACGAGCTAAAGAAAGAACGCTGGAATACATACTTGGAATACGCTCGCCTGCTGTGTTGCCACTGCGTTGCCGCTAACTCCAAGACGTGGGAACAAAACCAATGATACGGGATAAAGAGGATGGGTAGCAGCTTTTTATAGGCACAACACTTTTGGGAGTTCGAACGGAGGAAGATTTCCTATTTGGGTTATACACGGAGAGAAGCAATCGAACCCGCGCTGGCAAAGCTCCATGGTGCCAACAGGCCGCAGCCAAGCTAGCGCCAACAGTCCGCGTCCCAAGCCAGCGCCATCTTCCGACTCCAAAAGTCTGCGTCCAAGCCAGCAACGCCATCCACCGTTCCAAGCTAGCCTCGCCATCAACCGTTCCAAGCTAGCAACGCCATTTCCACCAGCCAAGGAAGCGTCATCTTAGCCGTTCGAAGCAGCGCCATCTCCACCAGCCAAGGAAGCGCCATCTTAGCCGTTCGAAGCAGCACCATCTCTACCAGCCAAGGAAGCGCCATCTTAGCCGTTCGAAGCAGCGCCATCCCCACCAGCCAAGGAAGCGCCATCTTAGCCGTTTGAAGCAGCGCCATCTCCACCAGCCAAGGAAGCACCATCTTAGTCGTTCGAAGCAGCGCCTTCTCCACCAGCCAAGGAAGCGCCATCTTGGTCGTTCAAAGCAGCGTCGTTTCCATACGTTCCGTGACCTAGACAGCTAGCGCCATTCACCTATTCGCGGACCAAATTGCGGTGTCGTCTCCGCCAATCAGTAGCCAAAGTTTTAGCGCTGACGTCAACACCCTATGGCCAAGTCAGATTTACGCAGAGCCGCCAACACAAGGATCACGAATTCCTCATGCCTTCCGCTAAAGGTTAGTTGAGTTTCCCTGGAAATATATTCACATCTTGCCCTTTCGATTCTACTCTTGTCTGTCACCATTTCATGCTTACCCCGCAGTAATGCCACTGTTGCGTGCTAAGCAGGTGACTTAATGTTGATGGTGGTTTTTTAGCTTAGGGTTAAAATCGTAAAACCTTGCATCTGATGTGACGTCACTCTGCAAGGAAACGGATCCATAAGTGTTAACCTCTCCGCTGGCATATTCATCGAGCCGTTCAATATACTTATGTGAAATTTATCCATACTAGCGAACGTAACAACCATACCAGATGCTCTGTAAATTTCGGCGCCTCACCTATATTCACTTAATATAAGTTCCTTTGAATGCTTTCTATGCTATTTTCCCCGGCTGAACCCTTAATGTTGGTATGGCATGACAATTTATTTTCACTCGCAGCAGAGTAGCACGAATTTCCAAATATCAAAGTTAAGGTCTTTGCATAATGCATTCAATCAGAAAGCATGATGCTATCTGGAAATGAACTTAAAGAACTCTGTGTCAATACATAGAATTCAATCAATTACTTTTGCGCCTTGCGCAATATACCAGATCTTACTTGTCGAAAGTAAACCTAGGAAAACTATGAAATTAATCCTCCATGGACTAGGAGGTGCAAAACCTTTGCCCAGAATCAGAAAACAGGGATCCGCAACAGCAAAGGGAGGCGTGGCCATGCCTTAGGCCAACTTGGCGCCACTTTCCATTGGACACGCCCCTTCCTAAACCGGCCCTATTCACTCGACCAATCATGTCGCCTCGAATTAGCCACGTGCACATAAGTTATGGATGGTCCCATACTTGCCGACCCCACTTCCCATCGACCAATCAGGTCGCTCAAAAGCCGCCACATTCTCGCCAGAAGTGTAGTCGCGCCTTATGTTTGGCCGACCTCTTTTCTTGGCCAATCAAATCGCTCAAAACTTTCTACCATGCATTAAAGGCCAAACACACCCTGCCGCGTCACCATACTAACCGGCAAGCCAAACATGCCCTGCCACAAACAACATATTAATCAGCATGCCAACATGTCACTATGCCGCAGTAACGTGCCAACATGCCACTCTGCCGCAGTAATGTGCCAGCATGCCACTATGTCGCAGTAACGTGCCACGAACCACTTTAGCCTTGGCCCTCCCTAATTCTTACCACGATGCCAAAACCTAGCCTTGGCCATGCCGCCAAGCCCTAATTCTTACCACGGAGCCAAATTTAGCTTTGGTCATGTTACAACGCCATTGGCATGCCGTTATGCCCCGGCTACGCCATGGCCCCACCAGGCGCTACGATGCCAATAGCGCCACTCCATTATACAACAATATGAGGCCATAATCAATGGCCATCCTTCCTCATGAGATGTAATATCAACCATTCAAGTTCGCCACCGAACTGATAGACTTGTGGTAAATTTCAGGCGACCAACTGCCTAAATCTAGTTTTCATGGCTACGCCAGGCACCACATGTGCCGCGTGCCACTGGCATGCACGAGCCATGCCAGCCACGCCACATTTCCATTGCGAGATTATCAGGCGCCAATACAAGGTAGCCATAATCAACAGCTACCCTCCTTCATGAGATGCGATCTCAGCCACCGAACTGACAAGCTTGTGGCAAGTTTTAGGCGACTAGCCAAAACGAGCCTAATAGCCTTACATGTTATTACCCTGCGGTAAGTCCTTTGACTTTGACTTACCACACGTAGCAAAGTGCTGCATGTTTTCCACGAAAACACTCGAGACATCAAACATGTCACAAACTGGGGGATGCTCATCATGGCATTGGTCTGGTGTTTTACAGTGTGTGGCGTTCAATGCACTCGTTACAAGAAAGTGTCATGAAGTGGGACAATTAGTGATGGTAAAAGTAATGGTGTAAACAATTTACTTCCTTCGTCATGGAAGCATAACGTCTGACAGTTATACGTTACCCTATTCTTCACCACTCAATCGTTTCCACTTCCTACGAGACCAGGGTACGTTTCAATATGGCTTGTATAAATAGGCTTCACCTATTTTCACCAAGAACAAGTTTTTGGTCGGCAACAAACTGTGACTACTCGTTTTCCCTTAGTCTACGTAATGTATACAGCTCAGAGGATCATATACTAAGTAGTATTGATGCTTCTGTTGAACTGATGATGCTAAATGGTATTCACGATCGCAATAATAACAAAGAACACAAATATAATGTAAAAGATTCTAAGTTATCATGAGACACGAGAGATTACGTGGTTCGACTTTCGTCTACGTCCACGGGATAATGAGTGATTGTTTTGTATTGAGTATGGTGGTTACAAAGATCTTAATGGTGTTTACAGAGATCTTAAATGCTTCCCAAAGTAATAGAGAGAACTCAAGTTCAAGGATACTTAAGTTCCAAACATTAAAGAGGTATAAGCTTAAGACTAGATCTTCTCTCCTAGATATTGAATGCATTTAGTTTGTTGGTGAGGCTTGGTATTTATAGCCCCTTCTGCACCAGGTATATCTTTGCTGCCTCTGGGTCCATCGTTCGCTGATACACCTTTCGTACTAATGGTACCTTCGTTCACCGCATGCTTTCTCCAATCATACTCTGCTACCTCAGATGACCCACGTTCATTCGGGAACTTCCCAACCTTAGTACAGGTTGTACCTTCGTTCACTGCCAGATTCTGTCAATCGGGTTCTTCCATGCCTTCTCTCTTCACGTGCTTTGATTATGCGTGTAGATAAGAGATTTGTGCATTTAATGCTGATTAGATGCATCATCTAACTCTGTCCCTTCGCCAGCTGCCTCCTGGTAGAATAGGCTTTTACTCTTTTTATCTCAACCGTCGAGGCATCCTTCATTGGGACGAGATAAAGTAGATCTGCGAAGGTATCCTTTGTTACTCAGGCTTCTCTGTATAGTGAAGGATACACAGTTAAGTTTATATGCGGCCATTAAGATCGTGACACGTGCTCCGCAGAATATTGGTATTCACAGTTTGCCCTTTTTCTTTCATATTCTACCGTTTGGTATAATTGGAAGAAAACTTCCGTTATGCCGCCATTTTTGCACGTACCGATTGAGTGGTCCCTACATGTACTTTCACGCAATAACTTCCCCTTGAATATCGGGACATCCAATTTTTTTGGATTCTCCAGCCGCCTATAAGATGGGAATAAAGAGAAGGATTTTTCATTAACTCCTTTTCCCTTCCTCGAACTGTCGCTCTCCATCCCTTTCTCATAGATTTTTTCTCCTGTTGCTAACTGCTCTATTTTCCTTTTACTCCTTCGAAGTTCTGACCAGCGTCTGATTGTGCAAGTAAGTGGTTCTTACTCGTTGTTGTTGCTTTCATACTTCTTTATGATTAGTTCTGCATCTCCTCTTTAGATTGTTGGATATTGTTGTGGTGCTTGCATGTAAGAATTATAATTCTTTTTTTCCCATTCTCGTTGTATGGGGGCTTAGGTTTCATCCTATTTTGCATTTTGATGATGATCTTGCCATGGTTGTTATTCGTCTGCAACTCCGATCATGTGATGAATGACCCTTGTTTTTCCCTGTGATGAGTTTAAACTATTCTTTTTGGTTGGTTTAATAAAACCCATTCCCAGAGTATGTTGATTTTTGCCCCTGATCTGTTTTTTATAATGGACTGTGATTTTTCGTCCGCCATTGTTGATTGGGATGTTTCTCCTGTTGGTGTTAGGAATTATGAGACTTCCGAAGAAGACTACGCGTAAGGACCCTAGGATATCCTCGTCGACTGACCCTCCTCCGCGAATGGATCATCATGATGCTACGCCATCCCCTTCCCCTGAGGACCCGGAGGTTCCCGCAGGGACTAAGGTGGCCACGGTCCCTGAGGAGGTTGCGGACCCTGAGGTTGAAGAAGTTGATGTTGAAGATCTTCCACCTCCTCCTCCTCACTATGAGCTTCAGAGGCTTCAACTGCGTGACAAGGATAGCTTTGCTCATCTATCCATTGCTGAGATTACCAAGTCTTTTCATCTTCATAAGTTCGATATTTCCTTCATCAATGGCCCTGATGTTCTCACCGAGTCTCTCATCCGGGATTTTCCTTATGATGAGAATAACCTCCTGATTAACGTTGGCCAGTTGTCTGCATGTATGCTCCTCCATTTTTTTAGTAGAAAGGATCCCTTCTACTATGACGTTTTGTCTACGAGGGACGACCTGGCAAACATAGGAGTTATGCAGTATACTGGTAATTTCTGGCGTGCCCTTCGTGAGAGATGGTACCGTATCAAGGGTAAAATAACTCTGGAGTCTTATAATACCTTTGCTGAGGGGAGATCTAAGCGAGAGGATTATACCCCCGCCAACTTCAATGCCATGTATGCTGATGCTATTCAGAAGAGTAACCTTCTTCCTTGGAGTTTTGGTCCTCGTCGTATCCATGTTACTGCCAAGAAAATCAGGGAGGGCAATAGCCTTCGTCTGTTGGAGGAGATCGATAAGACTGGTTTGAATGTTATTCCTTATTTTGCTAGGCTACCTTTGCCAAAGTATGATCGCATCCGCCTTGACCATGATGATCGTTGGGCTCGTACTCCTCTTCGTGTGGTAGGTCCTTGGGCCGATGACTTTACCACCGCTGATCTTCATGTTCCTCGCACAACTTTTTCTTTACCTGAGAAGTATGATGGATACCATCCTTGGGTTTTCAGCCCCGCAGCTTCTCATGAGGTAACATTCGTTTTTCCTTGAAGGTTCTTTGCTTTAATTATCTTTGCTTTAACGTCTTTGTTTGGTACTCTGATGGATTTCTTTTGTAGACTTCCCCTGCTTCGTCTGCTGGAGCTGGTCCGGGCTCTGCTGGTAATTCCGTGGCTACCAGGACCAGGAAGAGGAAAGCTTCGGTTGAAACACCAACACATGCGTAGGTAAGGATCATTATCATACCTTTGTGTTTGTAAGTTCCTTAGTACCTTGCCCCTGATTCTTAGCTGACGCATGTATTCCTTTGTAGTACTCCAAGAGGAAGGGTAAACCGAAGATTGTTATTGATCTTGAGGCTTTGGATGAGGATCCTAACTCCTAAGGTTGTTGGAGAGGTACCGGATGATGAAGATATGGAGGATATCGAGGATACTGGCCTCAGTCCTCATTTGGATGATATTGAGGAGAATTTTTCCAAAGACATCCCTAGTCCCGTCCGAGCTTCCTCAGTCGAGGGTGAGAATATTCTTGTTGGTACTGGTGCTCAGTTGGTCGAGCCTATTAGTTTCCAAGCCCCGGCTCTTTCTTTGTCTCCAAAGGTATCTTCGCTTTCTGCTCCTGGCGGAGCATTACCTGTCGTTTCTGCTGTTACTGAGGCTGTTATCCTAGCTTCTAAGAGTCTTCCTTCGTCTCCTGCCACCTCGCTTCAATCAAGTGGTTCATTTGCTAAGGTTTTTACCCCAGTGGTGAGGGTTAGCAGTTTAGACTCTTCGTCGAAGAAGAGGGTTGTGATTTCGCTTCCTAGCTTCTCCTTCAATGCTACGCCAACCTCGTTAGGGAGCGTTCAGTCTGTGTCTATCGCCCCTGTTAGCAAAGCTGTTGGTCCTCCGCATTCGTCACCGGATTGGACCAGATTGGATAATCTTCCTTCTGCCGGTGACATGGACCTAGGTGGTATTCAAGCTTTTCGTTCAGTTCCTAGCTCATCCACCATGCCGTCTCTTCGTCGTGGTGAGGGTTCAACATTGGTACCCCGCGTTCGTTATCAAGTGATGAAGGGAATTGCTGCTGAGCCTAGTCACGGTAAGCTGCCTGGGAACCTGGGTCTCGGTAGTTCTGACGACGCTATCCTCGAAGCCGTTTTGTGGGACTCTAAGGGTCCTTTTTCAGTTGGGGTTGATCATCATTGTATGGACAGTTCCCTTGAGATAGCTTCTCAGTTAGATGTACTATCCGCTCAATATCGTGCGGCTAAGGATCTGTTCTTCGACCCGGACTGTCTTCGCTCAAGTCAGAGCTTTGGTGAGATCCTAGGGGTAGTATCCAGGAGATGGAGGCTTTCATGGATACCTTCGCCGATTTTCTTCCTCGTCTCTCATCATTCTCAGTAATTAATTGTTGCTTTATCGTTTTGTTTCTTCTCGTAGTCCTTTACTCTGCTCTTATACTTCTTTGTGAGCAGCTTTGTAAGCAGATCGATGTTGGCCATACCTTATTCAAGGTCTATAGAGCTAAGTGTACTTATTTGAGTGCTCTGTTGGAACCGGCTCGTCAAGAACATGCGCTTGCCATTGCACAACAGCCTTCGTCGAGTGATGTTGCATCTGTTGCTAAGATATCTTCATTGGAGGGTGATCTGAGGAAAACTCAGAGATCCCTAGAAGCTTGATTGTTGACTCTTGAGAGAGCGAATGATGCTACCAAGGTTGCTGAAGATGGGTGCAAAACTGCTGATTTTGTCTTGGCCGCTGAGTCTTCTAAAGTCATAGGTTTTTTCCTTCTTTACCTTAGATTTTTCTTCGTTCTTGTTTGGCTGCATAGTCCTAAGACAACCTTCGTCTGCCAGCCGGTAGCTCTAGTGAACTTAGATGTCTCCGGGATCAAGTATCCAAGTTAACCTCCGATGTCTGGTATTATCAAAAGAAATCTGATAGGCTGATGAACGTAAACGTCCATAATGAGGCCCAACTTTACCTTGAGTCTGCTTATAACGCGGACTTAGTGAAGCAGATGGCTTTGCTTCGTAAGGAATGTGACGAAGCCCTTAACTGGAAGGAGAGTCTTATTTCAAAGCAAAAGGAGGATATTGCCTTAGTCGAGAAATGTCTCTCAGCCTAAAAAATTATCCGCAAGAAGTATCATGCAGATTTTGAAGATGCCTGCGCTTCCTTAGCTGAGGTTACTGCAGAACGAAATGTCTTAACTTCTGAGGTCTGTTCCCTTAAGAACAAACTTGTAGATGTCGGCTTCGTGCCTTCTTCCATGTCTCAAGCATCTTTAGTAAGAAGGTTAGAAGAGTTAAAGAGTGTTTACCAAGTTTTATCCTCCGAGAATGCTTCGCTCCGGATTGATGTTGATGATCTCCGGACGGAAATGGATATCCTCATGGAAGATCTTGACGCATCTGAGGTGGATCTTGCAGAGGCTCAACATAGTTTAGAAGAATCCCTTAGCCATGCCATAGGTAGCTTAGGATACTTATTTTTCCGTAGCATCCTTTGTGTCTTTAACTGTTTTTTCTTGTTGTTGATACTCTTTGTATCCGCAGGTCTCCAGGAGCAGCTGGTGGGTGCAAACGCCAAGATTAGCCATCTTGAGGGTCAAATATCTTCGTTGGAGATATCTCACCAGTTTGATGCCGCTGCTAAGTTTAAGGCTGAGGCGCTTCAGCAGGCTAATGACCAGCTTAGTGCTCAGATGACGAAGCTTCCTCAGAAATCGGCTTCGGATTTGGAGGCTAAATCTTCTCAGATGAAGGTGCAATTCGAGCGTTCTTCCATTGTTTGCATCAACGAGGCCTTTGCGGAGGCTGAGCTCCAGGCTGAAGGAGTTGTCTTCCCTCGTCTTCCTTACCCATGATCATGTTATGTTCACTTTGTTTCCAACTGAACTTCTTTGTTGTATCATTCCCCCAGCTGAGGTGTCTTTGCTGTCTCCTTTCCTTGAAACAACTCTTTGTCATGTTCTGATACTTTGTCATATGCAACTTTTAAGACGCGTTAGTCATATTTTGGTAACACTATTATGGTACCTTTATTATTGCATGAATATATGTACACGTGTTGTGTCTAATTATTTGCACATTCGAGTTATCACAAGGTGCTAAGGTATGTTTAACCTTTGGTGGAATATTCATCATCCTACCCAAGTATCCTTTGGCCAGAAGGTACCGTGGTGGCGAGGGCTCCTACGCGGACAATAATTTTCCTGTAAACCTACGCGTTCAGCGTGGTTGCTTTACTTCGACAAGGTATCTCTATAGGGGATATCTTACTTTTTCTTACTGCCTCATGAATGAATTATCACCCCGAGGATCCAAGTATTGACACATGCGCAGTTGTGCCTTGCCTTGTCTCATCGCCAGTTCTGACGGAGGGTGTTTATTTTAACCCAGTTTGTATTTAATCAAAATATACTTTTTCTTAGCAAAAAGTTTCTTTCATTGATTAGTTAGGTTTATAATATATTTGATCAGGGATAGAACATGGTGGGCTATCGCCCCTTCCCTTCTTCTCCTGAGTAATAACCATTCGCTTACGGGTAGTACTTCTTTAGGTACATTGCGTTCCAAGGATGTTGCAATACTTCACCTTTAATATTTCTTAGGTAGTATGATCCTTTCCCAGCAATATCGTGTATGTAGGGTCCGTCCCATGTCGGAGCTAGTTTTCCCCATTTATTCTTCTTTTGATATGGTGGTATTTGACGTAGTACGTATTCTATAACCACAAAGTTTCTAGGGATTACCCATTTGTTGTATTCGCGATCTAGCCCTCGTTGGTAGTTCACCGTCCTTTGCAAAGCCACTTCTCGCATTTCTTCAAGATCATCAAGCTTTTCTATCATAAGATCCGTTGTCAGGTTCTTTTCCCATGCCTCTATTTTTGTCGTTGGCAGTATTATCTCCATCGGGATGACTGCTTCGGCTCCGTAGGTTGGAAAGAACAGAGTTTCTCCCGTGGCCTCCCTTCTCGTAGTTTGGTAGGCTCATAGGACGTTGTGTAGCTGCTCACACCATCTTTTCTTGTATGCCCCCAACTACTTTTTTAAGTTCATTTCTATCTTCTTGTTAGTGGCCTCCGCTTGTCCATTGCTCATAGTATATATTGGAGTAGACTTGTTTTTCTGAATTTTGAACGTGTTGAATAACATCTTTCCTTCCAACTGTTTGCCATTGTCAGAGACTATGGTGGTATTCCGAACCTGCAAATGATTTGCTCAAACAAGAATTCAAAGACATTTGTGTCCCTAATTCTTTCCAAAGCCCTTGCTTCCACTCACTTGGTGAAGTAATCTGTAGCCAAGATAAGGTATTTTCTTTTCGATGTTCCCTCTATCAAGGGTCCAACAATATCAACCCCCCATTTGACGAATGGCCATGGGCTGATGACTGAGTTCAGCTCCGTTGTTGGTGCTTTAATTTTCCTGGCAAAGCGTTGACATATTTCGCAACGCCTTGCCACGTTCTTTGCATCTTCGTCCATGCTTAGCTAATAGTATCCTTGCATCTTGGCTTTGATCGCCAAGGACCTTCTTCCGCTATGATTGCCAGCTTCTCCGCTGTGTATATCATGCAGTATTCTTCTACCTTCGGCTTGTGAGAGGCACCGCATCAGAGGTCCAAGAAATGACCTTTTATACAGTACTCTATCTCGTAGGCTGTACATTGTTGCCTTTGATTCGAGTTTTCGAGCTTCTTTGACATCTGCGGGTAAGGTACCTTTGTCAAGGTACTGTTGAATTGGGATTCTCCAATCATATTCCGCTTCGTCTGCGTTGCTTCCGTCTGACATGGACTAATCTTTGTCGGACTCGTCGATTTCGTTATCTGGTTCTTCTATGCCTTCGTTTTCTTTTTCTTTTTAATGGCCCTAGTTTGGACGACCAAGGTTTCCTCAACTCCTGAGGTTAGCCCTTCTATCAAAGGTTCATATATTCTTCCGATTTGGACGGAGGTGGCGTTTCTGTCCCTAAGCATTGACGATATGAATGCTAAGGCATCTGCATGTCTGTTGTCTTTCCGACTTACATGTATGAACGTGACCTTGCTGATCTTTGATGCATGCTCCAGTATTAACTTTAGGTACGAAGACAGTATTGGATCCATAGTTTGATATTTGAGCTCGATTTGTCTAATGACCAATTGTGAGTCGCTAGTGAAACGAACATGTGATAAGCCTAGATCCTGTGCCAAGCGTAGGCCATGTATGACCGCCTCATACTCCATGATGTTGTTAGTGTATTATTTGAATTCTAACCTGAATTCATAAATGAGTAGGACTCCAGTAGGGGTTGTTATTACAATCCTTATACCTCCACCTTCTGCGTTGGAGGAGCCATCTACGAATATCTCCCACCTTCGTGAATTTTGCGGTTCCAAGAGGTCTTCTGGTTCCGGCTTGTCTTCCTCCATTCCTGGGATGTCATCTATCTCTGCTTCGTCGTTGAGAGGTAGGTCCGCTAGGAAGTCTGTTAGGATTTGTGATTTCTCAGCTTTCCTTATTTCGAAGATTATGTGAAACTGTTCGATCATGGCGTTACATTTTTCCAGTCTTCCAATTTTCTCCGTGATGTCGAGGATTTGACTTATCTGAGCCATTGTGAAAACTTGGATGGTGTGTGCATAGAAATATATCCTTAGTTTATGTGTCGCCACTACTAAGGCATATATGAGTTGTTCCACCTTGGTATAATTGCGCTCCGCTGAACTGAGTGTCTTGCTGATGTAGTATACAGGCTTTTCTATTTTCCTTTGGTCTCGTACCAATATTGCGCTCACGGCGTAGCTTGTTGCTGCTAGGTATAGGGTGAGTATCTCACCTGGCTCTGGTTTCTGTAGGATGAGTATTGATGCTAAGTACTCTTTGATTTTGTGAAAGGCTTGTTCGCATTCTGCGGTCCATGTAAACCTGTTTCCTTTTCTTACCGTATCGAAAAATGCTTTGCATTTATCCGACGACCTTGCTATGAATCTTCCCATGGAAGCTAAAATTCCATTTAGCTTTTGTACTCCTTTTAGAGTTTGTGGAGATGGCATCTCCATTATTGCTCTGACCCTTTAGGGGTCTACTTCTATTCATCTCTTAGTCACCAAGTATCCCAAGAATTTTCCCGAGGTAACTCCGAACATGCATTTCTCCAGGTTCACCTTCATGTGGAAGTTTCTCATGGCTTCGAATATCTCCCTTAGGTCCGAGAGATGGTTTTTTGCTTCTTTGATTTTGACGAGCATATCGTCTACGTAGACCTATAGTATTTTGCTTATCCATGGATTAAAGATTTTGTCTACTAATCGTTGGTATGTTGCCCCCGCATTCTTTAAACCAAAAGGCATCCTTGTATAGCAATACAACACTCGTGGGGTAAAGAACGCAGTATGCTCCTGATCTTCTGCTGCAAGGGCTATTTGGTTGTAGCCTGAGTATCCATCCATGAAGGATAGTCTTTGTTGGCCTTTGGTTGTGTTGACCAGCTGGTCGATATTTGGCAGTGGGTAAAACAACTCTGGGGAACGCTTTATTGAGGTTGCTAAAATCAACGCAAATGCGCACGCCTCCGTTCTTCTTAGGTACGATGACCATGTTGGATATCCACGTGGGATATTTGACTTTTTGTATGAATCCAGCTGCGAGTAGCTTTTGCAACTCTTTTTTTACCCCTTCGTGGTAGATATCTTCCACTTTACGAATGCGTTGCTTAAACCGTGGTATCTCCGGTTTGAGCCGAAGGTGGTGTGAGACCAAATTCAGGTCAATTCCTGGCATGTCTTCCATTGACCATGCAAAGACATATGTATTCCCTTAGTAACCTTTGTAGTTGCATCTCCTCTTCCTCTTCAAGTAATGTTCCGATGTTGAGCATTTTTGGTTCCGTCTCCGTCACGATGTTGATTTTCTTTGTTGGTTCCACCGTTGAACAGGTTTGTTGCTGAGGTCGTTGAGGAGTGCTTTTCTGTAATTGTCATTTGGCAGAGACGTCTTCCCCTGGGATGGCAGAGGTGCTTGTCTCCGGAGCTGAGATGGCTTCGGGTACTAAGGAGGCTCCGTCCTGCACTTACCCAATGTTTGCCTTACGTCTTTTTCTTTCGTGTTGTTGGGAAGCATTTCTTTCTTCGTTGAGTCTGACTTCCGCTATATTGCATAGCCTTGCATCTTGTTGATCGCCTTTGATTTCCATTTCCCCATAGGCGTAGGAAAGCGTAGGTATTGGTGATATGTCGAAGTTGTTCCTCGCAATCTATGAACCCATAGCCTGCCCATGATTACATTGTAGAGCGAAGGTGCTTCCACCACACAGAACCGTGTATTGGTTACTAAGGGTCCTGCATGTACCTGCAAGACAATTTCTCATTTTTGTCTAGAGATTGCTCCATTAAACCATATATTGTGCAAGTGGAAGAATCCATTTGCTCTGCTGTCAAACCCATGCGCAGGTAGGGCTCGTAAAATAACACATTTAACGAACTGCCCTCATCCACGAGGACTTTCGTAACATTCTATCCATATATTGGAAGAGTGATCACTAGTGGATTGTTATGCATTTCAACCTCCTGATTCACGTCCTTTGTTGAGAAAGTTAATGGTGTGGCCATCCATTCTTCCCAAGTGCTAGTAGGTGGCCACTTAGCTTGAACACCTCATGGGATCTAACTTCTTTCTGTTTCGATCTAACTCGAGGATGTCTTTGAGCGTTTCTTCTTGACCTCCGTTGGAGAAGGTGATCATGTTGGTGTATTTGCCATCCTGAGGTAATTCTACCCTTTTCTTTGGGGCCTCCTTAGTTTCCGTTGGCTATGGCTGTACGTATTCCATCAATTTTCTTTCGTCGATGAATCTTTGGATCACGTTTCGTAAGTGGTAGCACGCATCAGTTGTATGCCTGTAGTATTGGTGGTACGCACAGTACTCCTTGGCCTCCTTCATTTTGTCTGGATGCTTTCCCCTAGTATTAGGGTAAGGAAATCCTAGCTTTGCTCCCTCCTTGCTTAGGATGTGAGATAAAATTGTATTTAGCTTGGTGTAGATTTTATCCATGAATTCTTCTATTCCTTTGTCTCTTTTGCCATCTTCGTATTTGGATCGTTTGTCTCAAGAGTTAGTTCTGCCCCCGGCTTCGTTTTATCACTTAGGTATCTCCGGAATTGGCTCCAGAGAGTTGGTTCGCTGCGGAGCTGTTGTCGTCTTTGCTTATTCCCTGGGGTTTATCCTTCTGGATTTCTTCGAGTCTGATGTAGCGCTCTTGGACAACCCTGAGCTCGCCTTCGGAATCGAGGGCTCTGTTGTGAAGCTCCACGAAGATGGCTGAGGTTCTATCAAGCCCATACTTATAGCAGTTAATGTTAATTTCTGGATTAACTTTTCCGATTGCCTGGCACGTCTTTTGTCACCTGTCTGTGTATTGCATCAATGTTTCCCGAGGTCCGATAGCTAAAGAAAATAGCCTATCTATCCCTGCCTTTGTTGATTTTTTGTACATGTATGTCTCCAAAAACACCGTAGACAATTGCTCGAAGGAGTCAATTGAGTTTGCTGGCAAGTTGTCATACCAGGCTAGTGTTGATCCTGTCAAGCTTGCAGGGAAGTAACTACAAAGTACTACCTCATCTCTTTCCCAATGGGCAAGGACACGAGTGTAATACCGTAAGTGGGCTGCGGGATCTGAGGTACCGTTGTATGCTTGGAACGTAGGTACCGAGAATTTCGTGGGGATAGGCTCCTTAAAATGCGAAAAGATAATGGGGACGTGGTTGACTCTTGAAGTACTTCTTCTAATCTTGCGCCTGCGTGGCCAGTTTTCAGGCTTTGTATCTCCTTCCGCATTTTCTCCATCTGCTCTATGACCATGTTCACATTGTGAGTATCTTTGGAGAATGCCTCATCGTAGTATGATTGAGAGGGTTTGTATGTTGAATCCATATCGTCTGGATCGTGTCGTGTTCTCCTAGCTTTCCCTGCTGGGTTAGCCTTTGGTGGGTTTGGATCCACCCTTCGTCTTCCTGGGGTAGCTACATTCTCATGCCTCTTTAGCGGAGGGTGAGTTTGATAACCTTTGATTTGTATGTCTAACATATCTTTTAGGTTCTGGTTCTCTTGGTCCATTTCGTGCATGGCATCCTCGTTTTCCTTGTTGCGGAGGAGCAAAGCTGCTACTTGTGCTGCCATTTGATCTTCGTTGTGGATTCCACCACCCTTAGGAGTGTTGTCGACTGGATCTTCAGAGTTCTCCGCTCCTTCTTCTACAATTGGTGCGTTTGGATCTATCTGGATTGTAGTTAAATTCCCCAACCCTCGTCCCAGTTTTTACAATCTTGCGCCTGCGTGGCCAGTTTTTAGGCTTTGTATCTCCTTCCGCATTTTCTCCATCTGCTCTATGACCATGTTCACATTGTGAGTATCTTTGGAGAATGCCTCATCGTAGTATGATTGAGAGGGTTTGTATGTTGAATCCATATCGTCTGGATCGTGTCGTGTTCTCCTAGCTTTCCCCGCTGGGTTAGCCTTTGGTGGGTTTGGATCCACCCTTCGTCTTCCTGGGTAGCTACATTCTCATGCCTCTTTAGCGGAGGGTGAGTTTGATAACCTTTGATTTGTATGTCTAACATATCTTTTAGGTTCTGGTTCTCTTGGTCCATTTCGTGCATGGCATCCTCGTTTTCCTTGTTGCGGAGGAGCAAAGCTGCTACTTGTGCTGCCATTTGATCTTCGTTGTGGATTCCACCACCCTTAGGAGTGTTGTCGGCTGGATCTTCAGAGTTCTCCGCTCCTTCTTCTACAATTGGTGCGTTTGGATCTATCTGGATTGTAGTTAAATTCCCCAACCCTCGTCCCGTGGGAACTAAGGTTCTGGGTAAACCTGTATTGGTCGTAGGTGGCTTTGTAGTGGTGGGATGCTCCGGTAACGGCATGCCGTAAAGTGGTTGAGCTCCCGATGTTTGCCCCATCCCTTCAGCAGGAATAGGTGATTTGTTAGCAATTGTTCTTCTTGATATTTCGCTTTGTCCATCCTATGCTTCATTCCTTTGATTCGCTTGAGACGGCTTTTCGGATCTCCCTCTGGTAAGTGATGGGCGCGAGCTTGTTGGTACATCATTTGGTTTCTGCATGCCTTCGACTTTTGTTATCCTGCGGTCACAGAAAGTCGAAGAAATCTGGTGCTTGGGTGACTTCGTCAAAAGTAGCGATTAAAGCTCTGACACAGAAGACGGCTAAGCAGCTTTTTCAGAAAAAATACTGAAATAATGTCTTTGAAAGACAGGTATTAAATGTTTATGACACCCTTGGAAAAGACAACCTTAAAACGTTGAAAACCAATAAAAAAGGGTGTCAGATCTTGCAAAAAACAAGGTTATTAAATGCTTTAGAAGATCTTTCTTCCTTAAATCTCACTAAGAGTCCTCTGTCAGTCAAAGGTTCTCAGATCTAGAATATGCTCTTGTTAAAAAAGGATGTTTTAGTATAAACAAAGATTTTGGCGTTTTGTGAGTACGCTTTTGTGAAATTTTTGTAGATCTGTAACAAGGTACGCCTTTATAGGCTATGAACTCAAAAACATACACAAATAACGGATGAACAAATCACTAGAGAGTGAGATTCATCGTTTTGGAACACAGATCCCTTCGTTTCAGAAAATACATAAGTTAAAGGTAAAACGATGTCTAAACTCAAGCTCGTGAGAAAAACACGGTGGATGCCAAACTGTGACTACTCGTTTTCCCGTAGTCTACATGATGTATACAACTAAGAGGATCATATATTAAGTAGTATTGATACCTCTGTTGATCTGATGACGCTAAGTAATAAATGGTATTCACGATCGCAATAATAACGAAGAACACAAACATAACGTAAAAGCTTCTAAGTTATCACGAGACACGAGAGATTACGTGGTTCGACTTTCGTCTACATCCACGGGGTAATGAGTGATTGTTTTGTATTGAGTATGGTGGTTACAAAGATCTTAATGGTGTTTACAGATATCTTAAATGCTTTCCAAAGTAATAGAGATAACTCAAGTTCAAGGATACTTAAGTTCCAAACATTAAAGAGGTATAAGATTAAGACTAGATCTTCTCTCCTAGATATTGAATGCCTTTAGTTTGTTGGTGAGGCTTGGTATTTATAGCCCCTTCTGCTCCAGGTATATATTTTCTTCCTCTGGGTCCATCGTTCGCTGACATACCTTTTGTACCAATGGTACCTTCGTTCACCGCATGCTTTTTCCAATCGCACTCTGCCACCTCAGCTGACCCACGTTCATTCGAGAACTTCCCAACCTTAGTACAGGTTGTACCTTCGTTCACCGCCGGCTTCTGCCAATCGGGTTCTGCCACGCCTTCTCTCTTCACGTTCTTTAATTATGCGTGTATATAAGAGATTTGCGCATTTAATGCTGATTAGATGCGTCATCTAACTCTGTCCCTTCGCCAACTGTCTCCTTGTAGACTAGGATTTTACTCTTCTTATCTCAACCGTCGAGGCATCATTCCTTGGGACAGATAAAGTAGATCTGCGAAGGTATCCTTTGTTACTCAGGCTTCTCTGTATAGCGAAGGCTACACAGTTAAGTTTGTATGCGGCCACTAAGATCGTGACACGTGCTCCGCATAATATTGGTATTCACAAACACAGTATCTAGAAATCACCTGGTAGATTTCCATCCTGCTAGCCAGTTCTACTTTCAGATACAAGTCATAAATAACCACACCTTCAGAATCAATTGTTCTGGTCTCAACACTTTCTTCGCTTCCCTCCCTAAAACCAACTCTTCTCCTTCACTTTGTGACCGAAGCAAGTCTGGAACGACCATTTTTTGGTTTAGGCCAGATTTGTACAGATTGATCTCTCGAATCAAAAAGTACTCCCGTGCAGTACATTGTTTAAAGTCTAGACTCGTTTCTCATCCACACACACGAATTTACCAAAACCAGCAGAAACAATTTTCACCCACAAACAATGTGATACCAATGCTGAAGTTGTAATGCGATCCCTATATAAATAGCAACCCTCATGAATCGCGTTTATCGAGGTTCATTGTTTCTTCGTAAAATTTTTGAAATATGTTATCTCAAAGGGTAAAATAAACATAATACTTATGCATCCATTTTTGCGTACTTTGTTTTGGAATCTGAATTTTGATGTTACCTTGTGGAGGTTGGGAACCATAAGTCATGTTGCATAAAATTAGAAGAGTTTTCTTTGGGATTAGAATAAATATGGGAGAGGTGCAGAGAAGGTTAAAATGCCGAGGGTTCTAAGTACAACACAATCTTTTCGATATCAACCTATATGACTGATACCTTGCATGATCTAATATAGACAGAGCCTGTCAAGAAGATAGCAACCACAAGGTATACACTTAGTATATTGTAAAAATCCATAACAGAACCTAAGTATAGCAATCAACCCAAGTGTTTAGATTAACGTACAAGTGCAATTACGTTAATTATAACTAAATAATAATTAAAATATGAGAAGTAAAGTAAAAGCACACAATAAGATGTTGTTAAAGAGGAAACCGCAAATGCAGAAAAACCTAGGGACCGAGTTCAGTTTTGATTACTCTCATAATTGAGTCGATATACAAAAACGACTACCAACTTCGTATAGTTGTGACTAAGTAATTTACCCCTAGTTACAAAGTTTCTCAGTATCCCTGTACCTACAACCAATATGGCCAACACACGTGAAGACTGAACCATTCTATTTACTCATTATCTCACCATTATATCTTATGATACTATGTCGTATGACTTGTAGCAGATTTATTGTAAAGAATAAGTTTCAAGTCAAGTTTGTCTTGTTAAACATATCTAAATATGATTCAAGCATTAGATGTTCAAAGGTCTTTAACAATATTAGTTCAAAACAACTTATTGTTCAAGAATTAATTTGTCGATCAATTGAAAATTGCTCAAGCAAATGATTTTATCATTTAGGAGTGTTTCAAACATCAAAAGAGATAAACTGAGAACTTCTGATATTTCGTCTTATGGTAGGTTGGCGAACCAGTTCGCAAATCATGGATATCTGAGTTTCTGGTTGGCGAACCAATTTGCAAACTTCAAGTTCAGTTGGGAACGGTTCATGGACCGTGGTGATCCGAAATTTTCAAGTTGGTATACAAAGGCTAGTAGTTGGCAAACACGGTTCACGAACCGTGTCCATATGAGTTCACGAGCCGAGTAGGGTTGGCGAACCCGGTTCACAAACCTAACACCTGTCTCGTGAACTATTTGCCTTACGATTCACAAACCATTTTACCAACGGTCCCAGTAAAATTTAACAGATACTCAAAGACTTATTTTTGAATTATGTTTAGCATTGCTACGACTCTTGTAAACATCTCTAAGACATCATTGATCACCAAAAAACTTGTGTATGTGTATCATGGTTAAATTCTTAAGTGTTTAAATGAACATCAAATTGCTTATAGTTCATAAAGCATTTTTCCAAAGAACGGTCATTATACACGGTTCCTGGACCGGACCACTATGTATATTCTTTTGTGTGATTTCTAGACTAATTCTTACATGCTTACATGAAACCCATATTAGAGTTTCATATTAACAGAGAAATTATTTTCTTGAATCTCAAGTTATATGAGCTTGAATTCTAATTATCAACCCTTAGTTTTGAAAAACTATAAATAAAAATGCTATTTCAAATGGAAAATTCAATCCTTGACACTTTGTGTCCTAGTTGATAGCTAGAGTCATCCTCGGTAGACCTTTTTAGGTTAACGACTAAAAATCTTTGCTCGGGGATTCGTGAATCCAGGACCGACTATTTTTATCTTAATAGTTCGTGTATCCTGATCTTGTTGTTTCGTTATCGAGGTTCTCGTAATCTCTTTCACGCAAGATAGATAGTAGTCATAACGTTCCCTTTGTCTCAGACTTTGTGATTCTTCAAGATAAATATCTAAAAAGTATTCTTAATTGATAAATTAAATATTATTCTTAAGAGGTGGCAAAGAATCCAGGATTCTCATCTAAGTGAGTGTAAGTGTTCTAGATTTGTGAGGTATGCTAGATTTGTCTATTGCAAACATATTTCTAATCCTTGATCTGTGATCTAAAAGGAAATCAAATAGGCTTATCTGTTAAACAGTGACAGAGCCAGAAGTTTGGATTAGGTGGAGCAATATTAGTATTAGTTGGTAGCAAAATATAATCCCAAATTGATTAACAATTTTGATAGTAAAATTTTTCTAACACTTATGTTTGTTATATAATATTTGTAACATATATATTTTCACAACATTTGTAACAAGATTTATGTGAGAAAACAATTGAACAACTCATATATCTGTTACAAATTGCGTATTAATAAATAAAAAATAAAAAAGTTTGGGTGGTGTCAGGGATACACCTACCTCACTAGTGGCTCCGTCCCTGCGAATAGAGGCAGATTGATATAAAACATCTTCACTTAGGTTGTAACAACTCTTAGGCTGTAAAGAACGCCAATTAAGGGAATAAATTGTGTAGAGCCTTATGAGGTTCAAGAGACGTAAGGAGTGTGAGTGTAACTGGATCGCTTGAAGGGTATATTAGATCTCAAATGCATTTCAGTCTGAAGTCTGGTAGTAGGCTAGTGTCTGTAGCGGCTTAATACAGTTTGGTGTTCAAATATGGATGAGGTCCCTGGTTTTTTCTGCAATTGCAGTTTCCTCGTTAGCAAAACTTCTCGTGTCTTGTGTTTTTCCCTTTATGTATTATATTGTTTATCTTTATAATAGGATTTACACAAGTATTACATATTCAATTTTAGTATATATGTCCATATACCTGTGATCGACTACGTGACTTTTTTCTTGTATAATTCGTATTTGTGAAAGATAAATAATAAGTTTAATACTTGGCAGTTCCGATTGCGTTATTTTGATACGACTAGATCGATCTTGGATATATATTTTTGAGATCGTCCAAGTACTCTTCTTAACAATCAGGTTAACGGACTTCATAGTCTATACATTTCGATTGAGAAGAGATAGAGATAGAGATATAAACTCTACATACACATTGTCAAGGATCATTATGTAGGTTTACTTGCAATTGTGTTAGGTTTTGTCCATATAGGTGGCCTAACGAAAAAGTTGTTGGTGTACTTGGTACCCTCTCATTACGTTACTCTTATCTCCAATATAGTATTACAAGTAATACTATTAGTCCGCTATAACAGTGACTACAAAATAAAGTGCCTGCCTCAGGATAAGTTTGTAAGAAGAACAAACTTCACTATTTATATACCAGATTACTAAGGAATTTGTATAGCCGAAAATATCTAAAGTTTTGCAATATATTCCCATTTTCGGTTTTGTCTAATTTCAACCAATATCCAACCGTAATACCGAAATCCTCTTAGAATACAACTCAACGTATAATCGATTCTGTTATAAATCCATAATAGGAACCAGACCACCAATCCAATTGATTTCTTTTAACTACAAAAAAAGTTTCATGTGTATACTTCATAAACTCATGTAATCAAACATAGTTTTCTAGGCATGAGATCAATCCTAAATTCATTACACAATCTAGTAACAAGTTACAAAGACAGTGTCTTATGTCGCAATTACTAAGCTCAAAAGATAAGCGTTATACTTCATAATTCAATATACATAAGCTGTGAAACAACTTGTTTATTTTTCCTTGACACTTTGATCATAATAAGATGATCAAGTCTCTGATACTAGAGTTTCATATATATAACTTCGCATGTTATGTTTTCAATACAAATGACTTGAAAGAAGCATATATAAAAATGAAAACAAATCAAGTCTTGTATTACTAGCCTCAAATCGAGATGATGTGTTTGTTGATACCGATACGTCTTCAGATTCTTCAGGCCTTGAGAATAATACTTGTATATCTTAACATTTATAGACTTCTTAGTATAACCTAATGAAGTTGACTCTAATAATCTAGTCAAGCGACTTTGAGTTTTGAAACTAAAATATGACAACCAACCTTGACATACCAATGCTTGGCGGGTTCAACCGAGCAATGCTCTAACAAAAGTGTAATTGCAATGAGTTTAAAATTTGATATAGAATATATGTTGAAGATTAATTTTTGACAGTTAGATGATGTATCCATTAAATGGTCGATGTATGGCCGAGATGCATAGTCTAAGTCGACGGCGATAAAAAATTAGTCGAGCGGTCTAGTATGTACCGCTCAGTAGAGACTTGACCTAGATGGGCAAATAGGCTTGCCCATATGGTTTGCCACTTTGCCACCCTATTATGGGTCGAAATTGGTAGAATGTGAACTTTCCCACTCCATAGAAATTGGCTTTCTAATGGGTGTAGTTGGTGGACTTGACCCCACCCAATGTTTTCGTTAAACAAACATTTGTTTTTCAGTTTTTGACCGACTACTTATTTTGGTTTTTACTCTATTTTCTTCTCATTTTATACACATAAAAAAGTTCTCATAAAACCTAGATATATTATCGTTTCCATTTTCCATTTTTCTCCTTTTTACTCATCTTTTTCCCTTATGAGTTTTTGACTGATTTTAATATTAAAATTATATAAATTATTTATATTATTAAATGAAAAGGAAAATTATATTTACTTAGCGATGGAGTAAGTTAGAACCATGGAGGACATCTTCCATTCTCATATATTTATTATTTGTTGATTTGGATGCGGATGCGAATACTAAAATTCACTATATATGCTGATTTGGATGCCAAAACTAAAATCGGTTATGTGTTGAAATGGATGCGGTCATGCGGAAGGGGGTAAAACCGCACCAATTAGACCATGCTCCCCCGCTTAATACACACATTATGTTGGGCCGTGTATATCAGAATCTCATTCGTGCGATCTCATCAAACGAAACATTAGCCCATTAGGGTTTGGGAAAGTGTTAACCTAAACCTATATAAAAAGAGGCGCCTCTCCTCTCTCAAACCATTATGTTCTGGATCTGCATTGCTTTCTTACTTATCCATGGTTAGGGTTTCTGATTCAGCATCTTCTTCATCACATCTCTTTGATTTTTGTTAAATATTTCTTTGTTTTTAGTTAGATATGTTTGAATTTAAGATCTGCACGTCGCACCCCGGGCTTCTCTGAAAATATTTCAATGACGAAGAAAGCCCCAATGCTCGTGCTAAAGCTGCGCCATTTAGTGTTGCAGGTTTGCTTTGATTTAAACAGCTTATTTGTGTCAAAATAGTGGCTAAATCTCATATATTTTTATTGCAATTCTTTGACTATTGTTGCCTCTCCACACCTTTGAGCTTACTAATCAAATAATCTACTTAGATTTGCTCAGTCATAGAGGCAAATATGAAAATCGGTCTGGTTACACGTGGGGGTTTACTTATTTCGATGGTTTTACCTCTAAAAACTCTGGCTACATCTATTGAATATGAATTTGTTTTAGATTTTGAGTAAATGTTTATGTCTTAGTCTTCGATCATAAAATTGGCTATGATTACAAAATACCCGCGCTTCTGAGAGTAATCTATGAAGCTAAAAAGGTAAAATGGTTGAATTTCTTGATATGAGCCATTATTTCTTGATAGACTAAACGATTTGGGGTTAGATATTTTATTCGGTTATGTGATTGAATTAATTGTGAAATTCGGCAGTGATGATTATTACACAGCTTTATGCCAGTTCTGCTTCAGAAAATACTTGATAGAGAAGCTGAAATATCTGAGCCTAGTTTTATTTATCTTTTTATAGATTCTAGATGTGTGTATTAAATTAATATAAAGATTAATGAGTTGAATCAGTGTGTTAATTGTGAAGCCTGTGATGATGTCATCCAATCAGTTGAGATGTAGTGGAACTGAGACCCTGTTTACAGGGAGAACCCCTTGGGGAAACTATATTCATATGGATCTAAGGCATTATGTCATTTTTCATACTGATTCGGATTTTTTTTTTTTTTACTTGTAATTGTTCAGTTTGTGTGGTATCTGTTTTGAGCGTTGGCTCAACTTATGTCCTGTTAACTGGTGTGTTCGGGTAACTTGTGGACATGAAGACTGTAACAGCTCATATAGTGTGTGTTGTCTGATGTAGCTTCTTCTCTTGTATTTGATGAGATCTGAGCTTTAATATCAGCACTACATTTTCTAAGTAAAAAAACCTGACTAAGTAAAAAATCTGACTAAAATTTTTAATTTCACTTTATTGTTTCACTTAGATGTATTATTGTTGTCAGCATATGTTGTATGTTTATTTGTATGCTTCTAGAATCTTGGCGCACTTACTACAAGGAATGAGAATGATGCAATTGCTCATAGAGGAGTTTTGATGCTGTCAAGTATCTAAATTTGTTCCTGAACCCTTTTGGTTGCTTGTGATCCCTGTTTATTCGAGTGATGACAATTATATCTATATACTCATGTATCATGTCTTGAGTTTTAACTATTCTTTATGTCCTGTTAACTGGTGGACATGAAGACTGAAAAAACTCGTAGAGCGTGTGTTGTCTATCAGCTTCTTCTTTCGTAACCAACGAGATGGGAGTTAAATAATAGCACTACATTTTCTAATGCAACATTACCGCTCTTCTTATTTGAGTGCTATTTGGTTTGGTATTATTCTTCTAACCTTGTTTTTCTTTTTTTCAAAAAAATTAAAATGAAAATTAATATGCACAGAAACAATGATTCTTCATCCATGGTTCTTCTTCTTCTTCAAATCATCATCATCATCATCCATAATATATTTTCGAATCATCAACATCATCAGCTAATAGTTTAATTGGAAATTTCACCATTGACAAAGAATTCGCATCATTAAATATGGAATTCATCATCAAAACGAAATAATAAAAGTGGGTCTTAAGGATTATGTTGGAAGTGGGTTTTCTACTGTGTTTTTGAATTTTTGTCTGAAACAACTATTTCTTTCTATGAGATATGTAATGGGTACTGATTTTAATCACAACCTATGTTAGAAAAAAGAAAAAAAAGTGAAATTTTTCTCAAACAAATCACTTTCTTACAGTGAGATGAGTGTTGGGTATTAATCTAAAACTCACCCTGTTAATTTTTTAAGTGGAAGAAGAAGATAGAATCGATAACATGAAGTCTGATTTATATATACAGATCTTCTCTTTAGAGTTGTGATTGATGAGTCGATCATCTTTCTCTTTGTTTCAGATGATTTTGTTTGATTGATCAAATCAAACTCTCGTGAAAAACTGATGCTGATTTCGGGTAACAGTTATATGTATATTAGGATATTAACGAAAGAAAGATATGAGACATTAAAGAGAGAAAACACTTGTATATCGAGGGAAATGTTTTTTTGTTAGAAATAAAAAAACTTTGGTTCTCGCCGAATGTAAGAAGAGCCGTAATGTGCACCCCGGTTTTGAGGGGGTGCAGAAAGTTGGACTCAACATTGTTTCTAACTTTCTGGGTTATTTTATTGTAAAACGACATCCATTTTACAACAGTCCATTACAGCAAAGTAGAGAGCCTCAAGCCAATGTCTAACTTTGGATTCTAGTGGACTCAGAATTTAGATTATGAATCGCCTAAAACATCAAATTGAAATTGACAAGACAAATCATACATCTCAGAATTTTCAAATGAATTTAGATTATGAATCACCTAATGTGTAAAGATGAACCCCATTTGAAATGTGTAAAGATGAACCCACCTGAGGCAGCAGATCAGTCTACTTCACGAGCATCCTCAAAAAGAATTGTTTTTAGCTCCTCCCCAAGTTGATTGGCCTTATGATCTCGGTTTCCCCGCAGTCTCGTCTTTGAAAGCTGTTTTGCCAGATGATATGCAGCTTGATTAACACCTGTGCTCTCATAATTAACAAAAAAAATAACGAGATTTGGACATTATCTTAAAGCGCCTGTCTATTATCTCTTTGAGAAGGGGAAACAAAGTCTTTAATCTCGTCATCGAGAGGGATGGCCCAACTCAAACACGTGTTGCAAGCACCACACTGATAAGGAGCCTGTCGATGATGGGTACAGTCTTACTCAAACCATCATCAGCTTGCTGAAAAATATGGCAAGGCAGCCAGCAAGTGTTCTGGAGTTGCAAAGCAGTTTAAGATCATATTTTTTATGTTGCAAAGCAAGTGCAAGGCCTTCCTGGACCCATCCAACACATGATAGAAATAAGATTTTGCATTTTTTGTTGCACAAAAGCAGAGGCAACTACTGGCTTTCAACATGGATCACCACTCCTGTTTCCTTCTTGTTGTAAAAAAACCGTATATGTTTAGATAGTGATACCCTTTTCGATCCTTCCCAGGTTCCGAAGACCAAGAATCGATCCAACTCCCCTTTTGTAGGGTGTCATTCTCACAACCTCACAACTACAGCTGCACATGAGCCGGTAGAGTAAGACCGGTTTTGCAGGTACCTGTATCTGTAAGAACGGTCCGGTTCCACTCCGGTACCGGTTTATTACCTCAATTTTGAAACACACAGTAATACAGTATGACAGTAACAGGCTAAGACTAAGTCGCTAACAACAAACCCAACATATAAAAACTGACTATTCAAAGTTCAACGTTACAACTTGAGTTCAAAATACAAAGGTTTAAAACAACATCACACACTTAAGTTCTAAGTTCAACATTACAAAATAGTACTAAAAACCACATTTTCATAAGTCTGCGACAAGAAATGAAATGCAATCCTTGCAAAGGGTGGGGGACTTCTCAAACCATGGCACTGGCTGCACCGACATGGAGTTTACTTCAAGCTTTTTTTAGGAGAGAATCCCATAAGGCTGTAACACGCAACAAAAAAGTAAAATCAATGGAGGTATTATATTATAGAAAGAAAGACAATTGGTCATAGCAAAATACTACACGGCATTCAGAAAACAGAAGAAAGAAACTATGACCCAAAGGAAATGAAATTTACACAAGCAACAAGAGATAATTTAAAAAAAGAAGAGAAAGGAAATGGTTTTACATAAACCAGTACAGAGGAGCTAGAGGGATACATATACATAGCCATTGACAATACCATGATTCCATAATCTAATCTAAAGGCAGAAGACATTTCACAACAACATCTGCACTGCACATTAGTCTCCGTCTATGATGAATATAATCTGCAGTTTACAGATTTTCATCTCTTCAAGACTTCAAGCAGTAGTATACTAGTTTAAGTACGTACATAATGATGAACAAGATTCCAGACAGTGTTATCGAAATTAACCTCATTGAACAGTCAATTTCAAAAGATAACTAACTACGTAAATCATCATAAATAGAATTAAGACTATATTCCTGCACAACCCTACATATAGACAAATTCTCAACACTTACATTACAGTACTCAATCTACCCAGTTTGCATTCGCAACAAAATGACTATCCTGACTCAAAAACCTTAGAAAGAATCCCATCAATTTCCAGCACTTACAACACAGTATTCTATCTATTATTACCAAAAATGCTTTTACAATAACTCAACAACACAAAGATCACAAGCCCAACACCAATAACATGAAACCATATCAGATCTCTTATTAAATCTCTTATAAGATCAATTAAAATAAGAGATTTTATACAGAGCAACAGGAAAGTAAGAGATTCTACACAAGGAAGATACAGACTAGATTAAACAGAACCCATTAGATAGATTCCTCATTCTGTACCCAACTAAAAACCCTAATTCAATCTCAAATCAAACCCTAATTCAATCTTAATAGTAACAGAACAATCAAACCCTAAAAGGTAAAAATTATAAATCAATTTCAAATCCCAGTATCAGACGATTCAAACCCTAATTTAATCCACGAGAGTTACAACTTACAAATCTAAGAAGAAGAAGAAGAAGATGAAGAAGAATTACCGGACTCAATCAAAGTTCAGAGATGGTGAAGAAGAAGAAGTGAATCCTTATTCCTTAACAAATCGAACGGCTGTATGATGATGGTGGTGATAGAGCGACTGCTGCTCTTGAGCTCTTCAGAGAAAAAAAAAGAAAAGAAAACAGAAATGAAAGTTCTCGATAGAGAATTAGAGATAGATAGGAATTCCTATACCCTGGAGGGACGGTCAGGATGAAAAATTGACAAAGATATCCACGGCTATAATTAACCGGGACATATGGTCCAGGACACGCCGGTACTCCCCAGAACTAGGGCTGTCGATGGATATTCGATATCCGGTATCCGTTTTCGAACATTCCGATTCCGTTAGGTTAATATCCGACATAACGGCTATCCGATATCCGATAACCTTAACGTAACGGATATTCGTTTATTAACATAACGGTACCGGTTAAGGGAGTTTCCGTTAGGTTAATATCCGATACCGTTAGTGTATAACTATATCATAAAATTTTCGGAAATTTTCGATACCTAATACCCTTTAGGTTTACTCTTTAGCCATTTGATTACGTCTTTCCTAAGTAAATATCAGAAATTATCGAATATTAACAGAAATTATCGGAAATTATTGAATATTAACGGAAATTATCGGAAATTATTGAAAGTTTTTTGTATCATGAGTAGATAACGCAAATTAACGGAATAATATCCGATATCCGATAGCTTATCCTTAACCTTATCGATATTGAATTTTTGAATTCCGACGGATATTATCGGATACCGGATATCCGATAACCCTTAACCTTAACCTTATCGGTATTGCCAATATCCGACGGATTTTTATCCATTGACAGCCCTACGAACCAATACCTGTACCGGCCTACTCCTGTTCTCAATTTTTGGAATCGGTACATGTACCGTCTACTTCGGTTCCGGTTCGGTTTTTCCGATTCCAGACCGGTACACTGGTTCCAGACCGGGTCTTGTGCGGCTCTACTCACAACCGGATGACTTGCTCGACCATGGTACATACTCATATTTGGTGATACAGGCACAGTTAGAATGAGAAAATAATAACAAACGGTTCCATGAAATTGAAAAGGAAAATATGATTCATTTGTACTACCCACTGAACGGATATTTGTGTCACCCTTCATCCTCTTGTTTGGATAAAAGACTGTCTGGGTTGTTGTTCTGTCAACGCCTTCTTCAATGTCTTCAGATTCAGAGTCACTATCTTCAGATTCAGTGGCAACAATAGGATACTCCTCTGGGTGATAATCAGATAAAGAGCTATCAGAGAAGTCATCATCTTCTTTTTCTTCAATTTATTGTTTAGATTTGGGCGGGCACATAGAAAAATTGGCAGTTGCAGCAGGGACATGGATATGGGAATCATGAATTTTCAAATCCTTGTTTGCTCTGGTTACACGACTGCAATGCATAACAACCCATAATTAAAAATAGTATCCAAAAGACATGCTAAAATGTAAATCAATCAAACTCTAATCCAAGAGCTGTGAGATACTGAAGACGGACTTAGTCAGATGAGTCAGACCTACAACACCATCAAAACAGTCTGACCCAAAAGACTACATTAAGTAAATTACTGAGACAACACCGGCTAGGTGATTTTTTCTTTTTAATAAATTACTGAGTGAGTACCAGCTAGCTGGCAAGGTATGCATCGAGCAAGACTACCTTGAGCAAATCATATAATTACTAGTAGCAAGGGCTACGGGATAGACTTTAAAAGAGTCTATCACTTTTAAAATGGGTGAGTCTTTATCCGATCGAGTGAAAAAACGCCCGTGGGATAGAGTGACAAGAGATTACAAGGCAAACCATTGTCCGTATTTTCAAAAGAACCAAATATGTACTGCAAACTATTAGCCGTTTTTTATTTTTAGAAAAAAAAACGCTAGACTGTGTGCCGTACAATAAGAGAATTAGAGATCTGACAGTCTGAGTTTTTAACTTCATTCTTCCTGAAATTTCCATTTCCTCTTCTCTTTTCAAACTTTTAAGATGAAACTCTTTGCTTCCTCTTCTTTCAAACACTATTTCTGAAACCCTAACTCTCATAATCTACTGTTGGAGATCCTTGAAGAAAGAAAGAAGAAGAAAGGAAATCAAAACCCTAACTCTTCTCTTCCTGAATTTCGTATGACTGATTTGAACTACTAACAAGACTTGCAGTAGTTTTCATTCAACTGGAACTTCAATTTCGTGTTTAGATGATGATCAATTTTTTCACGGCAAATCAAAAGCTGTTTGGATAGTAATCACTATAAACGACAAACAGTTTGCCTTCTTTTTTCATTTTTCTTTCTCACGGGAAACTGTCTGCCGTATTTCTACTAATTATTCCAAACAACAAATTATTGGCCGTATAGGGAGGACTTTCATGCACTCGTCCAATTGAAAGAGACGCTCATTGAGTTTGGGTTGAAAGAGGATTTTCCTCTACCCATAGTAGGACCTAATTTGGTCAAATTTGATTAACTCTTCCATTTTGAAAGAGGTTCTCAACTAGAGCTGGCAAACCAGCCAAAACCCGCGGATAAATCCGACCCGGCCCGTGAAAACCCGTACCCGGCTTGGCTGGTTGTATTAACAAGCCGGGTTAGGGTTGGAGAAACGCCGGCTTGTGTGAGAACGGATAAACCCGGCCCGTCCCGTAAATCCGCGGATATAACCCGTATACCCGTAGTCCATTTATGCCGCGTGTCCCTATCAGTTTCTATACGTGTCTGAGTCTGAGCCTGAGCATAAATAAAACATAAGAGAAAAAGAGAAGAGAAGATCCCTAGCAGTAGCAGCGTTATCTTCTCTGAATCTCTGCTAGTCTGCTTGATTTCTTTCTTCTTCTCTGAATCTACACTCTACAGGTATCTTCTTCATCTCTTTATCTTTTGGTCTTCATCTTTATTATGTAAACTGAATCAACTGATCATTAGAAGAACAATTTTAGAGATTCTGAATCTCTGATTTTTTTTAATTTCATCATTTTAATTTTTCGAACGATTTTGCTTTCAATGTTTATATGTATGAATTGAAGATCATTCAACAGAAACATGTTTAAATTACATGGATACTACATGTTTGTCTTCATAGATCTGATGATTTTGGTTTTGACCTTTAGCTTCAACCTGAAATTACTGTCAACTCCTCTATTTTGTTTAATTTCTTAGGATGTGATTGTTATTCATATATTTTGATTCATGGTATCCAAAATTATGTTGTTTGTATATTGGTTGTAGAAGAAAATAGGCGGGGGAAACATGGATCCCAAGTTCCCAACCATAACAACTAAATGTGATTTCTAATTGATTTTAATCTTCAAAACAACGAGTCTTCTTCTCCATCTTAACTTCTGCAAATAGTGATTCGATTAGTTTGAGTTTTTTCAGATTTTCGAATTGGGGTTTTGTTAATAATCTCTGCTAATTCTTCATCTTGTTGTGGAAGATTCAGAGTTGAGGACAGGTAATCTTCTAAGTTCTAATCCTAGATTGGTTATGTTTATGTAATTCATGTAATGTCTGATAATTTCTTTAGATTGGTTATGTTTCAAACTTTCACTGCTCAATCAATGACCAAAGTTGATGATTGAGTCATTTTGCAAGGTAAATATTTATGTAAGTAAATTAGTATAGCCTTCAGTTCATTATTAAGATTATGTGAATGCTTATGAGGTTAAGAATTATGTCGATATAAAATGGAGCTGTATTGATTGGGGTTTAGGTTTATTTTGATTTACATAGGTTGGTACTTATTAAGAATGAAACAGAAACTGAGTTTTAGAAGTGGTATTGACATCAATTACACAAAACTTTGTTTGTTGTAGTGAACTGGACAAGTAAATGGTAATGGTGATAGCTTTAGTGTGGCTGTTGGGTTGTTGTATAGTGACTGAGAAGATGTTGATGAAGAATTTACTTGTTCTGTGTGTATTTTGAGTGATCTAGTGGTGCAGGAATGGATAAGTTAAACTACATTTGGTGATGATGTTGTTGTGGTGAGGTCATAGTTAGTGCAGGAGTTAGAGGTACTATAGTGATCCATATTGTTTGTGCTGTGCAATTGAAGCCTTATAGATATAGTGATCCATATTATTTGAGCACACCTGAAAAACACTTATCTATATGTTGTAGTATCCAAGGAGTTTCGTTAGACTTTATGAACTTATCTATATTACCAGCACTTTCTGACTCTGATTTTTAAATGGCACTTACGATTTATGGTTTTCAGCAAGTCATTTTGCAGGTCAATTGCTGATGTTAGTCCATGAACCATGATAGTAGACAGTAGTAACAATCTGATGGATTTTGTTTTCTTTTCTTGTCCAAGTTATTTTCCTTTATTGGTTTGAATTCTGTGAGTGTTTTGTTATTTAACCATGATAGTAACTAGTAAGTAATGTACTGATTTTTGTGTCTTTGACCTATTCTTTGTGGCTCCATCCAGATTCCAGGATGTCAAGTGTACAAGAACAAACTCATTATAACGATGTTATGAGTAGTGACGGTGAGGATGATGATGTTGAGATGGTAGATCCTTTGGATGGCTCTACAACTGTTGATTGTGCACCTGCACCAGTTTCAGGTGAAAAGGAACATAAACTTAGATCTGATGTTTGGGAATATTTTGATCTCATTAAATATAAAGATGGATCAAAGAAGGGAGTGTGCAAGGCTTGTAAAGTGGGATATAAATATGATAGCCAGAAAGTTGGAACCTCATCTATGAAAAGGCATAAGTGCCGTGAGCGTCATTCTCAGGACATAGGGCAAATGATTTTATCTTCAAAGAATGTCCAGTTGTCTTCCCACTTACGCAAAATTGATCAGATGAATTTTCGGGATCTTATTTCAGAATTACTCATTGCAAGAAATGTCCCATTGGCTTTGGTGGAGTGGAAAGAATTTAGGGACATATGTGCTTATCTAAATGAGGATGCTAAACCAATATCAAGGAATACTGGGAAAGCCGATATCGTCAAAAAACATAATGCACAAAAAGAAGTTATTCGAAACATATTGAAACTTGCTCCAGGTACGATTCAAAATGCTTTTGCTTCAGTTTTGATCCCATTTCTCTCGAAATGCTTTTGCTTCAGTTTCATTTGCTTCAGTTTCATTTGTAAATGTACATCGCGTTAGAAACTGTATCTAAATGAAAAATCATTATCATATACTCTATATATTACCTGATGATTCAATCACAACGATACGAGTCTTCGTTTGTTTTCTTGATCAGCTGGAAGTATTTGTTCGTCCGGTGTACAATAGTTTATGAGCTCGTTAATCTCTTATTTTTCATCTGGTGGACAACTACAGTTATAGCTTCCAGCGTGTTGCTGCATATAACATCTTCTCCACACTTGTGTGGTTCTTTACATTCATTAATATCTGTGTAGAATAGATGAAACTACTCATCAGGTGTTTATCACTCGTGCACAAGGAAAAAGTAGACATTTTGTATTGGATCATATAGCTAGGAATATTTTGACTCATCTGAATCTAATTTATCGCATCGTAATTAATTATAATAAGATTTGATGATATGTATGTGTAATCCTTACAGGTATGATGTGTCTAACATCAGACATGTGGACCTCTGTTACGACTACAGGGTATATAAGCTTAACTGTCCACTTTGTTAATCAAAATTGGGAACTAAAGAAGTATCTACTGAATTTTTGTGAACTTCCACCACCTCATACAGGTGAAGCACTTACTTGAGTGTTCAGATCTTTTATTTTATGTGCATGTGATATTTTACCTCAGTCTTGAGTCTTGACTCTTGAGATCTTCCACCACCTCATACATGTGAAATTGTGAACTGAAGTACTTAATTGGGACTGGGAGTTTAACTTTTGTGTTCCACTACCTCATACAGGTGAAAACCTTTCTGCCAAGCTATTTGCAATGATAGAAGATTGGGGAATTGAAGAAAAAGTATCCAACATCACCTTGGATAATGCTGCAAATAACGGAGCTTGTGCTAGAATTATGCAGAGTAGACTTGTTGCAAAGAAGATCATGTTTAACAAGGGAAAATACTTTCATGTGCGTTGTTGTGCTCACATCTTAGCTCTTATTGTAAAAGATGGACTTGTGAAGATTGATCCAGTTGTGCTTAAGTTAAGAAAGTCAGTGAAGTCGCTTAAAAAGTCCCAAGTAAGAAAACAAAAATTCTTGGACATTGTTGATACTTTAGGAATGTCTGCAGTAAGAAGGGGTGTTCGTCAAGATGTTAAGACAAGGTGGGTTTCCACTTTTATTTTGTTATACAGTTAAAGAATGGTATTATTGTTTATAATATACTCATTGAATGTTTGTTACTTTTTTTTATACAGATGGAATTCAACTTATCTTATGTTAGACAGTTGTCTTGTGTATAGAAGTGTTTTCGCTCACTTGAAGGAGGTGGATTCAGACTATACAAACTGCCCAACTGACGAAGAATGGGATCAAATTGAAGTGGTCACAAAGTTCCTCAAGACGTTTTATGATCTCACAACTTTGTTTTCTGGTAGTAAGTATCCTACCTCCAATCTATATTTTGAAGGAGTTTGTCAAGTTCAGGTGTTATTAAAAAAAGAAAGCACAAATGAAATTGAATTCATTAGGGACATGGTGAAAGAGATGCAAGAAAAGTTTAACAGTTATTGGGAGAACTTAAGTCCTATATTAGCTATGGCACTTGTGTTAGATCCTAGATTGAAACTGAAGTATCTAAACTTTGCTTATTCCAAGTTGTATCCTGATGTAAGACAATTAGAAAGTAAAGTTTCTGATATGCGTGAAGATATGAAAAAACTTTATAATGAGTATTACACCTTGTCAAGAGCTTCTGGTAGTGGAACTCAGAATTTTGGTATTCAAACTGGTGCAAATTCTTCCCATCAAGGAAGTGAGTGGATCCAGGTAATTTTGGTATTCAAACTGGTGCAAACTTTATGAAGTTATATTATATGTCCTCCTCATTATAGAAGATAACTGGTCCTTACTCCTTGCACTCACTTATTACTTGTTTCATGCAGGAATATGTTGCAGCACAGGAAAGTGGTGGTGATCTGCAATCTGACTTGTCAGAGTTGGATCAATATCTTAGCGAGAAATATGGATTTGTTAATCAACCGCTCGATATCCTAATGTATTGGAAAGCCCAGGAACAACGATTTCCAGTACTTTCAAGAATGGCAGGGGATATTTTGTCAATTCCTATTTCAACCGTCGCTTCGGAATCTGCATTCAGCATTGGTGGAAGAGTAATTGATCGGTTTCGCAGTTCTTTATTACCTGAAAATGCTGAGGCGTTGATAACAACTCGTGATTGGAAACATAGAGTTGGTAAGTGTGCCTAAGTGGCACCGCGTAATTCAGTAATACTTCATTTAGTTGAATGTGTAAATTTCATATATAATTTTGATTGTTTTTGTCCATGTAGGAAAAGAAGATATGGATGAAGACAATGGGATTATTGGAGAAGATGTATTAGGATTTGAACTTGGTGCAGTGGAGGATAGGACATATGAGAATGGGGAAGTAAGTTCTTATGCGTCTAATTAGTATGCGTACTTCTTCAATATAAAGCGGGGTAATTATGCAAATTCCATGTTTTTTACTTGAATATTTTCTTTTGTTTGATTTATTTTTGCTTGAAATTACAGATTCATATTGAATAGTTGGAGCTACTCAAAGATAGACATGGAAAATGAGAATTTTTTTGGACAGACAGTTATCGCAGTGTCTCCAAATTTTGTATAAAAAAGATGTTGGAGATGTTTTTTTGGACAGTTATCACTTTTTTTTTGATTAACCACAATATACATTTTGTGCAGGAAGTGGTTATTAATATCTTTATTGTTGCACTTGGTGATACAAAGTACAAAGTTACAAACAATGGTATTACTACGGTTTCGAAGGTTTTTTTTTTCTTTTTTGAAGATATCATGAACTGACTGATGAGTACTAAACTACAATGATTAGCATACTGTATTTAGCATACTGTGTATCTGTGTTCTGTGACTCTGTGTTCCTCTCATGATGCAAAACTAGTGTCAAATTATTATGAAGTTTTGCAATTTTCTTGATTCTTTCATTAAGTTTTTTAATTTCGGTGCGACACCGAGTCACTGACTGTTGAATCTGTATTCTGTAATCTGTTGATTGAAATTGAATTGAATGGAAATGTCAAATGAATTAGATGAATGTTAGGTTGCAGGAGCAGGAGTTTTTGATGGCCTGAATGTGGTCGGAATCGGAAATGATCCAGAAATCAGAGGAAACTAAGCAGAAACCAGCTAACCCGTGAACCCGCAGGTTTAACCCGTTACGGGTGCGGGTTGATGAAATGACCACCCGTGAAGAATATCAACCCGCGGGTTTTGACCCGTGTTAACCCGAACCCGTGTAACCCGTAACAAGCCAGCCCCGCCCCGCCCGTTTTCCATCTCTATTCTCAACCCCCATAGCCCTTGTTCTAAAGGGTTTCAATCACAAAATCAAAAATGGTGATGATGAATTTTACTGTGTTGACATGGCTACAGTTGATCAAATCCAAGTCCCAAAAATTCTTATCCCACCCTTTGAAACTAAATGCAATATCGTTAAGGATATCAAAAACATGAATGAAATCGAACAAAAAAACTGGAAATGAAAAAGCAACTTACAGAAGATATCCAAAACAGCAAGATCTATCTATCTCTTCCAAGAAACACCGAGAGAGACAGTGGGTTTAAGAGTTTATATAGGTGAGACCTAAATCCAATCTCTGAGAATTTACTCTGACGTGGATATTTATTTGCTTCTTTTACTTTCACCTTGGTAGTGGACTGCCCTGATTTCACCCCAAGCCGTGACCCTTTAAAAGATAGATTTCCGGCTGTTTTCAAGGTGTGCAGGAGCAAACAAGCGTCAGTCGCTGGAAATGGTAGTGAATGGGAGATTGCAGTATCATATTAGGAGGGGATTGACCTCGGAAGAACAACTTCAATCAACTTCAATAGGGTTTATCGTGGAACGAGTAGGGCCTATACATAGCTTGAATGTTGCAGATGATAATATAAACATCCTTGATGGTTTTTCAGTTAAGAAATTTTATGAGATGCAATTAACTGAAGAGGCGAAATAGGATTTTGATAAGTAAGTTTGGTAGATAACTATTTCATCAAAGATCAGTTTATGCTTTGAGCGAAATTTCATAATTCTTTGCCTACCTTGAGTATGTTGAAACGCAGGGGTGTGGATGTGCAAGACGATAAGTGTTTATTTTGTAAAAAAGGGGTAGAAACTGCGGATCACATTTTTGTATGTTGTCAATTTTCCTTTGAAGATTGGTCTCACTTTCTTAGTGCGTTTAGAGTTTGTTGGGTAGCTCCTAATACAATGAAGAAGTTTTTTGAGACTTGAAAGCTTAATAACCTCACTGGCAGGTGTAAGAAGATTTGGTGGAAAGTTATTTATGCAGTTATGTGGTTATAATTTTTCATTGTTGTTGTAGTAATGAGGTTCAAACTCTCGGACTTGTGAAGATTAAATTTAAAGATTTAATAAAATTATATGCAAAAATATTAACAAAGTGGGTGAGAGGTAACCAAGACACTATAATCCACTATTACACATGAATGATGTCAAATATTTCATAACTCTAATTATCCTTTTAATCCTTTATTTCTTAATCCACAAATAATCAAACATATTCTCAAAAATTAATTGTATCCCTTAAGCATAGATTATCTAACCAAAGCATAACCTATCTAATTGAATCACAACTAATGAAGAAAATTATGTAAACTTTTAAGAACTCTGCAAAAGCAGTGATTGAGTGAATTATAATTAAATACTAGAGAAAATGAAATAGTTACCCATTGTTCATGTGTGAATAGCTTCATCCATTGCCTTGGTTACAAGAGAATTAGCCGCTCATCATGTTGGAAACACGCTCAAAAGTTGATTTCATTTATGCTCAAAGGGTTACAAATGATGAATAAGGGAGAATTATAATAAAAATCGGGTTGCAATGCTTAAAACTGTTGCAAAAGCCGTTACAAAGAGCCGTTACTGTACTGTTGCGTTTTTTAAGTCTGTCTCTGATCTGCGACCCACAGTATGGGTCGCTGTCACTGTTCAAAAACGACTGCTGGTGCAGGTCCGTTCTTCGTGTTCTTCAGTGTTCTTCAATGGCAGCAGCAGCAGGTGGTCTCTCTGCAAATTCGATTTTTTTACTCTGTGGTCCTCTAAACTTCTCCCAATCTCTCCCCCCCATTCTCTATGATCCCCTCAACATATTTAAACTCCTTAGCCCATTTAATTATGCCAAAATTCTCAAAATTCTTCATTAAACTCGGCAGTTAAAGAAAATATTTTTCGGATATTTTTTCTTCATCCGAGCATCTGCAGTTGTCCAACCTTCCTTATTTTCCTTCTACACGGTCCAGAGTGTTGCTAGAGTCATCATACACGAGCAGAACACGCATAAATCTTCAAAAACTCGTGAATTATTCTTCTCATGCACGGGCTGCCCTGTTTTCTTGTCACGGATTTTCCAGCCAATTTTGATCGAAACAAACACCATACCAGCTTTGTTAGGACATATCACAACTAACCATTAAGTTTCATCCCTTTAGTCTACCCAGAAATCCTTCAAATTTCGATCGAAAAATTCACCAGAGAGCTGCTCTTTTTTCCCGCCAATTTTTAAGTTCAAACGAAGAAGGTGATGTCCCCCTAACCAGATGTGGGGTGCGAATAGCAGCTGCCTGTTTTGGGGGTGACCTGGGGTGCCCCTTAGTAATTGAGGCGCCCCTTAACCAAATCTGGGCTCCTTATAGCAAGTGTCCTCCGGGGTGTTCCGAGTGATTTTTCGAGCCGATTTTTCCAACAATATTTATTTTCTAAAAATACCTAAAAATACACAAAACACCATAATAAGGACGAAAACGGGTACCAACAATACGAAACATTGAGGACAATTTAGGCACATAAGTGCGCCTATCATTATGTTTGTGGAATGAACGAAATAGAAGAACTTTTGGTGGTATGGCTATGGTGGCTGAAGAAGTTATTATACTTATTAAGCAAACGATTTCTTTATGCTTCTTGGATAGAGATGTTTTTTCTGGTGTTTCTGTAAGTCAGATTTTATTTCAGTGAGATACAATGATACCCATGAAATTCAGTGTTGAATTGTTCCTAGGCGGGTACACATTTTTTCTTTTAATATAACCATCCTTATTAAAAAACAAATAAATCTTGGACCTTTTATTATGAAACCTATTATAAGGGCTGTTGAATCCATTAGAGGGGCTTTACCATGATCCTAATGTCTAGTTAGGGGGTCTCCTAAAAGTATTGTAATGTCTAGGTTATCCTTTCATCAATTAAATCAAAAAGAAACTCTTTAATTCTAATCATCAACAACAACAACCCAAAATCAATCATCATTAACAACGTCTCAACAATAACCCAAAATTAATCATCATCAATAACAATTCAAAATCAATCATCATCAATAACCCTTCCATCAATCAAACCTAAAAAAGAAAAACAAACCCAATTCTCTAATTCTAATCGACGACCCAAAATCAATCGATTGCAAATGAGATCGAAGTATGTTATTTTTCTCAATCACGTTCGTAAAAAACGATTTTAGAACAGTTACGGCTGGCTTTTTGGTTTTCAAAAGCCAACCATAACTCGTTACAGTTGGATTTAGTGAGTTACGGTTGATTTTGAAAAACCAAAAATATGAGTTGCGGTTGGCTTTTCAGTTTTCAGAAGTCAATCGTAACTCGTTACAGTTGGTTTCGAAAAACCAAAAGTATGAGTTACAGTTGGATTTAATGAGTTACGGTTGGATATAATGAGTTGCGACTGGTTTCAGTGAGTTATGGTTGGCTTTAGTGAGTTATGGTTGGCTTCGGAAAAAAAAGCAACCATAACTCTTTTACGGTTGGACTCGTCAAAAATATTTTTCAACCGTAACTATAGAAGGGTTGATTAGTCATTACTAATTTTTTTTTGATAAGGGACTTTTAAATTACCATCTAATGACCGATTGTGTCCTATTATATCAGCCCCTCTAATGGATTTCTCAACCCCTATAACAGGATTCTTTATTATATTTTCTAGTATACATGTAATTGTTAGGGTAAAAGATTTGTATGTGTGCAGTAACTGCAGTTGTGTTACAATGTAAAGTTTCAATTTATGAAGTAATGTTTCGTGCATTTATATTGTTTACAACTTAAAATTTTTATATCTGTGCAGTATTTGCAGTTGCGTTGCAATATGGCACTTGAAGATTTGTATGTGTGCAGTAACTATTGTTTCGTTGCAGTGTAAAGTTTCAATTTATGAAGGAATATTTCGCGCATTCATATTGTTTACAACTTCAAAAAGTTTATATGTGTGCAGTAAATGTCCTTCTTTTATATATTAAAACGAAAAGTTGGAAATCCTTTATGTTTCTTCGTGTTTAATGGTATTTCACTGCCTGGTGGGTTTTATAAACAACCTACAAATTGACCTGCAAGTATACAGGGTCAATTGTAGCTAGAATGGGAAGAAAGGGAAAGTCCACAGGGACAAGGGGGAGCAAATGTTGTTTTCTAGCTTCTCTAGATGCTTCCTAAGCTAACATGGAGCTGAATGGAGGCAGTAAACAGTGAGTGAAACAAGTAAAGATTGTGGTGTTAAGACACCACTGTGAGCATGAGGGAAAACAAACAGTGAGCAATGAAGGTAAAATAAATGAAAGAAAACAGAAAACAAGCAAAACAGTTGAAGATGGAGGTGTATGAAGATGGATGAGAATTCTCCTTCACCTAGCTAGTTCACCTTGGTTGCATCCCTGTCATGTGGTTAGTTAACTACCTAAAGTCCTTGGATAACCCCTAGCATTGTCTATCTGATTAAAGCATAGGCAATCACATGTCATTTAGGGTCTAGGTCTCTAACTAATATGGCTTTGTGAATCCCTTAGATTATGACTAACTCCTAGCATTAATGGTCTGTTTAAAGCACCACTAATCACAAGCCAGTGAACCTTTGGAATGTTACTAACCTAAATGTTTTGAGCTTAACAGGGTCTAACCCAAATGGCTAACCAACAAAGTTCAGTTGACTTCTCACCCTAGTGGTGAATTATAACTTAACAAACATGGTGATTTACATGAACATTAACATACACAAGAACATGAACATAACAGTGCAAAATAGAATTGCAAAAAGCATAACATAACAGGACATTGAAATTGCAAATTAAAGATTAAAGAACCCTAAATTAACAGTAAATTGACATTGGAATTAAACTGAAATTAACCCAATTAGGGGGTATCTCGGCTAACCAAGAACACCTTTTAACATCCTACATCAGTTCCTATTTATAGTTTACAACAAAACCCTAAATTGAAAATCCCCAATTTTGCAAACCCTAATTTTTAAATTCCAAATTAAACTCACTGATTTCTGAATTTGTCTCCCCTGTGCTCGACCCATGCTTCCTTTTCGTCCTCTCCTTCTTTTCCCATACTCTCTGATGCTCCTGTCGACTGATACTCAAACCCTAGCTCTCTTAGATTTATCTCATAGGGTGAATGAGATAGAGGTGAGAGAGATAGAGTTTAGAGTGATGGGTTTTGGTTTCTGGGATGTCGGGTGAAGGTGGAAGTGGTGAAGCTCGAGAGAGCAGCTCTGCCATGGTCGGGGAAAGGAATTTGCAGGCTCTGCAAATTTTGGGAAGAAGGGGAAGAAGAGCTCGAGAGAAGAATGGGTTAGGGGTTGTTTGTTTTGGGGTATAAGGGTTCGGTTGCTAGGGTGTTGAGCGGGTGTAGCGAGTTTTGATGAACAGCAAGTAAAGAGCGTTGGATGATCCCATATAGATTGAATCGAACGGCTACGATGGAGAGGTATGTGTCGACCGTTGGATTATGAGATACAACAAAATTGACGACACCAGATGGAGTTAGGTGTTGTAGTGTTAAGCGGAAGTATCGAGGTTTGATGCGCAGGCAAAAAATCGACCGTAGGATCTAAATGTGATCTAATCTGAAGGCTTGGAATTTAGGTACTATGGTGTTTTGCAGTGACTTCAGATTTTGATGAACGATGAAGAAGCGACCATTGGATGATGAGATGGATCCGATCTAACGGCTGAGAATGGAGGCGGGTATGGATATAGAAAATGGGTTTGGGTAAGGGTTTTGGGCCTTGGGTATGCCAAGCCCATATCTTCTTTAAGAACAATTCTTCCTTCTTGAGCCCATTCCTAGCTTTTTGGACGTGCGCTCCATTCTTCGCGGCTTCCTTGTGTAATTCCTCCCGGCTTTTCACTACTTTTCTGCTCTTTTCCGCTCTGCTATTCATCCAAACTTTATTTATTACCTAAAAATGCAAAATTAAGTAAGAAAAATATTTATTCTTGAAAACAATGAAAATACAGAATATGGGATAAAATGTAGAATTAATGCACAAAAGATGAGTTAAATGCCAACAAAAAGGGATAAATATATACATTATTTGGCACTCATCAAATACCCCCAAACCTGAATTTTACTTGTCCTCAAGTAAAACAAAACTAAGGAAATCCTACCTATACCACTGTCGCTGGTCTCTCGAATGCATTTAGCGTATGCACTAAGCCTTTTAAACCACTAAGTGTCCCTAGTGGACGAGTTGAAGTCTCGTGAAGGTTTACCAGAGGTGTACCTACAAACCTAGGACAAAATATGAGCTCAGATTCCATCAAATGTGACATGTGCAAGTCAGTTAAGCTCACAGCAAAATGGAGATGTCAATCTAGCTATCGAAGGCACAATCCTAGCACTGATAACAAATAAAGACATGTGATAAGAGTGTAAGGTGTATCTACACATGTGTAAAGAAAGATCTGAAGTTATGACTACTAATCACCAAGAGATAGTTTCTCAGGCTAAGAACCAAGGTCGAAATCTAGCTAGCTGTCCGGACTTTACGAGAATTGTGAATGAGTTGGAGGTATTTCACAATTACACGCGTTGTACATCAATGGCATACACCCTTCCTTGCTTATTACAATAAAACACAAAAGATGACTCTTTACATGACTCTTATTTACATTGACTACTCTCTTTTATTTTTGGAACAAGAGATGATGGAATTGATAAATACTTGATTTTTTTGTATTTTTCTGATTTTTTTTTTTTTTTTTGAAAAGGAAACACTTTTGATACATATACAAAAGGAAACAAAAGATTACATGACACTTTGCAAGAGGTAGCCCTTTTTGATGCACCCAGTTAAATTCGATGGTTGTCTTTCTTAATGTAACCTCCACCTTCTATCCCAACCAACCAAAGAACAAGCTAGTCAAGTTTCGTTCAGTATTCTAAAGTGATTGGCAATCGTAACTTCCTATCAAACACCTTGAAGATCGAGGCCATACATGTATTGGTAGATCGTGCGCGTGCAAATTTCTTATCACTATGTGAATTGTGCTAGAATCAGGGTGCCTAAATATCTAGACTAAGACTCCTAATAAAAATACATATTTGCACAAGAGTCAACATTTCAAGGTAAATGAGCTCCATTTTTATGATTTTTTAATTTTTTAATTTTTTATTTTGATTTTTCAATTTTTTTGGAATTTTTCAATTTTTTCAAAAAGAAGGAGTTCGTTTTCAATTATGGCAATTATCATGGTATCTACTCTACCCCCAAACCTAAACTAAACATTGTCCTCAATGTTTCAAAATATGGAAAGAATTAAATGCAACATATGAAGGGATCATGTTGAGTAGAGAAAAAGGAAGAGAATACCCGATTTCGGCGAAAGCAAATTAAACTCCGTTATTCAAGGAAAAATCCAACATATTCAGCCGAGATCATATTGGATTAGCAAAATATATACAAAAGGAACAAAAGGTTTTTAAGAAATTTTATCTACTGGATTATATACAAAAATTCACCATACACTAACAATCTAAAGAGTTGAGGATCAACCCAAAAGACAAAGTGTAGAGGTTTCAACAGCTTCACACAATAATAATATGATAGGCATGCAAGTGAAGCTGTGAAACAAAATGAGCTACCCCCAAACCTGGATTTTACAGAAGATAATTTTGAAAACAAAATCGCGCAGTTTGGGGGTTCATCATGCAAAAGGTCTAGCTCGAAATGAACTTTGCTAGGGACGGGCAAACATGCTAATTCCAACTGTGGTTCCTCAAATGTATTATACTTAGAAGCAAAATAGTCCAAGAGGACTTGGGAAGCACACAGTTCCAAACCTAGATTAGGGACTCTCAGAAAAGTCGGTTTGACAATATGGGTACAAACCAAATCTAGGTTGGGTGGAAGGCCATCAGATTGTGACTTATGTAGGACGATAGGCACATCATTATTAATCAAATCAAAATCTCCGAAATCATCTACACATATCACATCATGCTACAATCATCAAACAAATTGGCAAGATCACAATCAGAGTCATCAACATCATCAATTCATTCTCATGCATCGGCAAATCAGGAGAAATATCACAATGTGACCTAGGTAGAGAATCAGACACATCACTTATATTTTCATGCATAATAACATTAGTGTCTACAGAAGATTCAACTATTCCTATGTCATGCTCATCTTCACAGAATAATGTACGAATCCCATGTCAATATCAAAATCATATGAATTACAATGAGTATTAGAAAAAACAACATTCATGAAGGTCGAGGGCGAGAAGCCATATGTTATTGAACCAACAGGTTCCACAATATTTTCATGTTCTTCTAACATCATCATAATCATCATAATCATCATCATGGTAGCATGCATATTGGTCCTCATTAAAAGTGGTGGTGTCATTAGTCGATTCATGTTCCTCTAAATTAGGTTCATATTCAACATCATTTACATGAATGGGACTAGACACTTCATTAGGGACAACATACATTTCCTCATGAATTTCCTCCTTTTGTAGGTGAAGCAAAATCTGATCTAAATATGCCTGAATTCGTGATGTAGATCTATCGAAGTTTTGCTCACTGAGTCTGAAAGCTTCTGTGGTGGAGTCTAAATTCATGGGAGTACAAAATTCTTCATGTTCAAATTGTGGTGATTGGTACATGTGTGCATGGTCATTAGGGTTTATAAAAGATTGATCGCAACCCTCAAAGGATTGATTATGGTCCCAATGACTACCATTCTCACAATTTATGGGCATTTCATACCTTGGATTTTCTCTAGATTGCCTAAAATTATACAAAATATGACAATTCTCAACAGGGTGGTCTAAACTACCACATGCGGGACATGCATAGATTTCAGGTTGCCTAAGAAAATTAGATGTGACAGATTCCTCATGTGATTGCATTTCTAAAGCTGCGATTCGAGCTTCTAATTGATCGATCAGTGATGATTGTGTGAGTGAGGCACTAAAAATGTTCATTTTCACGTTGTGATGAATGGCATGTGTGAATAGTCATTAGGGTTCATGTATTGAGGCTCGGGACTCTGAAAATGTCCATAATTCCTATGACTATTGACATCATGGTCTATGGGAGGTTCATAACGTGGAGTATGTCCATACGCAAGTTCTCTAAGGGATTTGTTGTATTCCCCAACTGTAGACCAAGATCTAGACATGATTGGGCTCAAAAGCTAAGTAACTATGTTACAAAGCCCAAAATTTGGTTTTTAATGGGTTTGGATTTTTGGGAAAAATTTGGTTTTTTGGGTAACATTTGGTTTTGTCGGGTTTGAAAAGAAATTTGGTTTTTAATGGGTTTTAGAAAATTTGGACCTAATGGGAAAAGAAAACACTTTGGTTTATTGGGTTTTAAAAACTTTGGTTTTAGACTTTGAAGACAAAGCCCATTTGGGAGCTTTTGGTTTTGATGGGAGCAAATTTGGTTTTAAAGAGGTAGAAAAATTTGGTTTTTAATTGGGAGCAAAAATTTTGGTTTTAGTATTGGGAGCAAGAATTTTGGTTTTAGTGTTGGGAGCAAGAATTTTGGTTTTAGTGTTGGGAGCAAGCCCACATTGGTGGGAGAAATTGCGTTGCCAAGGGAAGGTGAACTAAGCCCACAATGTGTATGCAAACTGAAGCCCAATGTAGCTTTTGAAATAGCCCAACTGTTGCTTGTTTGGTCTGAGGCCCAGTTGGGCTTTTAAAAGTTCAGTTTTTCTAATTTAAAACTACAGGCCCAAATCAATCTAACACCACAAGCCCACAAGCAATTAAACAAACAAGCCCACAAGAAATTAATTACAAACCCAACAGAAAAATGGAAAAAATTATTACAAGCCCACAAATTAAAAATGGAAGCCCACAGGTTGGGTTCTCTTAATGGGTTTAGGCTTACTTGCTTAAGCACAGCCCAGCTGCTCAGTTAGGTTGCAAAAGCCCAGTTGGGCTTTGGATCATCCTAAGCTTTGGTTTTTCTGAGGCCCAGTTGGGTATTTCAGTTGCAAAGCCCAGTTGGGCTTTGTTCTTTTTCAGCTGCTTGGAATCAGCCCAGTTGGGCTTTGGATCATAACAACAGCAGGACCAGCAGGGGGTAGCAGCAGCTTTGGCCTGGCACCAGCAGGAGCAGCACCACAGCACAGCAACATCAGCAGTTCAGTTCAGCAGCAGAGCAACAAGGAGAGTAACAGCCTCAGTTCCACCAGTTCACCAGCAACATCAGAGGCAGTGCAAATGGGCTAAGCAGTTCACAGCAGTGCACTAAAGCAACAGGCAAGAAGATGCTCTGATGTTGTGCAAGAACAACAAGCCAACAACTAGATGAAGATGTAAACAACAAGAATGCCCTGTAAACAGCAAATGATGCAAGTGCAGCTGCAAGTTAAAAGCAGCAGCAAGCAAATGAGCAAGGAAAGAAAAACAACATATGCACCGCAACCGAGTCCCCGGCAGCGGCGCCAAAAACTTGGTGGGTTTTATAAACAACCTACAAATTGACCTGCAAGTATACAGGGTCAATTGTAGCTAGAATGGGAAGAAAGGGAAAGTCCACAGGGACAAGGGGGAGCAAATGTTGTTTTCTAGCTTCTCTAGATGCTTCCTAAGCTAACATGGAGTTGAATGGAGGCAGTAAACAGTGAGTGAAACAAGTAAAGATTGTGGTGTTAAGACACCACTGTGAGCATGAGGGAAAACAAACAGTGAGCAATGAAGGTAAAATAAATGAAAGAAAACAGAAAACAAGCAAAACAGTTGAAGATGGAGGTGTATGAAGATGGATGAGAATTCTCCTTCACCTAGCTAGTTCACCTTGGTTGCATCCCTGTCATGTGGTTAGTTAACTACCTAAAGTCCTTGGATAAACCCTAGCATTGTCTATCTGATTAAAGCATAGGCAATCACAGGTCATTTAGGGTCTAGGTCTCTAACTAATATGGCTTTGTGAATCCCTTAGATTATGACTAACTCCTAGCATTAATGGTCTGTTTAAAGCACCACTAATCACAAGCCAGTGAACCTTTGGAATGTTACTAACCTAAATGTTTTGAGCTCAACAGGGTCTAACCCAAATGGCTAACCAACAAAGTTCAGTTGACTTCTCACCCTAGTGGTGAATTATAACTTAACAAACATGGTGATTTACATGAACATTAACATACACAAGAACATGAACATAACAGTGCAAATAGAATTGCAAAAGCATAACATAACAGGACATTGAAATTGCAAATTAAAGATTAAAGAACCCTAAATTAACAGTAAATTGACATTGGAATTAAACTGAAATTAACCCAATTAGGGGGTATCTCGCTAACCAAGAACACCTTTTAACATCCTACATCAGTTCCTATTATAGTTTACAACAAAACCCTAAATTGAAAATCCCCAATTTTGCAAACCCTAATTTTAAATTCCAAATTAAACTCACTGATTTCTGAATTTGTCTCCCTGTGCTCGACCCATGCTTCCTTTTCGTCCTCTCCTTCTTTTCCCATACTCTCTGATGCTCCTGTCGACTGATACTCAAACCCTAGCTCTCTTAGATTTATCTCATAGGGTGAATGAGATAGAGGTAGAGAGATAGAGTTTAGAGTGATGGGTTTTGGTTTCTGGGATGTCGGGTGAAGGTGGAAGTGGTGAAGCTCGAGAGAGCAGCTCTGCCATGGTCGGGGAAAGGAATTTGCAGGCTCTGCAAATTTTGGGAAAAGGGGAAGAGAGCTCGAGAGAAGAATGGTTAGGGGTTGTTTTGTTTTGGGGTATAAGGGTTCGGTTGCTAGGGTGTTGAGCGGGTGTAGCGAGTTTTGATGAACAACAAGTAAAGAGCGTTGGATGATCCCATATAGATTGAATCGAACGGCTACGATGGAGAGGTATGTGTCGACCGTTGGATTATGAGATACAACAAAATTGACGACACCAGATGGAGTTAGGTGTTGTAGTGTTAAGCGGAAGTATCGAGGTTTGATGCGCAGGCAAAGAATCGACCGTAGGATCTAAATGTGATCTAATCTGAAGGCTTGGAATTTAGGTACTATGGTGTTTTGCAGGGACTTCAGATTTTGATGAACGATGAAGAAGCGACCATTGGATGATGAGATGGATCCGATCTAACGGCTGAGAATGGAGGCGGGTATGGATATAGAAAATGGGTTTGGGTAAGGGTTTTGGGCCTTGGGTATGCCAAGCCCATATCTTCTTTAAGAACAATTCTTCCTTCTTGAGCCCATTCCTAGCTTTTTGGACGTGCGCTCCATTCTTCGCGGCTTCCTTGTGTAATTCCTCCCGGCTTTTCACTACTTTTCTGCTCTTTTCCGCTCTGCTATTCATCCAAACTTTATTTATTACCTAAAAATGCAAAATTAAGTAAGAAAAATATTTATTCTTGAAAACAATGAAAATATAGAATATGGGATAAAATGTAGAATTAATGCACAAAAGATGAGTTAAATGCCAACAAAAAGGGATAAATATATACATTATTTGGCACTCATCACTGCCCAGTTCCAAAGATTGAGTAACTCTTAACTCAGTAATATATTTCTGTTCTATTTTTTCCTTCTAAATAGTTGCACTTAAATGCGTGATTTAAGTTCAATTTCTATATTGAACCTTTTTTAATTCGTTCATTTGAATTCAAAAGTTACAAACTTGATAGAGGCATTTCCTTTTTCCCCAAAATAAAAATATACATATATGTTGAATCTCTTGTTTCATAAAAATGCGAAAAGAAAGTTTATAAAATCTGCACTCAAATTCATTGGTGTATAAAATCTGCACTCAAAATTTTAGAGTACATATCGGCTGCACCACCTACAAATTCGAGTACATATCCACCGCAATAGTTACATATTTGAGTGCATATCCGATGAACTGCTTACAAATTCATAACAGACATGGATGAGGTGTATGGAATGGAGAGTCCGGTGAATGATACATTGCATGAATGGTGGTGAATGAGTTGAGATTTTCTTGACGCATATGTGAATGATGGTGGATGAGTGTGTTCAAGTTGAGGTGTTGTTGAAGTTGTAGCTGAATATGATGCTCAAAGGATAACTGGATTGAGCTACAGCTAAAGAAGGTGATGTTGTTAGTGTTATATTTTTACTGAAATGATGGTAGAATCAAAGAATGAAACTGTAAGAAGGTGTTGATAGAATTGTACATAAGGAAATGCTGGCTGTGGGTGGTGTTGCAGCTTGGTGCTAAAACTGCACCACATAAAATCCTGTAATGCATCACAATGCTACCAACCATCCAGGTTTTGCACCATGATGGTGCGACAAAACTTGTAGTATGTGCAAATGACTCAGGTCGTGAGCCATTCAACCCAGTAAGAAGCCTGACTCAGTTATCTGCCCGCGTTGAGTTGACTTAGTATTAACCTGGACATGACCAGTAGACCAAGACTTGACTTCTGACCAGACTTTGACTTGACCTTGACTAGACGTTGATTGTTAGTTGACCCGGTTGACCATAAGTTGACTGTTAATGACCATTAGTTGACCGATGACATGAGTTTACTTTTCCGACCACTTTTTCGTACTCTTCAATGATCAATTTGACATAGAATTATCAGTTAAATTTAACAAAGAAAGAGATAACGGGATATTAGGAAGAATATTGAGATACATCAAAGGATATCGAATGAGTTTTGAATAACCATTTATGTACCATTGTTATGTTGATTCAGATAGTAACTACACGTTCAAGATGATGATGAATGGTAAAATAGACTTGCAGTTCGGAATTCTTGAAGTGGCATGGTTTGCCATCTGCGAGCATGATGTATTGTGTATGTATTGTTGAGTATGATATCTATGATGTATCTGTATATACGATGTTTGCTATGAATATAATTGTGTGTGTATGATATGCGTTGTGTGATTTCCCGCGAAGATTGTCCGTGTTTCCCCACAGTTATTAGCTAAGTTAAATAGGTCGGTAAATCATCCGGTTAAATATTATTTTAATAACGCGGTACGCCATCCATTTGAATATTATTATAACTACGTTGATTTAGTAGGGCGGTAAGACATCCATTTGAATACTATTGTTTAGAAACGGCTAATAGTTTCAGTCACTTCACTGCTGTTGAGAGTACCTCCGTGAACCAACACAAGCATCCTCAAAAAGAATCGTTTTAAGCTCCTCCCCAAAGTTGATTGGCCTTATGATCTCCTTAATCTCAGGTTTCTCTGCAGTCTTTGAAAGCTGTTTTGCCAGATGAACACATGTGCTCTCATAATTAACAAAAAAAAAACGAGATTTGGATGTGCGCAATAACTGCAGTTGCGTTACAATGTAAAGTTTCAATTTATCTTAAAGTAATGTTTCCTGCATTCATATTGTTTACAATTTAAAAAATTTATGTGTGCAGTATTTGCAGTTGCATTGCAATATGGCACTTGCGTTACTAATCATTTTATTATTGTCGTTTGATCAATTCCATGATACTTTGTATGTCGTCTTCATATCTAATCATACTTCAGTTTCTGGATTGGCTTGCCCAATAGAGAATATTAGTTATAGTATGTAAGATGATTTGCGAAGGTCCTTTATCTGTATTTTTTTTTAACTCCTATATTTAGTAATTTCTGTGTCTTGTAACTTTGTTTATTAATAATTTCCACAATTAATAATAATTTCTATGTTTCGTTTTTTTAACTTTGGAAGGTTATGATTTTTTAATTTCTGTGCAGCCAAACAAGCTTCACGCAAAGACGATTTTGATTGTTCTTCACACCCTAAACCTATGAAGAGACGTAGCAGTTACGCGATTGGTCGTACTCCTCCTTCAGCCGAGATGCTCACAAGTGATACTTCTTCTTCAGAGAGCGAGACAGATGGCAAATCGGTAGACCTTCTTCTTCCTATATCTCCAAGAGTTTCACAAAGTTCTGCCAACAACTTCCGTCACTGGACTCTCGAGAAGATTAAGAATACCATTAACCTTGAGGGTTTTGAAGTTGAAGTATGTGCGCAGGATTTTCTTACTATGGATATGATCCGTGAGTTTCCTTTTGATGAAATGAACTTAATCATCACAGTTGGTCAGTTGCCAGCGGGATTAGTCCTCCCTCTCTATAATGATAAAGACCTTTTTTTCTTTGATGTGCTTTCTAGTAGAGGTAAGTGTACCAAAGATAAGAAAACCCGCCAGCATTGCCTTAGCCAGTATTCGGGTAATTAGTGGCGTAACTTGAACGAGTGTTGGCATCGCAGTAAAGGAGAAACCAACATGAGACATTTCAAAGCCTGGCGTTGATTCCAAGGACTATACTCCTGAAAATTTTAACGTTACTTATGGTGACTCAGTATCTAAGGGAAAGATTCTCTTGGGTCAGACTGTTTTGGTAAACATATTCTGTATCCATACCATAAAAAATTTGTTGCTCGTGAACCATGAATGGTACGCATACCCAATATGCATATCGTAAATGAACTATTGGTTTTGAAACTGATGCGGTATCCATATCCGGTAAGCAAACCAGCAAAATTATGTGAGTTCTTGAACTCATTTTTGTCCTAAGAGTACACATACCCGGTACGTGAATCTTTGTCTGTGAGTTTCTGACCCACAACACCATCAAAACAGTCGTCTTCGTATCTAATCATTAATGATACAAAAATAAAACCCAAAAACATGAGTTAGGGTTGGATATAATGGGTTGCGATTGGTTTCAGTGACTTACGGTTGGCTTTAGTGAGTTACGGTTGGCTTCGGAAAAAAAAGCAACCATAACTCTTTTACGGTTGGACTCGTCAAAAATATTTTTCAACCGTAACTATAGAAGGGTTGATTAGTCATTACAATTTTTTTTTGATAAGGGACTTCTAAATTACCATCTAATGATCGATTGTGTCCTATTATATCAGCCCCTCTAATGGATTTCTCAGCCCCTATATTAAACTACAATTACCATCCGCTTGAATTTTATTGTTTATTATGATAGTAGGGCGGTAAGCCATCCATTTGAATATTATTTTAGTAGGACGTTACTTCATCCGTTTTGATATTATATATACTATTTTATCTTGGAAAAATCACTCGTGTGCATATTATACTTGTTTTTTTAACTATTTGATCTTGATGGTAATATTCTGAATCATGATTTGGGTGGATAAATTCATGTGGATGATATTCTTATTATTGATTCGCTAGGGATGTTCTCGCGTCGTCTTCTCCAACGAGTTTGGCGAGGTTAGGATAGCAGTTGCTTCTTGATGCAGAAAATGCTGAATGCTTTAATTCATTATTGTTCTTTTAAAATTACTGTTGTTATTTAGAACTGTGAAGCATGTTAGTGATTACCTGGACGTCGTATTTTTTTTCCACTGGGCAATCGTTTCAGGATAATGTGCCCACTCGTTCCCACTTTAGTGTTTTTCAATTATTAGAAGAGATGGCGTGCTTGAAGATATACATTTTCGTAGTTTAAAGATTTAGAAAATTAAGAACATTACTTATATTTTATTTATATGTATTCCCTGTTTATCTGTAAATAACACATTAATATATTCAAATCACTTAAGAGATTCTCCTTTAAAATGTATCAGAAAGTTTGTAGTTTTGGTTTGATATGTTTCATGTAAGTATTATTCTTAAAATCGATTATCTAGAGTCCATGCTTCAATTAGGTTGTAATAATATTAGCTAAGCAGGTTTAATTTTTGGGGCGTCACAATTTGCATACGAGAAATAATCAAAGATACCCTCTTTGAATTTTGGAAACCATTTCATATAAGTTTATTGATCTCTTTTTTTATAAAACATAAACCAAATTTGATACCTGAATATTCGGTTTGATAACATGCTACTAATTCTTCTCCGACTTCTGGTAAACCAAAGGGTAGCCTGGATCTTGCTATGCTCGACCGATCAGGCTCCACGGTGACCACCCGTTGCCCTTCTATTTATGCAGCCAATCAGGTCGTTCATATCCTACATGCTCCGCTCCCACTGACTAGCTAAAGTAGGCTAGTCGAGCTTCCTTAAAAACTTATTAGGTTAAATAAAAACCGTCTGTGTCAGTCGCGGATTTATCTCAACCGCTTGAGTTAGCTGGATGATTTGACCGGTCTAGATTCAACAATGGCGACCAATGAGGTATTGTGACTGCTACCTGTCATCTATCTCCTCGATGGAACAATCACATCGTCTATATCTCACACATACAACTACCAATGGTTTGACCAATAGCGCAGGTTGACTCCTTCTATTTATTCAGCAAATCAGGTCGTTCATAGCCTACATGATCCATTCTCAATGACTAGCCAAAGTATGATAGTCGATCCGCCTTAAAACCTTGTTAGGTTAAATAAAAACCATGTGTGTCAGTCACGGATTGATCTCAACCGCTTTACATAGCTGGCTGATTTGACCGGCCTAGATTCAATTCTCGTCGACCAATGAGATACAATGACTGCTACCTGTCATCTCTCTTTTAGATGGACCAATCACATCATCCATAGCTCACATACAACTACCAATAGTCGACCAAAGAGGACGGGTCAGGCTTCTTTAAAAGTTATATAAAAGGATCCGCGACAGATCCGGACCATCCATTATGAATGATACATTACATGTTTCAGTTTTATAATTTAATAACAAAAGTTATTTAAGAGCACCACGTACTAGTCTTTGAGTGCTTCTCCTAGAAATCCATATGAGACTTGACCTATACCACTACTTACGTGCAACATGCCTCGCATGTGATTGGTCGAAAACTGCATGTATTACATGCAAGATAAACATCACATACACTTGATTAACTAACCACATCTTCTTCTCCACCTCTCGTATATAACTACTTTTCAATCAAAACGAGGTGTTGGAATAATCACGCTCCACTACACAACTTGCCGACCTAGTCAGATCAACCTAGTCATGCAGGTTAGGATAGTTAAGCAAGTCGACTTTTTTTTTTTACAATTTTTATTCGAGATATCAACAATGTCACAAATAAGGGATGTTCATCAGGATATTTGACTGGCGTCCTACTATATGTGGTGTGCAACACACCCATTATGAGAAAGTGACAGGAAGAGCGGACAATTGATGAGTAGAGGAGTAGTGGGTGCATAACCGTCCAGTCTTGCCTTAACAATAGGGACACGGTTCCTCTCACTTTCACACGATCTCCACTTCTTCATGTTCGTGGGTGAAAAGTGGGAAGGAGGAACTAGCCCTAATCACATGAAGTACTCCCAAGAAGAAGGTAGATGGGTTCAAGTAATGGGGAATTAATGATGATCTTAAGAAGTGTACCCTATTTACCTTTTATAATGACCCTCTTATGGATAAACACCCATGAGATTATCATATTACTAAACTGCCATTTCCTTCTCCTTAAGTTAATATCAAACCCTAAAGGGCCTTTCTCTTTAATCCAAAGCCCAGCTTCCTTAGTGTGTTCTTGTGGACTAGGGCTTCCCATCTTAACGGGTTAGGCCTAGTCCCCAAGTCCTTTATTCCCAAAAGGGGGACCTTGATAGGTTAAATGGAGGCTGTTCGTATGATAAATCATTTTCATGTATCAAAATTAGTCCCCTGACTGTTTGACTGGTCAAAAACCATGTCAACAATCACACGTGTGCATTACGATTGCAAAGGGAAGTTGTTGGGCGGTTTAAGTTCATGACTCTTGGAAGACGTCGGTTACTGATTTATTCAGTAACTGCTCCTCCTATAAATAGAGGGAACCTCGCCTCAGAATCTTCATCTTTTACCATATTTCTTTCTCTCTCTTGTTCCTTCTTTTGTTCATCATATCCGAAGGATCACCCCTCCGTGACTCTCCTCCTACGCATGAGTTATATACATTAGAAGAATTCGTACAAAATCCCAGTCTCAAAGACAAAATCAGACCCCCCTCTAGGTATGATAGCGTTATTCTTTTCCCCGCCGACGATGTTTGGGTCACGCGCATGCTTAATACTCACCCATTTCCTCCGTCCGGGTCTGTAGAGTGGCCTATTCGTCCTCAGGACAACTCACCCACTGTGCCTTCTTTTGAAGATTCTCCTCGCTTGGAAGTCCATAGGGGAGATTACACTTTTCCTACGATTGACCATCGTTCGTCCGCTGAATCACATGATTCTTGGGAACCCTGGATTGACTACATACGCTCAAATCCAAACCACGCGGCTATCATTCGTTCTCTGGGTATAAAGGTGTCTTTGGAGTCTTCCAAGTTTAGGGATGTCCGGCGGGATTATGACAGCATAAATCGATTGTGCGCGCGCTGGGGAATCGATACTCATACGTTTTTGTTTTCCTGGGGTGAAGCGACCCCAGTCTTAGAGGATGTATTGACGTTGACCGGTTTGCATGTTCACGGTTTCGTTGTCTATAATAGCTGCTGTCTTTATAAATCTCTGAATGACGAGGACAAGGAGCTTCAGGACCGCTTACTCAAGGCTAAGACGAAGTCCATGTCTTTTCAATTGCCTGACGAGCTCAAAGCTGAAACCTCGAATGGAGTAAGCACCCAGCGGATAAAGGGAAAAACAAAGTGACCGCGTCAAACCCGCATGATTCTCCTGCACATGTTTCGTCTTCCTCGAAACTCATGGTATCTTCCATGAAAGCCGCTCGACAAAAGCCTTCTCTTGTTGAAGGGGCTGATGATGTAAAGGAGGTGAAAGGCGGTCAAAAGCTGAATTCCGGACAATGTCGAGCTTCTTTTTCATGTTGGATCAAGTATTGGGCTCCTTTGCAGTTTGGTCCTGGCAAGGGTGTTCCTCCTCGAGAAGGGGAGACAGACAGGGCGGAGCTGGATGCATTTCTACTCTTTTGGATTTGTCATGATGTCTTTGAATATAATACCCAGGATACTATCAAAAACGAGATGATCCCTATGGCGATATTAATGTCTCGTGGTGTGTCTTTCCCACTGGCCCCTATGTTTCTGGGTGGTTTGTATCATCATCTAGACTTGCTGGTTCGCGATATTCATCGCGTGGATGGATCTCACACGGTTAAAACTTTCCTTCCTGCCAAATTTATTCAGGAATGGACTTGGTAGCGCTTCCCTAAGTATAGGCCTTCTCATTTGAATCCCTTGTCCCTTTCTCGGCAAGTAGAAGTCGTTCGAAAAGACGGTTCCAAGCGTTTGGTGACAAAGCCAGAGTGTCATCCCCGGATGACTCTTTATCACAAGAAATGTCATCACCCTAATGAGAATCTTAAGGATTTTATGGAAAAGGGTGAGAAATTTAATCCCCTCATATATCAGGATGGTCGTACTGGTTCTATCCACTACAACTTTGTTAGCCAAACCCCGTGAAGGATTTCTTCAGCAGAGATGCCTTCGGCGGATGAATTTGATATGCTCGTCTCTGTTTTACCTGGGGGTCTTCCTGGCTTTTATGGTGGGAAATTTTCTTCCGAGTCGTACAACACTGTTCGTGTCGCGCGATAATTAGGATTTGATCAGGGAGTTCCCTTCGATGTTTTCCTTCATTCTTCAATTAACGAGGACAAAGAGGTCCGTAAAAGCTTTGATCGATTCGTTTTCAAAAGTGGGCTTCGAATGAGCGATCGCTAGTCCTTTTTTGATCTTAGTTATCCTCAACCCCGCCGCCAAGTTCATGTTACTATGGAATGGCTTGGGTACCGTAATAGTGTTAGTCGAAATGTGCTTAGCCTACTTATCAAGGAGCCCTATGCTCCCCGCCCTTTGACCGAGAAGGATTTCAGGGATATGCATGCCTCAGGTCGCGTGAAATCGAATGCTGAGGTTGCTAAGAAGTATAAGCTATCTTCTCGCAACAAGGGTCGCCTCTCTTGTTCAACCAGTTGGGACCCCCTTCTTGGTGACGAGCTTTCTCAAGGGGATGGGAAAGGTAGCACTCTTCCCTCATCCAGTTCTAAGAAAAGGAGGCGTGTTCTTTATATGAAGCATTTGAAAATTCCTTCGGTTGCGTCTCCTCCTCCTGCTAAGGTATTTACTCACTCTCTGTGTTATTATTTTTTGTATCAAGTCATCTGCTTAGTTATTTTGGTTCGCCACACATTTCTATAATTCTCCGCCTATCGGCTGCAAACCTAGACGTCTTATGTTTGAAGAATATATTAACCTGCCTATTGAGGAATGGAGGGATGATCGACTTGCTAAGAAGATGATACGAGATGCTGGTATATTACCCAATCCGCGATTGCCTTCTTCCTGGACCGCTAATGTTTCTCCTTCATTTTCTCCACAGGCTCCAAAAGTGGGGTCATCATCCGCCAGTACTTTTATCGAACGTGTGGAGCGTCAACTTGGTCGAGCAGTTAGCTAGAGCGGTCCTGAAATACTTTCTCCCCGTATGACTCTTCACTCTACTCGTCCTTTAATTGTTCGAACAATTAAAGATCCCAATCATCCTCTTCACACTCCCTCCGATATGTTAGGTGATGGGGACGAGTCAGAATCGGATCATTCTAACAATGATTATTCTCAAGAGGGTAGTGGTCTTAAAAGTGGTGCCCAGGGTCAGAGTTCGTCCCCTCGTAAATCCCGTGAGTGTACTGTGCTCATGATTATATTACTTTGGCATATCGACACGTGCCGGTTAAAATGTTTCTGTTGCAACTTATTTAATGCATTTGACCACCTATATATGTATCTCCACTTCCCTCATTTTGAGTGACTATTTTATTTTTCTCCCTGCTTTCAATTTCTCTTGCCTCCTTAGGTCATTCAGAACCGGCTGTGTCAAGTTCGTCTTCTTCTTCTCGCCAATCAGTTCACTCTCCTGTTAATTTCCCTTCTTCTTCCGATCCGGTATGCGTGTATTTTAAATTTCCGTTATTGTGCCAAGGTATTTTACCTATAATTTTTTTTTTAATATCCGCCTTTTTTTAGAATATGGGAAAACGCGACGGCGCTCAAGGGAAGGGAAGCGGTTCAAATCAATCTACTAAAGGAAACGAATCTAGCAGCGCCAATGGCAAGCGTCAGAAATCAACTCCCAAAGTTTCTCAGGGCGTGAACGCGGATGCTGAACTGATGGCTATTCCGGAGGATCCCAAATTTCAATACCCGCATGTCGTGTCTTCGGCGGAGGCTGGTGTGGATAACCGTTACATTTTAGTGCACGGCTTTTGGGTGCCTTATGCTAAAGCAGCCACCTATTGCCGCATAGTGGAGAAGTTTGGTCAGATGTGCATTCTTGAAGAAATGCATGTCAATTCCTTGATCGTGGCTACCGAGGACTTACTCGACATAGCGGAAGGGATTTCTTTGGCGGAGGAAACTCCAATTGATCCGGCTGTTTTGAGGAAGTGGGATGCTAACATTCAGACCCTGATGGATCTTCGCCTCCCCATCAAATGTCTCAAGGAATTGTTGGACTCAGCAAAGGATAGTCCCCGTGCGCGGATCACCCTACCTCGTGAGATTGAGGAGTTGGAACGGTAATACCAGCAACTGCTCGATGTCGCAAACGCGAAGAAGAAAACTTATGATCAGCTTATGGCGGATGTGGGTTGTGCTACCCAGGAGTCGAAAGCCGCTCGTGATGCTGCCGAGGAAGTCAATGGGCGTTTGACCAGGAAGAAGGCCGAACTGGTGGCTTTAGATATATTTTAATGATGACTTTTGAAACCCTTTTCTTTTATTGGTGATCTTGAGGATTCTATGGTTTGCTTCTCTTTTATGGGACATGTGTTATTGTTTATTTGGTTTAGTTACATTTATCATTATGGTTGGATAGTATTAAATATGGTATCCCTTATGTTTTCTTATATAAGTAGGGGTGAATACGTTTGATGTCCTTCATATTTCTTTTACAGTTTGTTCATTCTTTGGTTGCTATCTATATTTCTACAGTTGATGGCTAGTCGTCTTCATGGGTATACTTTGGCTTTAGATCCGATAACATCATTAGTTGTTCCTTATGAAAAGTATCATGAGCTAACTCGCTTGCTATTGGTAAAAGCTGAAGTGAAGATACTTAGGGAAGTTAGGATGGTAAACAGAACGTCTACGCGTGTGCGCTTTGACGAGCAGCATGAGACTTATTCAATGGCTCGAAGTGCACAAATGTCCGGGCGTGTCACTATATCTATTCGGCCTGCCGTGGATAATGCCATAGCCACTCGAAATAAAGCTGAGCGTTTATACCAAGAAGCGCTAATCATGACGACGGATATTGAGCAGTCAACAACCGACTGTCATGCTTTTATTTCTCAGCAGGCGGGCCCGAGCCTTCGCGGATGTACTTTAACTTTTTGTGTTGTATCTGCTCTTATCCATCCTACTAATATGAGGGCGGAATTAGCTCGTTTACTCATTTTGAAAGATGAAGTTGGTATGTTGCTGACCAATCACCTGATGGTTTTGGATAAATCCCGAAAGGCTTATGATGAGCATACGGAAACATTAGGCATAGCTCGACAAGCTTGTGTTTCTAGTGAAGTCATGCGTGAATTTCATCAAGTGTTGGAGGAAATGCGTAGCGCTTTTACTGATGCTACTGTTCAGTATGGTGATAAGATTTTTGATTGTTGTTGTAGTAATAAAGATTAGAACTCTAAGACTTGTGAAGATTAAATTTAAAGATTTAATGAAAATGATAAATAAAAGCGAGAGTTACTGGGACTAGGATTTCACCGAATTCATATCATCAAGTTCAATTATTTATTCTTCAACAATTCTAGCTCAATAAATAAAAAACATGGACTCTTATTTTTGCCAAGATAGATTCTTAAAATATTAGTTGTAAATCCTAAGTATAGGACATCAAAACATCTAAGAAAGCATGACCCATCAAATGAAATGACAACTAATTAATCAAAATCATAATTTTATTTTAATTAGTGCAAAAATCATATAGAGAATAAAATAGTTTTATCCATGTATGAAATTCGGCTTCCTCCGTCGTCCCAGTGTTGGGGTTTAGCTACTCATGATGTAGACACTCTCAAAATATTTTTTATATAGCTCAAATGCTGTTTACAATGAAGAAAAGGAGAAAAATAACATGAACCGCTAAACAGGCGTTACAAACTCTCCCAACTCTCGATACCCATCTATGACTCCAGTAAACTCATTATATAGTCTTAGGAGCACCCAATATCTCTTGTTCAATGCGCAAATATTCTCTTTTTACTCCATTATTCTCCACGGGAATATTTTCCATTATTATCACGCGATTCTAAGTTGTTTGATTCATCCCAAAACCCCCCATTAGACATCCGCAAATATTAAAAAAATATCTAACTTCCTACTATAACTCAGAGAATCAAATCACTTAAACCCGAAAATATCTTCTTTTGACTTCTCTGCCAAATCATGGAGATTTTATTCGCCTTCCCTTTTCTATTACGTGTATATGAGCTGTTGAACTATCTTCAAGATAATAACAAATCAAAACAGAATATCTTCTTTCCATTTCCTTCCATATAACTCCTCCAATCAATGCAGAATATACTCCCACGGCAAATCTTCTCCAAATCAACATGTAATAACACAAACAATATCTTCACCTCTATTTTCTTCAAACCGAGAATATATCCTTCCTTTTACAAATCAAAGGCAATCAACGCTCCTCCCCTTATCCAATCCGGGAGTGCGAATAGCAATTAGGGTGCCCCTTAGTAATTGGGTACCCCTTATCCAAAACTGAGAGTCCGAATAACATGTGTCCTCTGGGGTACAAAAACCACTTTTCGAGCAACTTTCTCCATAAGAGCTTATTTCATAAAAACACCTACAAACAAGTTTATTAGTGATAAAATAAGTCCCAGCTAATGTATTTATGGGTAAAAATGCTTCGCACTTTCGTGCTCATCATATGGGGAAGCTCAGTTGATGATGCAAGACTTAGAAGAGGACATTTCCTATTGTCGTTCTCTTATAGACGACTCTTATTCGTTATTTTAAGGAGTCTCTATGTTCATCAATTTTTTTTTTGTAATAAATATTATCTTGATTATCGTGTTATTTTGAATTATATATATGAGAGCTTGCTTTAGTTAATCACTGAAACATTGTTAAGGTTTTCTTCTCTTTTCCATTTACCTTAGTTATGGCTGGTCGCATTAGATTGGTTCTTGAGATGAAGTATCTGAGTCATCTTCTCCGCGTGATGTTCCTTGCTCGAGATAATTTTGGAGTTGACAATGCAAATTGGAATGAGAGATTATCTGCTGCTGATCATCTTGTGAAGAAGATTCAGGGTGAGGGCGGTCTTCCTGACTTATCCCTTCTCGAGCATCGTGGTTATTTCCTTGAGCAACGCATGCTTACCCATTTTCGTTGGGTTGAGGCGGGTCGTAGCGTGAGGTCTATTGAGGCCGCTTTATCTGAAGTTCGATCAACATTACATGTATTACCATGATATTTTTTTTAAGGGGGTAGTTGTGATGGTAGTTATGAAGCAGCAATAATTGTATCATTGTACAAATTTCTATAAATAGGCTCTTGTTGTTGGTATGATGTTTTATTCTTTAATTCTGCTCATTGTATTTTTACTAAGTTCCTCATGGCTGAGCGTTTACATGGTTACGTGTTGGCTCTAGTTTCTGTTCCGGTGTCGATATCTCCTTTTAGGAGAGGTTCTGAACTAGACCGTCTACGGCTTGTAAGATCTGAAGTATCACTAATCAGAGAGGAGATGCTGGCGGGTCGTGCGGAGGCACGCGCTCAGTTCAACAAGCGGTATGAGGCATATCTAAAAGCTCGGGCAAAGCAATCATCCGGACCGATCTCTTTCGAAATTCAGAGTGCTTTGGATAACGCTGCTGCCGCCCGGCATGCAGCTGATCAATTAGTACAAGAGATAAATCTTACCATGTTAGACATTGAGCAAGTTATTGCGGAATATAACACTCCCGCTGCTCATTTTTCCAGTCGCCGGATGCATGGTTATGCTTTGTCTTTATGTATCATACGTGCCTTGATGCATCCTGGACTCAAGTCAGTTGAACTAGCACGATTGTTGGTGTTAAGGAGTGAATTGAGAGCTTTATGGACTCATAGGTTAGTTGTACAAGGGCATGCTCGTAAAGCATTGGAGGAGCAAGAGGAGACTTCCAAAATAACTCGTCAAGTTGACGCATCTGAGCAAATTTTGTTTGAGGTAGATCAATTGCTTGGAGATATACAAATAGCTTTAGATATATCTACCACTCAGAGTGAAGAGGCGCTTCTGATGATGCAAGATGTGGACCAAGAGATTGCTCACTGTCGGATGCTGATTGCTGCTGAGTCGACTTGAAAGTTATCCTTTTTTTTTGGATATATAACTTGGTTTTGTAAACAAAAGGTTATGGTCTTGTTCAAGTTCAAGTTCTAATGGAAGAGTCAGTTAATGAACTACGTTTATCTCTTAGGCAACAAAAAGTGGAGCTATTACAGGCTATTATCACTGGTAATACTCGAATCGTTCATGAATGTGAGGGGATGTTTGGGGTCAGTCAAGTGCAATATTTTCAAGCTATGGATCTTTATGCTGACCGACTAAGTACTATTCGGGTGGACCCCTCGATAGAAAATAAGATGGCTGCTAATGAGGCTTTTGATGCGTTTGTGGATGCTCGTGATCAGATGGAACGTATGGAAGACAGCCTAGCCGTTGCTCGTGTCCGACTGAGGTACGCGAACTCAGTTATTTCATCGTTCCTTTAACCTATGTTACTGCGTTATTCTCCTTTTACGCTTTGTCTTGGGCGTGTAGAAATTCTTTTAAGAACGCCGTTATTGTAGAGTTTCGTGCTGTTTTGTCACCTTAATCAATGAATTCTGTTTGATTGGCTTTTCTATTTTATCATGTCCTTTTAATTTTTTTGTCCGCGCATCTCATCAAATTATATGCGGGCTTTCGATCCTTTATTGGATTATCAGTGCACTTCATCTAAAGCCATGCACGGAGCCTAGCCCTTTCTTGGAATATTGGTGCACTTCATTTAAAGACATGAATGGAGCCTAGCCCTTTCTTGGACTATTGGTGCACTTCATATAAATCCATGCACGAAGCCTAGCCCTTTCCTGTACTATTGGTGCACTTCATCTAAAGCCATGCACAAAGTCTATCCCTTTCTTGGACTATTGGTGCACTTCATTTAAATCCATGCACGGAGCCTAGCCCTTTCTTGGACTATTGATGTATTTAATCATGGTATATGCTAAAATTCATCATGACTCAGTTCGAATATAAGATAGATAATTTTATTATTTTTCAGCCATCCAGCGTATATCAAGTTGTTCATGCATAGTAAGTTTTGAGCCATTTACCATTGATAGGGGTGTTAATGCGGGAGCCATTCATCCGCTTCAGGTAATAATATCCGCTTTCTGCTGCCTCACTTATCATGTAGGGACCTTGCCAATTAGAAGCAAACTTACCTGCTTTCTCATTACGTTGGACGTGCGGTGCGATTTTCATTACTACATCATTCACGCTGAAGACTCGTTCTTTCACCTTCTGGTTATAGTACCTTGCTGTCCGCTGTCTGTACTTATCCGCGAATCGTTCATCCTTGTCCCGTCGTTCTTCTAAGGTGTTCAGGTGTGCGAATCGACTGACATCATCCGGAGTAGTGAGATTAGCCATGGCCACACGCGCAGATGGTATAGCGATTTCCGCTGGTAGTATTTCATCCCCTCCATACACAAGGGAATAAAGGGACGCGCCTGTGGAACTTCTTCTGGAGATGCGGTATGCCCAGAGCGCAAGCGGTAGCTCTTCATGCCAGCTCCTATGATGATCATATACCATTCGGCTTAATATTCTTAATAGTGTTTTGTTGGTAGCTTTAGCCTGTCCATTCCCCTGCGGGTAGTAGACAGTCGAGGTGTGGAACTTGATTCCGTATTGTTCTAACAGATCTATGACAGTTTGATTAACGAAAGAAGTACCATTATCTGAACGTATGATCATAGGTGCCCCTAATCGACAGATGATATGCTCTTTGATGAACGCGGCAATTGTTGCACCTGAGTAGTCTCGAAGTGGTATAGCTTCAACCCATTTGGTAGAATATTCAGTTGCGGTGATGATATACTTATGACGCCCGGACGAGTTTTGGTTTATCGGTCCAATGGTATCAAGTCCCCAGCTGTGAAAAGGCCATGGGGCGACGACACTGTGCAGCCAGGTGTTCTACTGTATCAAATTCCATTGTGGGCCAGTAGTACCCTGCTTCGTGTAGCTGTAGGAATAACTTCCGTATACCTTGGTGCTCGCCATTGTGGGTTGTAGCCATGACTATTTCCGCCTCTTCCTGTGATAGACAACGTAATACCTTGCCTATGAAAACTCTTCCTATAAAGGATGCCTTCACTTAAGAAAAATCGACCGGACTTCCTTTGAATTTTTAGTGCCTCCTGTCTGTTTGACGGTAGGCGCTCATGATGGATGAAATATATATAGGGTTGTCTCCAGTCTAATATCTTCGCGCTGCATATTTCTGTTTGTTGTGGGGATGCTTGGAAATCATCGCATTTGTCTTGGACCACAGCTGCTTGAACTGCCATGTTTGGCCAGTATACGCCCATCCTTTGTAACCTTCGGTATAACGGGATTCCTCCTGTCTGTCCGCATGACTCCTCATGGACGCGATTCAGTATTTCTCGTGCCTCTGACTTTCCTACGCACCGTGACAGAGCGCCTCCAGATGTTCGAAAGTACAATGCTCCTCGTATTAAAACAAGTTGCTTTAGTACTTTGACGGGCAACACTTGATCGTCCGCCCCTCTAGTCAGATCTTCGATATACGCTGTTCTCCAATCATTCTTTAGCTTGAATGCGGCGTCCTCTTTCCATGTGTTGGGCCGTGCTCTTATTTTTACGACTATAGCGCCCTCATCAGATTCGTTTAATTGTATCTTAGCCTCCGACTTAGCCATAGCGTTCGCATGCTTGTTAATGGACCTTCTTGTATGCTCCACGACGGTTCTTCCCCTTCTTGCAATCAACTCTTGGGCTTCTGCTCGATACGACGCCAGATGTGCTTTTTTTACCTGAAAGTTTCCCGATATTTGATTTGTGACTAGCTTTGAGTCTCCTTTGACATCAATGGCTCCCAAATTGAGCTCCTCCGCCAATCTTAATCCGAAGATTAGCGCTTCATATTCCTCCACATTGTTGCTACATTCAAAGTCTAGCTTGAAAGCAAATGATAACAATTCTTTCTTAGGTGTTTCGAAGACTATTCATGCTCCTCCATAAGAGCCGTATGAAGATCCATCAAATAACATTGTCCAGCGCCCCTGTCCTTCAAGTTCCGCTACCTCACCAGGTATTTCCTCACTTATCTCTGTCATGTCCACTCCTGGGAACGCTGCTAACAAGTCCGCGAATGCTTTCCATCGTACTCCTTTCGCTCGCTAATATTTTAGTTCAAACTCGGATAACTGTAGCATCCAGCGGGTTGTCCTACCGGATAATACGGGTTTTGTTGCTAAGTAGGAAATTGGTCGTGGCCACCACTATGGTTTCATGAGCGAGCAGGTACGATCGTAACTTTTTCGTGGTATAGAAGAGTGCAAACCATGCTTGCTCTGCCCTTGAGTATCTGAATTCCGCGTCTCTGAACCCTCTGCTGATATAATGGATTGGGCGTAATTGGTCACTACCAAGGTCTTGAGATAATAACGCTCCAATCGCCATGTTGGTAAACGCTGTATACAAATAGAGAGGTTCGCCTTTGACAGGAGGTCGTAGGATTGTTGCACTGATTAAGCATTCCTTGAGCTTCCGGAAGGCTTGCTCTTGCTCCTCACTCCACTCGAACGGTTTATTTTCTTCAATAATGGTGTAAACGCGCACAACAGTTGCGCCAGGCCCGGAATGAACCTTCGAACGTAAGACACTCTACCAATAAAAGTCTGCATCTCTTTTGAATTTGTCGGCGATCTCATAGTGGTTATTGCTTTGACCTTGTCGGGATCGATTTGTATTCCTTTGTCAGTGACAACAAACCCTAGAAATTTTCCGGAGGTGACACCAAACGCGCATTTGAGAGGATTCATTTTCAGATGGTATTTTCTACTTCTGTTGAAAACGTGCTTAGATAGTTAAGATGATCCGCTCGCGCTCGAGATTTTACTACCACATCATCAATGTATACTTCCATGATCTGATGCATCATATCGTGGAAGATCTCTACCATGGCTCGTTAGTAAGTGACGTCCGCGTTCTTCAATCCAAAGGGCATGACTGTGTAAAAGAAATTTTCGTATGGAGTCTGGAAAGACGTCTTGTGCGCGTCCTCTACCGACATCTTGATTTGGTTGTATCCGCTAAATCCATCCATGAAAGAAAACATATCATATACGCTCGTGTTATTTACCATTATGTCAATGTTTGGTACTGGAAAATCATCCTTAGGACATGCTCGGTTTAAGTCTCGATAGTCGATGCAGCATCGGGACTGGATTTTTCCATTCTTTTTCTCTACTGGGATGATGTTAAACATATGGGGTGTTGGATTGGTCTAATGAAGTTAGATTTCAACAACTTCTCCACTTTTTCCTTGATAGCCAACTCTACCCCTTCAGAAAAGTTACGCCTCCGCTGTTTGACGGGTTGATACTCGGGTGAGACATTGAGGTTGTGTGCGATCAGGATGCTGTCGAGGCCCGATATCTCGTCATGTGTAAATGCGAACACATATCTATACTCGCGGATCAGTTTAATCAATCGTGATTTTTCTTCTTCTTCTAGATGCTTGTTGATACGCACGCATCGGGGCTCTCCTTCTGAGACGAGGTTTACTTCTTCTAGTCCGTCCATAGTTGGATCAGGCTTCGTCTTTTCCTCAGGTAAATCTTTTATCATTTTCTCTACCGAAATCAAGGGTTCTACTTCTTCTCGCCAATCTTCACCCAGTGGGGTTACTTCCATCATGTTTTCTTCGTCCACCGATGACATGACACAGTCATGTTGTTGACTGGAAGCTTCTCCAGCTAATTTCTATAAGCGGTAAACGTGTCCACCCTCTGGTCGCGAGAAACGTTTGAATTTAGAGTTCTTTGTTTCGACTATAGCTCGTTTATTTCCCGTTGCGGGTCCCATTCTTGACGAACTGAAGAAGGATTTGGCCTTTCCTTTTACTTCCGCCTCCGGCTAGAATTATTCCCACTTAGGGAGGGTGATAAAACACTCTGCTTGTTCGCCTTGGTCTACAGCTGGCTGTGTGTAGAAAACCGCATCTGCCATGTAAGCCTCTTCCGGACCGAACGGATTGTTCGTAGCTGGGATCCGGAATTGTCTTCCTCTGATATTAGTCTTGACACATTGATGATACGTGGAAGCTACCACCTTTTGGTTCAGAAGCCATCCTCGCCCTAGTAAGACGTGAAACGTAGTGTCATCCTCGAGCACGTAGAAAGGTGTGAGCGCTCTGATGGGCCCAATCTTCATCATCAGATGTATTATTCCCATTGACGTCTGGGTTTTTCCGCCAAACCCTCTTACAGTTGTTGCGCGCATTTTGATTGACGCTCTTGGTACTCCTAAGGACTCCAATGTGTGCAATGAAATCATGTTGAGGGATGCTCCACCATCTACAAAATCTCGCTTGAGAGGTTGCCTGTTGATATGGATTGTGAGGTACAATGGCCGGAGGTGCTCTCCCGGATAGCATATATCTTCGCCAGTAAAGGCTATAGCTTCCCGCGGAAACATATTGTACACCTTTCCAGATGCGATGGCTGCAACAGCTTTGGATGCTTCGCAGATTTGATCCTCACTAAAACCAAGTGAATCAAAGAATTGCTGGGCTAAGACTGTTTGGCAAAATTTTCTAGCGACTCCGGTTGTATCCGAGAAGGTAACTGTCTCAGTTGCCTCATATGCCTCTTATTCCTTCTCATTTTTCCATGGTCACCAGGTTTCCTCTTTTGTAGGCTCATGGGAGATCATCATGATCTGGTGCTGAGGGAGCGGATCCTTCTGAATGCTTTGTTCTCCTATTTCTAACTTTCCTCTGGCTCGCTTCCTTTGCACTATATAACGTAAAGAAAAACATTCCACGGTCGGATGATGGACTCTTCTGTGATAATGGCAGTATCGTTCGTGTATCTTATCTGCTGCAGTGGATTCCGTAGTCACAGGTGGCATAGTTTCTTCTTTGTTAGCTACCAATTTCTCCAGAAGTCTTACTATCTGCTCCCTACTGCATGGTAGTGGTGGCGGATTTGGTGTTCCTCCGTCTGTTCTTCCTCCTCTCCTATTTGATTATCCTCCTCGATAAGGGCCAAACGCAGCCGCTCCTCCTTTACCTCTATCACCTCCTTGATCATTCGACGCCACATTAACAGAGTGTAATTGCCAGCTGTGTTCATTTATTACGGAGTTCACAACATTCGCACAGTCTGATATCCGAGCTGCAACCTCCTCAACTTCGACAAAAGTTTCGAATTTGAAATTTGTCAAATTTAGTCGAAAGACCACATCCATTCTTCGAATACAAATTTCCACCAGACGCTCTTCTGGGATGTCCTCATGGCATTGAAGTGTGAAATCCCGGAAACGGGTGATGAACTTCCTGATTTCTTCTCCAACCCGCTGGGTGCATCTTCCCAAATCTATTGTTGTGACTCTCCTCTGGGCGGAATATAATTTTATCAAAAAGAGTTGTATCATGGCGAGCCATGAACTGATACTTTCGGGTTTCAAATTATCATATCAAGAAAAAGCATTATCTGTAAGTGACTTTGGAAATTCCCTCATGCAAAGGCTTTCGTCCTGAGCATATGTGTTCATCGCTGATATGAAACGGCTTACATGCTCGCGTGCATTTCCCTTTCCTCCATATATCTTGAATTTTGGTGACACGTAATCTTCAGGATATGAGTACTCGGCAACCTCGGCGGAGTATGGAGACTTCAATGAATCATAGACGTTGTGTTTCGTTACTCGATAGTTTGCCTCGAGATATTTGGCGATTGCATCTTCTGTCATGCTCGGAGCTATATTCTTGGAAGCCTTAGTTGCCGCCGTGCCTTGTTCTCTCGCTCGCTTCAATCGTCCGCGTAGCTATTGCTGCTTCTTAATGGATGCTTCTAATTCCTCTTGTAAGTCGGACATCTCTCGCTCGCTGATCTCTGCCGCGGATTTCTCTTTAAGCGCTTCTTATTTTCTCTGAGATCCTTCTGCTCCTTGCACAATAGGTGTAGTGACTACCGTTCAGATTCATACTTCTTCATCGCTTTCTCCTTGAATGTCTTCCACAGTGACACGGTCTGGGTTGGGAAGTGTTTCGCCTGCTGGCATCTCATGGCTCGCACCTGGGAGTATCATGCTGGACTATAGGCTAAGAACCTCCCACTGTGGTCGCAATATTCGTGGGTGAAAAGTGGGAAGGAGGAACTAGCCCTAATCACAAGAAGTACTCCCAGGGAGAAGGTAGATGGGTTCAAGTAATGGGGAATTAATGATGATATTAAGAAGTGTACCCTCTTTTCCTTTTATAATGACCCTCTTATGGATAAACACCCATGAGATTATCATATTACTAAACTGCCATTTCCCTCTCCTTAAGTTAATATCAAATCCTAAAGGGACTTTCTCTTTAATCCAAATCCCAACTTCCTTAGTGTGTTCTTGTGGACTAGGACTTCTCATCTTAACGGGTTAGGCCTAGTCCCCAAGTCCCTTTATTCCCAAAAGGGGGACCTTGATAGGTTAAGGGGAGGCTGTTCGTATGATTAATCATTTTCATGTATCAACACTTCACTACTCTACAACCTCCATTTCCTGTGAGATCAGAGTGTTCGACTATGACTTATCATAAAATAGATTTTCAATCTATTGAATGACAATCAACACAAGCATGTAGAAAGCACAAAGAATATACAATTTACCATTTTACAAGAAAGTTTTATCTTCTGATACACAGTCATAAAAAACCATACCTTACAGAGATTATCACTCTGATCTCATCACCTTCTCTGCTTCCCTCCCTAAGATCAACCCTTCTCCATCCTTTGTGACCGAAGAAAGACTGGAACATCCATTTCTTGGTTTAGGCCAGAATTGTACGGATTGATCTCTAGAATCTAAAGTACTCATATGAAGTATATTTATTTAGGGTTTAGATTCATTTCTCATCAACCTACCCCATTTTACCATTTTCAGCAGAATCAGTTTTTACTCTACTATAGGTAGATGTAGGGGCTATTGCATTGTTTTATTCATTTTTCTTTGAATTTTTTTTGTATCATTAATGGCCTTCGTCCTTCCCCTAAATGATAATCAAAAGTATGGAGGCATATATATTTGGTAATAATTTTAAACAGATCGCTATTTGAACTCCCTAAAAACCTTTTGTTGACGTGTCTATTGATGTAGCAAGAAAACAGGAAAAAAACGCGTTTGACTTTATCGTGATTTCTGAAAAGTCTTTTTATTTAGCAGGACTGATGATGTAAGTATACTCTCCGAACATATTTCTCGTCCCTCTGATTTTGATCTCATAAAATCTTCAAAAAATCTCTCAGATGTCGGGAGTATTCGTCTTTCTTACAACAAAAAAAGAAGAAGAAATGCCAAAAAAAAATTCTGATAATTAAATCATATATAAAATACCTTCCAAATAACAAAGTTATGAACATATTTTGTTTTGAAGGTCTCACCTAGTGGGAAGTCACATTTTCTGTTGATTTGAGTCTTAAAAATATTGTAATTATGGAATCCAAACTGGTTTTGGTATTTAATCTTATTGCCAAAACTATACTCTTTTAATTCAATTCCAATGAAGCTTAGGTCATGTTGTTTATTTATCTTACTTATTTAACATTTTTAAGACCTAAGGAGTTACCAGAAATCTTACATTACTATAATATGTAACTGCATAAAAAGTTCTTGAAAGCTGACCACAAGACCTGGATAATAATTGTTGAAGATGCAGTTATGCATATATTTTCAGGATTGGTATCACCTTACCAACCGTAGCTCTCAACCGAGTTCTTGAAAGTATCACTTTTTCTGAAACGGAACGAAAATATCATTTTTTCTGAAACTGAACGAAAATATCACTTTTTCAAAAACGGAATGTGAAAGTATCACTTTTTCAAAAACGAAAAATTAGTCGATCCATAAACCAAAATATGGTTGCATAATGTGTTGTGCATCCTTTATGGTGGTTTGAACAATGGTTATATATCCAATTTTGAAATTTTTTGCCTAAAGTGAAAGCATCACTTTTCTTGAAACGGAGGGAGTACACATGTTTTTTTTTTTTTTTTTTTTTTTTTGTGAAGCATGTAGCATACGTTTTATTAGTTGTAACGGAAAGTTGATTCATAAACCAATATATGGCTACATAAAGGTATTATCCTTTGTGGTAGTTTGCATAATGGATGTATATTTAATTTTCTAAAATTATGCCTAAAATGATAAATACCTCCAAATTTTTCGTAAAAGGTCTAAATTTGATATTGTTATTTATACTCGTTAAGTAGATTCTTTTATAAGCTTTCCAACGAGATAAAATTTGTAAAAATCCAAGGCATGGATTTTTAGATATGTTATATTAAAGTTTGCTTTCCAATTATACCCCTAAAAGATAAGATACATAAGGAGTTATAGTAATTGGATTAAAAGAGAGGGACATTTTTTGTTTTTTAAGTGCACACTACTCAAAAAAATAATTCAATCTTTTTATGTCAATTGGTGACTTAGATTTTACAAAAAGGTGGTCATATAAGTTCCTCCCTCACTTCGCTCGGTCGGCCCAATAATCACAATTTGTACAAGAATAGCTTGGAAATAGCTATACCAAACCTTAGTTATCCTTCTTGAATGCAAGAATGAATTCTCACAAGAAGTTTCCTAGAAAAAAACGAAATGAAAAGCAAAAAAAAAAAAAAAAAAAAAAAAAAAAAAAAAAAAGAGATACGTAGTCTGCGACTTGAGTTTTCAGAGAACCAAGATCATCCGAAGTTTTTCCCAACTTTGATTTAATGAGCTTGACATCCCTTTTAGCTGCAGACAATTGATCGAACACAACTCCATTTCTCTCATAAGATTTCCAACCATATCGGTGGACATCTGAACCGGTCTTGACCCTGCATGTTCTTGAGAAAAGTAGCAGGATATGGTGACAGGATTATCGTAAAACTCAACAATTCCTTTGGAACCACCATCCTCTATCTTCTTGTATCTTCCTTTGTGCTGTTTGAAATCTTAGAAGGATCCACGATTTGTGAACATTCAAGAGTTATTCCATCACTTGTATATAATTCAAAGGCAGGCGTAACTTGAGTATATATATAAGTTTTTCACAGTTTCTAGGTCAAGAAAACTGAAGTAAGAGAGGTCATTTCTAGAATCTTCCGAAGAGTACTAGATTATTACTTACATGGGCTTTAGATTGGTCATGGGACCCATATGCTTACGGGTTCGTGAGTTTGAGACCGAATTAGTTCCTAAAACAGGTCATATAGACAACATCAACAATGTCCTTAGCTCAATAAATGGGGATTTAGAGCACAAGAGTTTGTTGATATTAACATCAAGACATTTGATGTGACTGTATCAAGGACAAGCTTAACGATAGAGTTTAGGACCAAGTTTTTGCGCAAGAGAAATTTTTAGAGCATTGCTCGGTCGAACTCACAAGTGTTTCTATCTCAAGCTTGTTGTCAAAACTATATCTTGATTTCTAATCTACTTAAGTTAAGTTTCGGGTTTAGGATTAGAAGTGTGTACTTGAGTATCAGAAACCATCGAACCCTTTAAGATTGGAGATTGGAGATCAAACGAAGATATCAACGAGGACATCATCAACAAAGGTAAGTGGTTAATGATTTCATTTGTATTCATGTTCAATTCTACCTTTCTAATCTATCGAAACAAATGCTCACTCTATGGAACAATTCCTATGACGGTAAATGTACATTAATGTATATATACTTGAGGTTATTTGATCCATGACTTTAGTGATAACAGTATTTATCCCTGGAAAGGTTCTCATGTTATAATGAATGAGCTTACGAATTCAATGAGCCAAGAATCACCCAATTCCGAGTTATAACGAAGAAGTTATGAGTAATTATTAAATGAATAATTATAAATGTTGTTGTAACTGTTGCAGTTCATTAGAAGGAAACAAGCCACGAACTGTTTGTAACGGTTCATAGACTTGAGCGCAAATACATGACTAGAAGTCTATTTTAGTCAAGTTTTTGTTGTTTCCTCATCTAGGCAAGATGGCTATTCTTCTAAACATTATTAATTTCCATATTAAAGTGTTTGTGATATTTTAGAATTCCTTCCTAAGTTATATTGTGATTTATTCACAAAAATAAAATTTATTCTAAAGTAATTATTTATGCAAGAGTTGCAACTTAGGAAAGACTCCCAAAATTAGGAGAGTCTTGAAAAAGATAAATAGCTGAAACTTTCTTTGGATTCCAGCTACCTCTCCTTAGCTTTCAAGCTAACTTGTTCACTATAAATAAAGGGTTCGTGAATGCTACAAAGATTATCCCTTGGAAAATTGGCGTAAGCTTCATAGGTTGTTTTCCATGTCTTCTGTTCTTCAAGAACAAGAGTGAGATAAATTTTTTGTATTAGGGATCACAAAGCCGAGTTGGTAATAATCTTCGTCATAGTTACGCAACTTGTAATCTAGGTTCTCAATCTCTTGTCAATTCTAAGTTCTTCTCTTCTAATATAAGACCATTCAACAGTTGTTGATCATAAACTCTAGGTTTTGATAAATTTCAGTTTATGATTGTATACCAACACTTGTTAGTCGAGGAACTAGAAAGAAAACATCGATTAAGGTATTTTATAAATTTCTTAGAAGTTAGATTTATTCTAGTTGTTCTTGTTGTAGAGATTAGGTTTCTCTTCCAATATTTGAGGAGTATAATAATCCATAATCTACAAGTTTGTTTTGATATTACTTTTACCTAATAACTGTTTTTCTCAAAACAAACACAAGATTTCCAAAACCTTGATTCACATCTAAAGGAAATCAAAACCGGTGTTTTGTGGATTCAAAACCCAAAAAGTCTTCAATTAAGTTGAAGTAACTTTTAGTTGGTGTGACGTCAGCAAAGGGAATCAAGTGCGTTGAATCCGTCGTGGTTCAAGAGACGTAAGGAGCACGGCTGTACCTGAATCGGTGGGAGACTGGGTTAGGACTCAACTACATTCCAGTCTGAAGTTAATTGGTAATAGGCTATTGTCTTTAGCGGCTTAATACAGAGCGGTGTTCAACCTAAACTTGGTCCCGGGGTTTTTGAGAACTTGCAGTTTTCCTTGTTAACAAAATTCTCTGTGTCTGTGTTATTTCTTTTTCCGCATTATATTGTTTGTCTTTATAATTGAAATATCACAGGTTGTGCGTTAATCAATTAAAGTATATACATTCATCCTTGTTTGTTGGATACAACTTGATTGATACTTGGAAATTGATCTTTGGAATCACCAAGTAAACACAAGTGATTCGATAATCAACCTAAACAGTTAATTAAAACTGTATTGAACCTACAAGACTTGTTCTTGGAATTCGTATCTTAAAATATAGATTACAAGATTCACTCTTGTTCGAATTCGGTTCACGTATATACATATTGTCGAAGGATCATTAAATTGGTTTACTTCCAATTGTATTAGGTTCTGTCTCACAGGTTCTAACGAAAAAGTTGGTGGTGTATTTTGGTACCCCCTGCGTTTTCAGAAATTACATAAAACAAGATACATCATACATCAAGAAGGAAAAAAAATTCTTTCTTGAACAAGTTGTGCATTCTCCGTTCAATTTACAAGAGGAAGCACTATATGTCATAAAAAAGTTATATTATGATAAGCATCCTACAAATACCCATCATGAACAACAATATTTTTTGGTATATTTTCTTGTTTAGTACTCGTTATATCTTTAACGCAGTTTTTCTTAGGTGTGCTACTGAGAGATAGATAAGTAGAATTCTTACCTGTATATAGACTTTTCCTTGTTTGTTTAATGCCTCATCTCAATCGGTTAATCTGCGTTATGAGATCAGAAATTTTATGATCAATTTCTCAATCGGTTAATATGCGTTCTCAATCGGTTAGCCAATGAAGATTTATAACTGTCTAGTTATGAGTTTCTGAAGAATTTTTCTTCGATTGAAGGTATCTTTCCTTTTCCTACAAGATTTGAGAGTTGCAATACAATTAATAATTTGGTGCAAGGACTTTTGTAAACCCGAGATCTTATCTCTCTCAGTTACAGATGAACAATCCTTTGAGAAAATTTTCGCACGAAAACAAGGTTTTTCACTAGACGACTTTCTTATAGGATTATTCCTGCATGATTTCAAAATACCTTCCTGGATACATTGGAATGATCTTTTCCGAGATCTAACGGGATCAAAATTACTTTTCTTCTGTGTACTGGATTTACTTTTAAAGGTAATTGAGACCGTTTCTCTGACATGCTGAGTACCACGAAGATTTATGCATTCTAGAGAGTTCTCTAGTGAAGACAATGGGTCTTTTCTTATTTGACCACACCGTGGTTTTAGTCTAGATAACTCTTTTTCCAAGTACCCAATTGTTGAAAGTGCTTCTGCTCTTGAATCATTAAGTTTTGTTTTCAAGAGCTTTTTTGTTTTATTACTTTTCTCAAGTCTTTTTCAAGAAAAGCATTGGTTCGCTCTTTTGATTGAAGTATTTTTTCAAAAAGGTTAACCCTGTCATGAAGAAAGGATTGAGAGCACATTTCATGGTCAAAGTCCTTGACTGCATAGAAAGTTTTAACTGCAGGTTTATCATGACAGTTAATGAACCTGTTTTCTAACTGTCTCCTCAGAAGGTTTGATAAACTACTTGGTTGTACATTCAAGAAAGATGTATTACCGAATAGAGAAATCTTCTTCCTCGTGCTGGTTTTTATTCTGAGAAGTACATATACTACACCATATTTCGCTTTTTGTAACGTCTTAAATCAGTTAATAAATGGGGTTGTAACATAAATCAGCCGTTACAAAAGGGGGTGCGACAAATTTTAGTAACCATCATGTTGTCGTTACTAATCTGGGATTGTAACGGCTTTCGTAACTAAAATCAAGCCGTCACCAAATGAAAATTAGTAACCTCGGTCAGACCGTTTCTAAATTTTTAATAGAGTTACAAATATATTGACTAAGTCTACGTTGACCGATTTCAGTTTTTTGGTAAAATTTTAGTAACCTGGAATTTGCCGTTCCTGAATTTTTACTAGGGTTACTAATAGTTTGACCAGGTCAACGTCGACCGACTCCTACGATCCTGGTTAAAATTTAGTAACATTTTTTTTCGCTACTATTTTTTTGTAACAAAAAAAAAAGGTCAATCTTCATTGACCCGATCAAAATTGATTCTCACCCCTTTTATTTTACCCTGCATACCCTATCCCCTGGAATTGTTTTCATTCAATCCAATCCAATTCAAAAATTCATTCAAAATAAGTCACTCAAATATTTATCAAACATTCATTCTTTCTACATTCAAACATTCATTCATTCTACATTAAAAAGAAGCAAAAATAACTGCTAAGTACATGATACCTGGGTTCATGGTGAGTTCAACTGTCAGATGATTCATAACTGCTAAGTATAGGCAAATGACTCTTTTCTCATCTAAAAATCTAAGAGTTCCAGTATACCAATAAGATTACCTGAATCCACTTGTTTCTTTATTCAATATACGATTGTCCTCAACATTCTTTATAACTGCTTCGTCTGTAAGCAAGAAAACAATGCATTTAGAAATAGAGTTTCGAAAACTCTCGCATACCATATTGACACAAGTGAACTTAGTATGTTGGATTCACAAGATAAGAAACAAGTAATACACAAGATTATGCAAAACTAGACATTATGCATTCTACAAGATTTGGTGTAACCTGACAGTTGCCATTCATTCTATCAAGGTTTGTTTCTGGTACTGGTAATGTGGTAGACCTACTATTTACTTTGATCAACATTTTAAAATTGTTTGTACTGTCAGTTCTGCATGACATGATTCCTTAACATTTAAGATTAAAAACAGTCAAGCCAAAGGGATTAAAATGTGTCTAAAATTCTGCCTGCTTTCGTTACTTTCTATGTTTGTACCTTATTGGTTCAATGCAGTGGAAGTACTCATCCTAGGACGATGTGCACCTTGTGAAGCCAGGTTGCAGTTAGCCCTGCAACTATTAATCATGGGTGTAGCTTCTTCACAAGCATTCTTAGCTGACTCTGGTTCCTTGAACGTCACCTGCATATATAAAAATGCCAATGACACAAAATTAGGAGTCAAAGTGAGTAGTAAAACTACTAAGTTTAGCTCGCAAAAAAAGTGCATCAGCTTCCATTCATTCTACATCTCAAACATTCATTCTTCATTTAAAAGAAGCAAACATTGTTGAATGATACTTGGTTTTAACAGAGACATGGTTGTGCACGATGTCAAGAATATCACAAAAGAGACTTACCAGATGAAGGTCACCAACAACATAATTCAACGACAATTTGATCATCAAGCGTTGTACCTCGCAAGAAAGTGTAAAACCGAAGGTTAAAGCCTTAACTATAGTCAAGCATAAACAAATCAAGTAATACTATATCAATAAATTTCAACTTCAATATACAAGCATAAACAGATCAAGTAATTACCATGGATTGATATTCCACTTGTGGCTCCTATTTCTTAGCAAACCTTAACTGCAATCACGTGCACAACTAAAAACACATATTCAACAACAAAAACTACACGCATACACAAAGTAAAATTCACAAAAATATATATCAACATTTAAAGTTATTTTCAGTTAAAATTAATACTTTCTTATGCACATTTGCATAAGAATATCCCTTAAGCAAAACTGCATTAGAGTCTACCTACGCAAAACAACATATGAGTACATATCAACGTGTTCAACATACATACAAAAGTGTGAACATTAGAAAAAATAACAAAAAAGATGGCTGACATAATAGTAAAAAAGCACAGGCTGATGGCTGAGATATTCATGAAGAAATTCATCATTTCCAAAAAGACAGATAAACCCTTCTAATCATATCAGATGCAGATTTTTGGATTAACCACATAGCCTCCAATTCCAACTTATTGAAAGGTCTTCACAAACTGGTTAGCTTTTATGGTCAGTTCATCCGGCAATAATATGAAGTCCACCAACACCTTTGCATGATTATCAGCTACATGTGAGCCGTGAGTCCAAATTCAGCGGTACAAAGTTGGCCAACAACAATGGTCTCACTATTCAAGTTCAACAATGAACATTTGACCCCATCAGGGCCTACTGCTGACCGATCTGGTGATATCCCAACTTCATGTGGAAGTGCCTGAGCAGGTGAACTATTCTGACCACCTGAAGCAGTCTAAGCAGGTGAATACGCGGAACCGTGTGCATTATCAAAGTAGTTCGAGGCAACATATGATGCTTGTCCAGATTGGATGTCCTTCACAATGTGATATAAGGATCCAAAGCTTTCAAGCAAAACCTCCATCTTTCCACTTAACTCCTTCACCTCATGTTTAAGTTCTTCATCCTTGCACTTCAATTCAGTAACTTTGGCACGCGCAGGAGCAGAATAGTCATATTGTGTACGAAAAAAAGGATCAACAACACTAACCCGTCCCTTAAAATCCTTTCCAAATGCTTTAGTCAATGCATCCATTTCATCTACAGGTTCACCAACATCTAGTTTTTCCTTGATCTCTTCTTGCGCCTTTTTAAGGTTATCCTGTAATGTGGAGCACATTTTGTAAACATAGATGGATTGAATAAATTAGAACAATATGTAAACAGAAATAAAGCATATCCTGACTCACATAGTAGGATGGTACTAGGTAGAATTTTCCTAACCTTTTGTCCATGAGATTTAATCCACATATCAGAGGTAGTGATCTCAACTCCAATATTATCGCTCTCCTAAATTTACAAATAGGATAAGTGATTAGTATGAATCAATCGAGTAAATTTACACCTTCTTGTCAAAAGTAAACAGATTATCCTAATGTATTAATAACTCTGGGTTTGATGAGGGATTTATATCTAATGCTGACTGGAATCTTAAAAACTACAAGTTAACAAGTTCAGCGAATCATAATAACTACTCCATTAACAGGTTCAGTGGTTAATGGTACCCTATAATTCATAAACTAGCTAATTGTTTTTAACATGCAAGCATAATCAGATAATCACGTGTAAATCACAATCACCGAGAAAACATTTTAATTTAGATCCTGATTACCAAATGTAGACACAATATGAAAGAGTGTGGTGTGTGATTATTAGTTATGATTCCATGTACTATGAGGTGATATACATATCAGTTCAAGTTTTACCATACTATGAGGTTTGCGACCAGAAGTATGAGCGTAATCATATCTTTTCCTTTTCTTCTTATGCTCTTGTCTATTTTTCTGTTGAGCTTCATCTTTTTCATTGTCACAAAATTTTATCCAATCCTCTTCTCTTACAGTTAGAGGAATATGAGCGATCCTTTTTTCATAGGTGTTATAAGGATCATAATAGTCTCTTCTCAGCTTCCACTTGAATCTCCTACATATAGGAGCCATCCCCTTTATCAAATTTAGCTTAGAAATATCCGGTAATAGATATGATATCTGAAAAAACAGGGCTTCAGTTCTAAACAACAATTTGACATAAATCAAGATAGCGCAAGTGGTTACCTGCAATAGTTTGACAGTGCTAAGGTAAGTATTTACCTGCAATTCATTCCAGACATCATCTTTGTTGTAATCCTCCACATCCCTCCAATATTTGAAGGAAACAGGGATATGAGTGCGAATCAAAGCGCCTTTCAGGTAGCCGATCTTACTTGTATTTCTAGAAACGGGAAGTCCATTTTCATCTACCACCACTGCTGCCACAGTAACCTGTAAAATAACATTTAACAAACATCCATGTGTAGTGCAACTTACTAACATAGCGCAAGTGATATGATAAAACAAAGAATCTAACTTCTTAAATAAAAAGAACCTACTAAAACTTCGCAACTGATAAAAAAAGGATCACAATCAGAAATACAACACACAAATTGCAACGATAACAAACATGATTTTAAACTACAACATCGACAAATAAAAGTTTTTCCAAGCTCTCATCGTCAGTAAGAGTTGACTGATAACTAGTAGGGATTTCTAGCTGATCTATTGTGCAAGTTAATCTTTGTTGTGAATGCAATACCAAAAACCATCCCACTTCATAAGATCCTTTGAATAAAACACTTGAGTCGCTTTAGATGCACGAATAAACGGCTTATCCATCACTCTCTTAGTGCTTTGCAACTTAGACAAGTTGACCTTTATTGAGTTTGAGATTTGATCAACTTTGTATCCATCACTCTTATCCAACTCTGAACCAATCACAGTAAAAAAAACTTTCTCAAATTCCATATAGTTCAACTTGAAAATCTGTTTAATGACACCATAATAGGTAATTTCTGCTTCCACCAAATTTCTGTCTGTGAACTTTGCTCCATGTCTCGTAATAACTTTCATAGACACACCACTATTCTGTGTTACGAAACCCTCCTCGTAATCATGAGAGATGAAAGCAAAGCCATTGGCTTGGTTTTTTTTATACGACCGCACCTTGAAGAGGGGTCCTTGCACTAGTCGCCAAAGTATTGGTTTTGTCTATTTGGTTTATATCATCTTAAGAGAACATGTGTGTCAATTGCACAAAAAAAACCATATAATAAATCAACTCTGAAGCTAACATATATATATATATATATATATATATATATTACCTCATCGCATAACCATAAGAGAAAGCTTTTTGGCCCATTCTTGGAAGAAAGATTTTCCCGACTATTAAAGTTGTCGTTGTTCACATATAGAACATACTTCCTACAATCAAAGAACATCCCAACAATTAGATCGAAAATCAAATAATCAAGAAACATTTAACAACCATGAAACTAAAAAGTTGTACCTATGCCATTCATTTATTCCCACATACTTAGACAGAAACCACTCACGAGCTTGCTGAAACTGTACTTGAGTTAAAGTAATAGGTTTGGCAGTACTCAAAGGCATCTGATCGACAAACTCATCATCATCATCTAGAAAGGCCTATCGAGTATGTTTGTGAGTCCCACCATCATCATTTGATATGTCCTTCATACTGTACAAGCTGGCTTCTCGCAATACATATCCTCTTGCAATGCAACCATTGATGTACTTTCTATTGCGCACCAAACCTTTGTAACCTTTCATCAACCTACAAATATCGTTTGAAAAAGTTAAAAGTTCAGTAATGACAAAAAAACACTCAAGTTACACACATTAAACAACAAGGTAAGTTTTGGTAATTACCTCTCAAAGGGATACATCCATCTAAATCTGACAGGACCGCAGATCAAAGCTTCGTCAGCTAAATGCACCATCAAGTGGATACTTATAAAAAGAAGAAAGGAGGAAAGTATTTTTCCAATACACATATTTCTTCCACTAGAGTAGCTTTTGCTTTTAAAAGTTGTTCTCTGTTGATAACCTTCGCGCACAAAATTTTGAAAAACAAACTTATCCGAAGAAGAGAAATCCGTAGATCTTTAGGTAGTGAAGGCAATGCATGAACCAGTAACGGAAACAAATGTTTCATAAGGACATGATAATCATGAAACTTGAAGTTTTCTATATTAGGAGGATCAACACTGACGCTATTGCGAAGATTGGAACAAAAACCAGATGACACCTTTAAGTTCTTCAATGTAGTACAAAATGCAAAGTTTTTTAGATTAGGAGGATCAACACTGACGCTATTGCGAAGATTGGAACAAAAACTAGATGACACCTTTAAGTTCTTCAATGTAGTACCAAATGCAAGTTTCTCTTTTTTCGTCATTGCAAAAGGAGTATCTTCCATTGTTGTTTTACCAGACACATCATCCACTTTCAACCATAGCTTCTTTTTAAACCCCACTGCTTCCATATCTCTGCATGCATTAGGACCATCCTTTGACTTGTTTCCACCCATGATCGTGTTAACAAGATGCTCAGTTATGTATTTCTCTGTATGCATAACATCTGTATTATGTCGCACCAGATTTGAACTCCAATTCGGCAGATTATAAAGGATAGATCTGCGAGAAAATAAGGAGTGGTCATGAACCTCAGCTTCTACATTAGCATCAGTTTCTCCTTCAAGTATTCTTTTATGTTTCAGTCGACTTGCTACCAATGGTTGTTTTCCTTACCAACCTTGGTTCTGATATTAGTTATAATATCTTGAACTTGAAACCATGTCAGTGGCCATGGTGGTGAACCGTGCTCTACCCCTCCCGGGAAATTGGTTTTATCATCTCGATATTTATGCTTTGCTGGCAGCCATCTTCGGTGTCCCGTATAACAAATCTTCTTAGTGAACATAACATGTTCAGAAATTTTCCCTTCTCCACAAGTTGGACAAGCACAGTAACCATGACTGACACATCCAGCTAAAGTCTCTATGTAGGAAAATCATGAATAGCCCACAATAATCTTGCTCTCATCAGAACCCAGTTTTAGTGAAAGAGTCGTACGTGATTACATCTTCATTCCACAACTGTATCAATTCCTCTATTAGTGGTTGAAAGTATACATCTATATCTTTCCCTGGTTCTCTTGGGCCTGATATGATCAAACATAACATTGCAAACTCTCGTTTCATGCACAATGAAGGAGGAAGGTTGTACGACAAGATAATTATAGGCCAATAGTTGTGACTAGGACCGAAACACCCATTCGGGTTGAAGCCTTCAGTTGATATCCCTAATGATACATTCCTTGGTTCCTTGGAAAACTCCGGTGAAAAATTATCCGCACATCGTCAGGCTGAAGAATCAACTGGATGACGCATAACATTTCCATCTGATTGTGCTATGGAATTCCAATACATTGCCTCTTCTATCCATGGTATACTATAGAACCTTTGCAGTTTATCAATGGAAAATGTCTTAATTAACGTCTTGCGAGAAACTTGAGTAAGATTTCTCTCGTCATTAAATACCTTATCATACCTAGGTTCTTGACACATAAGACACTTAACCAATGATGCATGATCCTTCCAGTATAAACTACAATCATTGACACATGCATCATAGGTTAAGTAGTCCATCCCTAGTTCTTGTATCAACTTTTTTACATCATGGAACTTGTACGGCAGTGTATTTCCATCAGGAAGCAACTCCTTAAACAATTTTAAGAGTGCAGTGACACCGTTGTTATAAAATCCATATTGGGTATTTATGTTATTTAGTTTAATAGCGGCATACAATGGTGTATTTTCCTTATGACATGAAGGATATAAAGGTTCTCTAGCACGCTCATAAAAATCTATTTTTTTCTTGCTACTACTAGTTCCATCATCATTGTGAACCCTACTATGTACGCCAACATTCTCATCTACACTACAAGCAGGATTAATGTTCTCGGAAAAATCATCTCCATTGTCAGCTGAATTTCCTAGATTGTCAACTCCAATTCCTCTGTTGTCAACTGCAACTCCTACATTATCACTTCTGGGTTTATCATGTGACTTTTCCCCATGGAAACGCCACGTTGTATAGGTCAACTGAATACCATTCTTGAGAAAATGATAATCAATTTTACTTAGAGACATAGGTCCTTTACCATTCTTACAACTGTTACAAGGACAGGAGAACATCGTTCTGCCACCACCATTTTTATGAACAAACTCTATGAATGATCTTACACCTTCTATGTATTGAACAGAATTACACACACTTTTCATCAAGTCCTTATCAACCATAGATGACGTGTTTAATACCCTGCAATTATAATAACTAATAACGATGATATCTATGTTAACATTCAGGCAATATCCATACACAACATCTATACAAATAAGTAACATTTCTAACTATCAGTATATGTACAGAACATCGTGATTTCTTATTGGTTTATCTTGATTATTTATAGAGAAGAATTTAGAGAAGGGAAGAATTTAGAGAAGAGAATAGAGGGAATTTTGTATTGGTGGAAGACTTTAGATAAGAGAAGAAAAAAAAATTAGTGGAAGAATTTAGAGAAGAGTAGTGATGGAACATAAAAGAGAAAGAAGAACCTTAATGGAAGATACTAGGGATGGATGTCAATCAAGATTAAGATGATAATGAAACAAAAATAAAATAGTTGGCCTTATTTAAGTTTGTGTGATCATGTGACTTAGTTTTGTGATTTCTGTCAAGTGGTAGGTTTATCTGAATCCAAAGTACTAACCATTTTTAATTGAATCAAAAAGAAAAAAACTATTAAGAAATCGGCTAAAATGTATGAAACACTGCACTAAGCATTCAGATATGCCTTTGTGTTGAATGAAAGAACTAATCCAAGCATATTTTAACACAAACTAACTAGGAAAATTTTTTTGTAGTAAGTTTGAACTTGGGTTTAGGTTTAAATAAACATGGTTTATCTTGATTTCTTAGTTTCACACGCACTGAAAACAAGTCAAAATCGAAAATAATTGAAAACTCAAATCTCTGTTACAAGCAACTGACCTAAAAATTAAACTCAATGAATAAAACTAGGGCATGAAAAGGATAATAGTTGAGTTACTATGATTCACAAAACAACTGCAATACAATTCTTCCCAGATTAGTGCTTCTAGCTGCAATAAAATAAATGAAAATCATTAAAATCAAAACCTAATTATTAAAACCCTAAAAGAAAGATGACCCAATTTTCTTGCAGAGATATCAAAACCGTATTTATCAAAACCCTAAAATAAATATGACCTAATAATTAATCTTGCAGAGATATCGAAACTAATTAATCAAAACCTTATAAGAGCGATGACCTAACTATTAATCTTACCAAATAATTAATGGAAGATCTAGATAGAGATTAATGGCATCAAAGTTTTTCATAGCGGAGAGTAGATGGAGATGGAGTTAAGAGAGTGAAAAGAGAGAAAAGAAAAGTATATGGGGTTTCTGTGGTTAGAAATGGTTAGTACGGTGTGGGAATGGGGGGGAAATGCTGCCAAGGGTTGAACAATCTCGGCTCTTCCTTTTCAGTTACACAATTTGGGGGGAATAATAGGTAGGAGTGTTTTCCTTCACACGCTCTTTTAACACGATTTTTATCTAGCAGTCTCTAATAGTAGCATGGGCTCGGACGTTACTAAACCAGGCTTATTTCGTAACCGATCATAAACCGTTACTAAATTTTCGTAACTGAGATTTCCGTTTACGAATTCGTAATTACAACATGTTGGTTATTAATTTTAGTTACTAATCACTGGATATGTGTAGTGGTACCATGAGTCTTTTTTTGGTAAATTGAAGACCATACTTTGACTCATTGGTTACAAGTTTGATCGTCTACAAACACAAACTTATTAGGTTTTCCGTACTTGCCCGCTCAGATACCAATTGAAAACGCGGAACCGAAATACACACCAACCTTTTATTACGAAACCTGTATGGACAAACTTAAATACAATTCTGAGAGTTCAACTTAATGAATCTCAATCAGGGAATAATATTTAGAATTATTTCTCTTTTTTTCCACTATCAGAAAGTTTATAGAGACTAGTCTGTGAACCTGATTTATGTGTGAGAGTACTTGGACGATTCCAAAGATCAATATCCAAGAATCAATCAAGTCGTATCCAACAAAAAAGGATGGATGTATCTACTTTGATTGGTTTACGTACAACTTGTGACATTTTAATTATAAAGATAAACAATATAATGCGGAATAGAAATAACACATACACCAGAAATTTTGTTAACGAGGAAAACACAAATGTAGGAAAACCCCGGGACCTAGTCTAGATTGAAATTAAAACGCTACTGACTCTTTCCTACTACAAATAACTTCCAACTGGAATGTAGTTGAGGCCGAATCAAAACCCTCACAAAAATTCAGTTGCAGTCACACACCTTACGCCTCTTGAATCCCAGCAGGACTCTGCGCAATTGATTCCCTTAGATGATGTCTTTTACAACCTAAGAGTTGCTTCAACTCAATTGAAGACTTTAAACCAATCCGCCTCCCACAGATAAGCCTATATGTGATTTCCTTTTTGATCGATAGATCAAGGTGAGAGTGGAAATCGATAGCAATAGTCAAAGTCTAGGTAATTTCAAAATCCGGACTTATGCTTCTCGAAGAGCAGCCTAGATTATTATTCACCTCACAAGTATTAAACCTGTGAAATCACAAAGTCTGAGACGAAGAGAACTTTGCGATTTCTATTTATTTTGCTTGAGTGAGAAACTCAATAATCAAAACTAGATCAAGATACTCGAACTATAAAGATAAAAGATAGTTGGACCTGGCTTCACGAATCCCTAGGTGAAGTATTTTTAGTCGTTAAACCCTAGAAGGGTTTGAGGGAGAGGACGTCTCTAGTTTACAATTAGGACACACCAAGAATAGTGTCAGGGATTCAAAAATCCCAGTTGCTTGAGGTTCGACCTTATATAGACTTTCAAAGTATATGTTGTTTTAGGTTTAAGCTAAGATAGCTTTGGAACCAAGCAATCAATATCCACCATTAGATGAATCTTTGAAATGAGATTAACATACCAAGATATACACTCTGTTTAGGATGAACCGTGAACAAAACGTGTATAAAGACATTGTTCATGAACGGTTATCCAAGACTAATCGATTGAGCCATAAGCTTAATCATTTTCATATAACACTTAAGACTTTAATCTTGATTCACAATCATAGGTTATAATGTGATCAATCATGTCTATAGAGTGATTTTGAGATTTATTCAAACTTCACAGAAATAATTTTTGTGCATCTGAAAATATTCGAGAGGGCAAGTACATGTACTCTACCTTGTTCATGATTATTTTTGTCATGGTACATGTACCCTTAAGAAAAAAACGAGTTTATGAACTCATAGAACTTTTTCGGTTTGCGTACCAGGTATGGATACCACAATGGTTTCAAAACCAACAATTCATTTATGGTATGCATACTGGGTATGCGTACCATTCCTGTTTCACGAGCAACAAACTTTTTATGGCATGGATACCGGGTATGCATACCAAAAAATCACTGTCAAACTATAGCTATGCCGGTACGTGTACTGGGTACATGTACTACGGATCCGGACCTATAACAGTTTTCCCAATATGTGAAACTGGTATGATACTGTCCTATATCCAGATTTACAGTAGTTCCATATTTTTCTCCAAATTAATTCGAAACCTTCCCAGATAACATCAATGCAACATTGATGACACATATCACTGTTCCAGGCTATTTTCGAATGATAATCTTGAATCAGGATTTAGATTATGAACAATAAATTTTCCTTAACCGAAATTAATTAAGTATGAACAAATGTTCATTAAGCTTAGTCATATATATTTCGAGAACGAATTACCAAGATATACTTGACTCTAAATTCTTGATATGCTTGCAATAGTCTAATTAGTCATGCGACATGGTCTCATAGATAGAAGGATGAATATAACTTGAGAAATAGATGGTTCATTCTTCACTTACCTTTTGTTGAAGAAGTTCTCCAAAAGCTTTGATTGATCTTCACCTTCAAACGGTAGAACGCAGTGATGTCCGATTCTCAACTACACACTTCTATCCTAATCTGGGACTTGACTAATTGTAAACTAGAAATCAAGACATAGTTTTGATCAACTAAATTTGACAACAAGTTTGATATAGCAACACTTGTGAGTTCTACCAAGCAATGCTCTAACAACCCTGATACCAGTTTTCAGGATTATTCGATCACTGACAACCGCAGAATAAACAAGATCTTGAGATAATATGATGAATAATAAGTAAACCGAGCACAAGCAACAATAATAAACTAGAAGGATAAATCAACTCACAAGACACAATATTTATAGTGGTTCAACAATACATACAACGTGTATATATTGTCAACGTCCACTTTGAGTCGCACCAACTCAAATCCATTACGAAGAAAAACGATTACAACGTCGTATGAATCCCAACAAACCCTTGGTTACACAACAACAATTACCCGAGACGATAAGCTTGTCTCCTGTTCCTCACCAATATGCTCTCACAACGAAACTCTAGCTTTTTACCCTACACTACGGGAAAAATCATCATTGACGACACTGTATTAGCGTTGTAGTACACCTACGACAACTCTTTATGCATTGTGTAGTGGGGCTATTGTAGAGAGTCCAAGCTTTTCTACAATACTTGACTAAGAGTTGTAAAGGGTGATGTGATTCATGGTTCGACAATATTTTGCCAAAGTTGTGATTCTCTTTCGACTTTTTTTTTTTTTGAAAGCCTAACACAACTCTTGTTTGTATTGTAAGACTATCTTGGACGACACAAGCAGGATATCGCGGAAACATATGTAACAACAACTACTAGTATTATGAATAAGATTTGCACGACTCTTGTATGAGCTGTCGTATTATCTTGGACAACACATAGTTATGTTGTAAAGAAACTGTTTCATAATATCTGGCTTGTGTAGTTGAAAATTGGAAGACAACATCTTTTAGTATTGTGAATATTACTGTCACTACACTTCTTAGAGTTGTAGAACTATTCTGAACAACTCCTACTTATGTTGCAAGATTTACTTTTACAATCATTGTGTTTAGTGGTATCAATTTTTAACACAACACTTATCAGTATTGTGAATACGACTGCGACAACCATAGCCATATGTAGTAGAAATTTTGAACACCACTCTTATTAGTATTGTAGAACACCAGTTTTATTAATGAGAGTTTGTTTCACAATTTCTGGGTTGTGTAGTGGAAATCTCTTAACACAACTGTCTATAATTTGTGAATAGAACCCAACATATATTTCACTTTTGGCACTGTTTATGTTGTGAAATGTGAAGAAACAACTGAATTAAACTTTCTTAAAATGAAACATAAATTGGTTCGAATGATTCATTCAATTTAAACCTCAACCAGTGTAACAGCATTCACATATCAATGTAATCCACGAAAAAATACAAATAAGTGGCGGTGATATAGATATTTGTTACGAAAAGTCAAGTCTCAGCTCCACTGATGTAGTCTTTGAGCAAGCAATACCTAGGGTATAGAAAGTTTGTTTTTTCAGCTCCACTGATGTAGTCTTTGAGCAGCTGTGGATGATATTCCAGTATCTCCCTAAACCAAGTGCTTACTTGAACAAGTTGGGTCTCGTTGCCTTGTATGTGGTCTTCAATCTCCTGGTTGGTGGTCTGACCTTCTGGAATACCAATGGGAACTTGATGTCCTTGTGGAATTGCTTTTTTCTCTCTCTTGCAAAGCTTGGCAGGGATGGTGGCAGTTTTGATGATCTGGATGCATCGAGACCTAACTCTGTGACGAGAAGCCATTTCAGTGTACATCTGTTCTACACCTCCATTGAGAGTAGTGTCACGGTACTCCTTGTACATGTTGTAGTAACCTGTTCGGCTTTGATAACGCAACCAGATTGAGCTCTTCCCATAAATCTGCAGGTGAATCTAAATTAGAACAGGCCACTAAAATTAGAATGAACAAAATCTTCACTAAACAACAACCAAATAAAACATTAAGCAGAGAACGTGAAAAATAAGTAACAAGGCATATTACTCAAATAACTATTGTGCATAACTAGCAATCTATACATTCCTACATGCCACTATTTATTGATCTGCAAGTAACATGGCTTATGTTTCTTGTTTCTTGTAACATGAGGGCTATTTAGGTGTGCTGCTGACAAACAGGGTACACATGACATCCCCTAGGACTATTTGGTTCCTAGACTTACTAATCAAATGATACACAAAACATGTAAAAATCAAACCAGAGATGACAGTGTACTCGAAACATCTTGGTCCTCTCTAAGAACAGAAATAAGATAAACAAGAAAAACAAAAGACTAAGCCATTTGCATATCACTTAAGTTTTAAAATTCTATTCAAATTCAAAACTGCAATAACTCCACTCACTAGCAATTTTCACAACACAACATTGTTTACTACTTCAGCTCCATCTCCTTGCTTGGACTTAGGTTTCTCTGCTAGCTCTTCAATCTCGTAAGTTCCATTTCCTTCCACTTCCATGGGTTTAGCTATCACCGCATCTTTTCAGTCTGACTAACAGCAACTGTTTGTGTTCCAGCAGTTTCAACTGTTTCCACATCCTCTTCAGCAACAAAATTCAGCTACATCAATCCAATACACATCCAAAACAATCATCAAAAGTTCAAAAATAATAAATGATATACAATCCCAGTGAATACAATTAGAAGTACAGATTCCAATAACTTTCAATCAAATTCAATCCAATGAAGCTCCAAATTAAATTATTAATCTTAGAAAGTGGTTTACATACAACAAAATAAAACAAATTAGCTGATCATATAGCAAATTAGCTGACTTAATCCTAGAAAGTGGTTACAAATTCTATAAAAAATTAGCTGACGTAACAAGAAATTCAGCTGCAAGACTCTGATAACTTGCAAATATAATACGTAAACCAAGAAATATAATACGTAAAATTAGCTGAAATACCCAATTGAATTCAAGCATGTAAAGATTGAACGTCTAACCACCACCAATGGTTGCCAAGCAACTCAACCACAGAACCAAATCTCTACTTTCTGTTCGTCTAGCCTTGTGAACTATAACCTCAATGAAACACAAGCAATCCTTCTTAACTTCAGTCGCAGTCTCAATCGCTTCCACCAGTTCTTCCTCACATTGAACCTGTAGTCATCACACAGGCATAAAAGTTAACAAGTTTGTACCCTTACAAGCTACAACAGCCGTACAATTTCAATCCCAACACAAGCAAACTATAAAGTCCCAAATGGGAAGCCAGTAGTAGTACCTTGGTGGTATTTTCCGTCACTGTTATGAATAGTATCAGTAAGGCAGTGTAGTTCCAGTTCTTAATCACATTGTAAGGTCCATCATGGATCTCAACTTCGATGGTGTGCCCACCATTATTTATCAGGAAGATGATGGTGTTCTGCTCACACCTCAACATTGTTGATATATCTTGTGCAGTTACCTGGAAACTTCCATCACCTATACAAGCAATCACTCGCTTTTACTTTCCAGCCTGAGCATACCTAAGTGTTGCACCAACTAACCAACCAATAGACCCATACTGCATTTGTAATTCATACATGCAACAATAACACTTAGATATATATTCTTACGTAAACTCTAAAACCGCTAAAATAAACAAGAGTAGATAACAAGAATATGATGTTGATGCAAATTTCTCACCCGCAACTGGATAACCACAAGCATCTGCCAATCCAAGAAATGTGCTGCAGTCTTCTCAGTCAACTACTATTCCTAGACCAGCCAAGAACTTTCCTTACACCATTTGCAACCAGCTCAACATATATCTCCACTTCGCAGTTGGATTGCTTTCTCCACCAACTCGTATTCAGACTCAACCCAATTCAGACCAGATAAACCCCAAACTCTGTAGGCTGCTGTTGTAAGAAAACATGAATGAAATGTTAAGATTTTAACCATACAAATTCACCTCAGTTCACACAAAATCGCAATATCAGTCTATACCGAGAAGTATTCCGACAAAGCTCTGTTGATGTCGCTATTATTATTATCGCCACCAGTTCGAGCTCAACATCAAAACAACCCAGATCTGCTATTGATCCACTTACATAGATCAATAATATGATTCCTACAACTCAGTAATCAAATTTCGTGTTTTCCTTCTTTGCTTTTGCAAGTTTTACCTTCACTTGCTCATGAGAAGTGTCTGACTTCACAATTCAGTATCCAATGCCACCAAAAACTAAACATGAATAAAGCAACATTGACTGACATCCAGTACTTCCGCCAAGCTTGCAGATGACACAAACATTATTATCACTTGCCAATTCCGCCACATCCTTGGTTGTACACCCTTGCAATATTCCTGACTGACTCCTCCTCCTCCACAAACCTTGAAATTAAGCTTCCCTCCATCCTGATGACCCAAAAATGTAATCAGAATAATTTCATACAGGACAACCAACTAAAACAACACCAGAAAATGGCAACCAACATGCCGGTAAGTAGAATAGATCATATTTACCTCTTCGGGTTCCACGGGAACTGTACCCCCTGCTCTAATCTCTTCCTGTTCCAGAGAGAGATCCATTTCCAAGATTTTCCTTTCATCTCCAACACCCCTAAGCTTACTTTCAGTGCAATGACCACTCTTTGGAACTCATTGCAGCTCACCGCTGGATCCTTTCCTGCACCATTTCTATCTCCAAATGAAGCTGCCATCATTCCCTGCAATGTTCATCTACTCGCAGTACCCAAACTCCACCAAGCGTGACTCAAACTCAGATTAACCTCCATCTCACCAGCATACCATTTCATAGCCAAACATTCATACAGACTCAGCATCATCCCCTCTCAGCATACTCAACCCACAACAAACTTGCATCACTTTCTTCACTTCCTTCTCAATTTCAGACAAATGCACCACCATTCAGTTCCTTGCTCTCCATCTGGTTCAACAAGAACAACATCAATATATTCTAGTTCAAACCCATCTCCACAATTCAAACACTGAGCACAACCCTAATTTATGTATCAACTGTTCATCACCATCTGTATCTTAACTTCAAAATCACAGCAACTCTTCAAGACCTCTAATTCCTTCATTTCAGCTTCATTTCCTTGACAGATTACTTGGATCTTAGTGAAGACCATGTACACCGATTACTCACATATTTCGCTCGAAACTTGATTTCCAGACAAACCCATCTTTTAATTCTTCTTCTTCAGTTCTAGAATCACCCCAGATTACTTTAGTTGTCTTAAAATCCTCCTCTGAGATTCACAGCGAACCCTAAATTCAATTTCTGCCATTAATGACCACCATCATCTTCGTCACTGCCACATCAACCATCGATCACTTCTACAAATTGATTCTCGGCTTCAAACCCTAACTCTCTCGATCTGTAATTTGCAGCATCAATCATCTTCCATCACCAGAACAATCAAACCCATATTCAATTCGTTCTCAATCATCCATGGCTGCAACTAAATTCAATTTCATCACAGGAATCCCATCAACTCTTCTCATCTTTATTCTCTGTTAACAAAACCAATAAATCAGATCTATTATCCTAGTATGCATCTAGTAGATATGATTTGTTAATATTAATTGGAAGTTGAGAGTAAACTGAAAGTCATCCTGTAGATCTGGTGAATGCAGGAGGATGAAGGAGGATGAGGCAAGAAGATAGCCGCAGCTAGAGAAAGAAAGAGAAAAAAGAGAAAGGGAAAGTGAAAGTGAGATGAAAAATGTCTTTGGGTTTTGGATAAATTTTTGAACGGTGGATTGAACGGTGGATGAAGAAGGTAAAGAAGGTCATACAGATTGTGAAAATATTTAGATTCGCTTTTATGTTTTCTTTTTGCTTCTCCGCTTTCTATTTATGTTTCCGGTTTGAATTTTGACTACTCACATAAGTCATGATGTAATTACGACTAGTCATACAAGTCATGAAGTATTACGACTAGTTCAAACTGGTAAACTCATATTACAAAAAAAATATTAAGGGACGGTGTAGCTTCGCTTTAGGATGCTCATACGTATTGAGAAGTTGTGTGTTTCTCTTTGTGCTAGTTCAAACTCGTGTATTCGATTTTATTATCAACTTTCGATATGAAAAAAATCTAAAAAATATATTAATAAATTTAAGATATTATTATCGACCTTCGGTTATAAAAAAAATTCCAAAAATATTTAGGAATGAAGCAGAAAAAATAAGAAAGTGTGTTTTCTTTGTGCTTTCTCTTTGTGCTTCCGGTTTGAATTTCGACTAGTCACATAAGTCATGAAGTAATTACGACTAGTCATACGGGTTATGAAGTATTTTTAGTTCAAACTGGTAAACTCAAATTACAAAAAAAATATTAAGGGACAGTGTAGCTTCGCTTTAGGATGCTCATACGTATTGAGAAGTTGTGTGTTTCTCTTTGTGCTAGTTCAAACTCGTGTATTTGATTTTATTATCAACTTTCGATATGAAAAAATCCAAAAAATATATTAATAAATTTAAGATATTATTATCGACCTTCGTTTATAAAAAAAATTCCAAAAGTATTTGGGAATGAAGCAGAAAAAATAAGAAAGTGTGTTTTCTGTGTGCTTCCGGTTTGAATTTCGACTAGTCACATGGGTCGTGAAGCAATTTTGACTAGTCATACACGTAATGAACTTCAAATGTGGTATAACGACGTACGAAATATGAACCAAGAAGCTTCGGGTGGGTTCTATCTTCAAACTTAGAAGGATACATTATCGAAATCGATAAATATGAAGCTCCGTGTCGATTCGAACTTCAAATATGGTATAACAGCATACATACTATGAACCAAGAAGCTCCGGATGGGTGCTAACTTCAAACTCATCAAGATACATCATCGAAATCGATAAGTATGAAGCTCAATGTCGATTCGAACTTCAAATGTGGTGTAACAGCATACAAACTATGAACCAAGAAGCTCTGGATGAAATCTGACTTCAAACTTAGGAGGATACATCATCGAAATCGATAAATATAAAGCTCAGTGTCGATTCCTGGCCGAAACCTGGCCGCGAGTTGACTACTATAAGTCAGAAACCTGGTAAGAACGACGAATCCATCCATTTACAGGTAAGATTCCTTCAGAATATTCTACGAAACCTTAAACAAACCCTATTTCTGCATATTATATGCATACCAGGCTCCGAGATCGAAACCTGGCCGCGAGTTGGTAGACACATTTTTGTGTCTACGTTGTCCTTAATTTCATGTATTGTTGGTACTCGATTTTTGTACTTATTATGGTATTTTATGTGTTTGTAGGCATTTCTGGGAAATAAACATTATTGGAAAAATCGGCTCGAAAAGTCGTCTGAAGCACCAGAAGGAACGTGTTATTCAGACTCTCACTTGTGGATAAGGGGCGCCCAAATGATAAGGGGTACCCAAAGGATATTTGCACCCAAGCAGCTGATCAGAGACACCCCTCATGGCATCTGCTATTCGCACCCCAGGACCGGATAGGGGGCACCCATCTTCTTCTTCACGAGAAGATATTTGGCGGGAAAAGAAATCTCAATTGTGTGAGATTCTGGTCATGATATTATGGGGATATTTGTGTCTTTAAGACATGATTATCTTTTTACCATGATAGTATGATTTTGTACGTATCTTGAATGGAAGGAAATCGTATACTTTTGGATATTTTCGAAAACAGGGAAGAAATTATTCACGGAATTAATTGAAGATATTCTCTTCATTATTTGGCTCAATTAAATGAGAAGATTTGGATATACCATACAACTCAGAAGACGTGTGAAAATGGAGAGGAAATATTCCCGTGAAATACTTTCATTAACTGCAAAGATCTTTTGGAGTAATTGAGATGATTGTCGACCAAAGATTGGCTTCACAGTATAAATAAGAGTGTCTTGGGTATCAGTAAGGAGATGGAGAGTTTGGGGATCGTTTAGAGTAAACCCGGTTTAATCATGATTTTCTCTCATTTCATCACGTGTAAACACTTTTGAGCAATGAAAAATTATTCTGAGTGTGTTTCCAATATGCGGAGCTAAACCCAATCCTTGGGGCTATGGAGGAAGCCGTTGTTTCGGTAAAAGTGATATATTTTTATTAATTAATTACAACAACTCTATTATGATTTTTGCATTTAACTAAAAATTATTGTTTATATGATTTTGATTAGTTAGGTGTATTTTCTCTTGATAGAATATGCTTGCTTTAGGGATTTGGTATTCTATGCTTGGATTAACATCTATTATTTTGGAAATCTACATGTCTAGGAAATATTATTAGAATCAATCTGAATGTTGAGTTGCATAATTATTGTTTTATTAAATCACTAATATCAACCAATGGTGGAATCCTAGTCCTATTCCCTCCATAATTTTCACAACATCTTTTTAATTTAGTTCGCTATTTTTATTTATTAAAAAAAATCTAAAAATCCGCTTTCACAAGTCTTGAACGAATCATACTACTACAACAACTTTGAAAACACATCACGAGTGGACTACTCTAAGTCAAAAACTTGGTAAGAACGACGAATCCATCCATTTACAGGTAAGATTCCTTCGGAATATTCTACGAAACCTTAAAGAAACCCTATTTCTGTATATTGTTTGCAAACCAGGCTCCGACATCGAAACCTGGCCGCGAGTTGACTACTCTAAGTCAGATACTTGGTAAGAACGACGAATCCATCCATCTACAGGTAAGATTCCTTCGGATTATTCTACGAAACCTTAAACAAACCCTATTTCTGCATATTGTATGCAAACCAGGCTCCGAGATCGAAACCTGGTTAGAACGACGAATCCATCCATTTACATATAAGATTCCTTCAGATTATTCTATGAAACCTTAAACAAACCCTATTTCTGCATATTGTATGCAAACCAGGCTCCGAGATCGAAACTTGTCCGCGAGTTGACTATTCTAAGTCAGAAACCTGGTAAGAACGATTAATCCATCCATTTACAGGTAAGATTCTTTCGGAATATTATATGAAACCTTAAACAAACCCTATTTCTGCGTATTGTAAACCAGGCTCCGAGATCGAAACCTGGCCACGAGTTGACTACTCTAAGTCAAAAACTTGGTAAGAACGACGAATCCATCCATTTACAGGTAAGATTCCTTCTGATTAATCTAAGAAACCGTAAACAAACCCTATTTCTGCATATTGTATGCAAACCAGGCTCCGAGATCGAAACCTGTCCGCGAGTTGACTACTCTAAGTCAGAAACTTGGTAAGAACGACGAATCCATACATTTACATGTAAGATTCCTTCAGATTATTCTACGAAACCTTAAACAAACCCTATTTCTGCATATTGTATGCAAACCAAGCTCCGAAATCGAAACCTGGCCGCGAATTGACTACTCTAAGTCAGAAACCTGGTAAGAACGACGAATCCATCCATTTACAGGTAAGATTCCTTCGGAATATTATACGAAACCTTAAACAAACCATATTTCTGCATATTGTGTGCAAACCAGGCTCCGAGATCGAAACCTGGCCGCGAGTTGACTACTCTAAGTCAAAAACTTGGTAAGAACGACGAATCCATCCATTTACAGGTAAGACTCCTTCGGATTGATCTACGAAACCGTAAACAAACCCTATTTCTGCATATTGTATGCAAACCAGGCTCCGAGATCGAAACCTGTTTGCGAGTTGACAACTCTAACTCAGAAACTTGGTAAAAACGATGAATCCATCCATTTACATATAAGATTCCTTCGGATTATTCTATGAAACCTTAAACAAACCATATTTCTGCATATTGTATGCAAACCAAGCTCCGAGATCGAAACCTGGCCGCGAGTTGACTACTCTATGTCAGAAACCTGGTAAGAACGACGAATCCATCCATCTACAGGTAAGATTCCTTCGGATTATTCTACGAAACCTTAAACAAACCCTATTTCTGCATATTGTATGCAAACCAGGCTCCGAGATCGAAACCTGGTTAGAACGACGAATCCATCCATTTACATGTAAGATTCCTTCGGATTATTCTATGAAACCTTAAACAAACCCTATTTCTGCATATTGTATGCAAACCAGGCTCCGAGATCGAAACTTGTCCGCGAGTTGACTATTCTAAGTCAGAAACCTGGTAAGAACGATTAATCCATCCATTTACAGGTAAGATTCTTTCGGAATATTATATGAAACCTTAAACAAACCCTATTTCTGCATATTGTAAACCAGGCTCCGAGATCGAAACCTGGCCACGAGTTGACTACTCTAAGTCAAAAACTTGGTAAGAACGACGAATCCATCCATTTACAGGTAAGATTCCTTCTGATTAATCTAAGAAACCGTAAACAAACCCTATTTCTGCATATTGTATGCAAACCAGGCTCCGAGATCGAAACCTGTCCGCGAGTTGACTACTCTAAGTCAGAAACTTGGTAAGAACGACGAATCCATACATTTACATGTAAGATTCCTTCAGATTATTCTACGAAACCTTAAACAAACCCTATTTCTGCATATTGTATGCAAACCAAGCTCCGAAATCGAAACCTGGCCGCGAATTGACTACTCTAAGTCAGAACCTGGTAAGAACGACGAATCCATCCATTTACAGGTAAGATTCCTTCGGAATATTATACGAAACCTTAAACAAACCCTATTTCTGCATATTGTGTGCAAACCAGGCTCCGAGATCGTAACCTGGCCGCGAGTTGACTACTCTAAGTCAAAAACTTGGTAAGAACGACGAATCCATCCATCTACAGGTAAGATTCCTTCGGATTATTCTACGAAACCTTAAACAAACCCTATTTCTGCATATTGTATGCAAACCAGGCTCCGAGATCGAAACCTGGTTAGAACGACGAATCCATCCATTTACATATAAGATTCCTTCAGATTATTCTATGAAACCTTAAACAAACCCTATTTCTGCATATTGTATGCAAACCAGGCTCCGAGATCGAAACTTGTCCGCGAGTTGACTATTCTAAGTCAGAAACCTGGTAAGAACGATTAATCCATCCATTTACAGGTAAGATTCTTTCGGAATATTATATGAAACCTTAAACAAACCCTATTTCTGCGTATTGTAAACCAGGCTCCGAGATCGAAACCTGGCCACGAGTTGACTACTCTAAGTCAAAAACTTGGTAAGAACGACGAATCCATCCATTTACAGGTAAGATTCCTTCTGATTAATCTAAGAAACCGTAAACAAACCCTATTTCTGCATATTGTATGCAAACCAGGCTCCGAGATCGAAACCTGTCCGCGAGTTGACTACTCTAAGTCAGAAACTTGGTAAGAACGACGAATCCATACATTTACATGTAAGATTCCTTCAGATTATTCTACGAAACCTTAAACAAACCCTATTTCTGCATATTGTATGCAAACCAAGCTCCGAAATCGAAACCTGGCCGCGAATTGACTACTCTAAGTCAGAAACCTGGTAAGAACGACGAATCCATCCATTTACAGGTAAGATTCCTTCGGAATATTATACGAAACCTTAAACAAACCATATTTCTGCATATTGTGTGCAAACCAGGCTCCGAGATCGAAACCTGGCCGCGAGTTGACTACTCTAAGTCAAAAACTTGGTAAGAACGACGAATCCATCCATTTACAGGTAAGACTCCTTCGGATTGATCTACGAAACCGTAAACAAACCCTATTTCTGCATATTGTATGCAAACCAGGCTCCGAGATCGAAACCTGTTTGCGAGTTGACAACTCTAACTCAGAAACTTGGTAAAAACGATGAATCCATCCATTTACATATAAGATTCCTTCGGATTATTCTATGAAACCTTAAACAAACCATATTTCTGCATATTGTATGCAAACCAAGCTCCGAGATCGAAACCTGGCCGCGAGTTGACTACTCTATGTCAGAAACCTGGTAAGAACGACGAATCCATCCATCTACAGGTAAGATTCCTTCGGATTATTCTACGAAACCTTAAACAAACCCTATTTCTGCATATTGTATGCAAACCAGGCTCCGAGATCGAAACCTGGTTAGAACGACGAATCCATCCATTTACATGTAAGATTCCTTCGGATTATTCTATGAAACCTTAAACAAACCCTATTTCTGCATATTGTATGCAAACCAGGCTCCGAGATCGAAACTTGTCCGCGAGTTGACTATTCTAAGTCAGAAACCTGGTAAGAACGATTAATCCATCCATTTACAGGTAAGATTCTTTCGGAATATTATATGAAACCTTAAACAAACCCTATTTCTGCATATTGTAAACCAGGCTCCGAGATCGAAACCTGGCCACGAGTTGACTACTCTAAGTCAAAAACTTGGTAAGAACGACGAATCCATCCATTTACAGGTAAGATTCCTTCTGATTAATCTAAGAAACCGTAAACAAACCCTATTTCTGCATATTGTATGCAAACCAGGCTCCGAGATCGAAACCTGTCCGCGAGTTGACTACTCTAAGTCAGAAACTTGGTAAGAACGACGAATCCATACATTTACATGTAAGATTCCTTCAGATTATTCTACGAAACCTTAAACAAACCCTATTTCTGCATATTGTATGCAAACCAAGCTCCGAAATCGAAACCTGGCCGCGAATTGACTACTCTAAGTCAGAAACCTGGTAAGAACGACGAATCCATCCATTTACAGGTAAGATTCCTTCGGAATATTATACGAAACCTTAAACAAACCCTATTTCTGCATATTGTGTGCAAACCAGGCTCCGAGATCGTAACCTGGCCGCGAGTTGACTACTCTAAGTCAAAAACTTGGTAAGAACGACGAATCCATCCATCTACAGGTAAGATTCCTTCGGATTATTCTACGAAACCTTAAACAAACCCTATTTCTGCATATTGTATGCAAACCAGGCTCCGAGATCGAAACCTGGTTAGAACGACGAATCCATCCATTTACATATAAGATTCCTTCAGATTATTCTATGAAACCTTAAACAAACCCTATTTCTGCATATTGTATGCAAACCAGGCTCCGAGATCGAAACTTGTCCGCGAGTTGACTATTCTAAGTCAGAAACCTGGTAAGAACGATTAATCCATCCATTTACAGGTAAGATTCTTTCGGAATATTATATGAAACCTTAAACAAACCCTATTTCTGCGTATTGTAAACCAGGCTCCGAGATCGAAACCTGGCCACGAGTTGACTACTCTAAGTCAAAAACTTGGTAAGAACGACGAATCCATCCATTTACAGGTAAGATTCCTTCTGATTAATCTAAGAAACCGTAAACAAACCCTATTTCTGCATATTGTATGCAAACCAGGCTCCGAGATCGAAACCTGTCCGCGAGTTGACTACTCTAAGTCAGAAACTTGGTAAGAACGACGAATCCATACATTTACATGTAAGATTCCTTCAGATTATTCTACGAAACCTTAAACAAACCCTATTTCTGCATATTGTATGCAAACCAAGCTCCGAAATCGAAACCTGGCCGCGAATTGACTACTCTAAGTCAGAAACCTGGTAAGAACGACGAATCCATCCATTTACAGGTAAGATTCCTTCGGAATATTATACGAAACCTTAAACAAACCATATTTCTGCAAATTGTGTGCAAACCAGGCTCCGAGATCGAAACCTGGCCGCGAGTTGACTACTCTAAGTCAAAAACTTGGTAAGAACGACGAATCCATCCATTTACAGGTAAGACTCCTTCGGATTGATCTACGAAACCGTAAACAAACCCTATTTCTGCATATTGTATGCAAACCAGGCTCCGAGATCGAAACCTGTTTGCGAGTTGACAACTCTAACTCAGAAACTTGGTAAAAACGATGAATCCATCCATTTACATATAAGATTCCTTCGGATTATTCTATGAAACCTTAAACAAACCATATTTCTGCATATTGTATGCAAACCAAGCTCCGAGATCGAAACCTGGCCGCGAGTTGACTACTCTATGTCAGAAACCTGGTAAGAACGACGAATCCATCCATCTACAGGTAAGATTCCTTCGGATTATTCTACGAAACCTTAAACAAACCCTATTTCTGCATATTGTATGCAAACCAGGCTCCGAGATCGAAACCTGGTTAGAACGACGAATCCATCCATTTACATGTAAGATTCCTTCGGATTATTCTATGAAACCTTAAACAAACCCTATTTCTGCATATTGTATGCAAACCAGGCTCCGAGATCGAAACTTGTCCGCGAGTTGACTATTCTAAGTCAGAAACCTGGTAAGAACGATTAATCCATCCATTTACAGGTAAGATTCTTTCGGAATATTATATGAAACCTTAAACAAACCCTATTTCTGCATATTGTAAACCAGGCTCCGAGATCGAAACCTGGCCACGAGTTGACTACTCTAAGTCAAAAACTTGGTAAGAACGACGAATCCATCCATTTACAGGTAAGATTCCTTCTGATTAATCTAAGAAACCGTAAACAAACCCTATTTCTGCATATTGTATGCAAACCAGGCTCCGAGATCGAAACCTGTCCGCGAGTTGACTACTCTAAGTCAGAAACTTGGTAAGAACGACGAATCCATACATTTACATGTAAGATTCCTTCAGATTATTCTACGAAACCTTAAACAAACCCTATTTCTGCATATTGTATGCAAACCAAGCTCCGAAATCGAAACCTGGCCGCGAATTGACTACTCTAAGTCAGAAACCTGGTAAGAACGACGAATCCATCCATTTACAGGTAAGATTCCTTCGGAATATTATACGAAACCTTAAACAAACCCTATTTCTGCATATTGTGTGCAAACCAGGCTCCGAGATCGTAACCTGGCCGCGAGTTGACTACTCTAAGTCAAAAACTTGGTAAGAACGACGAATCCATCCATTTACAGGTAAGACTCCTTCGGATTGATCTACGAAACCGTAAACAAACCCTATTTCTGCATATTGTATGCAAACCAGGCTCCGAGATCGAAACCTGTTTGCGAGTTGACAACTCTAACTCAGAAACTTGGTAAAAACGATGAATCCATCCATTTACATATAAGATTCCTTCGGATTATTCTATGAAACCTTAAACAAACCATATTTCTGCATATTGTATGCAAACCAAGCTCCGAGATCGAAACCTGGCCGCGAGTTGACTACTCTATGTCAGAAACCTGGTAAGAACGACGAATCCATCCATTTACAGGTAAGATTCCTTAGGATTATTCTATGAAACCTTAAACAAATCCTATTTCTGCATATTGTATGCAAACCAGGCTCCGCGATCGAAACCTGGCCGCGACTTGACTACTATAAGTCAAAAACTTGGTAAGAACGACGAATCCATCCATTTACATGTAAGATTACTTCGGATTATTCTACGAAACCTTAAACAAACCCTATTTCTGCATATTGTATGGGTACCAGGTTCCGAGATCGAAACCTGGCCGGTAGTTGACTACTATAAGTCAAAAACTTGGTAAGAACGACGAATCCATCCATTTACAGATAAGATTCCTTCGGAATATTTTACGAAACCTTAAAAATTTGTAAAGATGAACCCTTTACATTTAAGATTCCATCAGAATATTCTCTGAAACCTTAAACAAACCCTCTTCTGGATATTTCTACCCAATTTCGAAAAGCCTAAATTTCTCAAATTTAGTGGGGGGTGTTAGAGAAAATAGTTTTTAGCAGAAGTGAGAAAAATTTAGCCAAACTGAAGACCAAAATTATTTTTAGCTGAAGTGAGAAATCTTTTAGCAGAAGTGAATAAAATTTAGCAGAAGTGCTTATAACTCTACGACAACTGTTGTAAAGGTTGTCAATAGTGATGACCTTTTTTTTTGCAGAGGTGAATAAAATTGAAGCATCCATTACAAAAAATATTACATAAGTGCTTTGTCATTGTAGAATGTATGTGATTGTTTACAGAGAAGGCTTCGCGCAGTTTGCGGCTCAGTCAACTGAGCATTATTTTTGAACATTATATTTTGTTTTACAACTCTTATAAAGGGTTGTCATAAAGTTAGTATATTAAAGAACCACAAATTTGACAGAACTTGTGATAGTGTAGGAATGGTTAGTGGTGTAGGCTTCCATGCAGGAGGCCGAGGATCAAATCCCCCAACCTTATTTTCTAACATTCTATATTTTTACTTCAACAACACTTATAAGTGTTGTTATACATTTTTATTAAAAAAAACACAAAAAAGCAAAACTAGACATCCATGCAGTAGGTTTATGTTCGAATCTCCTCCTTTAACACTATTTTTCATTATCATATTTTGGTGTTCTTCAACAATTCTTGTGAGAATTGCGATAGGCTAAGTCACCACCTTTATGGAACAAAGTTGTCATAGCTAAATGTCGTCACAATTCTTTTGCTTAAGGAGTTGTCGTTTGTTTTCTTAGCGCAACCCCTTGTTCCTAAGGGTTGGTAGTGAGGATATACGACAACTCTTCCTTTGAAACTAGTTGTAAAACATAGGACTTTCTACGATGTTTAGTAAAGAGTTGTAAAACTCCAGTTGTAGATGTATATTTTTCCCAAAATGCTAAAAGTTATGGAAGAAATATCTCACCAACCTCTTAATCGTTCCTTTCGTTTTTTTTATAACTCTCTACATGGCCTAATAACCTATTTATATAAGTTACAAACATGTCCCGAAGAATCCTAATCGGTTAGGAAAACCCTTCCCAAAAGACTAATACAAAGTAGGAAGTATACCGACCCAAAAGTCATTTGTGAATCAAGTTACGCCGGTACACGTACTGGGTACATGTACCCTCCTTTGGTTCACAAATCCAGGAACTTTTTGGTACCCATACCTGGTATGCGTACCCTTCTCGGTTCACGAGTTCCTGAATTTTATGGTACACGTACTGGGTACGCGTACCTTCAGTTTGTGAACTGAAATTAAGTCTTCAATACTCAACATATATGAATGTCATGTCAATACATCATAAAGATAGAGCATGAAAATTGGCGTGGTATATATTGGAACTTATGACAGGCTAATTAACAAAATCATTACGCAGGGGGGTACACTTTCAATTGGACCATCGTTACTACATTAACAGTAACAGTAGACATAGACCTAAACAGTTAAGCCATTACTTTGGTAAACTTCTAAATACTTGCAACAAAAAACAGACTTTCTTAAGCTCATTCTTTAGCTCTTAATAGTTCTTGATGCTGTTGCAGCAATAGTCCGGTTGTCGTCTTCGGCTAATATATGTCGTCTTAAGCAGTTAAGTTTACATGTAATGCACCCATATTGGTATTCCCAAGAAGGAATGAATCCACAGTGAAGAAGTCGCTGGCATGAATGCATTACCAATTTCTTGCCATACAAAAGCACAACACATAAACAAAAAATTGTTAAAAGAGAATGCTGAATTAAGACTTGGATGTCAACAAGTTTGAGTCCGACTGCAAAAGATCAATGCAGCACCTAAACCCCTATTGCTGAAATTTCTAAGAGGTTATGGTGTAGAAAGATTACTCTGCAAAAATGGAGGAAAAATAGAGAAAGATTAAACAACAAAATATTCCATAATAAATGGAAGAAAAATGTACCAGAAAAGATCGAGTATGCGACGAACACAATCTTGGTTGAGCTCCAGGTCTAAAGCTCACTACATATTTCTTGTTATTCTTGAATCATTCGTAGAACTAATTGTGAAACAGAAGAGAAAAGGTGAAGAAACAAGAAAGTGAAAGACGGGAAGATTTTATAAGATCCGAATCCGACGGACGAGAAATATTTGATAGCTAACATACTTAAATCAACGGTCCAAGCTCAATTAGAAAATTTCAGAAATTTACGCAAAAGTCAAACGCATTTTCTTCCAAATCTCTTTCAAAGTTCCCTTATAAGGGTAACACTTGTGTCATTTCTTTACTTGCTTGTGTCCTATAAAACAGAAAGGAGATCTCCATTTTTGTCCGTTCCTTATTCTCTTCCTTAAAATATTGAAAACTAAAAAGAGAAAGAATCCATCTTATGATCGTGTCATAAATAAGAACAAGGCACCACCAGCTTTTGTCTTCTTAAAAGGCATTGCGCCGTAGTTCAGTTACACAAAAAAAACTACATATAGGGTTCTCTCGAAGGTTCTTTGGATTTGTACCTCAAAGGATCTGAAAGTTCTTTGGATTTGTAGCTCAAAGGATCTAAAACAATGAGAATCTTATCATCATTCGTTGAGAAAGGTTCTCGATTTTATAAAGATCATCCTCGTTATTTCAAGATACTTGTTGTAGCCGCAGTCAGGTTCTCTACGATCAATACTAACTTTCAATCCATCTTCGTTTGTTTGTTTTTTTGTTTTTTAGATTTGAAGATTTTTTCTCATCGTACTATTTTTCTTGTTGTGGTAATATTGGTTATACGAATATATATTAGTTTTGGGGTTTCATTAAACTTCTGAATCGTACTAGCGATTCAGAAGTTTAGAATAGATCGTAAAAGTAGTCGTCAGAAGTCAGAAATTTAAAAAATAAATAAGTCGCTTCCGTATATATATATATTTTTTGTTTCTAGTCTTAGAGGTGTATCCAAATACCCTTTTAAAGTTGATTATGATCAATTAGGTGCCTGTAAAAAAATAGGTTAATGGATGAAAAATATACATGTTGACATCGATTGCATGTGTGTTGCTCATTGAAACTGAGACGGATGCAAAACCTCAATTGCATCAGTCTGAGTGGAAGGTCCATATTAATCTTGGGTAGAGATGCATCAGGAGTCCAGACTCCAGGCATTCCAATGTTGGAATCTTGCAACAATAAACAGCACGTTAGTCCAGAGACTCCAGGCATTTCATTGTTGTGTTGTGTATGTTTTTTAGGTAGTAGATTGCATATCTTGCTCTTAGTTACTCGTTGAAGGAATTACGGAAATCAAAGGAGACTAAAAATATATAGTTAGGTACCTAGTTATTGGTTTTGTAGTGAGTTAAAAAGTCATGGTCCATCCTCGAAAACTAGTTATCCAGGCAGTAGATTTATCAACACAGCAATTTCACCGAATGCATGAATAAGTTTTGAAGTTCAAAACTTATTAAAAAATCAAAAAGAGATTGAAGTTCAAAAGTACTAAACTGCATAATAAAATGAGATTTGTCTTAACATACAATTGATGCATGCCGGTGCATATGCACCGGGTTAAGAGCTTGTAGATTAGAATAACATTGACTAGTTAACTGGTAGAAGATATAGCTGGATACGTGTGACTACCTTAGTTCGCTCTATTCTACCATCTCATTTTTACTTTGACTTGTCATTACAGTGGTGGTAGTCTTCTGGCCTACTCTAGTTCAAACTCGTCGTCCCATCATGTGACTGGCGATTCAGAGTCCAAAAAGAAAAGAATTGTAGTGCTTGGAACTGGATGGGGAGCCTCGAGTTACTTGAAGAATCTTGATTTAGCCTCCTATGATGTTCAGGTGGTGGCACCTCGTAACTATTTTGCGTTCACCCCATTATTACCAAGTGTCACATGTGGCACAGTGGAAGCACGCAGTATTGTCGAGCCAATTCGCAACATTATTAAGCGGGTAAATGACTTACAGCAATTTTGATCCATTCTTTTGTATGTCACATTAGATTACCAATATTCTTAATTTGTTGCCTTCAACATTTTGCAGCTTAACTGCCATCAGGAGGTAAATACTGATTTCCTTGATTTTATTTGATTCCAGGGGGGAGAGTCAGCTACATTTTGGGAAGCTGAATGTTTTAAGATTGATGCAAAAGAAAAGAAGGTACACTGTCGGCCTGTTCAAAAGTCAGAATCAAAAGACAAGGAAGAAATTATTATGGATTATGACTACTTGATTGTAGCAGTGGGAGCTCGTGTAAATACGTTCAACACTCCGGGTGTTGAGGAGAACTGCCACTTTTTGAAGGTAAATCTAATGCCACCATGTCTCTTTAACTTTTTCGGATATAAGACTTAGAGCTTGTTGATTTGTCACTTCTACAATATTGGACTTAAAGTTATCATTTTGAGATGTTTTTGGAACATGTGGTTCTAAAAGTGTATTTTGAAGAAACAAACCAAGTAAATCTTCATGCAGGAAGTAGAGGATGCTCAGAGAATCCGCAGGAGTGTGATTGATTGTTTCGAAAAAGCCAGCCTTCCCAATATAAGTGAGGAAGAGAAGAAGAAGCACCTTCATTTTGTAGTTGTTGGAGGTGGTCCAACAGGTGTGGAGTTTGCTGCATCGCTTCATGACTTCGTCAAGGAAGATATAAGCAGATTATACCCTAAAGTTAAAGATTTTGTGAAAATCACACTTCTTGAGGCAGGGGATCACATTTTGACCATGTAAGAAAGCTTAGGAGATACTTGTATATCCTACAATGGTGTATCGATTAGACATCTATTTAGTTTAGAGTATATGGTGGAAAAATATCTGACAGCAGATTACTTAAATTGTTTTTTTTTATTTCTGATTTTGCAGGTTTGACAAGAGAATCACTGCTTTTGCTGAAGAGAAGTTCAAGAGAGATGGTATTGATCTGAAGACCGGGTCTATGGTCGTGGAAGTAACTAATAATGCCATTCGTACAAAAGAAAGGTCAAGTGGAGAGGTATCTTCAGTACCTTACGGAATGGCTGTCTGGTCAACTGGTATCGGAACCCGACCTTTGATTTCTGAATTCATGCAGCAGATTGGTCAGGTATGTGCTCTACAACGTCCAGCTTTTTCCTTGATGTTTTTGCTATGAGTATCTTCTGATTCAGGAACTAATGGACATACTTATCTCAGACAACCAGGCGTGTTTTAGCAACTGATGAGTGGCTACGAGTCCAGGGAAGTGATTGCATTTATGCCCTTGGTGATTGTGCATCTATTAATCAGCGAAGAATCATGGTATTGGGCTACCTTTTAGCTTATTTCCATTTTCCTGTGCTATGAATATTGCAAATTAATTAACAAACTTCACCAAGCATATGATTTTCTCGGTTTACGCCTTTATGGTAACTTCAAAATGCTGCAAAGAAAATGTGAAATATTATCAGACTGCTTAGATTAGACCCATACTTAACCAATTAACTGTGATCAGGTGGAACTTTTAAGAATAATATAAATTTTTTATACATCAGCTAATTATGTTCTTTTGTTATTGCTTTCTGATCTTAGGAAGACATAGCGGTAATATTCAGTAAGACGGACAAAGATAATTCTGGTAAATTAACTGTTAAACAATTCCAAGATGTCATTACCGATATATGTGAAAGGTACCCGCAAGTGAAGCTCTATTTGAAGAATAAAAAGTTGAAAGGTATCTCTGACCTTCTGAAAGATTCTGAAGGGAAGAATAATAGTACTGAGTTGGATATTGAAAAGTTCAAGTCAGCTCTTTCCCAAGTAGATTCAGAGATGAAAATGCTTCCTGCAACTGGTCAGGTGAGTTTTGAGTGTTCAATGGCTATATCGGGTCTGTAATTTGAACCAGAAGATACATAGGTACCTTCTTACATTGAAACCCAAATGTCTTCACATATATAATCTTTTTTGTGTTTGTAGGTTGCTGCTCAAGAAGGAGTATATCTGGCTAACTGTTTCAACCAGATGGCTGAGCGCGAAAAGAATCCAGTAGGCCCTCCTAGAATCAGGGGTGAAGGACGTCACAGGTTCCATCCATTTAGGTATGATCTAACTTCCTTACAAAAACACATTTTGTATTCAATTCTGATTGAGTTGTCGTGAGACTCGTGACTGCAAGGGATTCTGATGCTATTGGTTTTTTTTTTTTTTACATTATAACAGGTACAAACATTTGGGGCAGTTTGCTCCACTTGGAGGAGAGCAAACAGCAGCACAACTACCTGGTGATTGGGTTTCGATTGGTCACAGTTCTCAGTGGCTTTGGTATTCTGTTTATGCAAGGTACGCCATCCATCTTGGTGGAAACTACACTGATTACATTTTACGAAAACTGAACACTCTAATGTTTATGCAATTCCTAGAAGTGTTGAAGCTCGACTAGGAAAATTGCAGCGGAAACCTATCCAATGTGTCAAATGCAAACTAAAGTTTGCTATTCAATTCACTTAACATTGTTATTTTCTTTCCTTTGTGAAATTCAGCAAGCAAGTAAGTTGGCGTACTAGGACGATGGTGGTGTCTGACTGGATGAGGCGGTTCATTTTCGGGAGGGACTCAAGTCGTATTTGAAAACACACACAAGTTACTAGAAGAAAAATCTCCAACTAAAAAGATTGAATTGTCACAGTTCTTGATACTTCATTTATTTATTTTTGACATAATGAAACTATTACCAAAATTTTGTTCTCGTTGATTTAATATTTTGGCTTAACAGCAGTTAAGTTATATCCAAATTATATGTTTTATTAAATAACGCATCCGAGGGTATATTCTTCAGAAAAAATCTCGAATTGAATCATGGCCATAACCAGTATGACAATATCTGGATTAGGGGAGGGGAATAGATGTTTTATGTCTATGTCAAAGATCGCTGATACTATTCCTCAATCTTGCATTGATATGTCAGATCTGATTAGCTTCTTTCTTTGCATACAAAAGTGCGACTCGTGAGTCTGAGCTCTGCTGTACGTGCTCTCTAAAACCTCAGAAACCTCCAATGAACTTTTTTGCTTTGCCTTCCGTAGGTAGTTTTGAAGAATCAACAAAAAAATACATCACGTCTCTCTATCTGGATCTTTGGGAGTTCTTCAATAACCAAAAGAAAAACATAGAGGATTGAAACTGATTATATGTATGTCTTCTGAATTTCTTTCTTAATCATACTAACAATTTGATGGCAAACAGGTTATATTTTACTTGGACATTTGTACTAAAACTTTCGAGTGATGTGCGACCATGGTATGGTTGCGCCATGCATCTGTGCATCGGAAGCGGACACTGTGCAATTATTGGAGCATCCTAGGCAGTAATGGTTTGCTAAGAGAATTGAAAAGAAAAATCCTAGAAGATGTGATGTTAGTTTGAAAGAAAAATCCTGTGGTAAAAGACCATACGTTATTGTACTGTTTGACGGATGAGTGATCTGTCTTAATACTGGGCTAGAATGGGGGACCTCATGATCATCTCCATCTCAGTCTGAGCAGAGATATGCTATAGCCTCAATAATGCATGCAGTTATTGATTCTCATCAATTCTAAATTTAGCCGTGAATTAATTGTTGCAGATTTGATTATATTTGGAGTATGCATCTGACCGGTGAGTTCAAGAGTTTAATGCGAAACAGTGTATATTTGTGGTATTTCATTGCACCTTTTAGTTTTCCTATGAACAGTCAAAGTATATTTGGTCAGTTTAAATGCGTAAATGTGCAACTAATCCAGGATTTACCAACCTAAGACATCTCATGGTACACCTCCTGCCTCCTGGATGTATGTGTCTAATCATATACATTTAAGGGTGTAAAAGATGGCATCTAGAGCTTTTAGAACTGTTCCCCTGCCTCTTTCATGCTTTTATTCTCCGTAACATTTGTTCGGCACTTCATTTTTTTTATTTATTACTGATTAAAAGAAGAAAAATAAATGCAGAAAGGAAAAAAAAAAAGTACGTGGTTTGGGATATGTCAAAATAGTGAAGGGTTTAGGTGGTCCTAGAACCAAAACAACTATCTGATTGCCATGGAGGTGTATTCAGTTTGCAACTTACCCATTCTATCATAAATATTATGATAAGATTGACATAAGCATAAATGCCAACTAAATGTCATAAGGATCAGGATTACGATTTCAGATTTCACCTATCACAAAAATATCAATGTCTGGAATACGTACGTTTGGTAAATATCACATTCTAATAATACGCAAACCATGCCATGCTGCATCAACCGTAAAACCAAAAAAAAACAGTACTTTGGTAATTCCATTTTTATCCCTCTTGCACCCATGGGACCTTGATGAACAGACAGACAGGCAGGCAGAATGAAGAGAGGAAGTGAGAGAAAGAAAGAGTTGATGGTTTGCGTGGCTATTGGTTATCTAACAGTCCTATTATGAAAGAAGGGAGTTGGGATATGTTGTTGTAAGAATGATTAAGTCATTTATTTGCAAACCAACAAAAACTAGGAAGGTTCAACGAAACATCGGCTTTTCGAATTTATAGAGTAGGAACAAAAATGAGTGATCCTTCTAAAAACTACTACTGACTCCCCCAAAAAACTGCAACCCAACATCAGCTCCATTGGTCACCTATCCTTTCCTCAACTCTTCCTAGCCTGCCGAGAGAGATACTAATATCCCACTCCTGCCAAACTTATGCTTCATTTCATGGCCAGGCTTTCATGTTATAAGGTCATTGTTCCTTATGTACTTGGCATTACAGTTCCAATATTGCCCTTGACCGAAAAGAGTAACGACAATATACTCGTTTAGCATCACATAATAATTACTCCCTCCGTTTCTAATTAATAGGCTGGTTTTGTTTTTAAATAAAATTAAGGAAATTAAGAGAACTAATCATTGAAAGTGGTCCTCATGATACTTACATAAAAGAAGTGAAGTGAAATGATCCCATGACACTTGTCATCAAAAGAAGTAAAGTGAAATGGTCCACACGACACTTGTCTTCAAAAGAAGTTGAGAGAAAAGTGGTCCCAAAACTATTTTTTTGAAACATCTATTTATAGAAACCAGCCTATTATTTAGGAACGGATGGAGTACATGTTTTAATCATTTTTAGACGCAAAACAATGGTTAACCTGCAAAAAAAGTCGATGGACTGAATTATTCAGTTATTGTTGGCGACTTGCTGGATATTTCTTATCGATGAGTTTGATTAATAACGTTTGTCAATTTTAGTTAGGAGGTTTCGTCCATAATCAGGGAAGACTATATATTTGAAAAGTTATGAACTTCCTAACCAAAATTTTATCACCTCGTATATCCGAAATCAGATAAAACAACAACTACAAAGAATATCTCTTAGGTCTAATAAAACAACAAGTCATCAGCAACATCAAAGAATAGCTCTTTTGAAGGCAAAGAATATTTCTGTACAAGTTAAGTTTCATGTTTCATCCATCGATCTCATGCATTTCTACATTGCACCAAATCCCAACAGATGATGATCAGATTAGAGCAGTCGTTTGGAATTTCACTCAAGGTTATTTATGTAATTGTACACAATAGTGTCCTATTGTGAGCTTCGCTAAAGTTCCATCCATGTACCCTTCCTGATTTTCATTTTTGAATGAAAATCAATCAGTATAATATCCCCACAAAACAATAACACCCTTCTGTGACAAACTCTTCTCTCACTCTAATATTCATGGAGATGAGAGTTGGAGAAACATCAAATAATGCTCCAAATAATATTCATGACCATCACTACAACCTCAACAGCTTTGACACTACTACTAGTGAAGACGAGCTAGAAATTGAAGAAGAAGAAGATGATGAAGATGAATACGAAGATGAAGAAGAAGAGGAAGAAGAAGACGAACCGAAGAACTTGCATGGACGAAATAAGAAAAGATACGGCAAGAACAATAAAAGCAGTATAGCTGGAACATTATTAGGAAGAGTTTTAGATCCAAGAGCTAAATGGGTACAAGAATGGAATAGAGTTTTTCTACTAGTATGTGCAACAGGATTATTCGTAGATCCTCTATTCTTTTACGCGTTATCGATAAGTGAAACTTGTATGTGTTTGTTCATAGACGGATGGTTTGCCATTACTGTGACTGTTCTTCGTTGCATGACTGATGCTTTGCATGTTTGGAACATGTGGTTACAACTTAAAATGGCTAAAAGATCGTATTCAGGTACTTGGGGTTTAGAAAGAGAGAGCAATGAAATTCATCATAAAATGAATGCTAACAGATCTGTAGCTCTCCGGTATTTGAAAGCCAAGAAGGGGTTTTTCTTTGATCTCTTTGTCATCCTTCCAGTTCCTCAGGTGAGATACGTAAATATTTATTGCGATCATAGTAATTACTTAATCATTTAACCCTTCATTTCTTCATGATACTTTTTGGAAAAAGGTGAATATATGGTAACCCTAAATTAATTTGTTTTTGTTTTTCTGAAAATTAACAAGAAATTAGGTGGTATAATTCCTGACTTTAAATCAAGAAAATTGAAGAGTTGAAAAGGGGTAACAACTAATAAATGATTGTTAATTTGATAAGAAGGTTGAAGATGTTTTTCTAATGTACGTAAGAAATCCAAAAGAAAATGTATTTGCAGGTTGCATTTTGCAGCTTTTATTATGCAGCCCCGCCTTGCTTTTAAGTTCTGACGGAAGTAGCTGAAAAATAGACATGCTATCGGCTATAGCAAATTGATGACCGGTTAAACATAATATTCGTGGGCCGCATAAAGAGATTCTGGCAGTGTGACATCCACGATGATCTCACTCCATACACACATTAAATTAACCATTGAGTACAACGGTTAGCTGGATGACCAAGAACTTCCGGTGCATAATTTTGACAAAATGAAAAATATTTACTCGATAAAAGAGTTCCAAGTTAAATTCTAGCGTTTCAATGAAACCTTCAATTCCGGCGGCCTATTCCAGAAAGAAAAAGATAAATCGAAAGAAAAAAGATAAATCCTTATGCAACTTTTGTGATAGAGGTAATTTTGATAAACTGTCAAAAGAGTACGTACTTTCAGTATCCAGAGAATTTTTTCGAGAGAGATAGAGATAGGTAACTAAAATCCTAAAGAAGTTTTTGTAAGTATTATCTGCAAGTATATTTTGTTTTCATATATCATAGAGAGCTATAGTAAACAAACAAGAGAATAATGTTGTCAGTATCTCAGTTAAGTTTAACCAAGCATTATTCGCTCTCATGTGACTCTTCAGCAGCAGGCATCTTGTTGCAAGTGTTTAAAATAGCTCAATGGCCAGTCAGCTAGCCTAATGATCATGATCACTACTTAATCTTATCCCATTATTATCCTTGGTTTATTTATTTGACAAAGTTAATTTACACAGGTCGTGTTATGGGTAGTAATACCCTCTCTTTTGGACAAAGGATCGACGACAAGGGTGATGACGATATTCTTAATCATGTTCTTGTTCCAGTATCTCCCTAAGATTTATCACTCTGTTTGTTTTCTACGTCGCACACAAAACTTCTCTGGTTACATTTTCGGAACTGTTTGGTGGGGAATTGCACTTAACATGATAGCTTATTTCGTTGCATCACACGTGAGTACCTTTCAACACTAGCTAGCTAGCTAGATTGCATCTTCTTTGATGTTAATTTCATATCAGTACCTAGACATGCATGCTACTTTGTTCTCTGTTCATCATTCCATTGATAATGTGTCAATGTTGATGATCAATCGATGTCAACAGGCGGCAGGTGCATGTTGGTACTTGTTAGGGCTTCAAAGAGCATCAAAATGTCTGAAAGAACAATGTAGAGCCACTGATGGATGTGGGTTAAAGATATTATCATGTGAGGAAGCTGTTTATTATGGTACAAGTGGAATGGTGTTAGGAGATAAAGTAAGATTGGGTTGGGGTGAAAACAGGCATGTTCGGTTTATGTGTCTCGACACTGCCGATAATTTTGGTTATGGTGCGTACAAATGGACTGTTCCTTTAGTTACTAATAATAGCCGCTTGGAGAAAATTCTCTTCCCCATCTTTTGGGGCCTCATGACATTGAGGTAATTATTATACGAGCTTAATATCATTTTCCCTATTTTTTCATTAATTGGTCCGGATCGAATTGAGTAATAATCCTTCATTCGCCTGCAATCATGGTCTTCAGCACATTTGGAAACCTAGAGAGCACAACTGAATGGTTGGAAGTCGTCTTCAATATCATCATTCTAACCAGTGGGCTCATATTGGTGACTATGTTGATTGGAAATATTAAGGTAAATCATTAATTAATAATTCTGAAACATGTGAGCTAGTCTGCCTACTGCCAAGACATAGCATTAAGCAAGTTGCCTAACGCCAATAGTATGTAACATTATATCACCAATCAAATACCGTAAGTTTCATAGCAACAATTAAATTTTTGTATATAATACAGGTATTTTTGCATGCAACCACATCCAAGAAACAAACAATGCAACTGAAGATGAGGAACATGGAGTGGTGGATGAGACGGAGAAAATTGCCACCAGGGTTCAAGCACAGAGTACGTCAATACGAACGTCAAAGATGGGCCGCCATGAGAGGTGTCGATGAGTGTGAGATGATTGCTAACCTCCCTGAAGGTCTCAGAAGAGACATCAAATACCATCTGTGTTTAGACTTGGTTCGACAGGTAACGTTTTTTCATTCTGAACAAATCAGAAATTCCTTTCATGATACATCACATTCTACAAGATAACAAAGGTTAGGCCCATTGCTTGCTTTATCGGAATGGGCCTGGTAAGGGTTCTGATCATTGACCACCCTTATCATTGTTATCAATGGTCACTAAACCCAGCTGTCTTCTACCCCGATTTTCCCATGTGTGAATATGTGAATAATGTCATACAACTTAGATGTTTTCATTTGATAAAATGTCTCATTGTTCATTTATGAATGATTTATTGAGGCACCTATGACGACGCCTCATGTGCAGTGCACCGAATCTGATTTTGAATATCTCATAAGACAAGTTCTACGATGAAGCCCAATAGAGTTAATGGGTTAGCCTAGGGGTGTGTAACGGACGGACGGTTGCGGATTAGGGGTCACCCGTAACCGAACCGTTAAAGTTGCGGATTTGAAAAATTGAACCGTGACCGGCCCAATCACCCGCGGATTTAACCTTTGCGGATCCGCGGATTGTACGGGCCGGTTGCGTATTAACCGCGGATTTGACCTAGTTTTGATTGTACTTGTTGGGCCTAAATTCAGTTAGTGTCTTAACTTAGTTTTGATTGTATTCAGTTAGTTAACTTAGTTTTGATTCTATTTGTTGGGCCTAAATTCAGTTAGTGTTTTAAGGACTTTACTTCTTTCTCTTTGGGCCTAAATTCATTTAGTTAACTAAGTGATCAAAGAACTTCACTTCTTTCTCTTTGGGCCTAGGTTCATACTCAGGTAAGAAAACTTTGCTTCTTTCTACGGTTGCGGTAATCCGCGGTTTTCAAATGACAACCGCAACCGCATCCGCACCGCATGCGGATTTGAGAATCTCACCCGTGTCCGGCCCATACGTCTTGCGTTTTGGGTGAAATCCGCAATTTTGCGGACGGATACGGATTAAATCCGCGGTTCCGGTTTTTATGCTCACCCCTAGGTTAGCCAATTATGAATGCTGAATTCTAATGGTGCCTTGTTTATTCTGCAGATTGTTTGAGCCATATATAGAACAAATGACTAATAGAAATTGGTTTTCAGGTGCCATTGTTTCAACATATGGATGACTTGGTTCTCGAGAACATATGCGACCGTGTGAAATCACTCATTTTCCCGAAGGGTGAAACGGTAAACATATATCTATTCAAAAAACTGAATCATTACCTCAAATTACTTGTCATCTGAAAATTTATAAAGAAAAGTTAATATTAAAAGATAATCCCGATATAATTGAGTGTTCTTGTTACGTGTAGATAACCAAAGAAGGTGATCCAGTTCAAAGGATGTTATTTGTGGTAAGAGGACATCTGCAGAGTAGTCAAGTACTGAGAGACGGAGTAAAGAGTTGTTGTATGTTGGGTCCAGGTAACTTTAGTGGCGATGAGCTATTATCATGGTGCCTTAGACGACCATTTATAGACCGTTTACCTCCTTCCTCATCATCATTGGTGACCCTCGAAACAACAGAAGCTTTTGGTTTAGAAGCGGAAGATGTTAAATATGTGACACAACATTTTAGATATACTTTCGTTAACGAGAAAGTGAAGAGAAGTGCACGATATTACTCTCCCGGGTGGAGAACTTGGGCTGCTGTTGCAATTCAATTAGCTTGGAGGAGGTATAGACATCGGTTGACGCTCACATCATTGTCATTCATACGTCCTAGAAGGCCGTTATCGCGGTGTTCCTCATTAGGAGAAGATAAATTACGACTTTATGCTGCTTTGCTAACTTCTCCTAAACCCAATCAAGATGATTTCTCTTTCTAAACGGGTTCTTCGGTTTATATTCGTTGAACCCGGAATACCTAAATGTATACGTTATTTATAATACTGTGAAATATAAAAGTGTCATTGTTTCATGTATCCAACATTTTGATATCACATCTGCAATTTGCTTATGATACATTTATTATGTTGTCGCTCTCGAACCTGCATTCTTTCATAATGTACAGGTTGATCGGTTACTCTTCTTTTGATTAATTGCATTTTATATTTGAATTTTCTCTTGTACTTCTGACTTCTTGCCATTAGATTGAGAGTCTTTAGGTCCGAGGATGCTTGGGACTTTGTAATGCTTTGAAGTTGGAGAAGCTTCTGTGGGTATACCTCTTGTAAGCCCTCACGAGAGTATAATTCGTCCACTAGGGACACCTAGGGGTTTAAAGGATTGTTTCATTTGCTAAGTGCAACCATATCCTCAATGAAAGAGAGTTGTTGTATTTTTGGTTAGGTGGTTTTTTCGAGGACTAGCAAAACCTAAGTGTGGGGGAATTTGATATGTGTTTAATTTACATGTTTAGAGTGTCAAATTCATACGAATAATTGCTATGATTCTTACATATTATCTTTGTATTACTCTTCTTTTCTATTTTTTGTTTCTTTAGGTGAATAATCCGAAATAAATGGAAATGGTGTTAAAAGGAGCTAAGAAGGGAAAAGGAGTTCATTCCGACATGAAAAGAACAAGTTGGAAGGTGCAAAGACAACTCTTGGATACAAGTTACAGGAAGATTTACGGTTGGGAAAAGCATCCCCAAACCTAACCGTAAAATAGATGAATTCTCACTATAATTTGCATAAGGAGTTACGGCTAGGTCCAATCTAACCGTAAAATAAAGTGAATAGATATAAAAAATTTGGGCATTACCATCTTGTAGAGGAGGAAGATACGAATGCAACCCAAACAGAATGAGGTCAATCGGACATCGTATGAGAAAGTTAAAGCCGAAATGGCGAATAACAAAAAGTGTACATGAATAATTACAGCCAGGTCCAAGAGACTCGGACCCAACCAAAACTATGTGTATTTTGAGACGATTTATTGCCAGAGTTACGACCGAGTTGAGCCCAACCATAACTAGGGTGTTTGGCACGAGTTTGGGCTTCTAAATCAAAGGATACGCGGTCCCTGAAAGATTCTAAAACCTAGACTACGTGAGCACTGTAAAAGAAGACCCTCAAGATATAAAGAAGACATCTTCCACACCTTAGAAACACAATTCTATCTCACATACTATAATCCTATATCAAAATTTAGGGTTTACCCCTTTAGGGAATACCCATTCTCTTTTATAATCATGTGTAGCTAAACCTTTATTGATTAAGGATGAATTCAATGTTCTAGACGTGAAGTTTAATTAGTTGTATAAATCTATTTGAAGTTTTAATCATCATCGTTATTTTACAACATTTAGGGTTTATGATTGGTTTTCTAAATTACTCAAGTGTACAATTGGATTACTCTATTGATCAATCTATTTATAGTAGAAGCTATGAGATAAGTAATTGTCGAATAACTCGCTACACAAGTAGACATTGCGAGACCTTGTAGAGGGATTTTATGGAGCAATTGCGAGTGAAGATAACATCAACAAGTGGACCTTGATCTAAGAGTTCTACTACTGGGATCAAACTAAATTCACAAAGTTTAAAGCATTCGATTGGATTACACCTTGAGTGATCTATTACTTGGCTGTTCGTTAGATAAAATCTGGTAGTCGAGAACTTCCGTGTTAAGTGACAAAAAGAGTTTTGGGGATAACACTGATCTAGTTATTATTTTACGATTGGTGATGAACGATTCTGACAAAAGATAGATAAGTATGCTATGAGAGTTAACGTTTGGTAACAGCGAAGGACTCCTTGACCGTCTTTATTTTATTTGTTATTCTTTTTATTTTACTTTAATTCAATCTTCCTTTGTCTTTTATCTTATTTTGTTGAACTAAATAACATATCAATTACACATATTTTTATGGGAACGATCCTTACTACCGCTATATTATTATTTAATTAGTGGGAAATACTTTGAGTAATTTGTTGCACTTACGACACGCATCAATACCAATCTACCTCTAATAGATAAGCCTATTTGATTTTCATTTAGATCAAAGATCAAGGATTGGAAATCTGTTTGAAATAGACCAAGCTAGCAAACCTCACAAATCCGGGATACTAACTCACTTAGATTAGAACCCTTGATCATTTACCACCTCTCAGGAACAATCTTCAACTTATCAATTGAGAATAATTTTCAGATATCTATCTTTAGGAATTATAAAGTCTGAGATGAAGAGAACTTTGCGATTACTATCTATCTTGCCTGAAAGAGACTACGAGAATCTCGATAACATAAAAGAAAGATCAGGATACATGAACTATCAAGGTAAACGATAGTCGGACCTGGATTCACGAATCCCAAAAGTGAAGTCTTTTGGTCGTAAACCTAGTAATGTTTCACAGAGGGAACTTATAGTTTTTAAAGACTGAGGGTTTCTTATAATTCCATCTATGATAACTTGATAGTCAAGCGAACTCTTTTTCTGTTTAGATGAAACTGTTAGAGCATTGCTCGGTCGAACTCGCATGGGTTGTTATCTCAAGCATGTTTGAGCGAACTCTTTTTCTGTTTAGATGAAACTGTTAGTGATCAAAACTATAAGTCTTGATTTCTAGTCTATTATAGCTAAGTATCGGACTTGGATAAAAAGCGTAGTTGAGCTCAAAGACTTCATGGAGATTCATCATACATGTAGAATAACTACTCAAGGAACCGGTGGAACTTCTCGACAAAAAGGTATGTGAAGACTTGAACTTATCTATCACTCAAAAGTCTATCTACTCTATCTCCTACTCTTTGAGACAAGAAGTCGTATGCTATATATATAGACTTGGATTATACACATTTGGTATTTCGAGCCGAGTATACCTCACCTATATATATCTCGAAATATGTGTTGGTAAGATTTTCGCTTCGATCAAGTTTATCTTTACCATGTGACGAAAGTCATGATATTTTTCAATCATCTTGAAAATTGCTTTGACGAGAAATGGTGTAACAACTATATAACGTCCTCTAAGAATGTTTCAATAATTGAAATGAGAGTTTATATTACATAACCAGTGGTGGACATATGCATTGTTGTGGAAACACATTTATGTATAAGTCCTATTCCTTGAACCAAAGTTTGTGAAGTTTGTTGATCAAGAGAACCGGAAGAATGGCGTGAGCCAAGTCCGCGAACTTCCGAAGTTCTCAAACCCGAGAATTTATGTTGGAGTTGACAATCTACTTGCGTGAAGCTAAGTCCGCGAACTCAGTCCGCGAACCGGCGAAGTTCTCATACCCGATAATTTCTGCTGGAGTTTGTAAACTCTGCCCGGTAACTTAAGTCCTCGAACCTAGTCTGCGAACTTGAGAAGGTTATATATCTGAAGATGATTTCTGAACTTAAACTTAAAAAGACTAAGGAATGCAGTTTGCGAACCGTGGCTATAAAAGTTCATGAACCAATTCAAGTGAATCAAATCATATTTTGCTTCAATTGTGTCTTGTGTAGTACATAAGATTTCCTTGCAATTGAGCAACTCCCTAACTAGTTCATTTGAAGTCATTTGAACTAGTTATGGTGCAAAAGAACATGGTTGGTATGAAATGGTCATATGGCTAACCTTTTGGTTAACTATTGTTGAACCAACCAGTGCATACGTTTGGGTACGGTTAAAAAATGTAGAAGCGTGCATTGTCAAGTGTGTGTAACAAGCTAATTTTTCGATCTAACGATTGAGAAATATTAGCTTGAATCTAAATCAGGTTTTCATCTAACGGTGAATATTGAATGCTTTGTTACTAAGCTAACATTAATTACAAACCCTAATTTGAAAGACTGTATAAAGGAGACATCTAATATTGTGCAAAACTAATCCCCACACCTTACATGTGATACTAGTTTGCGTGCTAGAGTTGATTCTCCTTTAACCTTTGGTTTTCTTCTTCTAAAACCAAGTTAATGACTTAAAGACTTCATTGGGATTGTGAAGCCAGGCCGATACTACTTTTATCGTAGTTGTGTGACTGATCTTGCATCTTCTATCGTACGAGTACAATCAGATTGATTGGCTTGAGATTGATATCTCCGATAGGCAAGATATAAAAAGTAATCACAAACGTCTTCGTCTCATCGTTTGTGATTCCGCAACATCTTATTTCGCTACCATACGATTAAGATTATTGTGAGTGATTGATTAATCTAGGTTGTTCTTCGGGAATATAAGACTGGATTATCAATTGGTTCCTGTTCACCTTGATTATTATCAAAATACGGAACAAAACCTTTAGGGTTTATCTGTGGGAGACAGATTGATCCTTTGATAGACTTGTCTGTGTGAGACAGATTTGTTTATTGTCAAAGCCTGTGATTTTGGGTCGTAGCAACTCTTAGTTGTGGGTGAGATCATCTAAGGGAATCAAGTGCGCAGTATCCTGCTGGGATCAGAGACGTAGAAGCATAATTGTATCTTGGATCAGTGAGAGATTGATTAGAGTTCAACTACATTCCAGTCCGAAGTTAGCTTGGAGTAGGCTAGTGTCTGTAGCGGCTTAATACAGTGTGTGTTCAATCTGGACTAGGTCCCGGGGTTTTTCTGCATTTGCGGTTTCCTCGTTAAAAAAATTTCTGGTGTCTGTGTTATATTGTTTTATATTTATAATTGAAATAATACAGGTTTTGCGTTAGATCATAAATTAGAGTTATCCAACCTTTGGTTGTTGATTGTCATTGATGGATCCTGGGATATTGGTCTTTGGTACCATCCAAGTTATTCCTTGTGTTTGATTAAATACTCGCTGATTTCTATTAGCTTGAGTAAATCAAAACAAGAGAGAGATATTAAATTCTTAAGATACTTTTATTTTGATTGAGTATGACTATCTAGTTGATTCTCTAGAAAGTATTTCGGAGTTAGCCCATACAGATTGCTAAGCGAAATATTGGGTGGTGTTGTTAGGCCCCCCGCTTTTTCAATTGGTATCAGAGCAGGCAAACACGTTCAAGACCTTAAAAGTATGTGTGTGTAGCGATCTGACTATATGGACCATAAGTCTCAATTGACGCTTCACTAGGTTTAAAAACCAACCGTAGAAAAAAGCCTGATAAACTGGCTACTCTTCAAAAAGGGTTGGATGAACAAATCCTGATCAACTCTGGTCTTGTTGCAGAAATTGTAATTCTTAAGGATTTGATATCTGGTAATAGTCCCTTGGTGAATATGAGAAACTCCAGTTGTTTTTCTTTAAAGAATAGTCGTAAATCAGATAACAATCAACGATCGGTTATTGTGAAAACTGATATGACTAGGAACCATCAGAAAAACGTCAAGGTTTTGGCTCGTATTGTTGTTGTGATTATTCCAATCATCTTCAACAAGTTTGTATGTCGTTTCAAAAGAGTATGAATGTTGCAAGTAATCTTTGTAAGAAAACTAAACAACTTTTTGATACTTTGAAAGGATATACAAAACTATCAGGAAAGTCTAAACAGAGAAGTACTAATAGAATGGGTGCCTTTGCTTTAAGATCTACGTCTCCTTTTCAATAGTTTCTTGATAGTGGATGTAGTAGACATACGACAGGTGATCTCACATAGTTTGTTTCATCTATTGACTATGAAGGAGGTCCTGTAACATTTGGAGATGGGAGTTGTTGCTACATCAGCAAGAAGGGAACGATCAAACTGCCCGCTGTTCTAGAAATCCATGATGTAGTATACGTAAAAGGTATGACTTCTAATCTTCTTTCTATTAGTCAAATTTGTGACAAAGGCCATCGAGTTGTCTTCAATGCAAATGGATGTGACATTGTAGACAAAACTGGGAAAGTAATTTTTCAAGTAACTCGTGGTAAAAAAAACTGTTATCTACTTGATACTTAGTTTAGCAACCGTTACAATTTGACTAAGGTGGAATCTACACATCTTTGGCATGAGCGTTTTGGTCACATCAATTATCGTCTTCTAACTAAGATCATTAACAAAGAACTTGTTAGAGGCATTCCCAAAATAAATCCAAAGATTGAAGGTGTATGTGGTGCCTGTCAAAAGGGTAAGCAAACGAAAGTTCACCACAAATCATCTCGAGATATTATCACTAAAGCTCCACTATATTTAATTCATATGGATCTCTTCGGACCAATTCAACAACCCACTGTTGCTGGTAATAAGAATGCTTTAGTTATGGTAGATGATTACACCAGATTCACCTGGGTTGCATTTCTATCTCATAAGAATGAAACTCTTGGTGAATTCAAGATTATTGTCAAAAGGATCCAGAATGAACAAGGTCGTGAACTAAAGAAAATTAGAAGAGATCGTGGAATATAATTCAAAGACACCAAAGTATTTGAATTCTGTGACGAACTGGGGATCATTCAACAATACTCACCACCTATCACTCCTCAAGCTAATGAAGTTGCTGAAAGAAAGAATAGGAATATTCAGGAGATGGCCAGGGTAATGCTCCATAACAAAAACTTACCACTAAGATTTTGGGGAGAAGTTTTTTTTACATCATGTTATTTGATCAACCGTGTGTATTTACGGTCTAAAACCCTTAACACTCCTTATGAGTTGTGTTACAGAAGGAAACCCAACCTACACTATCTCAGGGTGTTTGGAAGTAAGTGATATATTCTGAAAGATCGAGAACATAAAAGGAAATTCGACACCAAAAGTGATGAAGGTATCTTTCTTGGATATGCTTCTGATAGTCGTGGTTTTCGAGTATTTAATCTCAGAACACAAGTCATGATGGAATCTGCAAATGTTATCATCGACGACATTAGTAACTTCCGACATGATAATCCTCCTGCTGATTTGCCTCCAACCGAGACAATTGAGAAAGTCAAAGAAATTCCAGAATCAGTTGAAGTTATCCCAACGGTTACTGATCCTGGCATTTCTAGTGACGAGGAAAAGAGCACTGATCAAGCCATCCCTGACGAACAAGAACGTGTCCCTCAACGACATCTCTGGGTTCAAATAAATCATGATCCCAACAGTATTATTGGAGGAAGCTATTCTACAACTAAAACAAGAGGACAACTTCAAAATATGTGCAATTTTGGGTGTTATCTTTCACAAGTAGAACCAAGGAATATTGATGAAGCTCTGAACGATCCCTTTTGGGTGAATGCAATGCATGAAGAGTTAAATCAATTTCAAAGACAAGATGTGTGGGAACTTGTACCTTGTCCATCCAATATCAATATTGTTGGTACCAAATGGATATCCAAGAATAAGTCTGATGAATTTGGCACAATTGTCAGAAACAAAGCTAGGCTTGTCGCTCAAGGATATTCACAGATTGAAGGGATCGACTTTGACGAGACCTTTGCTCATGTGGCACGCCTTGAGTCCATTCGTCTTTTGTTAGATCATGCTTGTTTTCTTAAGGTTAAGCTATTTCAAATGGATATAAAATCTGCGTTCCTCAACGGAATTTTAAAGGAGGAAGTCTATGTCGCTCAACCTAAGGGGTTTGAAAACCCTGATTTCCCAGATCATGTGCTAAAACTCAAAAAGGCATTGTATGGGTTGAAACAAGCACCTAGAGCCTGGTTTGAAAAACTTACCACTTCTCTGATTAGAAAAGGTTTTTCAAGAGGCGGAGCTGATAAAACCTTGTTTACCAAATGGAGTGAGAAAGATGTGGTCATTTCTCAAATCTATGTATATGATATCATCTACGGATCAACTTCTGAAAAAATTGCAAAGGACTTCCAAGTCTCTCTTGCTAAATAATTTGAAATGAGCAATGTTGGTGAACTAAAATTCTTCTTAGGATTACAAATTCAACAACATAAGGATGGAATTTACTTATCCCAAGAGAAGTATGCTCGAGATCTTGTGACAAGGTTCGGATTGAATAAGTCTTCCAAAAATTAACACCTATGCCCACTACTGGTAAACTACATAGAGATGAGAAAGGATTAAAAGTGGATCAAAAGTTGTATCGATCTATTATTGGTAGAATTTTGTATCTTACAGCGACTAGACCTGATATTTTTTTTAGTGTTGGTTGTTGTGCCAGGTTTCAGGAAAATCCAAAAGAGTCTCATCTTGCAGCTGTAAAAAGGATCATTCAATATATTAATCACACTGCCAGGTATGGTTTATCTTACACTTTTGATACTAACACTGATCTATCTGCTTATTCAAATGTTGATTGGGAAGGATGTGTAGAAGACAGAAAGAGTACATTAAGGGGTTTTAGACTATGTAGGACTGAATCTCGTAGCTTGGCATAGCAAGAAGCAAAATTCTCAATCCCTGTCTACATGTGAGGCAGAGTAGATTGCTGCCGGATCATGCTGTACTCAACTCCTATGGATGAAACAAATGCTAGCTGATTATGGAGTTGATACTGGAATAATGAAGATCTTTTGTGATAACTCTAGTGCGATTCGAATCACTGAGAATCCTGTTGATCACTCAAGAACAAAGCACATTGACATAAGGTACCATTTTATTGGTGATCTCTATGAAAATGGTATCATAAGTATGGAATTTGTGCCTTCCGAACAACAATTGGTTGATATTCTTACCAAACCATTAGACACTGCTACGTTCCAACACTTGCGGCAGTCTATTGGTGTTGTTTTGGTTCATTTAAAAGTTTCTATAAATCTTGCCCTGTGTTTGTCTCTATCTTTTGGGCAATTAAGTTTGAAACTCCAGTAGGTTTACTCCAGTTTAGTTTTTGTAGAGTTGTTTTTGTCTTGTTAGTGTCATTTTTGTTTCAAAATCCTTCTTTTGTTTTGAAATTAAGGTCGCTCTTGTTGTTCTTTCGGGAATGACATCAAATGGGGGAGAGTTCTTTTGAATTGGTGCTTAATGGTCATATATAGAGGGTGTGCGGCTGTGGAATTTTAGAGGGGTTATCTTGTATCTTTAAACTCCTTGATAAATGCATTTAGCTTCGGCTTTATGATTGCATCTAAATTAGTTGGTATGTATTTTTTCTTTTTGTCATGAAATGTCTCTTTCAGAAATTTCATTATGATCCCGTTCTTGTACCTTTGCCAGTTTTATTGACAAAAAGAGGGAGAATTAATATGTAGTTCACACTATAAATACATATGGTTTTCGGATCATTATGTAAGGGGGAGTGGTTTCCATGTGAGATGGAGTATTGACTAAGGGGGAGCGATACATATCACCATAATATTATTATTGAAGTTGTGATACAATTGAACTTTGATGTTGTGTAGTAATACTATGACACTGTATAACAATGATCGAGAACTATGTTTTCTCATTGTTACAGCTACGTATCTTCAACATTGGTGATGCTAAACTTACAACCTTTGGGATCATTGGAGTACTTGGAAGTGACGAAGATTTCGAGGAATGTTGAAGATTAGACATGTGGAATAGGAGCTACTAAAGTTTCTTTATCTTTTTTGTATTCCATATGTATTAATAGTTTTGTCACTAAAATTGACAAAGGGAGAGATTTTTAGAGCATTGCTCGGTCGAACTCGCATGCGTTGCTATCTCAAGCATGTTTGTCAATGTTAGTGATCAAAACTATAAGTCTTGATTTCTAGTCTATTATAGCTAATTCTCGGACTAGGATATAAAGTATAGTTGATCTCAAGGACTTCATGGCGATTCATCATACAAGTAGAAGAACTACTCAAGGAACCGGTGGAACTTCTCGACAAAAAGGTATGTGCAGACTTGAAATTAACTATCACTCAAAAGTCCATCTACTCTATCTCCCACTCTTTGAGACAAGAAGTCGTATGTTATATATATATATATATACTTAGATTATACACATTTGGTATTTCGATCCGAGTATACCCCGCCTATCTATGTCTCGAAATATGTGTTGGTAAGCTTTTCGCTTCGATCAAGTTTATCTTTACCATGTGACGAAAGTCATGATATGTTTCAATCATCTTGAAAATTGCTTTAACGAAATGGTGTAACAACTATATAACGTCCTCTAAGAATTTTTCAATGATTGAAATGAGAGTTTAGATTACATAACAAATGGTGGAATAAGCATTGTTGTGGAAATACATTTATGTATAAGTCTTATTCCTTGAACCAAAGTTTGCGAACTTTATTGATCAAGAGAACCGGAAAAATGGCGTGAGCCAAGTCCGCGAACTCAGTCCGCGAACTTCCGAAGTTCTCAGACCCGAGAATTTCTGCTGGAGTTGAAGAACTCCTCGTGTGAAGATAAGTCCGCGAACCCAATCCGCGAACCGTCGAAGTTCTCATACCCGAGAATTTCTGCTGGAGTTTGTAAACTCTGCCCGGTAACTTAATCCCGGGAACCTAGTCTGCGAACTTGAGAAGGTTATATATCTGAAGATGATTTCTGAACTTAAACTTAAAAAGACTAAGGAATGCAGTTTGCAAACCGTGGATATAAAAGTTCATGAACCGATTCAAGTGAATTAAATCATCTTTGCTTCAATTGTGTCTTGTGTAGTACATAAGATTTCCTTGCAATTGAACAACTCTCTAATTAGTTCATTTGAAGTCATTTGAACTAGTTATGGTGAAGAAGAACATGGTTGATATGAAATGCTCATATGGCTAACCTTTTGGTTAACTATTGTTAAACCAACAAGTGCATACGTTTGGGTACGGTTAACAAACGTAGAAGCATGCATTGTCAAGTGTGTGTAACAAGCTAAGTTTTCGATCTAAGGTTGAGAAATATTAGCTTGAATCTAAATCAAGTTTTCATCTAATGGTGAATATTGAATACTTTGTTACTAAGCTAACATTGATTGCAAACCCTGATTTGAAAGACTATATAAAGGAGACATCTAGTATTGTGCAAAACTAATCCCCACACCTTACATGTGATACTAGTTTGCGTGCTAGAGTCGATTCTCCTTTAACCTTTGGTTTTCTTCTTCTAAAACCAGGTTAATGACTTAAAGACTTCATTGGGATTGTGAAGCCAGACCGATACTACTTTTATCGTAGTTGTGTGATCTTATCTTGCATCTTCTATCGTACGAGTACAATCAGATTGATTGGCTTGAGATTGATATCTCCGATAGGCAAGATATAAAAAGTAATCACAAACATCTTCGTCTCATTGTTTGTGATTCCGCAACATCTTGTTTCGCTACCATACGATTAAGATTTTTGTGAGGTGATTGATAACTTTAGGATGTTCTTCGGGAATATAAGACCGGATTATTAATTGGTTCCTGTTCACCTTGATTATTATCACAATACGGAACAAAACCTTTAGGGTTTATCTGTGGGAGACAGATTGATCCTTTGATAGACTTGTCTGTGTGAGACATATTTGTTTATTATCAAAGCCTGTGATTTTGGGTCGTAGCAACTTTTAGTTGTGGGTGAGATCATCTAAGGGAATCAAGTGCGAAGTATCCTACTGGGATCAGAGGCATAGGAGCATAAATGTACCTTGGATCAGTGGGAGATTGTTTGGGGTTCAACTACAGTCCAGCCTGAAGTTAGCTTGGAGTAGGCTAGTGTCTGTAGCGGCTTAATACAGTGTGTGTTCAATCTGGACTAGGTCCCGGGTTTTTCTGCATTTTCGGTTTCCTCGTTAACAAAATTTCTGGTGTCTGTGTTATTTCAATTTCCGCATTAGATTGTTTTATCTTTATAATTGAAATAATACAGGTTGTGTGTTAGATCATCAATTAGAGTAACCTTACCTTTGGTTGTTGATTGTCATTGATTGATCCTTGGATATTGGTCTTTTGTACCATCCAAGTTATTCCTTGTGTTTGATTAAAGACTCGTTGATTTCTATTAGCTTGAGTAAATAAAAACAAGAGAGAGATATTAACTCCTTAAGATGCTTTTATCTAGATATAGTCTGACTGTCTAGTTGATTCTCTAGAAAGTATTTCGGAGTTAGTCCATACAAATTGCTAAGAGAAATATTGGGTGATGTTGTTAGACCCCCGCTTTTTCAGAAACTCTAATTAAGGTTTTAGGTACGCATGTGAGAAGTTTGTCTTAAAACTACATAGAAAATATACACAATGATCTGGTTATAGAACCGTGCATAATGATTGTTCTTTTTTAGCAAATATACCTTATGTATAAGCAATTTGATATTTATTTAAACACTTATAAATTTAATCTTGATTCATATACAAAAGTATTTTAGTGATCAATGATATCTTAGAGGTGTTTGAGAGTGTCATAGCAATGCTAAACATATTTAAGAAATAAGTATTTGAGCATATGTTAAATTTTACTGGGACTGTTGGTGAAACGGTTCGTGAACCGTCAGGAAACCTCAAGAGTCAGGTTACTATGGTTAGTGAACAGGTTCGCCAACCCTACTCGGCTCGAGAACTCAGATGGACTCAGTTCGTGAACCGGGTTTTCCAACTGTTATCCTTTTACACCAACATAAAAAATTCAAATCACCACGGTTCGTGATTTTGAACTTAAAAAATCTTATATCTATGGTTTTCGAAGTGGTTCATCAACCTACCCTGAGCCGAAATATCAGAATTTATAAATTTCTCTCATTTGATGTTTGAAACATTTTCAAATATTAAAATCATTTGCATGGGTAATTTTCAATTGATCCACAAATTAATTCTTGAACAATAAATTGTTTCGAAATGATATTGTTAAGGACCTTTGAACATCTATGCTTGCATTATATTTCGAGAAATTTAACAAGACAAGCTTGACTTGAAATTTCTTCTTTATAAATCTAGTAGAAGTCATACGACATAGTCTCATAAGATAGAATGGTAAGATAGTGAGTAACTACAATGGTCCAGTCTTCACATACTTGATTGATGAAGTTCTTCAAATTTATTCGTCAATCTTCAGTATTCGAGGGTGATGTTTGATACTTAACTACCAAATTCTTACCTAGTCCGAGACTGACTTAGTAGACTAGAAATCAAAATATAGTTTTAATCAACTAACATTGACAACAAGCTTGAGATACAAAAACTTGTGGATTCAAACGACCATTGCTCTAACACTATCATCTTGCATGTTCAAATTTTATTTAATTAAATTTTATATTGGAAGATGACTCGCAATACCTAATCTTCATGGATTACATATATGTATTACTTAATTTGTGGGATTTGTTCTTTGATATCATATTTCTGGTGATTAGAACAAGATATGCATATGTTCTCATAGGTTAACCTCTTAACTCTTGATAAAAGAGGAGTAAACTATTTGGAGAATTGCAGTATTGATCTCTTCACGATTACACTCTGTGAATATACTGCTAAGGATTTTTGTAGATGGGGAAAAACGATTTGCGGGTTTTTTAGGGAATGGAGAGACAACCGTGTGACGGAGGCTCCTCAACCGAGCAAACTGCCTAACCTCAAACAGATACGCTGCACGGGAGTGCTTTGAGTTCGAGAGATCAATCTGTAGGACTCCGGACTAAACCAATATAATGGCCGTTCCATAGTCAATTCGTTCACAAAGAGGGAAGATGGTTGATCTATAGGAGGGAAGTTGAGAAGTGTGTGAGATTAATGATGATCAAGGATTATGAATGTGTTTAAGGTTTCTGCAAGTTTTTTGTGAACTGCTGAGTTCGAACAAGTTCTGATCGATTGATGGAATTCTTGAAAGTGATTGCTCGAAAAATTGTCTCTTGAACGTTGTCTTGTTTTCAATCGTGGATTCAGAGACTTATTTATATTACCAGAATAGTAGACACATTGATCTCCAGCAAGTGTGACGGTTGCTTGAGTGAAAGAGTGGGAGAGTGGGAAATCGTGGTTTAACCAGTTCCAGGTCGTGAGGAGACTTGGTTGATTGTCCATCCACTACTTTGCTAACTTCCTCAACTGCTTGCACGACTTACTCACATTTATCATCGTGGATGAACACACGTGCCGTAGGCCGCCATACCAAAACCCTAATTAATAACCCCAATGTGACGTGATTGATGTCTCACGAACGTGGAGTCTGCAAAGAAGACGTGTATTTAATTAGGCAGTCGTTGAATTAATTAGGCGATGAGTCTAAGTATTGTTCATTCGAGCATGATTGTTGAATTCTCTAGGATTTATGAATTGAACATATCTACTGGGACGTAGAGTTCTCGAATGAATGATGTTGATAGTAGAATCCATATGATGAATATTGATACTCTGAGCAAATATTGCTCGTATGATGAATTGTTGAATATTGATAATTGGATCAATATTCGAGCATCTGAGCAAGTATTGCTCGTTCGATAAATTATTGAATATTGATATTGGAATCAATATTCGAGCATCTGAGCAAGTATTGCTCATTCGATAAATTATTGAATAATGATAGTTGAATCAATGTTCGAGCATCTGAGCAAGTATTGCTCATTCGATATATTACTGAATATTGATAGTTGAATCAATATTCAAGCATTTGAGAAAGTATTTCTCATTCATTGAATTATTGATAACGCGACCAAATAAAATATTAATTAAAATATTGGTAACTGGACCGAATATTCTAGATGTTGGTTGCTGAATTAACATAAAATTATTAGTGTTTGAACTCGCTCAGAATTATGATTTGCAGAGCATTTGTTCGAGACCCTAATTTTGATCAATTGATGATTTACTGAAAGTAATTCACTGAGTGAGTGAAGGAGTGACCGGATACATGGGATGATGGTTGACCATGTAGCGCCTAAGTGCTCGAGTGAGCATGCACCAAAGTCCTTTGTTGACCAGTTGGTGAAAGGATGATCAAATGATGGTTTAATCATTTATTAAAATAGGGATCGTGCGAGCATTAGGTAATAAACCTAGTTATGGAGAGATAATGGACCGGCCCTTGGTGGTCGTGGGACTAGCTGACGGTCGATTAAGCAAATCCCAAGTTGGTTGGAGAGAGTTTCGACCCAATACGAACAATTGATAGCAAATTATATCAAAATTATGAAGATGTGTGGGACCGACTCATTGTAAGCCTTAGGGGCCGGCCTTGGTCGGTCAAGGTAGCATTCCTATGTCACTACAGTATCTGTGTATCAGTCCTGAGAGTTTTGGTATTTTCTGGTGCGCGTTTGAGCAATATTTTGGATTTTCAGAAGAGTTTGATCTTGATTGAAACTCTCGATTTTTCTTGATTGAGCGAGTAGAAATTTGCTCGTGCAACCAATATTTTGAAAATATTAAAATAATAATATTTTAGTACGTGATGTGAGTAGCCTAGTCGGTCATGTGATCATTAGACTTTTTGGTTTTTTCATGGTTTGAGCAATATTTGAGAAAATATTGAAAAACTAGGGTTTTCGCTCAAACGATGGAGTTCCATGAGATGATGAAAATAATAATATGAGAAAATAATGGATTGCAAGGTGTGGGACCGGCCACGGCTAGGGCATGGCCAGCCGGATAGGCGGCCCGGTCCCGTGACACCTTTCCCTATTTTTGTTCGATGAAAGTATGGAAAAACTAAGAGTTTCGCTCAAACGAGGGAATTTGCTCAAATGAAGGAGTTTCCATGAGATGAGGGAAACAAATTAAAATAAAATAATGGGAGAGGGGGACCGGCCACGGCAGCATGACCGGTGGGCCCGGTCCCACGCCTCTTGTTTATTTTATTTAATATTATTTTCTTCATAAGTTCCTCTTTTGTCCATATTTTCGAACGTTGGTTCGTGCGTTCGGGTGCTCGTTCGTGCACTATTGTCAAGTAAAATTGCACCATTTTCTCGGGGCTTACTCGGTGGTGGCCTAAACGCCCGATTGTTGAATGATTATTACTAATTCATGAAATTCGGCTGAGAATGCTTCATGAAACGTAGCAATAAAATGAGTTGAGTATCTATTATTAATCCATGAATCCAACTGGGGATTCAGGGAACGGAGTAATGAGATAAAATGGTTATCTATTACTACTAATCCATGGAATCCAGCCGGGGGATTCATGGAAAGGAGTAATGAGATAAAATAGATTATTTTCTAGGAACTCAGTGGATGAATGTCACGCTAGAATTAATCTATCGTCAGAATCGAGATATGAGATAATTGAAGCATCATATTCGTTCTGAAGGGTGTATAGTCAAGGAACAACAAGCGGCGTGACGTCCTGAAGGCGTTAAGCTCTCTAACAAACATTATGTATGGAGAACCGGCCAATCATTAAGATTATATACACGGTCTCTCTACGTAGTCAAAGAACAACAAGCCGCGTGACGTCCTGAAGGCGTTAAGCTCCCTATCAAACATTATGTCTAAGGAACCGCCCAATCATTTTGATTATATGTAGAGGTGATGATGAAATGTGAGAAGCATCGAACGCTCAGCCGGGGAGGCCTTTCGAGAAACATATTCATCATAGATCTGAGAGGAATGTTCGCTCAGTCAGAGATCGTGAAACGGTTCACGGATCGTAAAATATAAATCGTCACATGCATTCTTAAAGTCGGGTCAGAAACATGCAATATCATGATTTTACGATTTTAGCCATTGCCGAAAATCCACCATCAACATTTAGTCCCCTGCTTAGTGAGGGACAGTCATGTTCCGCGGTAAGCAATAGATGGTGATTTACCAGTAGACGAGATAAGTAATCGAACTTAGTCGTACAAAGGCATTTTCAGAATCCCCGATTTGCTCCAATGATGTCATGTACGAGCAAATGTCCCGGTAAGGACCCTGACAGTATTATAGAGTGGCATCTCGTGAGTACGGAGAGACGAGGCACTGCTGATTTGGACGTTCAGACATCCAGTTTTTGTCGGTTTAGCGTTTACGGGCCCGACCCAAAAAGGAAATCCTTGTTTTATTAGGTTTTGGAAACAAAATTGATATAAAAGGGAAGATACCCTAATTTAATTATTTTTTTAATTTTCCCTTGACTGACCAACCATCTTCTTCATATCCCTCAAGTCCGCGAGGAAAATAAAATTTGCCGGAGCTCTCGTCGCCGACAGTCGTTGATCTTCGCCGACCAAATTCCGGCGACGGTACTGACCAGGTAAAAAAAAATCAAAGTTCATGAGTTGTTCGTGGAAAAATAATGAAAAACCTCATATGTTCACATGCATGCGTAAGTTTTATGAGAATTCTTTAGAAAATAGACGTCCGTCCGTCCATCGGTTTAGGAAACGAATGATAATCTCTAGCATGATATATATATATATATATATATATATGTGATCCAATTGCAGTGAAGAAAAATTTTTCTATGAGTTTTAACAAAAACAAAATTTATTTGGACTTGTACGAAATAGAAAAGACTCATATTTGATAGACGAACGCGCATTCGAGCGAAACAAAATAGATTTATTTTTTTTATCTTTTTTGTACGTGAGTTATTCACGTAAAAAAATAAATTTTTTTTTTTATTTAGGTGAGTTATTCACTCACGTTAATTTTTTTTTTTTTAGAAACATACATGAGTTATTCACAAAACTTTAAAATTTTGTAAAGTCGAATTTTGATTTTTAGCAATTGCTAGGATTAAACAATTTTTGATAAAATATTGTTTGTATGGATTTTTTGATCTAATAGTGTATGCACAAAAACCAATGAGTGTTCACTCGGTGAGAGTCGCTCACACGGTGAAAAATTATGTGGATTTCTCACATGAAAATCAAGTTATGATTTTGAATAATGAGATTTTTTTCGTCTTTGCAAGTTTAAAAGAACGAACAGACTCTCGAAATTTTGCGTTGTAATCACTACAGCTAGTGAAATTGTAAAAGGTAAGAGTTGGAATATTACCACTTTTGTTGCATATTGGCATATCCATGACTCTATGTTTCTGGCTCCAGATGATTTCCAGTAGTGACCACTCTTCTAGATCTTCTGATGAAGATTCCAAGACTTTCAGGCCACAGATGAAGATTTATGCAGTGGAGGCACGTGCCAAAATGGATCAGTTACTGAAGGATTCTAAGGAGATAATAAATAGTATGTCTCTCGATCATCTGAGAACTGTCCATGATGTATTTTTCAAGAGAGAAGCCGAAGATGAAAAGCTGGCAACTTATTGGCAAAAACGGCGTCGACTTCAGCAGACAAGGCTAGCAGCTGAGGATGAAATTCGGTCCCGCGCTGATGGTGTGGCATCAGATTCACATGCAGAAGAAGTTGAATCTGTCTAGTAACCTGTCGAACGCGACGTTAAGCCATATCCACCTAGTATGAAGGTTGAGCGACTGGCTAGAGCGGATTTCCAAGCCAAATGTGAAGAAGATGAATATTTAGACGTAATGCATGGCGACCCCGAAGACCAATTGTAAGAAGTCCCCAGTGAGGGTTCTGATGTTGACTCTGAGGAAGATGGAAGATGACGATCGTGAGTCGGATAATGAATCTGATGACTTTGATGATTAGTCTTGGTTGCAATCCTCCTGAATAGTTGATTATTTTACTTCTCGTTGTGATCATTTGAAACTTGGCTGCATAGATATTGTTTCAAAAATTATTTTTGAATGACAATTCTTTATCATATCTCCTGCTCGATTTTGTTATGCCTCTGATTTAATGTAGTTAATAGATATCTATATACCAGGATCATAACCTCTCAATGGACTATCCTTCGTTCATTCCTCCGGGCGTGTTGTTCCTATATGTCAGTTTGAAGAAACATGTGGCCCGCACGAACGATCAGCTTCAATTGGGGTTTCTTTGACTATATCCACGTAATCATAAGTTATCAGTCCCCAGTACGATCACTTCTATTTGGACCGCAGAAATCATAACATATTTGACTTGTCTGCGAAGGATAAGTATCCACCGTGTATCGTGTATTGACCTTCGAGACTTAGGGTTCTCTATTTATACGACATATTTTCTTCTGCTCCTGTATATTATCAGAAAAAAAAATTTATTCACAATCATACCTCTCATCATCATGTATGGCAGCAGTGATTCTTCTCAAAATGAATCTCTAGTAAAGCATGGGGTTGTAGTGTCCATCTCGGTAGGCTGCACGCTTTTCTTTTATTTTCATGTAATCAGAATGACTAACCAAAGAAAGCAATTTGTTACAGGACAATCAGGGGAATCGACTTTATTCTTACTCTAACAGTTTAAGGCCCAAGCAGACTGTTAAGGCTCCTTCTCGTGATGAAGCTGGAACATCCGTGAGTTTCTGACTATAGATTTCTTTCGAACGAGTGTTTACCCAACTTTACTGAAATTGAATACTTTGTCGTCGCATGTTGATGTTCATGTTGTTGTCGATGCTAGGAAGAGAAAGAAAGGAAAGTCTGTGGTTGTAGCTGATGGTGATGGTGACAATCGTGCTGACGAAGACTCAGCCAACTCTGTAGATTCTGATTCCAGGGTTTCTGTTCGTGAGTGCCCAGCGGCTGGACTCCCATTCGATACTCTCATGGTCAACACTTGCCCAAACAATCAACTAGTTGGTGGTTTCATCATCCCCAAGTGTTATGCATCCTTTACACCAAGATTTTGAGGAGGTACGGGCACATTGCTACCACTGAAGTATGAAGAGGTTTTCTACCAACCTTATTGACTACCGTCGCTGGATTATTGCCTATTATTGATGAGATGAACAAGATAAATCTGCGAGATGTCAAGAATCAAGAGTTGCATAGATAGGATGATATGATCTCAAACTGTGAGACCTTGCGGTTCAATATAGGTTGGCTTCGCCCTCGGCTCGAGGCCATCAAGATTGATAGAGCGTCGGCTGCTGCTAATGTGATTTCTGCTACAACTGCTATTATGGAAGAGGATAAATACCTTGCTATGGAGTCGGCAAGGGTTGAGAAAGCTGTCCAAGACTTGAAAGTGAAGATTAAAAACTTTCAAAAGAGGCTTGAAATGGTTTTTAGTAAAAATATTTGTTGTTGGATGGTTTGCTCTAAGCGAGCGTTTGAGAGTTTTTTTTTTTTTTGAATAAAGTAGGATGAATGATGTATGAAAGAATTTTTATGTTAGGTTTAATGAAATATATTCTGAATTTCGAATGAATGAGCATATTGCATACTCTTTGGAGAAATAGAAATTACATTTCGAAATTAAAATAATTGTTCAATGATCATTCAGGCATAATATGTTTTGAGACACTTGCCATTGATGATGTTTCCTTCCTCCCCTCCATTAACAGCCAATATTTTGTAATATCCGCTGGATACTGCCTTGATGATTACATACGGCTCTTCCCATTTTGGAGAGAACTTGGGAGAGGACATGTCTTGTTGAATATGCTTTGCTGTTTTTAGAACCAAATCTCCTACTTGAAATGTTCGAGGTTTTACCATTTTGTTGTATGCCATGGAAATCCTTTGTTTTTAAGCTTCCACATATTTTTCTACCTTAGCTCTCCTTGACTCGAGCATGTCCAATTCAGTAATCCTTGAATTTGACACTTCGGCTTCATCCTACTTCACTCTGCTGGCTGTTTCAATCCTTGCATAAGGGATCTTGATATCGGCTGAGATAATAGCACATCACCATATACGAGGGAATATGGTGAAGTTCCTATTAATCTTCTTGGTGCGGTTTTGTAGGCCCATAGATCCATGGGTAGTTGTTCATGCCACGTTCGAGGGTTATCATGAATTGTTTGACTGAGAATCCGGATCAAAGTCTTGTTGGTACTCTCCGCTTGTCCGTTTCCTTGGGGATAGTACGGTGTATAGAAATTCTGTTTGATACCGTATTCTTCCAGCAACTCCTTCACATGTTTGTTGGAAATAGGAGATCCATTGTATGTGATAAGATTTTTAGGAACACCAAATATGTATATGATGTATTCCTTGATGAAGGTTGCAATAGTGACTCCAGTGGTGCTTCGAAGAGGGATAGCTTCAACCCATTTGGTGAAATACTCAGTTGATGTAATGATGTATTCATGTTGCCTCGAGCACCCTAGATTGATCTTTCCAATGATCTCCAGTCCCCATTTGTAGAAAGGCCATGGACTGCTCACAGAATGTAATGGGAGACAATTAATGTGGATGAGGTTACCGTGAACTTGACACTAATTACATCTCTGAACGTAGGCAGCTGCATCGTCTTCCATGGTCGGCCAATAATATTTCTCGTGGATCTTGAGGAATATTTTTTTCTTTCCTTGGTGTTCTCCTTCATGCATCTCTTTAAATATTGTTGGAATTCCATGCCCGGATAAGCATCTTAGCAGGTTCCCACCAAAGATTTTGCGATACAGAATCCCTTCCATATAAACAAACCGCTTGGCCCTATGGTGAGTTTGATTACTTCTTTCTTCTCTGATGGTAAAGTGTTGTCACGAAAGTATTTGATATAAGGTTCTCTCCAGTCCCCAGTATGGTGGATTGTTAGAAATTCCAAATGATGAGGTGGTGTCTAGAAATTGGGACATGACGCTTGCAATGTTCTCGACTGAGCCTCCATGGAGATCCAATAGAACCCAAGCCTTTGAAGCCTCTTGTAAAGTGTGACCACCAGTGTTTGTCCGCATATTTCTTCATGTATGCGTTTGAGTTGTTCTCTCGCTTCCTCGTCTCCAACGCATCGTAATAAAGATCTATCGGGATTTCGATAATATAATGCTCCGTGCAACATAAAAATGTTCTTCAATTCTTTGAGGATAATTTTCCCTTCTAACAGAGAACTGCTCAATTCATGAATGATGGGCGCCCGCCAGTCGTTCGTTGGAGCATATTCAACTTGAGTGAGCCAGGTGGATGATACAGATCGTATTTGCACAGTGATGGATTTCTCTGACCCCTCAAATTGTAGTTTGGATGCAAGAGTTGCTAGACAGTCAACATGTCTATTGTTGGTCCGATCGGTATGGACAATTGTTGCTTCAGAAAAATGAGATAACATTCGTTGTGCCTCGCCCTTGAATGGATCAAGTGTCACTTCTTTGAGAGAGTACACGCCATTCATATAATTTACCAATAACTTTGAGTATCCTCTTATCTCCAGGTGCATTGTCGCTTGAAAAAACGAGGGTACCCAAATATACCTCAATCTAAAAAATTTCCACATATAAGTACTTTCTCTGAAAGTGATTGTCTATGGACTGAGTCGAGACAATGCAACTAATCGGTTCACACTTTGCGTGATCGTCTTTGGATACGAGATCGAGACAATACGACAACAAGATAACTTGTGTGATTGATTATGGATACAAGATCGAGACAATGCAACAACGAAGTATGTTTACTTGATAAATGGTTCGGACTTAACCAAACACGGTAGGATTACTATCAAGTAAATAGGAATTAACTTTTGTGTATTTTACTTCTAATTATAATAAAACAATTGTAATTGCGGAAATAGAGAAGTAAAAGGCACAACAAGATTTTATTAACGAGGAAACCACAAATGCAGAAAAACCCCGGGACCTTGTCCAGAATTGAATACTCTTAGTATTAATCCGCTATACAAAATCAAACCAACTTCGTATAGTTGAGACCAAGCAACTAAACCTATAGTTCACCTAGTTCCGTCTGTATTCCCACGCCTCCAACTTGTAATAAGTCAGGTACTTAGAACAATTCCTTTGGTTCGTATTCCAAACAGTAAAGGAACAAAAAATCTGTTTGGTAACAACTCTTTTCAACCAAGTGATGTGAGTTCGACAAAAGGATCTTCCGTTTATCCCAATAAAATCCTTTGTCAGGTCCTTAGATCTATCTAATAACAACTACCAAAGTAATTGTCAAGATTTTGCAATCAATACTTTGAATCAAAAAGAATTGTATTGATGTCGATATACTCAACTAATCAATCCAATCTACCACAAAGATAAACCAATTATAATTGGATCCTCTTTAACCGAAACAAGTATTGTGCACACCAAAGATTATGAACCCAAATCAGAAATCTTCTTCGTCCTCAAATCTTCTTAGATCTTCAATAAACACCTGCACACAATCAACTTGAATCTCTTGTGATCAATCACGCACAAAACGGAGTCTGTTAACAATGGATTATCACAAGACGTCTTTAGATCTACAAACAGTCTAAAGATCCCCGTCGAAACTTCGATCTAGTTTGAGTGAATCTTATATCAGAAGAGAAGATTCTCGAGCATAAACAAACTAGGTGCAATCAAAGTTCAACAACCGTTAGTCAATCAAATTAATCAAAAACTAATAACAAACCGCAATTATCTAGTTTCCCACCAATGGTACTAATAGAGCTTCTCAATCCCAAAGAAGTCTTTAAACCGAGCGGCCATAAAAGATTTCGCCTAACTAGGTTACTTTTCTCTCCGAATAGGCGGCTCCACCAGTAACAACACAACTAGGTAGTTTTACTGGCTCTGACGATTAGTTTGCTCAAAATTCAAACTTTGTTATTTATAGACCAAGGAAGTTGGATACCAAGGAATTTCCAAAACCAAAAATATTCTCAAGATATGAAATATATTCCAAATTCAGTTTCCATAATTCCTGGAAATGCTTTGTCCAAACATTGACCGAAAATCTCTTAGAATATATCCAACTAATAAATGCACATTACTAATTTTCATTTTCCAAAAATAAAATTAAAAACCTTAATTAAAAGATTCTCAATTTATTTTTCGATCCGGGATTTTTTCCTTTAGCATTAAGGAATATCTTTGAACAATAAAAGATAAGCGTTACTGCACATGTTCAAAGTATGTCGACATCTTTACTTTGTAAGTCCTCTTTCATACTTATAATCTTGAAACCGATTTGCCACACTTTCAAACAAGTTTAGAATTGGTTCGTCTGACTTTCAAGCACTATGTGATTGATCAAGAACACTCAATCACCAAACATGGGTTTCTCGGTTCTACCAAAATAAGTTTCGGTTATACTTTCATGTGAGTACTGGATTTAGTCACACTAGCTTTCCAAAAATTCGGTTGACTAGGTACTAGGATTGGTTCCCACATATATATGGTATCTAACTTGTATTTGTTGCACATGCCCATAGGATCCGTTACCAATATCTAAAAACGTGTTGCACATGTTCATAGGATCGGTTCCCAATATCTAGAAACTTGTTGCACCTCTTATAAGGATCGATTCCCCTTTGTGATCGGATGTACCTCTTACTAGGATCGGTTCCCCTTTGCCTAGAGTTGGTCATACCAATTACAACAAATCGACCATGCTGGTGTTTTTCCAAAAGTTGTTGTAATAGTGGTAAAAAGGTTCTTTTCAGACTTGTGAAGAAAACAATTTTTAGATTTAAATTAAACTAGACAACTAAATAAAGTTGTTCAAAGTTATAGAGAAAAACACCAAGACTCTGGATTCCACCATTGTCCCATTAAATGATAAATTCTATTCAATATTCATGCAATTTTTTCCTTTCCAAGTGATTCTAATATTTGCCTATAATAAATTTTTGAAGTAATAATTGTAATCACAGAGTATGAAACATCAAAAGTTTTAAAAAACCCAGCATGCTTCATCAAAATAATTCACAACTACTCAATAAAAATCAATTTATCTATTTCAATTCCATGCAAATAATCATATAAAAAATATTGCAAATAAATAATAAAAATAGAATTATACCAATTAATATGGGACAATGGCTTCCTCCGTTGCCTCGGCTAATGGCTTTAGCTCCTCATCCCAAAAACACACTCACAAGATAAATTCATGGCTAAAATAGGTGTTTTTATTGATGTATATAAGATGAAACATGAATTAGCAACGCTGTAGAAGTGTTACAGCGACACTGTTACAAAGGGGTAAGTGCTGAATATAATCGATAGAAGTAAACTGTTGTAGAACAACGACACTTGGGTATTGATATTAAGACTGTTGAAGAAAGACGGACTCTGCGAGTCTGTTCTTCGTGTTCTTCAGGATCTTCAATGGCAGCAGCAGCAGCAGCAGCAATATCTCCTGTAACTTCTTCTTCTCGTCTATCCTGAACTCTAAACTCTCTCCTAAGGGTTTCTAACCCTTCTATGATGAAAACACAGCTATTTATAGCTATCCAACTCCCTAGAAACTCGATAAAATCCGAGAATAATCTCATCATTCTTCTCGGGCAGTTTGGAGAAAAATCACTTTCCTGTTGATTCACGTGGTTCTGTTGGCTATTCTCTCGTATCCAAACTATTCTCTGACTTGAACAAGACTAGGTACATCTTTATCCAGCGTAAAACTCTCCCAAAATTCTTCAAAAAATCTTTGAAAATAAACAGAAAGAATACGTATCCCTGTTGAACTTTGATTCACTTCTCCCGGACATTCTAGCCCAATATGTTCGACCCAAACGCACACACAAACCCTGTTTTGCTCTAGTAAGTCCAGCCCAATCGAATTCCACAATTCAATCTCTTTAAAACTGCCCAAAGATTCTCACACAAAAATTGCTCCTCGCTGCTGCCAGTTTCCCGCCAAAAATTGTATTTGAATTATGTAGATGACCTCCCCCTATCCATTTCGAGAGTCCCTTTAGTACATGCCCTGAAATGGGGTGCCCCTTATCCAACTTAGGGGTGCCTTTAGCAATTCTTCTAGGATGTTTTCCGCACTTTTTCGGGGTTCCTCCGGGGTATTTCTGGGGTGTGTCCAACATACTTCTGGGGTGCTTCTGGTAGTTCCTCTCGGAGTGTAAATACCACTTTTCGAGCCCATTTCGCCGCAAAAGCTTATTTCTCCAAAAACACCTACAAAAGCGCAAAATAACCAAATAAGTACAAAAACGAGCACTAACAATACATGTAAATGAGAAAAAATAGACACATAAATGCGTCTATCAAATACCCCCAAACTTATTATTTGCTAGTCCCGAGCAAATCAAAACTACAAAATAAAATCCTAACTCACTGTCGCAGGCATCGTCGATTGCATTTAGCGTATGCAATAAGCCTTTAAACCCCTAGGTGGCCCTAGTGGCCGAGTTATAGTATCGGGAGGGCTTACCAGAGATATACCCAAAAAATCTTTACTCCAGACCCTAGCTATCTACGCAGAACCTTGGAAGGCACTAAAGAATCTCATTGGTTGGCATACTTATTGACTACAGGAAGAAGTACCCTGATGCGAAATTCCAATTGATGTACATGAGTTTGCACTCAAGCATACTAAAATTCATATAAAGTGACAGAGCTCTACTCAGATAGTTGCACTATGGACATCATATTCGGAGTCAAAACTAATCACATGGATAGATCAAGAAGATGGATATAGAAAAACATATATAGTTTTGATGTTTACTAAGTGAACGACGTTTCCCATATCTTTCTGAAGGCCTCCACCAAAATGAACCTATCCTAATGGATTGAGATACTAGTCTGACTAATATCAACACAACTGGCATATACAAGGGTACCAGTGGTAGATAACCTAACTCTAGGTCAATACAACTGGCATATACAAGGGTACCAGTGGTCGACTTTATTGAATTTATTCCTTTTGGTCAAATGGTCTGGTCTCAATTTCTTTTTTTTCTTTTTTCTTTTTTTTCTTTTTTTTTTGTTTTTTTTTTCAATTTTTTTTTCATGGTATCTCAATCACTCTAATTCATCCTAGCATTGGTAACAACTTGAATCGTGAGCCCCACCAAATCACTTAGAAACATATTTAAAAAGAAAACAACAACAAAAGAAGTGAAAAGGACTCAACGAGATATGGTGAAACTATCATGTTATTCCTAACAACTGAGCTTTGTGCTTTTATGAATAGACTCTTTAGATGTTGCCATCTAATCAGATTGGTTCCTCAACTCCTAAAACCAAAATGCTTCCATCCACTTAGATTGGTTAGTGCTATCCTGAATAGGCATAAATTTCTAGGTTCTGGAGTTTATTTATTGCAAAAAGGTGACAAAAAGTGTTTCTTCCCCACCCCCAAACTTAAATCTAACATTGTCCTCAATGTTCTAAAGATGAAATTAAAAGCATGAACAAGGATAAACTATTACCACTGGAGGGAAAAGAAATAAGGAAGGATATTACCGTATCACATGAACGCGGGAGCCTCCCAGTAAATGCTAAATTTATAGTCATTAGCTAGACATCAAATACCTCTAAAAGAATTGTCACCTTCCAAAGTCGTATACCAATAGTCGAAACAATTGTGGGTCCATAAGACCAAATAGAACTGCCACGAATAGGAGACAAATGCTCAAGATCAGAAAAATGAGCAGATAGAGCACAACCTGATCTAAAGTTTCTCGCAAGACAACTGGATTTATCTGAGGTTCCACCTGGGCTTCATATGAGTGTCTCGGAAAACAGATTCATCCGAAAAACGGGTCTCTAACATATGGATTTTCTCCTGGACAGTATCAGGAGGATCGGGTTGTGGAGTCTGAATAGACTCAGGGAATACCTCACTAGGCTTGAGTCCCAAGTTAGGGACTTCCAATGGGGATACTTGACGATCACAAGAATCATTACTACCCCCAAACTTAGGGTTTTCACTACTCTCAGACGAACCTTTAATTATTGCTTGGATTTCCGGATCTTCCCAGTCCTTAAAATGCTCAAGAGATTCTTCTAGTTCTCTACCCCCAAACTTAGAATTTTGGGTGCCTCTACATAGACTAGTCACAATGTTCCTAATTTCTAGACCACCGGGTTCTTGAAAAAGGTCAATTGCTTTCTCTAAGTTATAATCAGGTTGTTCATCCTCTACTTGCTTCATAACTACTATGGTCAACTCTAAAACTTCCTTATTTTCTTGAAGCACGGTCTCTGGCCTATTCTCCTGATCACTATCCAAATCGGATGCTACAATCACAGGAAAAGACTTGGGTGGGCCTAAAAATGTATAATTAGGCTCCAACTCAGGTGGCTCTTTTAAACAAGGTATTAAGGTATACTCGGAAGCTAGTAATGGTTCAAACCTATATTTCCATATATCAATATCTAACGCATGAATGGAATCTAACAGAGCATTTACTTGTTCAATGTTACTACCATCGTCGAAATCCAGGCTAAAATGGGATAGACAACTCTCTAACGGATCTTTCGATACGATGTTTGGTAATGACTCCTGAACTAAGGTTCCTATCATGTTTACCTCTTCTACGCTCGATTCATCTAGCTCGGAGGGTAGCTTACTAATATTAAAAATGTTCAGCTCAATAGTCATATTACCAAAAGACAAATTCATTATACCATTTCTACAATTAATGATCGCATTGGATGTAGCTAAAAACGGGCGACCTAAAATCACTGGTATTTGGTTCTCTGGGTCAGGGACAGGTTGGGTATCTAGGATAACAAAATCCACCGGATATATAAACTTGTTGACCTCTATGAGAACATCCTCGATCACACCACGAGGAATTTTAACGGACCTATCAGCTAACTGAAGTGTCATCTGGGTAGGTTTCATGTCACCAAGTCCTAGCAAGGTACACATGGTATGGCATTAAGTTCACACTGGCTCCTAAGTCAAGCAACGCTTTCTCAACACGGTATTTACCTATTGTGCAAGAAATGGTCGGGGACCCTGGGTCTTTATACTTAGGAGTAGTGGTATTCTGAATAATAGAACTCACATGACTAGCTATGAAGGCTTTCCTCTGGACACTTAGATTACGCTTTCGCGTAGACAAGTCCTTAAGGAACTTGTCATAAGAGGGAATCTTCCTAATTGCATCTAATAATGGAAGGTTGATATTAACCTGCTTAAAAACCTCCAATATATCATTAAAGTTGGACTCCCTCTTAGTCGGAACTAGCAGCTGGGGAAACGGGGCTCTGGGAATAAAGTCGGGCTTAACAAGACCCTTATTGGTCTCTTTAGAGACTCTATCAGTCTCTTCATTCTCTGGCTCAGCAGGGTGAACTACAGCATGTTCACTATCAGGCATGAAAACCTTGTTGTCAACCTTCTTTCCACTCCTCAGGGTTGTGACATCATTCACATGATTGTATGATTTCTCTCCTTTGGGGTTAGGATCGGTATGACTAGGGAACCTTCCATCTTCTCTCTCACTTATAAACTTAGCTATTTGTCCTACTTGAAGTTCTAACTTGGCAAGACTATGGGAAGTATTCTTCAATTCCTGCCTAGTTTCTTGTTGAAAGATCATGTGGTTCTTTGATATCATGTCATGGTTACTTACTAACATAGTGATAGCTTCCTCTAAGGTAGAGATCTTTTTCTCAGAAGTGTTCTAAAACTGGGTTTGACCTGAAGAGTTCTTAAAAGCAAAACCTGGGGGAGGTTGAGAATTGCTAGACTTGCCTTGAATCTGGCCCTTAGACCAAGAGAAATTAGGATGGTTTGTCCAACCAGGGTTGTAGGTTTCTGAGTATGGGTCAAACTTCTGACGGTTATCAAACCTAGCGTTGTTATAGACAACATGGGCTTGTTCTTCACTAACCTGACCTTCCCAAAATGAATTATCGGGTTATATTCCACAACTAGAGACTTGAGAGGCTCTATTCCTATCATCAGGTTCAACAAGAGACCTATGTTTAGACTGATTCAATTCCAAAGCTTCTAACCTTCTAGACAAGGCAGCAAACTTAACATCTGTCCCAAAGCTTGTATCTACCACATTGGTGCTACTTCTATTGACCAAGAGTCTTTTAGGGGGTTCAACACAAGATTCCCACTGTTGGGCTTTTTCAGCGATAACTTCTAAGAAGGTAAAAGCAGCATCAGCATTTTTACTAGTGAACTCACCAGCGCACATAGACTCAACCATGGTTTTGGTCGAATAATCTAAACCATCATAAATAATCTGTACGAGTTTCATCTTATCAAATCCATGGTGAGGACACTGAGATAGGAGATCATTGAATCGCTCTAAAAACCTATAAAGAGACTCTCCCTCTTGTTGCACACTAGCACTAATTTTCTGCCTAATAGCTGCAGTTTTATGCTTAGGGTAGAATTTCATATAGAAAGCAGCAATAAGTTCCTTCCATGTTTCAATGGATTCAGATGGTAGGTTGTTCAGCCAGGTTTTGGCTTTATCTCTCAAGGAAAAGGGAAACATCTTAAGTTTCAAGACTTCATCAGTAAGGTCTTTTATTCTAATTGTCCCACAGATTTCCTCAAAGTCCCTAATAAAGAAATAAGGGTTCTCATCATCTTTTCCTAAGAATATAGGGATCATCTGAAGAATACTAGGTTTTATCTCAAAATTAGCCGTAGTGGCTGGCAATTTAATGCATGAAGCTCGGTTGGTCCTAGTTGGGAACATGTAATCTTTCAAAGTTGCCATCGTTGGCACAACTGGAGTACTAGGGTTACTTTTGTCACTCAGAGATAAATTCTCAAAACTGAAGTTTCCAAAAACAGGGCTCTCAAAAGAAGAATCTTCGAGCTCCCTGCTTATATCAGAAGAACTAGTAGGTTTTTCGCTAATCAATCGACCTAGAGTATCTCTTTTCCAAGCCCTATTAACAAAATCGGGCATACACTAAAATTTCAAAAAGAATAAAAACCTAACAAGGAAGGTTGTTCTAACAAACACACAGCAGGCTGACTCGACTTCACCAAAGCAAACCTAAAGATTTCTAGCAAACAAAAAGCATGATGGCTCCACTTAGATTGTTTCTAGACCAGCTTCTAATCCTTCGAAAGGGAATTCGTTACAGTTTGAGAAACCCCTCTGGATCAATCCGAGCTAATGTGAGATGAAATTGAGGCGAGGGAAGCTCAATGGAGCTTCGATACCCAAGGCCTCACCGGCGTTACAAGGAGGCTTGTTTCAACTCCCAGAAGTCATCATGAACTTTGAAGTTGCTTAAAAGGTGACCAATATCCTTCGAAAAATTTTCCTAACAAGCTCGATACTCTATAGGTCTCTTTCTAATCAGATTTTAAAGCTTGGGTTCGCGTTAGGTTTTGTTTTCCTAAGGCGGGCAAGAAGGGAACGGTGATGAAATCCGAACCCTTATCTTGTTTTGTCCAGGCCTTGCCCTTTACTAGGAATATAAAAACAGTCCGGTTCATCCTCAATCAATTATCACCTTAAGGAATACAGTAACCCGCTTGCAGGAGATTCGCGGGTGTTTCGATTGGACTTACCTCCCGTACCAGGCGGGGGATGAACCGTTGAAGTCGACTCGGGCCACAGCTCCTATGTCAAGTGCGAACCCGAAGGGCCGAGACGATATTGTAATCGTCGTCCTTCCGTGCACACAGTTTGTATTTAAGGATACCCTTCCTTAGGGTTTAAAATTAAAGTCCAAATGTCCAGTCCAAAGTTCAAAGTGCAAAAGAAAAAGAAAATTACAAATATTTCCTACTACAATTCTAAAAAAAATAATAAAAATATCTAAAAATTAAAAAAAAAAAATTAAATTAAATCCTAAATATTAATTTGTCTTCTTTTCTTCTCTTTTCGCTTTAAGCTTTTTTTTTTCCAAGTCCTTAATGTTCCACTTCGAACCTGTAAATCAAAGACAAAAAGACACGTAAAGAGGAACAAATGAAAATAATTAAAAAAAAAAATCTAAAAATGCTACCTAAACAAAAATCCGCGTCGGCGGCGCCAAAAATTTGGTGTTTTTCCAAAAGTTGTTGTAATAGTGGTAAAAAGGTTCTTTTCAGACTTGTGAAGAAAACAATTTTTAGATTTAAATTAAACTAGACAATTAAATAAAGTTGTTCAAAGTTATAGAGAAAAACACCAAGACTCTGGATTCCACCATTGTCCCATTAAATGATAAATTCTATTCAATATTCATGCAATTTTTTCCTTTCCAAGTGATTCTAATATTTGCCTATAATAAAATTTTGAAGTAATAATTGTAATCACAGAGTATGAAACATCAAAAGTTTTAAAAAACCCAGCATGCTTCATCAAAATAATTCACAACTACTCAATAAAAATCAATTTATCTATTTCAATTCCATGCAAATAATCATATAAAAAATATTGCAAATAAATAATAAAAATAGAATTATACCAATTAATCTGGGACAATGGCTTCCTCCGTTGCCTCGGCTAATGGCTTTAGCTCCTCATCCCAAAAACACACTCACAAGATAAATTCATGGCTAAAATAGGTGTTTTTATTGATGTATATAAGATGAAACAGGAATTAGCAACGCTGTAGAAGTGTTACAGCGACACTGTTACAAAGGGGTAAGTACTGAATATAATCGATAGAAGTAAACTGTTGTAGAACAACGACACTTGGGTATTGATATTAAGACTGTTGAAGAACGACGGACTCTGCGAGTCTGTTCTTCAGGATCTTCAATGGCAGCAGCAGCAGCAACAATATCTCCTGTAACTTCTTCTTCTCGTCTATCTTGAACTCTAAACTCTCTCCTAAGGGTTTCTAACCCTTCTATGATGAAAACACAGCTATTTATAGCTATCCAACTCCCTAGAAACTCGATCAAATCCGAGAATAATCTCATCATTCTTCTCGGGCAGTTTGGAGAAAAATCACTTTCCTGTTGATTCACGTGGTTCTGTTGGATATTCTCTCGTATCCAAACTATTCTCTGACTTGAGCAAGACTAGGTACATCTTTATCCAGCGTAAAACTCTCCCAAAATTCTTCAAAAAATCTTTGAAAATAAACAGAAAGAATACGTATCCCTGTTGAACTTTGATTCACTTCTCCCGGACATTCTATCCCAATATGTTCGACCCAAACGCACACACAAACCCTGTTTTGCTCTAGTAAGTCCAGCCCAATCGAATTCCACAATTCAATCTCTTTAAAACTGCCCAAAGATTCTCACACAAAAATTGCTCCTCGCTGCTGCCAGTTTCCCGCCAAAAATTGTATTTGAATTATGTAGATGACCTCCCCTTATCCATTTCGAGAGTCCCTTTAGTACATGCCCTGAAATGGGGTGCCCCTTATCCAACTTAGGGGTGCCTTTAGCAATTCTTCTAGGATGTTTTCCGCACTTTTTCGGGGTTCCTCCGGGGTATTTCTGGGGTGTCTTCAACATACTTCTGGGGTGCTTCTGGTAGTTCCTCTCGGAGTGTAAATACCACTTTTCGAGCCCATTTCGCCGCAAAAGCTTATTTCTCCAAAAACACCTACAAAAGCGCAAAATAACCAAATAAGTACAAAAACGAGCACTAACAATACATGTAATTGATAACAAATAGACACATAAATGCGTCTATCACATTCCATCTCAGGTGATTACTTAATATTGGTTTCACTAATAAAAGTCATGCCAATACAAAAGTTAGGCCTTTGTGAATAGTTTTACAAAGAACATACACAAGTCATGAGCGGTTATACTAATCACACATATTGGTAGTTTAAAAGATATGCAATGAATAACAATACCAATAAGCCTAGCGATTTCCCTTTCGATTCACAAAACAAGTTTACGAATTTACTTCCTTTAAACGAATGTAAAACATTGTTTCCTAGGATGAAATCTTCACCTCATACCAATACGTAATCACAATAGCATTCAAATGGTTATGTCGATGTCTTATATACAAAGTTTAACGGTTAAGAAATAAATCTCGTATTGTATTCCTCAATACTATGTATAATTAGAGTATAATCATTCATGCTTCGCAATTATGTTTTCAATATGCACGACTTGAAAGATACGCTAGGGAATGAAACAGTCCAAGTCAAATATCACTAACCTCAAGTGGAAGGATGATGTTGTCGTTGTAGCTCCTTACTTCTTCGCTTCTTAAAGTATTCGTAATACTTGTAATGTCTCATATCCTAATACTTTCAAGCTAACCTATACGAAGTTGACTCTAGTATATAATCAACTGACTCTTTAAATGAGTTTTGGCTCACTAAAAAATGACAACCAAACTTGACATACCAACGCTTGGTGGGTTCAACCGAGCTATGATCTAACACCCCTGCTTGCTTGGCCAAGGATAACCCTAGGAGGAAGGCTTCATATTCTGTTGAATTGTTGGTGCAGTGGAAATCCAACTTGAATGAACGTGAGAAGACTTCACCAGACGGAGATAATAATACAACGCCTGCTCCATCATTATTATTGCTAGGAGTGGTATATCCATCAAAGTACAATAGCCCTATTTCTTCTTGAATGATCGAGATTTCCGGAAACTCACCGGGCACTTCTTCATGCAGCATTGTGACGTCCTCTCCAGGAAAGGCAGCAAGTAAGTCTGCAACTGCTTGTCCTTTGATTTCTTTAGGTGGAACACATGCTATATCAAAATATGACATCTGAAGTAGCCACTTTGCGGGACTTCCAATTATAGCAGGTTTCGATAGTAAGAATTTCATGGGATCAGCTTTGGCCACAAGCACAACTCTGTTTGATAGTAGATAGTTCCTGAATTTCTGGATCACATGAACCAATGCTAGACACGCTCTTTCGGCTTTTGGGTATCGGAGTAGAGCGTCTATCATCGTATGGCTAAAGTAATAGATCGGACGTTCGACGCCTTCTTCGTCTTCTTGAGCGAAAAGCGCTCCGATAGCGACATCATTGGAAGCTGTGTAAAGTATTAATGGCCGTCTTTGCACCGGAGATTTCATGACAGCAGGTGATAATAATATCTACTATATGTTCTGGAATGCCTCTTGTTGGGCGGTCTTCCATGTAAAACTTGCTCCTTTCTTCGGTATAGGAGTGAACGAAGCAATGAGTTGATCTAACCCAGGAATGAAATGCCGAATATAATTTATCTTGCCCATAAAACTCTGGAGCTCTTTCACAGTGTGTGGAGGAGGCATGGTAGTAATAGCTTTTGTCTTGTATGGATCGACCTTGATTCCTTCGGCAGTGACCAGGAATCCTAGAAACTTTTCGGAAGAAACTCCAAAAGCGCACTTCAGAGGATTCATATTTAAATTATATTCTATGCATCTTTCGAAAACTTGTCTTAGAACTTCCAAGTGAGATGCTCGAGTTTTTGATTTCACCACTACATCATCGACATAGTCTTCCACTTGCTTGTGCATCATGTCATGGCTCGTTGATAAGTAGCTCCTGCATTCTTCAATCCAAAAGGCATCACCGTGTAGTTAAAGTTCCCAATAGGAGTCCGGAAGGCAGTCTTGTTAGCACCATGTTCGTACATCTTGATTTGGTGGTATCCACTGTAGCCATCCATGAATGAGAACATGTCGTGACCACTGGTTGCATCAACGAGCATATCAATGTTGGGCAAGGGGAAATCATCCTTTGAGCGACAATTTTTCAGGTTCCTGAAGTCCACACAGCAACGGATTTGACCATTTTTCTTCTTGACTGGGACAATGTTCGTCAGCCACGTTGGATGTTGAATGGGTCTGACGAATCCTGCTGTCAGTAGTTTCTGGATCTCAACTTTGATTCGTTCCTCGACATCGTGCCTGAACTGCCTCGGCGGTTGCTTGACAGGTTTGGAGCCGAGGGTGATATGCAGATGATGAGTGACTAGTTTGTCATCTAGGCCGGGCATCTGTTCATACGTCTAAGCAAAGATATCTTGATTTTCCTTCAACAAACATATCAATCCTTCTCGTTCCTCTTATGAAAGAGCAGAAATGATTAAGATTGGTCTCTGGTTCTCTTTTGTTCCAATGTTGATAGTCTCAAGATCATCAGTGGTGGAATTTGTGCCATCTTGTAGCTGCCGTGGTGCATCTTAAATTTCTTCATTAGGTGATTGCTCGCTCTGACATGATTCTTCAGGACGGGGAGACTTTTCATCGACCTCCCCTGCTGATTGTTAATCTTTGCGTCGGAGATAAATGACCCTTCCTTTCGTATCATAACTGGTTACAAAGTTGGATTTTTTATGAGTCATACCTTGATCCTGGTAACGCTTGAGCGGTGTGGCAGGTGGTTTGGTCGTCTTAGCACCTGAAGATGATGGCTTGTCAGCAACTTTCTCGATGGACTTCCATCCTGGGAGTGGGGTACTGTAGATCTTGCTCGGAGGTTCGGGGATGCTCTTTGGTGGTTCCAGGAACTCAGTATCATAGACCAGAGTGTAGGGAGACACGGAAGCTGCGATGCGGGAAATCTTGTTGTTGAGCAAAGCTTTCAATCATTGATAGTATGTCGAGGGAACAACCTTATTGTCATGGATCCATGGTCGTCTGAGTATCATGTGATAATCATGGTCTTTCTCGATCACGTGAAATTTGGCCGTGGATTGAATAGGTCCCACTTTCAGATTCACATAAACATACCCGTATGTATGACTCTGGCTTCCTTCGAAACCTATCATCAATATAGGATGATGCATCATATGAACGATTTTGCATTGTGGGACCTTGGCTTCCTTGAGAGTCTTCATAGTGACAAGGTTCGTAGAAGCGCTCGTATCAACAAGGGCTCTCCTGAATTCAGAGTCTTTGATAGCAGTCACGTACATGGCCCAGTTATGTCCTTCTTCTGCCATTCGATCTTCTTCAGTGAAGGTAATATTGTTTATCGAATGTTCAGACCTCATGGATACTTATTCAATTGCTATAGATGATGGAATTACTGGCATATCAGACGATATTTGGTTGAGTGCAGCGACGTGTTCGTACGCTGATCTTTGGAGAAGTGCAGGAGTTCACATAAGTTTTCATTCAGATGTGTAACTTCTTGATCCACCGGATTCTCATAAGTTGTGAAATTGTCGACATGAGGAGGATCATTAGTTGAGGGGTTGGTCCTTAGTATCGGAATTTCTGGAGCAGAAGCGCCGTTCAAATCCGATGTCAACCTCACGAGAAAATCAAGTATGTTGTGTATTGTCTCTTTCATCAGGTCCATTTTCCTTGTATGGATTACTTGTATCCACGCCAACTCGATCAAGGTTATGACTTCTCCATCAACAGTACCGTCAGATGGAGTGTTGGAGGGAGGGACATTACCATTTGAAAGATTCTGACCAGAGTTTGGAGTAGCTGAATTAGTCCTAAGACCAACCATCTTTTTGAAAATTTGAGATTGTAACCGAGAGATTAATCTCCCACTGTGGTCGGCAACCTGTAGATGGGGAAAAACGATTTGCTGGTTTTTTAGGGAATGGAGAGACTACCGTGTGACGAAGGCTCCTCAACCGAACAAATTTCTTTACCTCAAACAGATGCGCTGCACATGAGTGTTTTGAGTTCGAGAGATCAATTTGTAGGACTCCGGACTAAACCAAGACAATGGCCGTTCCAGAGTCAATTCGGTCACAAAGAGGGAAGATGGTTGATTTGTAGGAGGGAAGCTGAGAAGTGTGTGAGATCAATGATGATCAAAGATTGTGAATGTGTTTAAGGTTTCTGCAAGTTTTCTGTGAACTGTTGAGTCCGAATAAGTTCTGATCGATTGATGGAATTCTTGAGAGTGATTGCTCAAAAAATTGTGTCTTGAATGTTGTCTTGTTTTCAATCATGGATTCAGATACTTATTTATATTGCCAGAATAGTAGACACATTGATCTCCAATAAGTGTGACGGTTTCTTGAGTGAATGAGTGGAAAAGTGGGAAATCATGGTTTAACCAGTTCCAGGTCGTGCGGAGACTTGGTTGATTGTCCACCCACTACTTTGATAACTCCCTGTTTGAGGGTGAAAGCGATTTCTGCTAATTTTGGTAATTTCGGGTGTGTGGGTGAGAAACGAGTTTAAACCCTAAACAATGTACTGCAAGGGAGTACTTTAGATTCGAGAGATCAATCTGTACAAATCCGGCCTAAACCAAGAAATGGCCATTCCATACATGCTTCGGTCACAAAGTGAATGAGAAGGGTTGGTTTTGGGGAAGGTAAGCGAAGAGAGTGTTGAGACCAGAATAGTTGATTCTGGAAGAGTAGTTGTTTCACGACTTGTATCAGAAAGTGGGAAGCTAACAGATGGAAATCTAGCAAATATTTTCTGAGTGTTGTATCCTCCTGACCTGAAACTGTTATTCGGTGGAAATAGGTAATGCCTATTTATACCTGTCGAAGTGAAACGTACTCTGGTCTCATTAAGAAATGGGAAACGGGTGAGTAAATGGGAGGAGGTGGTAACCGGTAATGCCTGTAATTGATGTTCCATAAAAGAAAGTGTTTCAACATTACTCCCTGTATTTACTAACCGCCTCATCCTTGTGACACTATCTTATAACGGGCGTAGTGTACGCCGCACGCTGTAAACCGCCAAATCAATACCCAATGAGCATCCCCCAGTTTGTGACATGTGTTGATGTCTCGAGCGTTTTCGTGGAAAACATGTAGCGTGTTGTTGTTGTCTGGCAAGTTGATCTTGGGAGACTTGCCGACTCGGTGGTGACCTTCGACGGTCGAGATTTTGCATCTTAAGAGGAAAGGTAGTCGTTGATTATTGTAACCCTTCGTTTGGTAGCCAGTGGCATGAAAGTATGATCAGTATGGCTTTAATATGGCCCAGTTTAGGCGCGGCCAAAAGTTAGGGTTTTGGCTTTATTTAGGCGCGACCAAACTAGGGCCAAAGGTTGCCATGCGTTAGCTGGTAACCCTGGACGGCTAATATCTGCATCTTAGATGAAAAATGGCCTTTGAATGTTACAGGCCTTCGTTTTGGTAGCCGCATAGGGAAGGCCAACATGGTATGGAGCGGCAAGGTGGCTGGCATGCCATTGGCACATGTGGCATGACCGGCATGCCTTGGTGCGGTTTGGCGTGGAAAAAATTAGGGTTTTGGCGTTGGGCAAAAGGTTACCATGCGTTGGTTGGCGACCTTGGACGACTAAGATTTTCATCTAAGATGGAATGGTGGCCTTTGATTGTTGCACGCCTTCGTTTTAGCAGTCGTGAAGGGGAAGGCTGGCATGGCATGGCGCGACAAGGTGGCTGGCATGGCCGGCATGCCTTGGCGCGGTTTGGCGTTGCCAAAACTAGGGTTTTGGGCCAAAGGTTACCAAACGTTGTTTGGCGACCTTGGACGACTAAGATTTGCATCTAAGATGGAAGGGTGGTCGTTCATTATCGCACGCCTTCGCTTTTGTAGCCGCATAGGGAAGGCCAGCATGGTATGGCGCGACAAGGTGGTTGGCATGCCATTGGCACATGTGGCATGGCCTTCCTTGGCGCGGTTTGGCGTGGCCAAAACTAGGGTTTTCGGCCAAAGGTTACCATGCGTTGTTTGGCGACCTTGGACGGCTAAGATTTGCATCCAAGATGGAAGGGTGGTCGTTGATCATCGCACGCCTTCGTTTTGGTAGCCGCATAGGGAAGGCCGGCATGGTATGGCGGGACAAGGTGGTTGGCATGCCATTGGCACATGTGGCATGGCATGCCTTGACGCGGTTTGGCGTGGCCAAATCTAGGTTTTTGAGAGAAAGGTTACCATGCGTTGTTTGGCGACCTTGGACGGCTAAGATTTGCATCTAAGATGGAAGGCTGGCCGTTGATCATCGCACGCCTTCGTTTTGGTAGCCACATAGGGAAGGCCGGCATCTTATGGCGCGGCAAGGTGGTTGGCATGCCATTGGCACATGTGGCGCGGCAAGGTGGTTGGCATGCCATTGGCACGGAGGTGCGGCTGGCATGGCATGCCTTGGCGCGGAGATGTGGCTGGCATGGTTGGCATGCATTGGCGCGAAGACATGTAGCATGTTGTTGTTGTCTGGCAAGTTGAGCTTGGGAGACTTGCCGACTCGGTGGTGACCTTCGACGGTCGAGATTTTGCATCTTAAGAGGAAAGGTATTCGTTGATTATTGTAACCCTTCGTTTGGTAGCCAATGGCATGAAAGCATGATCAGTATGGCTTTAATATGGCCTAGTTTAGGCGCGGTCAAAATTTAGGGTTTTGGCTTTGTTTAGGCGCGACCAAACTAGTGCCAAAGGTTGCCATGCGTTAACTGGTAACCATGGACGACTAAGATCTGCATCTTAGATGAAAAGTGGTCGTTGAATGTTGCACACCTTCATTTTGGTAGCCGCATAGGAAAGGCCGGCATGGTATGACGCGACAAGGTGGATGGCATGCCATTGGCACATGTGGCATGGCCGGCATGCCTTGGTGCGGTTTGGCGTGGCAAAAATTAGGGTTTTGGCGTTGGGCCAAAGGTTACCATACGTTGGTTGGCGACCTTGGACGACTAAGATTTTCATCTAAGATGGAATGGTGGCCTTTGATTGTTGCACGCCTTCGTTTTAGCCGTCGTGAAGGGGAAGGCTGGCATGGCATGGCGCGAGAAGGTGGCTGGCATGGCCGGCATGCCTTGGCGCGGTTTGGCGTGGCCAAAATTAGGGTTTTGGCGTTGGACCAAAGGTTGCCATGCGTTGGTTGGCGACCTTGGACGGCTAAGATTTGCATATAATATGGAAGGGTGGTCGTTGATCATCGCATGCCTTTGTTTTGGTAACCGCATAGGGAATGCCGGCATGGTATGGCATGGCAAGGTGGTTGGCATGTCATTGGCATATGTGGCATGTCATGCCTTGGCGCGGTTTGGCGTTGCCAAAACTAGGGTTTTGGGCCAAAGGTTACCAAACGTTGTTTGGCGACCTTGGACGACTAAGATTTGCATCTAAGATGGAAGGGTGGTCGTTCACATCGCACGCCTTCGTTTTGGTAGCCGCATAGGGAAGGTCAGCATGGTATGGCGCGACAAGGTGGTTGGCATGCCATTGGCACATGTGGCATGGCCTTCCTTGGCGCGGTTTGGCGTGGCCAAAACTAGGGTTTTCGGCCAAAGGTTACCGTGCGTTGTTTGGCGACCTTGGACGGCTAAGATTTGCATCTAAGATGGAAGGGTGGTCGTTGATCATCGCACGCCTTCGTTTTGGTAGCCGCATAGGGAAGGCCGGCATGGTATGGCGGGACAAGGTGGTTGGCATGCCATTGGCACATGTGGCATGGCATGCTTTGACGCGGTTTGGCGTGGCCAAATCTAGGATTTTGGGACAAAGGTTACCATGCGTTGTTTGGCGACTTTTGACGGCTAAGATTTGCATCTAAGATGGAAGGCTAGTTGTTGATCATTGCATGCCTTCGTTTTGGTAGCCACATAGGGAAGGCCGGCATATTATGGCGCGGCAAGGTGGTTGGCATGCCATTGGCACATGTGGCGCGGCAAGGTGGTTGGCATGAAATTGGCACGGAGGTGCGGCTGGCATGGCATGCCTTGGCGCGGATATGTGGCTGGCATGGTTGGCATGCATTGGCGCGAAGACATTTAGCATGTTGTTGTTGTCTGGCAAGTTGAGCTTGGGAGACTTGCCGACTCGGTGATGACCTTCGACGGTCGAGATTTTGCATCTTAAGAGGAAAGGTATTCGTTGATTATTGTAACCCTTCGTTTGGTAGCCAATGGCATGAAAGCATGATCAGTATGGATTTAATATGGCCTAGTTTAGGCGCGGTCAAAATTTAGGGTTTTGGCTTTTTTTAGGCGCGACCAAACTAGGGCCAAAGGTTGCCATGCGTTAAATGGTAACCATGGACGGCTAAGATCTGCATCTTAGATGAAAAGTGGTCGCTGAATGTTGCACGCCTTCGTTTTGGTAGCTGCATAGGGAAGGCCGGCATGGTATGGCGCGACAAGGTGGATGGCATGCCATCGGCACATGTGGCATGGCCGGCATGCCTTGGTGCGGTTTGGCGTGGCAAAAATTAGGGTTTTGGCGTTGGGCCAAAGGTTACCATACGTTGGTTGGAGACCTTGGAAGACTAAGATTTTCATCTAAGATGGAAGGGTGGCCTTTGATTGTTGCACGCCTTCGTTTTAGCAGTCGTGAAGGGGAAGGCTGGCATGGCATGGCACGACAAGGTGGCTGGCATGGCCGGCATGCCTTGGCGCGGTTTGGCGTGGCCAAAATTAGGGTTTTGGCGTTGGACCAAAGGTTGCCACGTGTTGGTTGGCGACCTTGGACGGCTAAGATTTGCATATAATATGGAAGGGTGGCCGTTGATCATCGCATGCCTTCGTTTTGGTAACCGCATAGGGAATGCCGGCATGGTATGGCATGGCAAGGTGGTTGGCATGTCATGCCTTGGCGCGGTTTGGCGTTGCCAAAACTAGGGTTTTGGGCCAAAGGTTACCAAACGTTGTTTGGCGACCTTGGACGACTAAGATTTGCATCTAAGATGGAAGGGTGGTCGTTCATCATCGCACGCCTTCGTTTTTGTAGCCGCATAGGGAAGGCCAGCATGGTATGGTGCGACAAGGTGGTTGGCATGCCATTGGCACATGTGGCATGGCCTTCCTTGGCGCGGTTTGGCGTGGCCAAAATTAGGGTTTTCGTCCAAAGGTTACCATGCGTTGTTTGGCGACCTTAGACGGCTAAGATTTGCATCTAAGATGGAAGGGTGGTCGTTGATCATCGCACGCCTTCATTTTGGTAGCCGCATAGGGAAGGCCGGCATGGTATGGCGGGACAAGGTGGTTGGCATGCCATTGGCACATGTGGCATGGCATGCCTTGACGCGGTTTGGCGTGGCCAAATCTAGGATTTTGGGACAAAGGTTACCATGCGTTGTTTGGCGACCTTTGACGGCTAAGATTTGCATCTAAGATGGAAGGCTGGCCGTTGATTATCGCACACCTTCGTTTTGGTAGCCACATAGGGAAGGCCGGCATCTTATGGCGCGGCAAGGTGGTTGGCATGCCATTGGCACATGTGGCGCGGCAAGGTGGTTGGCATGCCATTGGCACGGAGGTGCGGCTGGCATGGCATGCCTTGGCGCGGAGATGTGGCTGGCATGGTTGGCATGCATTGGCGCGAAGATGTGGCTGGCATGGTATGCCATTGGCACAGTGGTGCGGCTGGCATGGTTGGAATGCCTTGGAGCGGAGACGTGGCTGGCATGGTATGCCATTTGCACTGTGGTGCGGTTGGCATGCCTTGGCGCGGAGACGTGGCTGGCATGGTAGGCCATTAGCACAGTGGTGCAGCTGGCATGGTTGGCATGCCTTGGCGCGGAGACGTGGCTGGCATGGTATGTAATTGGCACAGTGGTGCGGCTGGCATGGTTGGCATGCCTTGGCGCAGAGACGTGGCTGGCATGGTCTGCCATTGGCATAGTGGTGCGGCTGGCATGGTTGGCATGCCTTGGCGCGGTAGCATGAGAATTAGGGTTTATCATAGATGATGTCAGTCAGTGTTAAGGGTTCTGCCGTGGAACATGATACATGTAAAAAAAAAAGGGTACCCCGGTAATTCTTACGTAGGCATGCTGATTGATTCAATAAATGCACTAATGGTCAGAAGTAAAATTTTACGATTTTGACCCTAAGTTAAAAACTACCATCAACACTCCCTCAACTGCTTGCACGACATACTCACATTTCTCATCGTGGATGAACACACGTGCCATAGGCCGCCAGACCAAAACCCTAATTAATAACCCTCATGTGACGTGATTGATGTCTCACGAACGTGGAGGCTGCAAAGCAGACGTTTATTTAATTAGGCATTGGTTGACTTGATTAGACAATGAGTCTAAGTATTGTTCAGTCCAGCATGATTGTTGAATGCTCTAGGATTCATAAATTGAATATATCTATTGGGACGTATAGTTCTCGAATGAATGATATTTATAGTAGAATCCATATGATGAATATTAATACTCTCAGCAAATATTGCTCGTATGATGAATTATTGAATATTGATAGTTGGATCGATATTCGAGCATCTGAGCAAGTATTGCTCATTCGATAAATTATTGAATATTGATAGTTAAATCAATACTCGAGCATCTGAGCAAGTATTTCTCATTCGATAAATTATTGAATATTGATAGTTGAATCAGTATTCGAGCATCTGAGCAAGTATTGCTCATTCGATAAATTACTGAATATTGATAGTTGAATCAATATTCGAGCATTTGAGCAAGTATTGCTCATTCATTGAATTATTGGTAACGCGACCAAATAAAATATTAATTAAAATACTGGTAACTAAACCGAATATTATAGATGTTGGTTGCTGGATTAACATAAAATTGTTAGTGTTTGAACTCGCTTAGAATTATGATTTGCATAGCATTTGTTCGAAACCCTAATTTTGATCAATTGATGATTTACTGAAAGTAATTGACTGAGTGAGTAAAGGAGTGACCGGATACATGGGATGATGGTCGACCATGTAGCGCTAAGTGCTCGAGTGAGCATGCACCAAAGTCCTTTGTTGACCAGTTGGTGAAAGGATGATCAAATGCTGGTTTAATCATTTATTAAAATAGCGCTCGTGCGAGCGTTAGGTAATAAAACCTAGTTATGGAGAGATAATAGACCGACCAAGGGGTCATTGGACCGGCCCTTGGTGGTCATGGGACCAGCTGACGGTCGATTGAGCAAATCCCAAGTTGGTTGGAGAGAGTTTGGACCCAACACGAACAATTGACAACAAATTAGGTCAAAATTATGAAGATGTGTGGGACCAGCTCATTGTAAGCCTTAGGTCCGGCCTTGGTCGGTCAAGGTAGCATGCCCCTGTCACCACAATCTCCGTGTCTCAGTCCCGAGAGTTTTGGTATTTTCTGGTACGCGTTTGAGCTATATTTTGGATTTTCAGAAGAGTTTGATCTTGACTGAAACTCTCGATTTTGCTCGATTTTGCGAGTGGAAATTTGCTCGTTGATGTGTTTTCAAAGTTGTTGTAGTAATATGATTCGTTTAAGACTTGTGAAAGCGGATTTTTAGAATTTTTTTATAAATAAAAATAGCGAACTAAATTAAAAAGATGTTGTGAAAATTATGGAGAGAATGGGGCTAGGCTTCCACCATTGGTTGATATTAGTGATTTAATAAAATAATAATTATGCAACTCAACATTCAAATTGATTCTAATAGTATTGCCTAGACATGTAGATTTCCAAAAGAATAGATGTTAATCCAAGCATAGAATATCAAAACCCTAGAGCAAGCATATACTATCAAGAGAAAATACACCTATCTAATCAAAATTATATAAAGAATTTTTAGTTCAATGCTTCATAATAGAGTTGTTGTAATTAATTAATAGAAATACATCACTTTTACCGAAACAACGGCTTCCTCCATAGCCCCAAGGATTGGGTCTAGCTCATAATGATGTTGGAAACACGCTAAAGTTGATTTCATTGCTCAAAGTAGGTGCACAAATGATGAAATGGAGAAAATGATGAAAATCGGGTGTTTGCAACGTTTATAATTGTTGCAAAACACTGTTACAAAGAACGATAAATAAGAACTGTTGTTATTGTATCTCTGCGACCCTCGGGTGGCTATCGTTGTCATTGTTGATAAACGACTGCCTCTGGTGGTCTTTTGTTCTTCGTGTTCTTGGTGCAGCAGCAGAAACAGAGTTCTGAAAACTCTTGATTCACGCCTCCTGAGCTCTCCTCTCGACCCCAAACTCTTCGTCCCCCTTCTCTATGATCCCAACAATCTATTTATACTCCTCAGCCTCATTTAATCACGCCATAATTCTCAATATTCTTCATTGAACTCGGGCAGTAAAAAAAATATTCTGGGAATATTTTCTTCCCTGATTTAGCTTCTCACGCGTTTCTACATCTGCAAAATCTCCTTATTTATCTTTGTCAAGGTCCACAGTATTGCTCGAGTCATCACACATGAGCAGAACACGTTTAAATTCTCCAAAACTCATGCAATCCCGTGAATTGTTCCTCTCATGCACGTGCTGCCCTGTTTTCTTCTCACGGATTTTTCAGCCAAATTTGATCGACCAAAACACTTGTAATATCTTTGTATATGTCCCAGGAACAATTCCATAAATTTTCAGCCATTTAGTCTCCCTATAACACCTCCAAATTCTTGATTGAAATTTGACAGTGATAAACATAATTTTCCCGCCAATTTTGAAAATTTGAATTTGAGAACGATGGGTGATGTGGACAAAAATGGGCTACATATAACCGCGGGTGACACTTAGCAAAAATGGGGGTCCGTATAGCAATTATCCTCCGGGGTCCAAATAGCACTTTTTGAGCAACTTTTTCCACACAAGTGTATTTCTCCAAAAACACCTACACAAACATAAAAAAAAAACATAATAAGTACAAAATCAAGCACTAGTAATAGAGACACTGAGGACAATTCAGAGACAAAAATATGTCTACCAAATACCCCCAAACTTATTATTTGCTAGTCCTCGAGCAAATCTAATCTAAAAAATAAAAATGACTACCCTTAGCATGTGCAGCAAGCCGTTAAACCGCTAGGAGGCCCTAGCGGCGGAGTGTTGTCTCCGGAGGGTTTACCATAGGTGTACCCACAAAACCGTTACTCCAGATCCTAGCTACCTACGCAGAACCTTGGAAGGCAGTAAAGAATCTCCTTGGTTGGAATACTCTCATTGACTACAGGAGGAAGTACCCTGATGCGAAATTCCAATTGATGTACACGAGTTTTCACTCAGCATACTAAAATTCATATATAAGTGACAGAGCTCTACTCAGATAGTTTCTGTACATCATAACCGGAGTCAACCAATCACATGGAAAGATTAAAAAGATGGATAAAGAGATGGTTAAAAGTGAACGGTTTTTCCCATATATGTCTGAAGGCCTCTGCCAAGATGAACCTATCCTAATGGACTGAGATACCGGTCTGCCTAATATCAACACAACTGGCATATACAAGGGGACGAGGGGTCGATAAACCTAACTCTAGGTTAACACAACTTCCATATACAAGGGCACCAGTGGTCGACTTTATTGAATTTATTCCGGTTGGTCTAATGGTATGGTCTCATTTTTTTCTCTCTTTTTTTCTCTTTTTTTTTTTAGGTATCTCAATCACCCTATTTCACCCTAGCAATGGTAACAACTTGAGTCATGTGCCCCACCAAATCACTTAAGAAATAAAAACAGAAGGGATTAGGATTCAACGAGATATGGCGAAACTACCATGTTTTTTTTTTAATTCTAACACCTGAGCTCTGTGCTTTTATGAATAGACTCTTTAGATGTTTCCATCTAATCAGATTGGTTCCTCAACTCCTAACACCAAGATATTCCCCTCCACTTAGATTGGTTAGTGCCAACCTTAATAAACATAAAATTCTCGGCTTTGGAGTTTATTTATTGCAACTAAAAAGTTTCTCCCATACCCCCAAACTTAAATCTAACATTGTCCTCAATGTTCTAAAGACAAAATTAAAAGCATGAACAAGGAGAAACCGTTACCACCCGAATCAAAAGAGTTAAGGAAAGATATTACCGTGTTGCATGAGATTGGGTTACCTCCCAAGAAGTGCTAAGTTTAAAGTCTTCAGCCAGACATCGGAAGGAATTAATCACCTCATAGAATCATAAAGCAGTAGACGGAATAATTGTGGGTCATCTGGATCAAAAATTGTTAACCACAAGAAAAGGAAACTACAACAAATCAAGAAGACATCGAACATACCCTTGTTTAAGACAACTACATCTAGTTGTGGTTCAAGTTCAGGCTCTATAAAAGGGTCTAAATAAAAAGATTTCATCGGTTGGATTTCCTCAAAGGAACTCTGAAGATCAGGCTGAAGAGTCTGGAAATACTCAACTAAGAACTTAGAAGCGCATAACAAAAGCCTGAATGATTGGGGATCCTCTAAGTCAATCAGATTTGACTCACACAGCTGACCACAATGAAAGAGGTGGTCTTCCTTAAGAAAATGTGTCGACCCTATTTTCCTAAAGTAATTAGGTTTAGTCTCAAAACTTAATAACCGACACATCTGAAAATCATATGTTCCCACAATTGGAAGAAAAATTTTTGGTGGGAAAACAAAGTCAATCTTGGTATCATAGCCTGGGTTAACTACATCAACCAGAGGATGGGTTTCTAACAACTGAGCTCTCTTATGGACACAACTAGATTCAGGAAAAAGTGTATGAATATAATCTTGTAAGATGGTTGAGGCACAAATGTCAAGTCCTACACGAGGGAACTTTCTAAGAATTAAAGGCAAGGCACCAGGAAAGTGATAATCACCCTCAAACTTAGAGTTTTCAGTGTCTCTAGGTAGACTAGTCACAATTTCCCTAATTTCTAAATCACTAGATTCCTGAAAATGGTCAATTGATTCTTCTAAGTTGTAATCAGGTGCATCCTCACTCATTTTTATGAGTTCACTTTCTTTGTCTAAGACTGTTGTTTCTAAATCGCTACTCAAAATAAACTCGTTCCTCTAAACCATCATCACAATCATATAAAGGATTATCAAAGAAATTTTCTAGTAAAGGCTCATTAACTAAGGTTTTAATCAAAGTTACTTCCTACGATTCACTGATAGGCGCATCTAATAATGGATTATCCAACACACTGCAGGCTAAAGGATCATGAACTACATCGTCTAAAACGGTGGTATCCCTAGTCAAATCCTCATCCTTTTGAATAGGTGAATAATTATTAAAATTATTTGGATTTGTACTAGAAACAAAACTATCATTATAAAGCTCAATCGGAGTAACAAATTCCTGATCACTATGCCTACATATTTCATGTTCTTCATCAATACTATCCTCATCATAATCATCATTATAATAACATGAAAATGATCGAACCTCATCTAAACAAGTAGTGTTACCAATTCTAACCTCGTTATCTTGATTATGTGAATAACTATATTCATTCTCAAGGGTATTATTGGATACACTATATTGGCAATTCAAGTTATTTCGAGCAATACTTTCGTTCGTCTCTAACTCAAGTCTACGTATCGACTCGGCTATCCTCTCAAGGGTCTCTTACAAAGAAAGATCCCTTAGTGTTGGATCTAAGTTTTCAGTTAACCTATTGAGGATATCTTCTAAAGAGGATTTAGTCATTGTTCCAGTTCTTTCGTCCATAACTTCGTTATTCACCTCAGCTAACTTACATGTCGATTCAGCTAAATTACGTGTCGACTCAGCTAAACCCCTGAGGGACTCTTCTAGGGAAGGAATAGGAACAGATGGATCATAAAAAGGACTACTTTTCAAAAGTTTGATTGTATCCTCTAGAGACGAAGAACTAGTACTATAATCTTCTTGCTCGTATAACTGATGCACGTGTGGATAGTAATTGTGCTCACCATGGTATGACCCATAACCTTCAAAAGGTTGGCGTTCCCAACCACTATTCACACTGTGGTCATAAAAGGAGTAATGTCCATATTGTTCAGTTGGATAATCATATTCATTCTGATGGCTATTATAATACCAGTTTGACATCCTAACTGCAAGGGAAATCTACACAAACACAAACAAGGCTGACTCGACCACAACAACCTATTTTATCTAGCAAACAAAAAGCATGATGGCTCCCTTAAAAAATTTTCTAGACCAGCTTCTATTCTTTCGAAAGGCAATTCATTACAATTTCAGCAAACCCTCTGGAATCAATCTGAGTTAAAGTAAATTAAATAGAGACGAGGAAAGCTAGGTGGACCTTCGATACCCAAGGCCTCACCTGCATTACAAGGCGGTGTTTTCAATTTCCAGAAACCATCATGAACTTCGAAGTATGCTCAATAGAGCAACCAATATTTTTCGAACGACTTTCCTATTAAGCTCGTTACCCTATCGGTCTCGTTCTAGTCCAAATTTTAAGGCTTAGGTTCGCGTAGGTTACGTGTTCCTAAGGCGGGCAAGAAGGAAAAGGTGATGAAATCCGAGTCCTTATCTTGATTTGGTCAGGCCTTGCCCTTTACTAGAAAAATAAATCTGATTTCAGGTCCTCAACATATATGCATACAAAATCATCCAGTAAACCCGCTGACAGGGGATTCACAGGTGTTTAGAATTCTTACCTCCCGTTCCAGACGGGGGATGAACCGTTAAAGTCGACTCAGGCCATGACTCTTATGTCATGTACGAACCCGAGGGGCCGAGGCGATATCGTAATCGCCGTCCTTCTCTGCAGACAGTTTATTTAAAACTACCCTTCCGTAGGGTTTTAAAAATAAAGTCCAATGTTCAATGTCCAAAAGAAAAAAAAAAAGAAAATGTCCAAAAATAAAATATTACAAAAATAAAAACCTTAACTACAGTTTCTAAAAAAAATAAAAAATAAAATTATTTACAAAATCTTCTTCTTCACTCCTTTTGGATTTCTCTTTTCTTTCCTTTTTGGGCTTTTCCCTTCTTTTCAACACTTTCTCTTTTCCTTTAGCTTAGCTCCAAATCTGAAAGCAAAAAGAAATACCAAAACGCGTAAAAAAGAACAAATAATATAAAACCTAAAAACAAATCTATAAAAACAAATCCGCGTCGGCGGCGCCAAAAATTTGATGTGTTTTCAAAGTTGTTGTAGTAATATGATTCGTTCAAGACTTGTGAAAGCGGATTTTTAGAATTTTTTTAATAAATAAAAATAGCGAACTAAATTAAAAAGATGTTGTGAAAATTATGGAGAGAATGGGGCTAGGATTCCACCATTGGTTGATATTAGTGATTTAATAAAATAATAATTATGCAACTCAACATTCAAATTGATTCTAATAGTATTGCCTAGACATGTAGATTTCCAAAAGAATAGATGTTAATCCAAGCATAGAATATCAAAACCCTAAAGCAAGCATATTATATCAAGAGAAAATACACCTATCTAATCAAAATCATATAAACAATTTTTAGTTCAATGCAAAAATCATAATAGAGTTGTTGTAATTAATTAATAGAAATATATCACTTTTACCGAAATAACGGCTTCCTCCATAGCCCCAAGGATTGGGTTTAGCTCATCATGATGTTGGAAACACGCTCAAAAGTTGATTTCATTGCTCAAAGTAGGTGTACAAATGATGAAATGGAGAAAATGATGAAAATCGGGTGTTTGCAACGTTTACAATTGTTGCAAAACACTGTTACAAAGAACGATAAATAAGAACGGATGTTGTTGTATCTCTGCGACCCTCGGGTGGCTGTCGTTGTCATTGTTGATAAACGACTGCCTCTGGTGGTCTTTTGTTCTTCGTGTTCTTGGTGCAGCAGCAGAAACAGAGTTCTGAAAACTCTTGATTCACGCCTCCTGAGCTCTCCTCTCGACCCCAAACTCTTCGTCCCCCTTCTCTATGATCCCAACAATCTATTTATACTCCTCAGCCTCATTTAATCACGCCATAATTCTCAATATTCTTCATTGAACTCGGGCAGTAAAAAAAATATTCTTGGAATATTTTCTTCCCTGATTTAGATTCTCACGCGTTTCTACATCTACAAAATCTCCTTATTTATCTTTTTCAAGGTTCAGAGTGTTGCTCGAGTCATCACACATGAGCAGAACACGTTTAAATTCTCTAAAACTCATGCAATCCCGTGAACTGTTCCTCTCATGCACGTGCTTCCCTGTTTTCTTCTCACGGATTTTTCAGCAAATTTGATCGACCAAAACACTTGTAATAGCTTTGTATATGTCCCAGGAACAATTTCATAAATTTTCAGCCATTTAGTCTCCCTATAACACCTCCAAATTCTTGATTGAAATTTGACAGTGATAAACATAATTTTCCCGCCAATTTTGAAAATTTGAATTTGAGAACGACGGGTGTTGTGGACAAAAATGGGTGTTATGGACAAAAATGGGCTACATATAGCCGTGGGTGACACTTAGCAAAAATGGGGGTCCGTATAGCAATTGTCCTCCAGGGGTCCAAATAGCACTTTTTGAGCAACTTTTTCCACACAAGTGTATTTCTCCAAAAACACCTACACAAACATAAAAAAACCATAATAAGTACAAAATCAACCGCTAGTAATAGAGACACTGAAGACAATTCAGACACAAAATGTGTCTATCACTCGTGCAACCAATATTTTGAAAATATTAAAATAATAATATTTTAATACTTGATGTGAGTAGCCTAGTCGGTCATGTGATCATTTGACCTTTTGGTTTTTTCATGGTTTGAGCAATATTTGAGAAAATATTGAAAAACTAGGGTTTTCGCTCAAACGATGGAGTTCCATGAGATGATGGAAATAATAATGTGAGAAAATAAAGGATTGTAAGGTGTGGGACCGGCCACGGCTAGGGCATGGTCGGCCGGATAGGTGGCCCGGTCCCGTGACACCTTTCCCTATTTTTGTTTGATGAAAGTATGGAAAAACTAAGAGTTTCGCTCAAACGAAGGAGTTTCCTCAAATGAAGGAGTTTCCATGAGATAAGGGAAACAAATTAAAACAAAATAATGGGAGCGGGGGACCGGCCACGGCGGCATGACCGGCCGGCCGGTGGGCCCGGTCCCACGCCTCTTGTTTATTTTATTTAATATTATTTTCTTCATAAGTTCCTCGTTTGTCCATATTTTCGATAGTTGGTTCGTGCGTTCGGGTGCTCGTTCGTGCACTATTGTCAAGTACACTTGCACCATTTTCTCAGGGCTTACTCGGTGGTGGCTTAGACGCCCGATTGTTGAATGATTATTACTAATCATGAAATTCGGCTGAGAATGATTCATGAAACGTAACAATAAAATGAGTTGAGTATCTATTACTAATCCATGAATCCAGTTGGGTATTCAGGGAATGGAGTAATGAGATAAAGTGATTATCTATTGCTACTAATCCATGGAATCCAGCCGGGGGATTCAGGGAAAGGAGTAATGAGATAAAACAGATTATTTTCTAGGAACTCAGTGGATGAATGTCATGCTAGAATTAATCTATTGGCAGAATCGAGATATGAGATAATTGAAGCATCATATTCGTTCTGAGGGGTGTATAGTCAGGGAACAACGAGCGGCGTGACATCCTGAAGGCGTTAAGCTCTCTAACAAACATTATGTCTAGAGAACCGCCCAATCATTAATATTATATACGCGGTCTCTTTACGTAGTCAAAGAACAACGAGCGGCATGACGTCCTGAAGGCGTTAAGCTCCTTAAAAAACATCATGTCTAAGGAACGTCCCAATCATTTTGATTCTATGTAGAGGTGATGATGAAATATGTGAAGCATCGAACGCTCAGCCGGGGAGGACTTTCGAGAAACGTATTTATCATAGATCTGAGAGGAAAACGGTTCACAGATCGTAAAATATGAATCGTCACATGCATTCTTAAAGCCGGGTCAGAAACATGTAGTATCATGATTTTACGATTTTAGCCATTGCCGAAAATCCACCATCAACATTAAGTCCCATGCTTAGTGAGGGACAGTCATGTTCCGCGGTAAGCAATAGATGGTGATTTTCTAGTAGACGAGATAAGTAGTCGAACTTAGTCGTACAAAGGCATTTTCAGAATCCCCGATTTGCTCCAATGATGTCATGTACGAGCAAATGACCAGGTAAGGACCCTGACAGTATGATAGAGTGTCATCTCGTGAATATGGAGAGACGAAGCACTGCTGATTTGGACGGTCGGACATCCAGTTTTTGTCGGTTTAGCGTTTACGGGCCCGGCCCAAAAAGGTAATCCTTGTTTTATTAGGTTTTGGAAACAAAATTCATATAAAAGGGAGGAGACCCTATTTTTTTAATTTTCCCTTGACTGACCGACCATCTTCTTCATATCCCTCAAGTCCGCGAGGAAAAGAAAATTTGTCGGAGCTCTCGTCGCCGACAGCCATTGATCTTCGCTTACCAAATTCTGGAGACGATACTGACCAGGTAAAAAAAATTTAACTCAAAGTTCATGAGTTATTCAAGAGATCAATCTGTAGGACTCCGGCCTAAACCAACACAATGGTCGTTCCAGAGTCAATTCTGTCACAAAGAGGGAAGAGGGTTGATCTGTAGGAGGGAAGCTGAGAAGTGTGTGAGATCAATGATGATCAAGAATTGTGAATGTGTTTAAGGTTTATGCAAGTTTTCTGTGAACTGTTGAGTTCGAATAAGTTATGATCGATTGATGGAATTTTTGAGAGTGACTGGTCGAAAAATTATCTCTTGAACGTTGTCTAATTTTCAATCGCGGATTCAGAGACTTATTTATATTGCCATAATAGTAGACACATTGATCTCCAGTAAGTGTGACGGTTGCTCGAGTGAAAGAGTGGGAAAGTGGGAATCGTGGTTTAACCAATTCTAGGTCGTCCGGAGACTTGGTTGATTGTCCACCCACTACTTTGTTAACTCCCTCAACTGATTGCATGACTTACCCACATTTCTCATCATGGATGAACACACGTGATGTAGGCCGCCAGACTAAAACCTTAATTAATATCCCCCATGTGACGTGATTGATGTCTCGCGAACGTGGAGTCTGCAAAGCAGGCGTGTATTTGATTAGGCAGTCGTTGACTTGATTAGACGATGAGTCTAAGTATTGTTCAGTCGAGCATGATTGTTGAATTCTATAGGATTCATGAATTGAACATGTCTACTGGGACATATAGTTCTCGAATGAATGATGTTGATAGTTGAATCTGTATGATAAATATTGATACTCTGAGAAAATATTGCTCGTATGATGAATTCTTGAATATTGATAGTTGTATCAATATTCGAGCATCTGAGCAAGTATTGCTCATTCGATAAATTAATGAACATTGTTAATTGAATCAATATTCGAGCATCTGAGCAAGTATCGCTCATTCGATAAATGATTGAGTATTGATAGTTGAATCAATATTCGAGCATCTGAGCAAGTATTTCTAATTCGATAAATTACTGAATATTGATAGTTGAATGAATATTCGAGCAAGTATTTCTCATTCGATGAATTATTGGTAACGCGACCGAATAAAATACTAATTAAAATATTGGTAGCTGGACCGAATATTATAGATGTTGGTTGCCTGATTAATATAAAATTATTAGTGTTTGAACTCGCTCATAATTATGATTTACAGAGCATTTGTTTGAAAACCTAATTTTGGTCAATTGCTGATCAATTGATGATTTAATGAAAGTAAGTCATTGAGTGAGTGAAGGATTGACCGGCTACACGGTATGATGGTCGACCATGTAGCGCCTAAGTGCTCTATTGAGCATGCATCAAAGTCCTTTGTTGGCCAGTTGGTGAAAGGATGATCAAATGTTGGTTTAATCATTTATTAAAATAGCGCTCGTACGAGCGTTAGGTAATAAAACCTAGTAATGGAGAGATAATGGACCGACCAAGGGGTCATTGGACCAGCAAGGTCGATTGAGCAAATCCCAAGTTGGTTGGAGAGAGTTTGGACCCAATACGAACAATTGACAGCAAATTAGGTCAAAATTATGAAGATGTGTGGGATCGGATCATTGCAAGCCTTAGGGCCGGCCTTGGTCAATCAAGGTATCATTCCCGTGTCACCACACTGTCTGCGTCTCAATCCTGAGAGTTTTGGTATTTTCTGGTGCTCGTTTGAGCAATATTTTTGATTTTCAGAAGAATTTGATCTTGACTGAAGCTCTCGATTTTGCTCGATTGAGCGAGCAGAACTTTGCTCGTGCAACCAATATTTTGAAAATATTAAAATAATAATATTTTAATACTTGACGTGAGTTGCCTAGTCGGTCATGTGATCATTTGACTTTTTGGCTTTTTCATGGTTTGAGCAATATTTGAGAAAATATTGAAAAACTAGGGCTTTCGCTCAAACGATGGAGTTCCATGAGATGATCGAAAAAATAATATGATAAAATAAGGGATTGTAAGGGGTGGGACCGGCCACGGCTAGGGAATGGCCGGTCGGCTAGGTGGCCCGGTCTCATGACACCTTTCCTAATTTTTGTTCGATGAAACTATGGAAAAACTAAGAGTTTCGCTTAAACGAGGGAGTTTGCTCAAATGAAGGAGTTTCTATGAGATGAGGGAAACAAATTAAAATAAAATAAAATAATGGGAGAGGGGGGACGTCCCCGGCGGCATGACCGGCCGACCGGTGGGCCCGGTCCCACGCTTCTTGTTTATTTTATTTAATATTATTTTCTTCATAAGTTCCTCGTTTTCCCATATTTTCGAACGTTCGTTCGTGCGTTCGGGTGATCGTTCATGCACTATTGTCAAGTACACTTGCACCATTTCCTCGGGGCTTACTCGGTGGTGGCCCAGACTCCCGATTGTTGAATGATTATTACTAATTCATGAAATTCGGCTGAGAATGATTCATGAAACGGAGCAATAAAATGAGTTGAGTATCTATTACTAATTCATGAATCCAGCTGGGGATTCAGGGAACGGAGTAATAAGATAAAGTGGGTATCTATTAATAATCCATGGAATCCAGCTGGGGGATTCAGGGAACAGAGTAATGAGATAAAATATATTATTTTCTAAGAATTCAGTGGATGAATGTCACGCTAGAATTAATCTATTTGCAGAATCGAGATATGAGATAATTGAAGAATCATATTCGTTCTGAGGGGTGTGTAGTCAGGGAACAACGAGCGGCGTGACGTCCTGAAGGCGTTAAGATCTCTAACAAATATTACGTCTAGAGAACCGCCCAATCATTAAGATTCTATACACAGTCTCTCTACGTAGTCAGGGAACAACGAGCGGCATGACGTCCTGAAGGCGTTAAGCTCACTAACAAACATTATGTCTAGGGAACCGCCCAATCATTTTGATTCTATGTAGAGGTGATGATGAAATGTGTGAAGCATCGAACGCTCAGCCAAGGAGGCCTTTCAAGAAACATATTCATCGTAGCTTTGAGAGGAACATTCGCTCAGTCAGAGATCGTGAAACGGTTCACGAATCGTAAAATATGAATCGTCACATGCATTCCTGAAGCCGGGTCAGAAACATGCATTATCATGATTTTACGATTTTATCCCTTGCCGAAAATCCACCATCAACAATTTCGTAAGTTATTCTCTAAAATTATGTTTTCGTCCTTGATTGCATAACCGCCAGGGAATAAGTCTTGAATTTTAATCTCTGCGTCTGTACATGTCTAAGGAAGTTATAATTCTTGTGTGGGGTCATATCGCATAAATTGCTCTCTTTGTTCGTAACTGACCTAGAGAATAGTTTTTTCCGATGATTATTTTTCTTACGAAAATCTTGTATCTTAGTGCCTATAACATTAAGATCGTTATTTTCAACGCTTTTGTTCGTAACTAGCGAGAAGAGAGAAAAATATTGGATACAAATTTATTTTGTTCGTAGGTGACAAACAAAGTTGTTAATATCCAAGAAAATCCTTCTTTTGAGACTTGAGAAAGGTCGCTTATGTTTTTGTTTCGGGAATGACTCAAATAGGGGAGAGTTCTTTTCAACTTGTGCTTAATTTTCATATCATTGTAGGGAGAGCGTATGTGGAATTAGAGGACATGCATGCACTTATATATCTCGTTTATGAAGACACCGAGTTTTCTTGGAGAAATCGTCTAAACTAAATGTGGTATGTGTTCTCTAGTCTTGATACTCTTTTGTTTAATTCATTATGATCTCTATTTTTTGCCTTTGCCAATTTTGTTGACAAAAAGATGGAGAATTATTAAGTAGTATCTTACTACAACATATGGATTTTCGGAGCATTATGTAAGGAGAAGTGGAATATGATCTATAGGTTTAACCTATTTTGTAAAGGATGTATTTATTGACCAAGGGGAAGAATATGTCACCGTAGTATTGCTTCAAAGTTATGACATAATTGTACTTTGGAGATGGTAACAATACTATGTTTCTGTATGACCATTGAGTTGAGTGATTTTTCATTCTAACAAAGCTATTTTTGAGTATTCTCATATGTTTTTATCGCTGCGGATCTTCAACAACAAAGGTGATGTACGAACACATGCAAGACCATAAAAGAACTTGAAGAATGAAGAATTCAAGAGCTTTATCAAGCATAATGAATTTTGAGCTGAAAGATCATTTTATTTTGATCCATATGTATTGAATAGTTTTGTCACTATAATTGAAAAGGGGGAGATTGTTATAGCACTGATCGGTTGAACCCACAAGTTTTTTTTATCTCAAGATTGTTGGTAATGTTAGTTGATCAAAACTATATCTTGATTTCTAGTTGTTCATGGTGGTTTTTAGCTTAGGGTTAAAACTGTAAAACCTTGCATCTGATGTGACGCCACTCTGTAAGGAGACGGAGCCATGAGTGTCAACCTCTCCACTGGCATACTTATTGAGCCGTTCAATATACTTACATGAAATTTATCCAGACTGGCGCATGTAGCAACCATCCCAGATGTTCTGTAAATTTCGGCGCCTTGCCTATATTCACTTAATATAATTTTCTTTGAATGCCTTATATGCTATGTTCCTCGGTTGAACCCTTAATGTTGATATGACATGACAATTTGTGTTCACTCGCAGCAGAGTAGCACAAATTTCCAAATATCAAGGATAAGGTCTTTGCATAAAGTATTCAATCAGAAAGCATGCTACTCTTTGGCAATGAACTTAAAGAACACTGTGTAAACACATGGAATTCAATCAATTTCTTTTGCGCCTTGCGCAGTATACCTGACCTTGCTTGTCGAAAGTAAGCCTAGGCAAACTAGGTAATTAATCCGCCATGGATTAGTAGGTGCAAAATCTTGCCCAGAATCAGAAAACAGGGAGCCGCGCAGCAAAGGGAAGCGTGGCCATGCCTTAGGCCAACTTGCCCACTTGCCATTGGCCACGCCCCATCCTAAACCGGACTTATTTCCCTCGACCAATCAGGTCGCCTCAAACTAGACACGCGCATATAAGTTGTGGTTGGGCCCTTACTTGCCGGCCCCACTTTCCATCGACCAATCAGGTTACTCTAAGGCCGCCACACTCACACCAGAAGTGTGGCCACGCCCATGGTTGGCCAACCCCTCTCCTTCCTATGGACCAATCAGGTCACTTTAAAATACGCCACGAGCACTAGAGGTGTAGCCGCACCTTATGTTTGGCCGACCCCTTTTCTTGACCAATCAAGTCGCTCTAAACTCGCCACTATACATTAAAGGCCAAACGCGCCCTGCTGCACCCCCATACTGACTGGAACCCAAACGCACTCTTCCACAACAACATTGGCATGCAAACATGCCACCCTGCCGCAGTAACATGACAACATGCCACTCTGCCGCAGTAACATGCCAATGTGCCACAAATGACACCACTACGTGCTAATCCACTTTCTGTTCGTGGCCAATGCCATAACGGACTCCAATTAGGATTTCATGATCAAAACAAGACTTTTGCTTCAGTAGCATCAGCTGAAACCCTAATTTTGGTCATAGTCCACAACATGCAACGAGCCAATTTAGCCTTGGCCACGCCGCCAAGCCCTAACTTTGTCCACGGCGCCAAATCCTAGCCTTGGCCACGCCGCCAAGCCCTAACTTTTGCCACGGAACCAAATCCTAGACTTTTCCACGCCGCCAAGCCCTAACTTTGGCCACGGCGCCAAATCCTAGCCTTGGCCACGCCGCCAAGCCCTAACTTTGGCCACAGCGCCAAATCCTAGCCTTGGCCATGCCGCCAATCCCTAACTTTGGCCACGACGCTAAATCCTAGCCTTGGCCACGCCGCCAAGCCCTAACTTTGGCCACGACGCCAAATCCTATCCTTGGCCACGCTGTCAAGCCCTAACTTTGGCCACGACGCCAAATCCTAGCCTTGGCTTCGCCAAGCCCTAACTTTTGCCACGGCGTCAAATCCTAGCCTTGGCCACGCCGCCAAACCCTAACTTTGGTCATGGCGCCAAATCCTAGCCTTGGCCACGCCTCCAATCCCTAACTTTGTCCACGGCGCCAAACCCTAGCCTTGGCCACACCGCCAAACCCTAACTTTGGCCACGATGCCAAATCCTAGCCTTGGCCACGCCGCCAAGCCCTAACTTTGGCTACGACGCCAAATCCTAGCCTTGGCCACGCCGCCAAGCCCTAAATTTGGCCTCGGCGCCAAATCATAGCCTTGGCCACGCTGCCTAGACCTAACTTTGCCCACGACGCTATGCCGCAGTCATACCGCACGTGCTAAATAGAGTTGCGATGCGCCAAACCCTAATTTAGCTAAAAGTTTCCATGCCAACTGAGTCTAGTAACTCTCATAAGGCCTCAAGATCAACTTAGAAATAGGGCCAATGATGCCAGAGCCATATTCGGGTCTAACACCAATATGCCAAAATAGCTGCCACGGCTACGCCACTGGCATGCCGCTATGCCATAGCTCTGCCAGGCGCCACTATGCCAATGGCGCCACTTCGCTATGCAAACAAGATGCGGCCATAATTAATGGCCATCCTTCCTCATGAGATGCTATCTCGACCAATCAAATTCTCCAACAAACTGACAGACTTGTGGCAAGTTTCAGGCGACCAGCTGCCTAAATCTAGTGGCCATGTCTACGCTAGGCGCCACTTGCACCACCGTGCCACTGGCATGCATGATCCATGCCAGCCATGCCACATTGCCACTGGCGTACACCAAAACGCCACCGCACCATTATCAGGCGCCAACATAAGGTAGCCATAATCAACAGCTACCCTCCTTCATGAGATGCGATCTCAGCCATCGAAGTTCGCCACCGAACTGATAAACCTGTGGAAAGTTGTAGGCGACTAGCCAAAACGAGCCTAATATCATTACATGTTATTTTCCTGCGGTAAGTTCCTTGACTTTGACTTGCCACACGTAGCAAAGTGCTACATGTTTTCCACGAAAACACTCGAGACATCAAACATGTCACAAACTGGGGGATGCTCATCAGGATATTGGTCTGGCGGTTTAAAGCGTGCGGCGTGCAATGCGCCCGTTACAAGAAAGTGTCATGAAGCGGGACAATTAGTCGTGGTGAAAAGTAACGGTGTAAGCGAATTCACCTCCTTCATCATGGAGGCATAATGTCTGACGGTTACACAAAATTCACTTCCTTCATCATGGAAGCATAATGTCTGACGGTTACACGTTACTCTATTTTTCCACCACTCAATCGTTTCCACTTCCTACGAGACCAGGGTACGTTTCAATATGACTTGTATAAATAGGATTCACCTATTTCCACCAAAGAACAAGTTTTGGTCGGCAACAACACAGTATCTAGAAATCACCTGGTAGCTTTCCATTATGCTAGCCAGTTCTACTTTCAGATACAAGTCATAAACAACCACACCTTCAGAATCAACGATTCTAGTCTCAACACTCTCTTCGCTTCCCTCCCTAAGATCGACCCTTTTCCTTCACTTTGTGACCGAAGCAATCCTGGAACGGCCATTTCTTTGTTTAGGCCAGGACTGTACAGATTGATCTCTCGAATCAAAAGTACTCACGTGCAGTACATTATTTAGGGTCTAGACTCGTTTCTCATCCACGCACACAAATTTACCAAAACCAGCAGAAGCAGTTTTCACCCACAAACAGTAGTCTACTATGTCAAGTCTCAGACTAGGTACAGAAGTCGGTAGTTGAGTATCAGACGTCACCCCCGAAGATTGAAGACCGACGAAGATATTTGGAAAACTTCATCAACAAGGTATGTGAAGACTGGACCATTCTATTTACTCATATGCATCATCATTCTATCTTTATGAGACTATGTCCTATGACTTCTAGTAGATTTATTGCAAAGAAGAAATTTTGTGTCAAGCTTGTCTTGTTAAAAATCTCGAAATGTGATTCAAGCATTAGATGTTCAAAGGTCCTTAACAAAATTAGTTCGGAACAATTTATTGTTCAAGAATTAATTTTTTGGATCAACAATTCAAATATCAAAAGGGAGAAAATCAGAACTTCTATTATTTTGACTCAAGGAAGGTTGGCGAACCAGTTCGCAAACTGCAAGTTCCGAACAGGACAGTTCACGAACTATGGTGATCTGAATTTTCTATATTGGTGAAAAAGGCTAACAGTTTGTGAACCCAGTTCAGGAACTGTGTCCATCTAAGTTCACAAGCCGAGTAGGGTTGGCGAACCCGGTTCATGAACCATTGCACCCTGACTTGTGAACTATGCCTTACGGTTCACGAATCGTTTCACCAAAGGTCCTAGTAACCTTTAGCAGATGCTCAAAGAATTATTTATTAAATACGTTTAGCAATTATATGACTCTTATAAAAACCTCTAGGATATCATTGATCACTAAAACAATTATGTATGTGGATCATGATTAAATTCTTAAGTGTTCAAATGGATATCAAATTGCTTTAGTTCATAAAGCATATTTGACAAAGAACGGTCATTGTACATGGTTCCATAACCGGACCACTGTTTATATTCGTTTATGTGAGTTTCAAGACTAATTCTCATATGCTTACTTGAAACCCTAATTAGAGTTTCATCTAAACAAAGAAAGTGTTTACTTGAATCTCAAGTTACCTTATCTCGAATTATAAGCAACTCTCAGTTTTGAATACCTATGAATAGAGATGCTCTTTCAACTAGGAAATTTAATCATTGATACTTTGTGTCCTAGTTGATGGCTAGATCCATCCTTTATTGACCTAGGTTTTCTTTGATAAACATAATTAGGTATATAACTTAAAGACTTTACTTGGGGATTCGTGAATCCACGTACGTTCATAATCGCTGGAGTACTTGGAGTATCAAGAAAAGTTTAAGAGACAAGGAAATCAAACATGATGGATGAAAGGCTACAAAGTTTATTTATTTTGTAATCCATATGTGCTTGATAGTTTTGTCACTAAAATATACAGAGGGGAGATTGTTAGAGCACTACTCTGTCGAACTCGCAAGCGTTGCTATCTCAAGCTTGTTTGCCAAGTTTAGTTGATCAAAACTATACACTTGATTTCAAGTATACCTATAGCTATGTCTCAGATTAGGGTATAATATGTAGTTGAGCTTTAGCCTTCACGACGTTCACCAATTGAAGAAGAAGATCTACTGAGGAGCTTGAAGGAACTTCATCAACAAAAGATATGTGGATGACTACATTACCTTGATAGTCCATGTATCCTGATCTTGTTATTTATGTTATCGAAGTTTTCCATGTTCAACCAAGTTTTTAAGGTGATGCGGAAGGTATTGCAGAGGGTAGCCCCGAGTTTTCTCAATTTTCTTTAAAATCGCAGAGGATACCTTTGCCCTAAAAGGTCCTGAGTCTTTCAACCTCTTAATTTTTTTAGTTTTCTCCATCAAAATCATGTCGCATAACATGTTCCCATCTTCATCGTTTTTTGGGGGTTTCTATTTGGGTATGAATCTTGTTGCTGGTAGTGGTGTCGTTGGATTTTCTTAGTGGTGGTGGTTATGTGGTCGATGAAGGCGATGGATATATATAAGGGTTCTAACCGAAAAAATAATGTTGGAATCACGTCCATGTTGGTTCCTTTGGGTGTCGGGTGATGAAAGTGGTGGTGGTTCGTAAAGATGGTGGTGATTTTCATGGCGGTGGAGGCATCCATCGTTTTAGGGTTTCTTCTCAGTTTTGAAATGAGATCTATCTAGGGTTTTACCTTACTTGGGTGCTTTGCAGGTTGTGGGATTTGGGATTGTATATGGGTGTATTGTAAAAAATATTTATTTTCTTAAGCCTATTCATATGCACAAAGTTAAAATACCCTGTTTGACATATCAGGTGGCATGACAAATAGTTTGCGCTAATATGGGATACAACTGACCGATAGAATCCCTAGCGAGCAACATTAACAATATCCGCAGCGATAAAATCTCTATCGTTGTCTATATTCATATACAGATGCTGCTATATTCCACGCCTTTGTCATTCATATATGGCTTAAACTGAAAAGAGAGGTATTCACCTATAAAGTATACAATTTGCAAGAGAGTAAACAAAAACATTACTGACATTACACGATTAACAACTGTAATTAAGTAGCAACAGAATTTTAATTAAAAGAGAAAGAAGTTATTTTCATCTGGGCATTTTGTCAAACAGTTAAGGTTCAAATTGAAGTAAACCATAAAACATGCAACAATGAAAGAAAAATTAGGTGGATTTGGGAATTTTATCAAACAGTTAAGGTTCAAATTAAAGTAAACCATAAAACATTAATCAATGAAAAGAAAATCAGGTACATCTTAACATAAATTGATGGTCTAACTTGCCTAAATTAATGTTTTAACTTACCTACTTGAATTCTGGATCTTTAGAAACCCCAAAGTTGTGAATCCAAATCACCTGAATCTACCCAAGTTAAGAGAAGTAGAGATTTAACTTCGATTGTGATCGGTTGATTCGTTAATACCTAGTTTTTTTATTTTCATTGTTGTATAGCCTATGAGGAGAACTCCCAAATGTGACGGCTGTTACGGAGAAGAACACAATAGAGTTTGTTTTCGTTTCGTCGGGAAGGAAAATCGATTGTTGTGGGTAAGAGATCAGATGGACGGCTGTAATCAATTTGTGTGTTTTTAAGTCATCTAATCCGACGGACTGCATAGAAAGTACACACGGAAATTTGAGGTCGTACCAAAAAGGCCTCTTTTCTTTATATTAGTAAGATTATATCCGTCGATACTAATTATATCGGCAACGGTCGGATTAATATCGCCAACGGACGACTTTGTAACGCCTATAAATACCGCACCACCCCTCTCGTTCCCCTTCACACATTCCCTTCCCTTGTTTTCTCTTCTTTCTGTTAAACAAAATTCTTTTTAGTTACTTTAGAAACAAATATGAGTAAGAAAAGGAAAAGAAATGGAAAAATCAAAGGATCTACTAGTACCCCAGCCAGTAGATTAAGTTACATTTTGGATAAACGGTTTTGTTATCTTGTGCATCCATGCACAAGATAACACCCAATCATTGCGTCGGGAAGGTGCAAAAATAAAAATAAAAAAATAAGAGAGATGTGTTATCTTGCATTGGAGATTGTAAAACTTCACTCTCAATAAATGTACATTTGGTAAATCTATGTTAATTTGCATTCTCCAATGCAAGTTTACACCATCTTTCTTATTGTTTTATTTCCTCTTCCCGATGCAATGATTGAGTGTTATCTTGTGCATGGATGCACAAGATAACAAAACCCCTGGATAAATAATATGAGTTTCAAAATGTTAGACAACTAGCCGGTGATGGTGTACTCCAAATGCATATATCTGGCCATCCGAAGCGAGATAATTCAGTCAATCTAAGAGGTGGGTGGTCTGAGTTCCATACGGTGTTCATGTCACTTCCACCTGTTAGAGTCCGAAGATATCCTTGGTGGCATTTATATCATATACAACCTAGAAACCACATGACAAATAATTTAAGTTATATCCGAATAACAATGGAAGACTACAAATACGTTCTTTTTCAAAGATTTTGAATGCGGTAAGTTGGTCTTTTCTTGTAAATAAAATTTTTAGATTATGTTTTTTGTTTCATAATATTCAACAAACTCTAATTATGAATATGTTGTTAAATAGGAGTTACCCCGTTAGATTTGTACATATTAACGGAAATTTCGTATAAAGGAAACTTACTTCCATTTAACAGACTAAATTGGTTATCAGAAGATAGATAGAAAGGAAGACTACCTTTACACTCAAATGATATAGAGGGGAATAATGTATACATGCAAATAAAAGTTTATGGATTAAAAATGGTTGGGTTAAAAAATGTTTTACAACATCGTGCTAGGAAAATGAATGAGTTGGGGTTAGATAACAAACCATATTTGTTCCATGAGCATTATGAGGAGATCGAATGCGTGTTTGTGTTGTGGACAATATGCCCATGTATATTTCCAAATGTTAGCTCAGTGGTGTTAATTGGTTTTTTCGAAGCATTAAAAGATTTAGAGAAGACACCAATATATGACTAGAGATCTCCAATTTTATCAGAACTTTACATAGCCCTCGATTTATAATTGCTCGACGTTTTCCAAAGATAGCTTTAATGCTTTTGGGGGAGTGTTGGAGGTAAGAACCAATATTTCACAATATTTATGTATTATTTTGACATGTAAATGTACTAACCAACAATGTTATTATTTTTAATATTGGCGGTATACATATTTCCACCTTTATGAATCTTGTGTTCTCAATCCCACCAATGTTTTTCGGTCATACTGAAGTACGATGTCGAAAATTGGGAAAACATACAGATTGTAGATGGTCAACATACTGCCATTGTTCAGAGGATTCAACACTTGTGTAGAACAAGCCTTAACCTTGTTTCTGTGTCGTATCAAACAATCACAGAGTTCGAAGAACTATAAGCCCAAAGAATGCTAGAGCTAAGCATTAAGAGGATTGTGTTATACAATCTAATTTCAGAAAAGGGTGTTTGGTATTACAGTGAAAGACTAGTTCTTCAGTTAAAAAGAAGAACAGTGATAGTCATCAACCCCTATCCAAGTGATGAGATTTCTTGAGATGATTGGGAGAAATTGATAAGAGATGGTCATGATTAGGAAGTAGCTGACAATTTGGTCTAAGAGCCGAGCTCTAAATCTGACTATCTTCATTAGTTTAACACTATTTTCAAGCCCAATATTAATATGCAACCGCAAAATTTGGGTCTGATGGATTTCCCAGCTTTAGGTAGGATGCCACTTGGTGATGAATTTCTTCCTTCCCAACCTCCACCAGAGACGGGCGACGCATTTGCATATCCTACTCAAACAGGTTCATCCTCGACCATGCCACCATTTTCTTGGGAATCTGGAGATATTGTTACTCAAACGATTGTTCCTAGTGCACTTGAACGGACTTATCTATATTGGGGGGTAGATGCTTCACCGGAGCAGTATCAAAACCAGTTGAACGATTATCATGATCTACCACAAGGATTTCAGAAATTCCACATGACTCAGATACAAAAAATGAGGGAAAGCAAGATGTTTGAGATGAGTCCAGGATATTCAGGTCATAGTGGTACAAGTCCAAATCATGGTGGGACAAGTCCAAGTCATGGTGGTAAAGGCTCGAGTCCTAGTGTGCGCTCAAGTCATGGTGGTAGAAGTATTAGTCTTGGTGGTGGTGGTACGAGTCATGGTGGTAGAGGTATGAGTCCTAGTGGATCAAGTCAACAAAGTTTTGGAAGTGAAATAAGTAGTTTGAGAATTCTATGCAAAATGTACCAGAAAGTTCTACTCCAAATGAAGTGTTAGATACTCAAGTGGTACCTGAAGATGGTGAATATAATGACATGAATACAACTCCTAGACGTTTGTTTAACCAATCTTCAACTGACACTATGACTCCTGGTGGTGGTGTGCACATTGAAGTAGTTAGGAAAACAACTCTATTTACCTCAATTGCCTCAACCACATCAGCATTTCAACCATTTCATCAAGCTCAAGCATTTCAAACTCACGCATTTCCAGATTTGTATCATGTCTCCATACGCGAACCCGTTGCGTTTCAAGGTTATGACGATTCTAAAGATTCAACCACCAAGTCACTCTCAAACCAGCACAATCACTGATATGTTGAACACCACTCTTGATCCAGAAAGCACGTGCAATTGGATCTTTGGCCAGGGAGGAAATGGTCAGGAAAATGAGTAGTTTATGGATGTAATTTAATTTAAATATTTCTAATATAATATTTTTGTTTTAATTAATGATAACTATCTTTAGATTAATGTTCAAATCGAAACTAGTTTTACATTTCATTAAATTCCAACATTTAATTAAAAATTAACCGCAATTGCGTTACATAATACTTGATGAAAATAAATCCCTGCATGTGAATCTTGTAGAGTTCATAACATTCATCATGATTAAACAATCTTCTGTTGTCTTCAACAAATTTGTTATGAGATACAATTTTTAGTTCTTCGATTCATAACCCAGGATGATCCCCTTTTATCATCCACAAAATTTGCGGAAACTTTCTTACTTCGTTATTGATGAAACAATAACAAGTTTGAAGACACTCTTTTTTTCTTCTTGGATTTTCATGACTTAACATCATAAACCTTTGAAACACAGTGTCCCACAAATTAAAAGTCGTTAGATTTAAATCTCCATCGCTCACAACTGAAAACCAGCATTGAATTATAGAAACATCTTCTTCTCGAGTGAAGCGAGCACTAGTCACTTCGTTTATGCGAGAGGTTGAAATGAATTTCAAGTTGATAGGGTGTGAGTTGAAATGAATTTGAACTTGGGTATTTATGGGGGGTGAACTCCTGGAAGTTGGATGAGGAACTGTTGAGCGATGATCTAATATGCGAGCGACAACATGACTATTGCTGGCGCTATAATGACCATCGAGTGATATTAAGACCAGATACAGATATTAAGACCATATAGCGGTGGAATATCTATCGCTCGCTGGAAACTCCATTGTGCACGCCTAAGTGGTATATTTGACACTCTGACACGTACATTTTCCACTTTGTCATACCTATAATGGGTGCAAAAGCAAATTCTGGTCTTTGACATATGCATAGAAAGAGGCCTTAGGCATACCAATTTTTCGTTAGGATTTCAAAATGTTCGAGGGCTCTTAAAATGTTGTGTGGGTAATTACATATAATGTGGATTGTACAATTCTAATTTTAAATAAATATATAAACTATTTATCGAAAAAATTAAACAAAAAACAATTTTTGTATATGGTATACTTTTTAAATCCTCGAGGACAACACTATCCTTTTTTTTCTTCATAAAAACGGCGACCTCATCCAACATTGATAAATCCACGATTCTGAATCTGGAAGGTTACACAATTGACCAAGAAGATTACATAATTTACTGGGGATTTTATAACAGACTTAAAGTATTCATCAGACAAACAACATCAGGCAAAACATATAACATTGTAGTTACAGACCCATTCCAAAGAAAAAATTCCAACAATTCCATGCCAATTCCTTAATAACAAAACAGGTTTAAATGGCCTGATTTGGATCTACAAACAGTAGAGAAGTTAGGATCCATATATCCAACCATTTTTCAAGGTTTTTTCCATATTCATAGTAACACAAGTGACACTGATATACTAGGATCCATAGATTCCACCAATTGAAAGAGTTTTTTGAAAAATAAAGTAACATAAGTGACAAATATAATCAAAATCGTTTGGAGTCTCCTCAAAAACGGCCTGTGTATAACTATTGTCAGTGTCTTAGGAGTTGATTTGTTGATGGTGTCTACGGAGGTGATGTTCGTGCTGCTGGAGTTACCGATCTCTTTAAAGATGTTGTTCCTGATGTTATCTTGATTAACTTCATAAGGTGAAAAAGCAAATCCATATGAAAGAAAACTTTAAAAAACTCTTAAATCTGAACCCTAAAACGAAACAAGTAAAAAATACAAAGATTTAAACCTAAATCAAAGAAGTAAAAGAGATAAAGAAAGAACAAACCTGCTCAAATCTGCTCCAGTGGAGAAAATCTAAGCAGTTAACAACTTTAGGGTTTTGGTGCTTTCATCTGAAGTTTTTTAGGAGAGAAAGTTGTTTTTACAACATCATATCTTCTTCTTTTTTTCTTTTTGATAAATCTCATAAATTCCATTCATGATAAATAGAGATTATATGGATTTCAAGTATATCAGGATCAAAGATCAAAATACAATTAAAAAGTATTAACAAAGAATAATTTGTGAAGAGAAGTAACAAACTACCAACAAGAGTACTAAACAATCCTAAGACTGGGAGAATAGTTCTGGGATCATAATCTAACCATTTTGAAAGGTTTTTTTTTTCTTGAAAAATAGATCTTTTCATACAACTATTAGAGTAATATGCCCAAAATATTGAATCTTCATCACCATGCTTGAACTTCCACCTAAAATCTCCATCGATATCACAAAGAAACTCTATGAGAGAGCATAAAGAATCCCTATAAAGGAGAAGACACAAACAAAAAGGACAAAACACCCACAAAAACACCATAAAAATCTCATAAATACAACATTATATCGGTTGCAAGTAATTTGTGAGATGCTTTTATAGCTAATTTTTCATGATTTATATGGGTTGATACCAATATTACTAGGGGCTAATACCATTTAGCCGATCCAACGATCAGGATCACTTAAGATCTTTTTATCCTGTATGAAATGGTATCGGTCCATTAAATCGTGTAATTTCCGATCAAAAAATTTGCAGACAATATCACCCACCCAGCTTTATGTTTTGGGCTCACTAAAAATCTCTGTGTACCAAACCAAATCATATGCAATCTATAGTGGAACATATATTGTCAGGTCTCTTTCAAAAATAAGTTTGTACAGGTTTGGTGTTGTACGTCATGGAGCATGATGCAGCAAAGCCACTTTTCTGCTTAAGTACTGTCTTTCCTCTTTACTCCTTAGCTATCATTAGTTGTCCAAAGCTACTGTTAAAGGAGTTTCTTCACTTTTGCAGATCACTTACACCAATGATGACATGGGGTTTCCGGCGGTAGTCGATTCATAGGCCGGTATACGAGCATGTGATGATAACTGGATAATAAATATTGACTACGTGGTTAGAGACAATCTGTGGGACCTTAAATTAAGTGGACCCACACGTCTAACCTCCGGTCCACTGGGACCCTTAACTCCCTTAGTGTGCAGGCTGCACACATGCTCGTGCTATACCAGAGCTTCGATACCAGAGACTGTAATCCAGTAGCCGGGTAAAATCTGTGGAAGGACGTTGAAGGTCAAACGGATAAGAGAGGCATCTGAGATTTGGTAACTAGTTCTTCAGTGACCTACAGGAATCAGGATTCCAAATGGACAACTGGAAATTTGGTGACAAAATTTTAAAAATCCAATTGCCATTGCCGAGGTTATTAACTATTTGTGATGGGTGGGGGTGGCAGCACTGTTTGACCTAATTATAAATTACCAAAAGCTGAATTATAATAATCAAGTATTAATGTCAGAAAAAGGCATACTAGCTAGAGGATGGATCTATAAAACTAAAGGAGTTTTTAATCAATGAATTCTGCAAAACTGGTTGACCCATACTAGTACACAACTACACATGGGAGTATTATCACTCTCGTATGACATGAGTCGTGCAATAGATGATCTCGACTCGAGAATGCATTTGGTTTCAAAAAGAAAATTTAATCATCAGTGAGTTCAACCAAAATTTTAGTATTCTATCATTTTTTTTTATTTTTTTTTTGCTTTTTAAGGAAAATAGGCAAAGTCTCACATTTTCATTAGTAACGGATTTAAAATCGGAACCGTTACATATTTGATTAGGTTCACTAGTGATACGGAATCTCCACCAATTCTTGACTACTCTCACCGATATAACCACTATAGCCAATTCCGAATTGGTTCATATAGAACACATCCGCATCAGGAAGCCAATCTATTTTGTTTGAAACCAAGCTGAACAAGTTTGCATCATTGCTAAAAACAACAATGGGACCTAAAAGGATCGAACCAGAGTTTTTTAACACCTTACAAATCAAGGTAAGGTAAAGTATAGTTCAAAAAATATCCTAAACTAAAACAAAAATTAATAAAGGTTTTACGAATCAGATAAATCGGTCTGGATTGGTATGAGATGGTCTGAATTAGCATTTGAGTCTTGGTAGCTTGAAGCAATTGAGGATGTTGAAGATGAGGTTTGTTGATGAAGAAGTTGATATTGTTGCAATCTTCGATTTTTTTTGAGTTGATGTTGTTTCCATCAGTTGGAGAAGTTGTACTTTTGGTGCAATCTTTTGTTGATATCGGCCACACAAATCAAAAGAGTTGCTACTAATGAGACTACAACAAAAAAGATCAAAAAACTAAAACACCCAAAATCAGAGAAAACCTTGATTTAGGAAGAAAAACAAGAAGCTATGCCCAAACGAAAACAATGTTAGAACTAAACTAGAATGGAAAGCAAGATAAGTAATTGTTAAAGAGGCTGAACGGCCCAAATATGCTCCAAAGGAACCAGTCTGAGCAATTGAGAGTTTAAGGTTTTATGATTCCTGATATCTTTTTCTATTATGAGAAAGAAATAAAGGTGTGAAAGATAAAGTTGCAATCAAACCATATTACATTATATGACGGGTATTCTTTCATCTTTGAAACATTATAAATCAGAGTTTGGTATTAGTATCTTGCCGGATAGTGAAAATACTGGGGATAGCAAAATACACCGCCAACTTTTTCTTGCAATCTGTATGGACAAACTCAAATACAATTCCGACAGTTCAACTTAATGAATCTCAATCAAGGAATAATATCTAGAGTTATATCTTATTCTCTCACAATCAGAAAGTTTACATAGACAAGTCCATAAACCTGATTTATGTGTGAGAGTACTTGGGTGATTCCAAAGATCAATTTCCAAGTAATCAATCAAGTCATATCCAACAAACAAGGATGGATGTATCTACTTGATTGAATTTACGTACAACCTGTGATATTTCTATTATAAAGATAAATAATATAATGCATAAAAGGAAAAATACAGACACTAGAAGTTCTGTTAACGAGGAAACTGCAGATGCAGAAAAACACCGTGATCTAGTCCAGATTGAACACCAAATTGTATTAAGCCGATACAGACACTAGCCTAATACCTTAACTTCGTACTAGAATGTAGTTGAGACCGAATTAAACCCTCACAGGAATTCAATTACAGTCGCGCTCCTTGCGCCTCTTAAGTCCCATCAGGACTCCACGCAAATGATTCCCTTAGCTGACGTCCTTTACATCCTAAGAGTTGCTTCAACACAGTTGAATACTTTAAACCAATTTGCCTCCCACATATAAGCCTATATGTGTGATTTCCTTTTTGATCGCATATCAAGGTGAAAATGGAAATCGATAACAATAAACAAAGTCTAGATAACCTCAAAATTCAGACTTATGCTTCTAGAAGAGTAGCCTAGATTATTATTCACCTCACAAGTATTAAACTTGTGGAATCAACAAAGTCTGAGACGAAGAGAACTTTGATGATTTTTGTTAGAGCATTGCTCGGTCGAACTCACAAGTGTTGCTATCTCAAGCTTGTTATCAAATTTAGTTGTCAAAATTATATCTTGATTTCTAGTCCACAATTATTTAAGTCTCGGATTAGGATAGAAGTGTAGTTGAGAAACAGACATCACGGCAGTCATCATTGCGTTCTACCGTTTGAAGTCGAAGGTTAACCGAAGCTTTTGGAGAACTTCTTCAACAAAAGGTAAGTGAAGACTGAACAACCTATTTCTCAAGTTATATTCATCTTTCTATCTACGAGACGATGTCGCATAACCAATTAGATTATCATGCATATACAAGAATTTCGAGTCAAGTTTATCTTGGTAATTAGTTCTCGAAATATAATGACTAAGCTTAATGAACATTTGTTCATACTTGACAAATTTCTGTTAAGGATAATTTATTGTTCACAATCAAAATCATGATTCAAGTTTTATCATTCGAAAATAGTCTGGAACAGTGATATGTGTCATTGATGTTATTCGGGAATGTTTCGAATCGATTTAGAGAGAAACATAGAGACAGTGTTATCAGTCTTACAAACTGGGAAAACTTTTATAAGTCTGAAGCCGTATTACATGTACTTGTACACATAACAGAGTAGCTATATGTCGACAAGCAGATTTTTGGTATGCATATCCTTGTGCACATCTTGTAAAAATCTGTTAACTCGTGAACTTGATCGGTATGCATACCCGTATGCAAACTGAAAAGGAATTGTGGTCACGGAACCAGTTTGGTATCCATACCGGTACACGTACAAGAAAATTTATGTGTTCCGGAACTCAATTTGTATATCCATACCTGTACGCATACCAAAATAGTTTTGTGGTCTCCGGAACCGGTTATAGTCTTAAGGTACACATACTGGTACCATACCTAAATAGTTCTGTGAACTCGGGAAATTGGTTGTGCTTAATAATATACAAACCGGTACAGGTACTATGACTGACCTGACTCACGAGCAGCTATGATATTTGTACTTTGTATATCTATTAAAAATGTCGATTATTTTCAAATGCAATAAAATTATTTCTACGAGATAATTAGCATTTGATTAAATCTCTAGAAACACGATAGACTTATTTGATCACATGATTGTGACTCAAGGTTAAAGTCTTAAGTTTTTTGAAAATGAATACTAACCTTATAAGTTCAATCGGCTAGTTTAGGATAACCACCTTGAACATAGTCTTTATACACGGTTCGGTTATGGTTCATCCTAACCAGAGTGCATATCTTGGTATGTCAATCACATTTTAAAGATTCATCTAACGGTGGATATTGATTGCTCTGTTCCAAATCTATCTTAGCTTAAACGTAAAGCAACTTACTCTTTGAAATTCTATAAAAGGGGAACCTCAATCAACTAGGACATTTGAATCCCAACACTATTTTTGCGTGTGTCCTATAGTTGTAAACTAGAGTCGTCCTCTTCATAAAATCCTTTTAGGGTTTAACAACTACAAAGACTTCACAGGTATTCGTGAAGCCAGGTCCAGCTATTGTTTATCTTGATAGCTCAAGTATTCTGATCCTGATCGATTGTTGAGATTGCTCGATCAATCAAGATAAATATAAATTGATAACGCGGGTACCAAAATACACCATCAACTTTTTCTTAGGAAATCTGTACGGACAAACAAATTCTATTATGAGAGTTCAACTCAATGAAACTCAGAATATCCAGAGTTATGTCTTTTTCTCTCACAATCAAAACGTTACAGAGGCAAGTTCGTGAACCTGATTTGCGTACTCTGGTACGTGTACTAGGTACATGTAATACGGTTCTGGACCTATAACAGTTCTCCCAGTTTGTAGGACTGGTATGCATACTATTTTGTATCCGAGAATAATAGTAGTTCTATATTTCTCTCTAAATCAATTCAAAACATTCCCAAATAACATCAATGGAACATATCACTGTTCCAGACTACTTTTGATTGGCGATCTTGAATCATAATTTAGATTACGAACAATAGATTGTTCTTAACCGAAATTCATCAAGTATGAACAAATGTTCATTAAGCTTAGTCATATATTTCGAGAACTAATTACCAAGATAAACTTGACTCGAAATTCATGATATGCTTACGATAGTATAATTAGTTATGCGACATCGTCTCATAGATAGAAATATCAATATAACTTTAGATATAGGTGGTTCAGTCTTCACTTACCTTTTGTTGAAGTAGTTCTCCAAAAGCTTCGGTTGATCTTCGCCTTCAAACGGTATAAAGCAATGATGACGGCCGTGATATCCGTTTCCCAACTACATCTTTTATCCTAATCCGAGACTTATCTAACTGTAGACTAAGAATCAAGATATAGTTTCGATAATTAAATTTGACAACAAGCTTGAGATAACAACACTTGTGAGTTTGACCGAGTAATGCTCTAACAATCTCCCCTTTGTCAATTTTAGTGACAAAACTATCAATACATATGGATGAAAATAAATCTTTGAAAAATCCCTGAATCCATCATGCTTGATTTCCTTGGTTTCTTCAACTCCTTGAATTCTTCGCTACTTTAAGTTTTAATGATTCTGAACGTGTTCAACTCAGCTTCGTTGTTGTTGAAGACCCGTATCCATAGCAATAACAACTTTTGAAAACAAATATTCTAAATCGTCATTATACCGAAACATATTATTATTATCTTCTCCAAAGTTCAATTATATCACAACTTTGAAGTAATACTACAGTGATATGTTTCTCCCCCTTAATCAATACTCACATCTTTTGCATAATAGGTGAAACCTATAGATTATTGATTCACTCCCCATTACATAATGATCCATAAACCATATATATGTAGTGCGAAACTACTAATTAATTGTCTCCTTTTTTGTCAACAAAAATTGGCAAAGGTGCGAAAATCATGGGATCGTAATGAATTCAACCAAAAGATATTTCAAGATTTAAGGAAGTTAGAGATAATACATAATAACATAGTTCATGTAAACTTTATTTAGATGATATCACATAGTAAGAAAATACTTGGCACTCATCTAGGATATTAAAAGCATCCCTTTTAAATGTCATAGCCACACACCCCACAAAGATATATTAAGCACCAGTTCACTTAAGAATTCTCCCCCATTTGATGTCATTCCCAAGAGAACAACATGAGTGACCTTACTTTGAAAAAGAAAGGATTTTGTCGAACATTAACAAATCACATGGATTTGTATCCTGAACATCAACTTAAGTTAATCTCAACGCCAGTTACGAACAAAGAAATAATCTTAATCGGTACGACTCAACATAAAAAAAGTCTTATGGAGTGTATGTTGCAGTAATTACACAAAAGTGTGACCACAAGTAGATCGATACTGCGAGAAAATTCTCAATGAGTAGTTTATAAAAAACATAATAGATTTAACATCTGAGCATATATGAGATATCAATTCAATTTACAAAAAGTAAAGGACACATATATCCCATACGACTTTACAATATATTAAACCAATAATAACGCAAGTTCGTTTTCCAGAAACTCTAGAATTTAAATAAATAAATCCAAAAACATGCAAGATGAAAATCGTTGGAAATAGCTTGTGTAAATCACAATATTTGCTATACCAAACCCTAGTTATCCTTCTCAATTGCAAGTATGAATTCTCACATGAAGTTTCTTAGTATTTAAAATCTTTGAAAAATTATTTATCATCTCCAAACTCCTTATCAACGGCAGGCATATGAACATACAGTTCATGAATGAAAGAGTTAGTTCCTGCTAACCTGGTAGGTTGTTGATTGACAAGTGCTTCTTGTAATTTAAGACATTTTTGTAGAATCATCTTCAGTCCCTGCACCCCTTTCTTGGTTTTCTTAAGTTCCTCAAGAAGAGTTTCAAACCTTTTCCGATTAGAGCGATCTGCTCTAGGTTTCTTCATATTCTTCATTTTCCTCTTAAGATATGACTCAACAGGGTAGGACGTCTCTTGTTCCTTTTTAGTTGGATGAATATCAACAACCATTGGAGCATAGATTTCACGAGAAGATGTTGTGCTTGGAGTCTCCATGATTCGTAAGAATAAAATGGGTTTGTGAAACACAAATATAATGCTCAACAAGCAAGTTTTCTTGTGAAGGAGATCTGGGTCTTGGAGTAGAAGTTACCATGCAGGGTTTTGGAACATGAAAGTTCACGTACTGGTAAAGATACATAAAACCTAAGAAGAATGAAATGTCATTTTTATCCTTCCTTAATTTTCCACATAGATCAAATTTTTCAATACCATTACTCAAGAGATGGACATCCAAGTAATAATATTCAAATTTGATCCAAAGCCCTGATGTACACAGTTCTTGTCTCTTCTAAGGGCACACGAGACAAATAAGCACGTCTTAACACAACTAAATTGTGTTAAGGTGAGCATTGGATTGCTCACCACTAAATTCCTGCAAGGAATTTGTAATATCCTTCAATACGAAACGTTTAGCCCGGACTCTTCTCTTTGTTTGAGATTTGACCTTATCCTTATAATCAATCAACCTTTTAGAAGAAGAAATTTAGTTTTGCGTACCTCAGGATTGGACTTTTGAATAAACTTAAACAAAATTGCTAAACGACTATCCCTCCGTTGCAGTTTGTTGGCATACCTTGTGTGAGTCTATGAACCTCAATGGTACAATAAGGACATGTTGGTTTTGATATTGATTCAGGAATGGCGTTAGCAGTTAAACACAAGGTAAATGAAACACTAACAGAATTTTCATTAGTAAATGAAAAATCCATAACATCCTCCACAGATTTTGATGAATAATCATTAATTAAATTATCAAGATTGATATAAGTATTGATATATCCATCAAAATTGATAATTTCTCCCAAGAGTGATACACTTGATCCATCATCCTCTTCGGAATCATAATGATCAGATGTTTCATCAAGTGTTGCAGCAAAACTCTTGTTGCCACTGTATTTCCTACGATTTGGGAACTCATTAGCAAAGTGATCGGAACCTTTACACTTGAAGCACTGTGGCATATCGTCATCGTTAGTATCGTTAGAGTCTCTGCTTTTGACATAAATACAATTATGTGGCTTGGCTAACGTAAGAGGCTTTTCTCTAGTGAACCGTTTATTTCTCTTCCTAAGAAGTTCTCTAAACTGTCTTGCAATCAATGAAACTGAGTTATCAGATCTTCATCTGAAAAATCAGGATCAACAAGATTGTTCACAGAGTTATCAACACTTTCACGTTTAAGAGTTTTAGTGTTTTTCAGTGCCTTGAATGCAATATCCTTTCCGGATTTGGATTGCAGTTCATGATCAAAGGTATTTAACTTTACAACTAAAGTATTTCTGGAAAGATTTTGAAGGTTATTTCTTTCCATGGTGGCATGTTTCTTAGACTCATATCTTGTTGGTAAGTATCGAAGAATTTTCATCACGAATGTTATTTTGGGGAATGGTATTCCCTAATGCAAAATAAGCATTAAAAATTCAAGACACTTTTTAACTAAACGCATCAAACGATTCTTCATCAGACATACGAAGATTTTCTCAGTCAGAATTTAGGTTTTGAAGACTAGCTTCTTTTTCTGAGGTATCTTCTTCGAATACGGTTTGTAAGATATACCAAGAATCTTTAGACCTAGTGCACGAAGTCACAGGTGGTGAAAATATGGGCTTATGGCTCTTTAAAACACTTATGACCAGAGCTGTCAACGGGCCAAGCTAGGGTCAACCCGGCCCTGGATTGTCAACTCGTTGGCGGGTTAGGGTCAGCCCTTACCCTAGTGTTATTCATCTACAAGCCCAAAATCCCAACCCTAGCCCTAGACGGGTTGGCTTGGAGGGTTCACGGGTTAGCTTGTTTTACTAAGCAACTCAAAATTTAAGTATTTTTATTTACAAATAATTTTATTTTTCTGGTTCTAATGAATCAATTTATTATGGATTTGATCTCTTTATTTTATTGATATGGAATATGAAGGGATTGATGAATCTAAAATAATACGAAGGATTTAATCACTAATTGTTATTTTTTAATATGTATATAATAGGCGTAAAATGTGTTTTTTTAATTCTTAGGTTTGGGCTGCTTTGATTTTATTGAATGTAAATCTCAAGTTATTGGTTGGCATTCAAGAGTAAATAAGATATAAATTTGAGATTATTAAAAAATCTAAAATGATTTCAGGGGAAAAATATTTTTGTGTTTCACATCAACCCTAAAATCAGACATATGACTATATGAGCATATACTCACGGGTTGGCGGGTAACCCGCGGGTTGACCCTAGCCCGACTTGTTTTCTACTAGGGCTAGATATGTTGATCCTAACCCGGCTTGTTTATCCAACGGGACAAGTCGAGCCGGGTTGAAACAAGCCAAGCTAGGCCCAACCCGCGGGCCGGGTTGAAAATTGACAACTCTACTTATGACAGTATCACTATATTAACCTAATGGTTTCGCAACAGTGGTTCCGTCTCTAACAACTGTCGGCGCATCGTATCCAATAACTACAAGTTTTCATGTCTCAAAGTCACGGGCTTGTAAAAAGGAACGGATAGCAATTTTCCACCATAAGTAATTCGAGCCATCATAAGCTGGAGGTACGTTTATCGAGATTGCACTCTTGTCCATATAGTCAGATCGCTTCAAACACATACTTATCAGGTCTTAACACGTTTGCCTTCTCTGATACGAATTGAAAACACTAGGTGTACCAAAATACACCACCAACTTTTTCTTAAGCAATCTGTATGGACAAACTCAAATACAATTCCGAGAGTTCAATTTAATGAATCTCATTCAAGGAATTATATTTAGAGTTATATCTCTTTCTCTCATAATCAGAAAGTTTACAAAGACTAGTCCATGAACCTGATTTATGTGTGAGAGTACTTGGGTGATCACAAAGATCAATTTCCAAGTAATCAACCAAGTCGTATCCAACAAACAAGGATGGATGTATCTACTTGATTGAATTTACGTAGAACCTGTGATATTTCGATTATAAAGAAAAATAATATGATGCGGAATAGAAATAACACAGACACCAAAAGTTTTGTTAATGAGGAAACCGAAAATAGAGAAAAACCTTAGGACCTAGTCCAGATTGAACACCAAACTGTATTAAGCCGTTACATACACTAGCCTACTACCAACTAACTTTGGACTGGAATGTAGTTAAGACCGAATTAAGCCCTCACAACAATTCAGTTATAGTCGCGCTCCTTACGCCTCTTGAATCCCAGAAGTATTTCGCGCAAATGAATCTATTAGTTGATGTCCTTTACATCCTAAGATTTGCTTCAACTCAATTGAAGACTTTAAACCAATATGCCTCCACAGATAAGCCTATATATATGATTTCCTTTTTGATTGTAGATCAAGGTAAGACTGGAAATCGATAGCAATAGACAAAGTCTAGGTAACCTCAAAATCCAGACTTATTCTTTCCGAAAAGCGGCTTAGATTATTATTCACCTCACAAGTATTAAACTTGTGGAATCAACAAAGTATGAGAAGAAGAGAACTTTGATGATTTCTATCTATCTCGATTGATAGAGCAAGCTTAACAATCGATCAGGATACTCGATCGATCAAGATAAACAATAGCTGGACCTGGTTTCACAAATCCCTGTGAAGTATTTGTAGTCGCTAAACCCTAAAAGGATTTTAGGAATAGGACGACTCTAGTTTACAACTAGGACATACAAAAAAGTAGTGTCGGGATTCAAAGATCCTAGTTGCTTGAGGTTCCCCTTATATGGACTTTCGAAGCATAAGTTGTTTTAGGTTTAAGCTAAGATATCTTTGGAACCAAGCAATCGATATCCATCATTAGATGAATCTTTGAAATGTGATTGATATACCAAGATATACAATTTGGTTAGGATGAACCGTAACCGAACCGTGTACAAAGACAACGTCGTGAATGGTCAGCCAAGACTTGCCAAATGAACTATAAGCCTGATCATTTTCATATACCACTTAAGACTTTAATCTCGAGTCACAATCATGTGATCAAGTATGTCTATAGTGTTTTTAGAGATTGTTCAAATGCTAATTATCTCATAGAAATAATTTTATGTGCATCTGAAATTATTTGACTGGTCAAGTACATATACTCAAACCTTGTTCGATCGTGAACTTATTTTCATGGTACGTATACCAGGTATGTGTATCCTTCAGGCGATTTAAAGTTCCGGAAATACGGATCTTTTATGATATGTGTACCGGGTATGGATACCATACCGGTTCCAAAACAGACAGATTTGTTTCAGTACGCGTACTGGTTTGCGTACTGTACCGGGTTCACGAGTTCAAAGACTTTTCAAGGTATGCATACTGGTATGCGTACCAAAAAGTTGGTGTCGACATATAAATACTCTGGTACGTGTACTAGGTACATGTACTACGGTTCCGAACCTATAACAGTTCTCCCGGTTTGTAAGACTTGTTAGAGCATAGCTCGGTTGAACCCACCAGGCGTTGGTATGTCAAGATTGGTTGTCATATTTTAGTGAACCAAAACTCATTTAAAGAGTCGCTTGATTATTTACTAGAGTCAACCTCGTATAAGTTAGCTTGAAAGTATTAGGATATGAGACATTACAAGTATTACGTGAACACTTGAAGAATGTGAAGAAATAAGGAGCTACAACGACGACATCATCCTTCCACTTGAGGTTAGTAATATTTGACTTGAACTGTTTCATTCCCTAACGTATATTTCAAGTCGTGCATATTGAAAACATAACTGCGAAGCTGTGAATGATTATACTCTAGTTAGACATAGTATTCAGGAATTACAATACGAAGTATAACGTCTATCTTTTGAACTTCGTATATAAGACATCGACATAATCGTATGAATTCTATTGTGATTATGTACGAGTATGGATGGATATTTCATCATAGGAAACAATGTTTTACATTCGTTTAAAGGAAGTAAATTCATAAACTTGTTTTGTGAATCGAAAGGGAAATTGCTAGGCTTATTGGTACTGTTATTCGTTGCAAATCTTTTGAATTACCAATATGTGTGTTTAGTATAACCGCTCATAACTTGTTTATGTATCTTGGTAAAATTATTCACAAGGCCTGACTTTTACTAGTGAAAACGATCTTAAGTAATCACCTAAGATGGTAAGATCGATATCTTGAATTTGGTGTGACTAAATACTAGCCATTGGTTTACCGATCCTAGTAAGATGTGTGACCGATCACAAGAGAGAGTATAATTTATCCTTGTAATAGGTTTAACAAGTTTTAGTAAGTTGGTGTAACCGATCCTATAAATTGGTCAACCGATCACAAGTTTTACCATAAGAAGTGGTAACCGATCCTAGTACTTAGTTAGCCATTTTATGGTAACTAGTGTAACCGATCCTCGTACTTAGTTATCCATTTCATGGTAACTAGTGTAACCGATCCTAGTACCCACTTGGAGGTAGAACCGAAACTTTATGTTGAGGTAGAACCGTGAAACCCATTAATGGTGATTTGATAGGATAATCAATCACATAGTTTTTGGAAGTCATATGAACCAATTCTAAACTCGTTTGAAAGTGTGGCAAATCAGTTCCAAGATTGTAAATATGAAAAAGGATTTACAAAGTAAAGATGTCTACATACTTTGAACATGTGTAGTAACTCTTATCTTTTGTTGTTCAAAGATATTCCTTAATAACTAAAGGAGAATCCCTAATCGAAATAAATTGAGAATCTTTTAATTAAGGTTTTTAGTTTTATATGCTTTTAATTTCCAGCAATTAAAATGTATATCTTTATAAAATAAAAATTGGTAATGTGCATTTGCTAATTGGAGATTTTCTATTGAGATTTTGGTCATTAATTGGACAGAGCATTTCCAGGAATTATGAAAACCGTTTTTGGCTTTATTGCATATCTTTGAGAATATTCGATTTTGGAAATTTTTTGGTGTCCAAATTTCCCTGGTCTATAAATATTAAAGTTTGCATTTCGAGCAAACTAATCCTAAGAGCCAGCAAAACTACCTAGTTGTGTTGTTACTGGTGGAGCCGCCTATTCGGAGAGGAAAGTACCCTAATTTGGCGAAATCTCTTACGACCGCTCGGTTTAAAGACTTCTTTGGGATTGAGAAGCTCTATTAGTACCGTTGGTGGGAAACTAGATAATTGCAGTTTATTATTAGTTTTCGATTTATTTGATTGACTAACGGTTATTGAAATTTGATTGCACATAGTTTGTTTATGCTTGAGAGTCTTCTCTTCTGATATAAGATTCACTCAAACTAGATCGAAGTTTCAACGGGGATCTTTAGACTGTTTGTAGATCTAAAGACGTCTTGTGATAATCAATTGTTATCAGACTTCTTTCTCTGTGTGATTGATCACAAGAGATTCAAGTTGATTGTGTGCATGTGTTTATTGAAGATCAAAGAAGATTTGAAGACAAAGAAGATATTTGGGTTCATAATTTTTGGTGTGCACAAAACTTGTTTCGGATGGAAAAGGATGCAACTATAATCGGTTTATATTTGTGATAGATTGGATTGATTAGTTGAGTAGATCGGCATCAATACAATTCTTTGTGATTAAAAGTATTGATTGCATAATCTTAACAATTACTTTGGTAGTTGTTGAAAAGATAGATCTAAGGACCTGACAAAAGAGTTTATTGGTTTTTTCAAACTCATATCACGTTGTTTGAAAAGAGTTGTTACCGAACATATTTATTGTTCCTTTACTGTTTGGAATACGAACCAAAGGAATTGTTCCAAGTGCGTGACTTATTGCAAGTTGGAGGCGCAGGGATACCGACGGAACTGGGTGAACTATAGGTTTAGTTTCTTGGTCTCAACTATACAAAGTTGGTTTAAATTTTGTATAGCGGATTAATCCTGAGAGTATTCAATTCTGGACAAGGTCCCGGGATTTTTCAACATTTGCGGTTTCCTCGTTAACAAAATCTTGCTGTGTCTTTTATTTTTCTATTTCCGCAATTATAATTGTCTTATTATAATTAGAAGTAAAATACACAAACGTTAATTCCTATTTAGCACTGCTATTGTGTTTTCTTAAGTTCGAACCTTTTATCAAGTAAACATACTTCGTTGTTGTATTGTCTCGATCTTGTATCCATAGTCAACCGCTCAAGTTATCTTGTTGTCGTATTGTCTCGATCTCGTATCCATAGACGATCACACGAAATGTGAACCGATTAGTTGTATTGTCTCGACTCAGTCCATAGACAATCAATTTCGGAGAAAGGACTTATAGGTGGAAATTTTTTAGATTGAGGTATATTGGGGTACCCTCGTCTTTTCAAGACTGGTATGCATATTGTCTTATATCCGAGAATAATAATAGTTATATATTTCTTTCTAAATCAATCTGAAACATTCCCAAATAACATCAATGACATATACCACTGTTCCGGGCTATTTTCGAATGATAATCTTGAATCACGGTTTAGATTACGAACAATAAAAAAAATTTAACCGAAATTCATCAAGTATGAACAAATATTCATTAAGCTTAGTCATATATTTCGAGAACTAATTACCAAGATAAACTTGACTCGAAATTCTTGATATGCTTACAATAGTATAATTAGTTATGCGACATCGTCTCATAGATAGAAACATGAACATCACTTGAGATATAGGTGGTTCAGTCTTCACTTACCTTTTGTTGAAGAAGTTTTCCAAAATCTTCTGTTGATATTCGCCTTCAAACGGTAGAACGCAATGATGACTGCCGTGGTGTCCATTTCTCAACTACATCTTCTATCCTAATCCGTGACTTAACTAATTGTAGACCAGAAATCAAGATATAGTTTTGATAACTAAATTTGACAACAAGCTTGAGATATCAACACTAGTAAGTTCGACTGAGCAATGCTCTAACAGTTAGATAAGGTGAACCATTTCACATCTGCTTTCAAAATTGGCAAATAAGGGACTTCTAAAATTACTTTGCAAAACTGAGTTTTTTTTTTGTTTTCTTTTTTGGAACCATCTTAGGAGCTATTCTAACTCACGCTCAGGGCCGAGGGGTAATAGTCAACTGGATGCAACAGTTTCCACTTGCCAATTGATTTTAAAGGTGTATTTATATAGAGAAGTTATGTTTTGATCTTTTTTTAAGTGATTCCAAGTCAGCCTGGTCCATGACAATTAAAGAATTTGTAGCTGCTCATTTTATTTTCTCTCTTCTTAAAATAAAGAAGTAAAAAACACAAAAATTAAATATCTCTCAAATTATAAGTCGAAAATCAATAAAAAAATTTTTAATATTTTAAAGCTCTCGACGAAATCTACATAATGAGTACCCAATATACTATATTTCGAAGCTTTAATCTTCTCTGGTATCGGTAATGATAGTCCAATTTCAATAATGCCCAATGTTTATATGGTAGTTCATTTTGTAGAATGAACTAGTACGGTAGTTCATTCTAGTAGTTGATTTAATGGATAATCGCAAGCCTATCTTCAGATCCGAACTTTGTCGATCCTTGATATAGTTCGAATGATCTTATATCAGAAGAAAAGGATCGTAAAATAAACAAACTAGTGATTATCAAGGTTCAACTACCATTAGTAAATCAAATCATTAATCGAAAACTAAAATAAAAATTCGTAGTTTCCCATCAATAGTACTTCTAGACGATTCTAGACATAAGATATTTCACCTAATTAGGTTATTTTCATCTCCAAGATAGTATTACGAACAATAAACTAACATTCGGCTATCGCACAGACTACAAAATGAAATGCGTGTGTTGGGATAAACTTGTAAGAAGAACAAAATTCATTATTTATAAACCAAGGTAGTTTGGATACCAAGGAATTTTCATAACCAAATATATCATAAGATATGCAATAATTATTAGTTTTTGGTTTGTATAATATCCAATTAATATAGCGAAATCTCTCATGGATAATAACTCAATATTAACTAGCATACAAGTATAAATAACTAATATATTCTCTAGAGATATGTTTTACTTACTGGGATTAGACAAAACCAAAATCTAATATTAGTAACCCTAAAAAAGATTCTCAAATATTTCGGTTTGGAATCTTACCTTTCGCAATAAGGAATATCTTTGAAACATAAATAAATAAAATTTTAGCACATTTTTAAATTACTCATTATGTCGACATCTTGAACTTTCCTAAATAGCAAATCATATTCCAATATTCACATAACCCCTAAAGTGTATATGAAACCGGAAATACATTTTGCTATTAGAGACCGGTCCTGCAAGAGATCCCCAATAGGGATCGGTCATGCTATATATCCCCAAGGAAGAGATCGGTCATGATATAGATCCCCAATAGGGATCGATCATGCTATAGATCCTCAATAGGAATCAGACCACCAAATCTCTTTGATTCCTTTCAACTACGAAAACAAGTTTCCGAAGTTTACTTCCTTGTACTCATGTAGTTAAATATAGTTTTCTAGGCATGGAATCATCCTAAAGTGCAACACAATCTAGTAACAAGTTACAAAGCTAGTGTTTATATCGCAATTACGAAGTTCAAAAGATAGACGTTATACTTCGTAATTCAATATACCAAAGTTGTAATACAACATGTATATTCTTTCTTAACACTTTGATCATAATGTAAGATCAAGTCACTAATACTAGAGATTAATATATATATATAGAGAGAGGAAGGATCCGTGGACACTCTTAGATGGACACTATCATACAAGATTTGTGCTATTTTCTCCGCAAAACTCAAAGGACGATGAATTTAAATCCAATATCTTGATGTTACGTTCTTCTTATAAGACTCTACATTCCTACCAAAAATGAGCACAACTCGAGATACCGAATCTCACCATTTACCGACCTTAATTTCAACCATTAACTTTTAACGGCTGATATTCAAAGGAGTAAAAGGTGGTGTTATACGTCTCGAATTGTGTTCATTTTTGGTATAAATGTAGAGTCTTATGAGTGGAGCGTATCATCAAAATATTATATTTAAATTCTTTGCCGTTTGGGTTTTGCGGAGAAAATAACGCAAATCATGTATGATAGTGTCCATCTAAGAGTGTCCACGGATCCTTGCTCATATATATATATATATATATATATATACTTCGCACGTTATGTAGTCAATGTAAACTACTTGAAAAGAACGTAGATATAAATGAGTCAATTCTTGTATTACTAGCCTCAAATAGAATGACGATGTGTTCGTTGATGTCGATACGTCTTCAGGTTCTTCAAGCGACTCAAGTTTTGGAACTAAAATATGACAACCAAACTTGACATACCAACGCTTGGCTGGTTTAACCGAACAATGCTCTAACATTTATCATAAGTTTTATACATGTCATGTTTAATAGCATTGATGAATGCCAAATATTGTATATATTTATCCCTTTTTGTTGGCATTTAACTCATCTTTTATGCATTAATTCTACATTTTATCCCATATTCTGTATTTTCATTGTTTTCGAGAATAAATATTTTTATTAATTAATTTTGCATTTTTAGGTAATAAATAAAGTTCGGATGAGTCGCGGAGCGAAAAGAGCAGAAAAGTAGTGAAAAGCCGGGAGAAATTACGCAAGGAAGCCGCGAAGAATGGTGCGCACAACCTCATTTTCTACACACAAAAGCGCCTCCGTTCTCAGCCGTCAGATCAGTTCCCAGAAGCATCCGATGGTCGCTCCTTCATAGAGCATCAAAATCTGAAGTCTCTGCCAAGCACCACAGCGCTGAAATTCCAAGCCTTCAGATTAGATGGTTGTTGAATCCAACGGTCGCTCCCTTGCTGTTCATCAACGTTTGATATCTCCGCCTTACACTACAACACCTAACTCCATCTGGCGTCATTGATTTTGTTGTATTATATAATCCAGCGGTCGCTACAAGCTTCACTTCATCTCACCGTCCGATTGATCTTTCATCTCCCTATCCCACGGCTCAGCGTCGCAGATCATCAAACTCGATACACTCGCCTCACACCCTAGCGACCGAGCACCTACACCTCAAACAAACGCACCCTTCCCTTTCTCCTTCGAACCATCTCCTCCATCACCCCCTCTGCAGAACCGCCATGCCCCGTACCACCACCATGTCCGTCTCCATCACCACCACCTCACCCCAAATCACTCCACTATTTTCTCCCCAAATCACTCTACCTATACCCATCATCACTATCACGTTTTACATCAACTAATCTCCTCAATTTCTCATCTCTGCCGACTGAAACCCTAGGTGAGAAATTGAAGATATAAGTTGATGTTAGAGCAGCAATTGGAGCGGGAGATGACTCAGGAAGAGAAATAGAAGGATGGGTCGACGAGATGGAGCGAGAATTTCATCAACAGTAGGTAAATTAATTTTTCACCAAAACCTAATTTTACTGACTTTGGGAAAAATTGGGGAAAACCAAAATTATGTGTATGGGGTATAAATGGGTGTTGGGGGAAGTGTGTAGAAGACACTATTGACCTCTCTGGACTAGCCAGTAGAGAAATTGCTACAAATTGTTATGAACTTCAAATTTCAGTGTTTTTCAGTTAACAGTTGAGAATTGCTTCTGTTGTAGTTATCTGATATGTTGCAATTTGTGTTTAAATTATCTCATATGATGTATGTGTGTTGCCAATACATGGTTAGCATGAGCTAATCAACTTCAGGCCAAGGCTCAGTGAAGCCTTGTGCACTGTCAAGTGTAATTGAGCTAGGATAGTTCTTCCCTGCTGTGTTTAGATTGTGCAAATGAGAGATGTCAATGTTCATAGAGCCTGTGATTGGCTGTACTGTCAAAAGACAGCCAATGCTAGGGGTAGACTAGTGAGCAAGTTGGTGTTCTTTCATTTCTAGTTGTATGCTTAGGAATGAACATAACCTAGACCATGTCACTTGATTAGGATACAAGGTGGATCATATGCCTTGGCTTACCCACCACTTCTCTTTCAGTCAATTATAATTTCAAGTCCTGTGTGTTTGCAATTTCAGTTATATTTTCTTGCCTTTTATTTTCTTGCACCTTGTAGCTACTGTGCACTGAAGTCAGTGCACAATCCTGCCTCTTGCCCTTGGCTGCCAAGCCTTGGTTGTTTGTTGCTTTTCTTAACTGCTCTTTATCGCTTTACCCTGCATTTTTGGTTCTTTGCTTATCTTTCCCTGCTGTGGTTCTTAGCCTGTTTCTCTATTGCTTTACCTTGTGTTCTTGTTTGTATGCCTGAAACCTTGTTTGCCTTTAGCTCACTGCCATAGTGCATTGCCACTCTTGTTAGCCTAGGAAAACTTCTCATATGCTCCTCTCCCTGTGGACAAACCCCTACTCACCCTTTTATTACAAATCTTGACCTTGTATACTTGCAAGTGTATTGTGTGCATCTTGATAATCACACCAAGTTTTTGGCGCCGCTGCCGGGGAGCTGGCTGCCATATTTTTGAAGTTTTCATAGCTGTTGTGGCCTTGTTGTGCTTGCATAGTTGTGTGTGTTCATTGCTATCTTGTTCACTTGCTAACTGCTGCTGGAGCTGTGCATTATTTGTTGTTGCTGCCAAGCCTGCTGCAAAGCCTGCTGCTGCTGTTGTTGCTGCTGCTGCTGCTGCTGTTGCTGCTGTGCTGTGCTGTTGCTGTGCTGTGCTGTTGCTGCCAAGCCAAAGTCTGCTGCTGCTGGTGAACCAAAGCAACTGCTGCTGCCAAGTGAAGCTGCTGCTGCCAAGCTGTTGCTGTTGCCAAGCTTGCTGCCAACTGAAGCTGCCTAGCTGCTGCTGCTGCTGTTGCTTCTGATCCAACTTGCTGCCAACTTGCTGCCAACTGATGCTGCCAGGCCTGCTGCCAACCTCTTCTGCTGGGCTTGTGCAACAATCTCTGAACTGGGCTTGAACCAACTGAGCTGGGCTCAGTAGTAACTCAACTTCTGCTGGGCTTGCAACTTCTGCTCTTGGGCTTGCAACTTCAGCTGGGCTCCGTTGCTGCTGCTGCTGGGCTCTGCTCCACTGTTGCTGCTGGGCTTGGACGTGAGCTGCTAGGACGATCCTAAAGCCCAACTGGGCGCTTGCAACTAAAAGGGGACTAAAAGCCTATTTTTGGGCTTCCCTCCAAAAACAAGTAAGCCTAACCCATGAGTTAACCCACTTGGGCCTCATTTAAATTCAAATTTGGGCTTGTAATAATTTATTTAATTATTTATTTGGGATTGTAATAATTTTTATTTTTTCTTTTTTTTTTTATTTGGGATTGTAATAATTTTTTTTTTTTTTTTTTTTTTTTTTGTTTTTTTTATTTTTTTTTTTTATTTTTCTTTTTTCTTTTATTTTTTTTGTTTTTTAATTTATTATTATTGTTTTTATTTTCTTTTATGATTGTGATTTATGCTAGGTTTAGTTCAAAAATTTTCAAAAACCCAAAATTTTTAAACCAAAAACAAAACCCCTTCTTTAAACCAAAACCCATTCAAAACCAAATCTTCATAACCCTTGGGCCAAATTGTTTCCGATTGCTCTGTCTGACCAACATGTTAGTTAAGGTACCTACTAGGACATGATTGTGACCTACAGAGACCAGACAAACAGACTTGTTAGAATTAACCCAGACGAACCTATCGAAATTCTAAGTTCTGAGGGAGACAGTCCAGATCAACCAGAAACAATGGGAGAACCACGTACCCTCAAGGATTATATGTACCCAACTAGAGCCAGTCAACCTTCTTGTATTTTGCTGCCCGAGGCTAATGGCCATTATGAGCTGAAATCTAGCACAATACAGATGCTTCCTATTTTTAGAGGTGTTGAGAATGAAAACCCGTACCACCACGTGAGAGAATTCGAGGAAATTTGTGGAACTCTGCGTTTCACTCAAATGACCGACGAAACCCTGAAGTTAAGGCTTTTTCCTTTTCCCTGAAAGATAAGGCAAAGGCCTGGCTCTATGCTTTACAGCCTCAATCCATCATGACATGGGATGACCTCACAAAGGAGTTTTTCAAAAAGTTTTTCCCGAACCACAAGACTGCGACAATTCGTCAAAGTCTGAATAGCTTTGTGCAATTAGAAGGTGAGACCTTAGCTAGATACCTGGAGAGATTCAATGAATTATTGCTCCAATGTCCCCATCATGGTTTTGAAAAATGGAGACTTGTGCAAATTTTGTATGAAGGTCTAGATGTGTCCACCCGAACAACGGTTGAGTCGATGTGTAATGGTCTATTCGTAGATAAAACTGCTGACGCGTCTTGGGACTTCTTGATTGAAGTAGCTGAAAAGACGCAACAGTGGGAATCCATCCGTGAAACCAGAAAGACTACATCCGAAGCAAAGGCTTTTAGGATTGAAGCGGATTTTGAGGGTAGAGCAAACATGGCATCAATAGTTAGGAGATTAGAAGAGAGTTAGAACTACATAAAAATTCAAAACCTTCCACCACTACTCTCCGAGAACATGTCGCTTCATCTGTTTGTGCTGCTTGTAACGACCCCAACCATCAATTCCAAAATTGTCCAGATTTGCTTGCAGTCCAGGAGTCTAGGCTTGAACAGGCACATGCCATGTTTCAAAACCAGAGCATAACCCTTATTCACAGACCTACAATCCAGGATGGAGAAACCACCCTAACTTTTCATGGTCAAAAGGACCCACTCAAGGAGGACCATCTCAACCCAATCAGAGCTATCAAAACAATCAGGGATATCAGAACAATCAAGGTTATCAACACCCGAGAAACCCTCAACAACAATCAAACTCTCAACAACAATCATATCCTCAACACAATACCGACAAGAGATTGTCCACCTTAGAGGAAATGTTCCAGAGTTTGATGCAAAGTCAGAAAAATCTAGATCAAAAGATGGATCAAATATGTGAGAGAGAAAAGGGTAAACTTCCGAGCCAACCCCAACAAAATCCAAAGAGGATATTTCAAACAGGCACAACATCCTGCACTGAAACCTCACCTGATCAAATCCATGCCATTACCACCCTCCGAAGTGGTAAAGTCATCGAGAACAACGTAGGCGAACCTAATGAGTCTGATACAAATTCCACGTTGTCTCCACAACCCCAGAAAACCAAAGAATCTGAGCAAGTTGGAAAATCTGACAATTCTACTGCTGTGAATGTCCCTTTGCCAACTCATCTTCCTGTTGCTCCATTTCCTCAAAGATTGATCTATCAACAGAAAAGTACCCATTACAATGAGATGTTAGATCTGTTCAAGAGAGTCAACATCAACATTCCTTTTCTTGAAGCAATCAAGCAAATCCCTGCTTATGCCAAATTCCTCAAAGACTTGTGCACTCAAAAGCGCAAGCTCAATGTGCAAAAACGTGCTTTCTTAGCTGAGCAGGTGAGTTCCATCATTCTGAACAAACTCCACCCAAGTTTAGGGATCCAGGATGTCCAACAATTTCTTGCACTATAGGAGAACACACGGTCAATAAAGCGTTATTAGACCTAGGTGCAAGTGTTAACCTACTGCCATATTCTGTTTATGAGCAGTTAGGTCTTGGGGAGTTGAAACCAACATCTATCACTCTACAACTGGCAGACCGATCTGTCAAGATTCCTCGTGGAGTGGTGGAAGATGTTTTGATCAAGGTTGACAAATTCTATTTTCCCGTAGACTTCATTGTCTTAGACACTCAACCTGTACAAAACCCAGACTGTCACATTCCTGTCATCTTAGGACGTCCTTTCTTGGCTACGTCCAACGCGATCATCAACTGTCGGAATGGAGTGTTAAAACTGTCTTTTGGTAACATGACGGTAGAATTGAATGTGTTCGATATTAGTCAACAACCTGTGAATCTTGATGATGATGATGTCATGAAGTTAATATGATTGAAGGATTAATGCAAGATTCGTTGACTAACATTCTATCCGTGACCCCTTTCAAGCATGTATGGAGAACTTTAACCCTGATTTCTATGATGATGCATACTGTAGTGACGTCCTATCTCTGCTCGAATCTGTACCTCAAATGGACGTCACTGAAAGGAAATATGAAGTGGAACAACCCCTATTCTCTGATTCCAAGCTTATTCCATCCATTGTTGAGCCACCCAAGCTTGAATTGAAAACATTGCCTAGTACGTTGAAGTACGCATTCCTAGGTTCTTCTGATACTTTACCTGTCATTATTTCATCATGTTTAGACACGGAACAGGAAAGTAAGCTTTTAGAAGTACTTAAGGAACACAAAGAGGCCTTAGGATGGACCATCTCAGATCTCAAAGGAATTAGTCCCACCATTTGCATGCACCACATTAACCTTGAAGAGAATGCCAAACCATCGAGGGAAATGCAAAGGAGACTTAATCCTAACATGAGAGATGTAGTCAAAGGAGAGATCCTGAAACTACTTGATGCGGGTATCATATACCCAATTCCCGATAGCAAATGGGTTAGTCCCATTCAAGTTGTGCCTAAGAAGTCAGGCATTACTGTTGTTCAGAACGACAAGAATGAATTAGTCCCTACTCGTACAACCACAGGATGGCGAGTATGCATCGACTACAGGAAGTTGAACACAGTAACAAGGAAGGATCACTTCCCGCTCCCTTTCATTGACCAAATGCTAGAACGTGTGTCTGGACACAGTCACTACTGTTTTCTAGATGGCTTTTCCGGTTATAACCAAATTCACATTGCTCCGGAAGATCAGGAAAAAACTACATTCACGTGTCCATTTGGGACGTTTGCTTATAGACGTATGCCCTTCGGGTTGTGTAATGCACCTGCTACTTTTCAGCGTTGCATGATGAGCATTTTTTCTGACATGATAGATAGTTTTCTCGAGATCTTTATGGATGATTTCTCTGTTTTTGGTTCCTCGTTTGACGAATGTTTGAAGCATCTTGCCCTCGTGATATCCAGATGTAAAGAAAAGAACCTTGTTCTAAATTGGGAAAAATGCCATTTTATGGTGAATTCAGGAATAGTTCTAGGACACATCATCTCAGAGAAAGGAATTGAAGTGGATAAAGCTAAAGTTGACCTCATTCAACATCTACCACAACCTTGCTCTGTGAAGGAGATCAGATCATTTCTAGGTCATGCTGGTTTTTACCGGCGATTCATCAAAGATTTCAGCAAAATCTCCAGACCTCTGTGCAGTCTTCTCTCCAAAGATGTTGCCTTCAATTTCGATGCTGCTGTGTGAAGGCATGGGAGGAATTAAAAACCCTTCTCACCACCGCTCCTATAGTCCGACCACCCGATTGGAAGCTTCCGTTCGAACTTATGTGTGATGCCTCTGATTATGCTGTTGGTGCTGTTTTAGGACAGCGAGTTGATAGACTACCATATGTGATATACTATGCTAGCAAAACCCTTAATGATGCCCAACTCAATTATTCAACTACCGAGAAGGAATTGCTTGCCGTCGTTTTCGCATTAGACAAGTTTAGATCTTATCTGATAGGGTCTAAGATCATCATATACACAGACCATGCGGCTTTGAAGTATCTTCTTTCCAAGAAGGATGCTAAAGCTCGCCTTATTCGATGGATACTCTTATTACAGGAATTCGATCTCGAAATCCGTGATAAGAAAGGTTGTGAGAATGTGGTTGCTGATCATTTGTCTAGATTAACTTTAGAGTCTATTGATGAATGTGAGCTGATTAGAGAATCATTCCCAGATGAACAGCTGATGTCTATCTCAGACCTTCCTTGGTTTGCTGATATTGTTAACTACCTCGCTACAGGTAGGATGCCCTCACGTTGGTCGAGACAAGACCGCTCTAAATTCCTGGCTGAAGTCAAACATTTCCTTTGGGATGACCCATATTTGTTTAAGTACTGTCCAGACCAAATCATTAGGAGATGTGTCCCCAACACTGAACAGAAAGATGTGATATCTTTCTGTCATGACCAAGCATGTGGAGGCCATTTCAGTGCCAAGAAAACCGCTGCAAAGATCTTGCAGTGTGGATTCTATTGGCCATCATTGTTCAAGGATTGCCATGATTATTGTGTTGCTTGTGAACGCTGTCAAAAGCTAGGAAGCATTTCGAGGAGAAACATGATGCCATTGAACCCCATTTTGATTGTGGAGATTTTTGATGTTTGGGGGATAGACTTCATGGGTCCATTTCCCATGTCTGACAGCAAGTTGTACATCCTAGTCGCAGTTGATTACGTTTCTAAGTGGGTAGAAGCCATAGCAACCAGAACAAATGACCACAAGGTGGTACTTTCATTTCTAAAGGAGAACATATTTTCACGTTTTGGTACCCCTAGAGCTATCATCAGTGACGGCGGTTCACATTTTCGTAACAAGTACTTTGAGTCTTTAGTACGCAAGTATGGCATAACTCACAAGGTTGCTACTCCGTACCACCCTCAGACTAGTGGACAAGTGGAAGTGTCTAATAGGGAAATTAAGCACATTCTGGAGAAGACGGTCAACCCGTCCAGGAAAGATTGGTCATTGAGATTGAATGATGCTTTATGGGCCTATAGAACAGCTTATAAGACACCAATTGGCATGTCCCCCTATCGTCTAGTGTATGGAAAGCCGTGCCATCTACCTGTGGAATTAGAACATCGTGCCTACTGGGCAATCAAAGAGCTGAACTTTTCTCTGGACGAAGCTGGAATTCAAAGGAAACTTCAACTCAACGAGTTGGAAGAATTGAGAAATGAGGCTTATGACAGTGCCAAGCTGTACAAGCAGAAAGATGAAGATATTTCATGACAAGCGTATTCTGCGCAAATCCTTCACTCCTGGTCAGAAAGTCTTGCTGTATGACTCCCGATTACATCTTTTTCCAGGAAAACTGCGTTCCAGATGGAAGGGTCCGTACCTAGTACGCACAGTTTTTCCTCATGGAGCTGTAGAGCTGGAGGATGTCTCCAACAAGAACGTTTTCAAAGTCAACGGGCAGAGATTAAAGCCATTCCTTGAGCCATTTCCACCCGACATTGAAACAACCGACCTGGAGGACCCAGTCTATGTGGACTAAACTGGTCCACTCTTTCCCTAAATAACCAAAAGTTTTCCAAATTTTCCCTAAAAACCAAAATTTTCGTTTTCCCATCAAAACCAAATGTTTCCCAACAAAACCAAATTTTTTCCAAAAAGTCCAATCCCATTAAAAACCAAATTTTCTTGTAGATAATGTGTTAGTTAAATTTCCTTTGTGTATATTTTGTGCTCATCCATTGTGACTGCTAATATGATGGATTTTTGCCTTGAATAACGGAGTTTTAATCGAGCTACCACCGTACAATCGGGTATTCTCTCTCCTTTTACTCTACTCAGCATGTTCCTCTTCATATATTGTTTTATAATTCTTTCCATATTTTGAAACATTGAGGACAATGTTTAGTTTAGGTTTGGGGGTATAGAGTAGATACCACGATAATATGCATAATTGAAAACAAACTCCTTCTTCTTTGAAAAAAAAAAAAAAAAAAAAAAAAATTCAAAATCAAAATTCAAAAAAATTAAAAAATGAAAAATCATAAAAATGGAGCTCATTTACCTTGAAATGTTGACTCTTGTGCAAATATGTATTTTTATTAGGAGTCTTAGTCTAGATATTTAGGCACCCTGATTCTAGCACAATTCACATAGTGATAAGAAATTTGCACGCGCACGATCTACCAATACATGTATGGCCTCGATCTTCAAGGTGTTGATAGGAAGTTACGATTGCCAATCACTTTAGAATACTGAACGAAACTTGACTAGCTTGTTCTTTGGTTGGTTGGGATAGAAGGTGGAGGTTACATTAAGAAAGACAACCATCGAATTTAACTGGGTGCATCAAAAAGGGCTACCTCTTGCAAAGTGTCATGTAATTTTGTTTCCTTTTGTATGTATCAAAAGTGTTTCCTTGTCAAAAAAAAAAAAAAAAAAAAAAAAAAAAAAAAATATAAATATCAGAAAAAAAAAAAAAAAAATCAAGTATTTATCAATTCCATCATCTCTTGTTCCAAAAATAAAAAGAGAATGTCAATGTAAATAAGAGTCATGTAAATAGTCATTTTGTGTTTTTGTTGTAAGCAAGGAGGGTGTATGCCATTGATGTACAACGCGAGTAATTGTGAAATACCTCCAACTCATTCACAATTCTCGTAAAGTCCGGACAGCTAGCTAGATTTCGCCTCAGTTTCTTAGCCTGAGAACTATCTCTTGGTGATTAGTAGTCATGACTTCAGATCTTTCTTTACACATGTGTAGATACACTTTACACTCTTATCACATGTCTTTATTTGTTATCAGTGCTAGGATTGTGCCTTCGATAGCTAGATTGACATCTCCATTTTGCTGTGAGCTTAACTGTTTTGCACATGTCACATTTGATGGAATCTGAGCTTATATTTTGTCCTTAGGTTTTGTAGGCACACCTCTGGTAAACCTTCACGAGACTTCACTCGTCCACTAGGGACACTTAGTGGTTTAAAAGGCTTAGTGCATACGCTAAATGCATTCGAGAGACCAGCGACAGTGGTATAGTTAGGATTTCCTTAGTTCTGTTTTACTTGAGGACAAGTAAAATTCAGGTTTGGGGGTATTTGATGAATGCCAAATATTGTATATTTATCCCTTTTTGTTGGCATTTAACTCATCTTTTATGCATTAATTCTACATTTTATCCCATATTCTGTATTTTCATTGTTTTCGAGAATAAATATTTTTATTAATTAATTTTGCATTTTTAGGTAATAAATAAAGTTCGGATGAGTCGCGGAGCGAAAAGAAGAAAAGTAGTGAAAAGCCGGGAGAAATTACGCAAGGAAGCCGCGAAGAATGGTGCGCACAACCTCATTTTCTACACACAAAAGCGCCTCCGTTCTCAGCCGTCAGATCAGTTCCCAGAAGCATCCGATGGTCGCTCCTTCATAGAGCATCAAAATCTGAAGTCTCTCCAAGCACCACAGCGCTGAAATTCCAAGCCTTCAGATTAGATGGTTGTTGAATCCAACGGTCGCTCCCTTGCTGTTCATCAACGTTTGATATCTCCGCCTTACACTACAACACCTAACTCCATCTGGCGTCATTGATTTTGTTGTATTATATAATCCAGCGGTCGCTACAAGCTTCACTTCATCTCACCGTCCGATTGATCTTTCATCTCCCTATCCCACGGCTCAGCGTCGCAGATCATCAAACTCGATACACTCGCCTCACACCCTAGCGACCGAGCACCTACACCTCAAACAAACGCACCCTTCCCTTTCTCCTTCGAACCATCTCCTCCATCACCCCCTCTGCAGAACCGCCATGCCCCGTACCACCACCATGTCCGTCTCCATCACCACCACCTCACCCCAAATCACTCCACTATTTTCTCCCCAAATCACTCTACCTATACCCATCATCACTATCACGTTTTACATCAACTAATCTCCTCAATTTCTCATCTCTGCCGACTGAAACCCTAGGTGAGAAATTGAAGATATAAGTTGATGTTAGAGCAGCAATTGGAGCGGGAGATGACTCAGGAAGAGAAATAGAAGGATGGGTCGACGAGATGGAGCGAGAATTTCATCAACAGTAGGTAAATTAATTTTTCACCAAAACCTAATTTTACTGACTTTGGGAAAAATTGGGGAAAACCAAAATTATGTGTATGGGGTATAAATGGGTGTTGGGGGAAGTGTGTAGAAGACACTATTGACCTCTCTGGACTAGCCAGTAGAGAAATTGCTACAAATTGTTATGAACTTCAAATTTCAGTGTTTTTCAGTTAACAGTTGAGAATTGCTTCTGTTGTAGTTATCTGATATGTTGCAATTTGTGTTTAAATTATCTCATATGATGTATGTGTGTTTCCAATACATGGTTAGCATGAGCTAATCAACTTCAGGCCAAGGCTCAGTGAAGCCTTGTGCACTGTCAAGTGTAATTGAGCTAGGATAGTTCTTCCCTGCTGTGTTTAGATTGTGCAAATGAGAGATGTCAATGTTCATAGAGCCTGTGATTGGCTGTACTGTCAAAAGACAGCCAATGCTAGGGGTAGACTAGTGAGCAAGTTGGTGTTCTTTCATTTCTAGTTGTATGCTTAGGAATGAACATAACCTAGACCATGTCACTTGATTAGGATACAAGGTGGATCATATGCCTTGGCTTACCCACCACTTCTCTTTCAGTCAATTATAATTTCAAGTCCTGTGTGTTTGCAATTTCAGTTATATTTTCTTGCTTTTTATTTTCTTGCACCTTGTAGCTACTGTGCACTGAAGTCAGTGCACAATCCTGCCTCTTGCCCTTGGCTGCCAAGCCTTGGTTGTTTGTTGCTTTTCTTAACTGCTCTTTATCGCTTTACCCTGCATTTTTGGTTCTTTGCTTATCTTTCCCTGCTGTGGTTCTTAGCCTGTTTCTCTATTGCTTTACCTTGTGTTCTTGTTTGTATGCCTGAAACCTTGTTTGCCTTTAGCTCACTGCCATAGTGCATTGCCACTCTTGTTAGCCTAGGAAAACTTCTCATATGCTCCTCTCCCTGTGGACAAACCCCTACTCACCCTTTTATTACAAATCTTGACCTTGTATACTTGCAAGTGTATTGTGTGCATCTTGATAATCACACCAAGCATCAACTCCCTTCTAATCCGTACGATTATTGACAGAAAAGACAACCTCATTAGCAAGGATGATATTACCAGAGATACTTCTCTTTGATGATTTTGGAAAATAAAGGGTTAGTTTATTGGATAGAGTTTTGGAAAATACTTTGTAAGCAACAGTTACAGAGCAATGAGTCTGTACTAACTCCCGAGAGACTAATTCAACCATAGGCATTTTAGGGATGAGCCTATCTTAGTGTGGTTCAATAGTTTTTCTCTCTTTTTTTTTTATAAAAAAAAATCTTCTTCTTTCGCTCCTTTCGCTTTGCCTTTTACTCCAGTCTTTAAGTATTCACCAAAAGCTTTGGCAAAATTTTCTTTCGCTCCAAATTCCAAAATCTGAAAGAAAAAGATAAAAACCCAAAAACGTAAAGAAGAACAAATAAAAAAAAAACCTAAAAAAAAAAAATCTAAAAACTCTAGCCTAAAGACAAGTCCGCGTCGGCGGCGCCAAAAATTTGATGTGTTTTCAAAGTTGTTGTAGTAATAAATAATAGAGTTCGTTCAAGACTTGTGAAGGTTGTGCTTTTAGATTTAAATTTTAAAACTAAAGAAAATAAAGCAAATTAAATCTGATTATATTAGAGAGACCGGGGTTCAGGATTTCACCATTCACCAAAATTCATGTAATTTAATGTTAATTTTTATCATGCAATTCTAGACAATATAACTCCAATCAAAAGAAATTGTGATTCTAATCATTGCCTAAATTAGATTTTCAAAACATCAATTGATAATCGCAAGAATGAAGTATCAAAAGCCCTCAACTAAGCATACTTCATCAAGAGAAAACACAACTAATTAATAAAAATCATTACTCAATTTTCATTCGGTGCAAATAATCATAAAAGAATTGCATAAATAAATTTTAATAAATTTTACCACATAACTTTTGGAAGAATGGCTTCCTCCATCGCCCCGTAAGATTGGGTTTAGCTCATCATGTTGGAAACACAGTCAAAATATGTATTCATGGCTCAAAAAGTGTTTACAAGAAGAGAAAATAGTGAAACAGAAAATCTGCAACAGCACATGCGCGTTGCAGACCGACTGTTTCAACTCTCAACTGTTGTGATGAAGATAACCGTTACAAGTATGAAGATAAATATTGCAGAAGAGGATGAAGAAACTATTGCAATGAAGATAAATGTTGCAGAAGAGGATGAAGAAACTGTTACAATGAAGATAAATGTTGCAGAAGAGGATGAAGAAACTGTTACAGTGAAGATAAATGTTGCAAACCAGTTGAAGAAACTGTGACAAGCATTTGAAGAAACCGTTACGACGGATGAAGAAACCGTCGCTGTTTCCATGTTCTTCACGAGCAGCAGCAACAGAGTTCTGAAAACTCTTGATTCACGCTTCCTGAGCTCTCCTCTCAACCCTAAACTCTCCCCCAATCCTTCTATGTGATACTAGTAACCTATTTATACATCATTGCGACATTGAATCTCCCAAAATCTCTTTATTTAATCCCATTATTTCTTTTATTCTCGAAAATATATTGTTTCCAAAAATCATTTTCCTACGCGTCTGAAGCTGTATTTCTTTCCTTCTATACCTTCTTCGCGCTCCAGAATATCGATCAACTCTTCCAAGCACGTGCAGTACACGTTTAAATTCCTCACAACTCATGCAAGCTCATGTTTTTCCTCCAACTTCCTGTTTGGATTAAACCAAGTTATCCAGCCAAATTTGATCGAAACAAACACCCATACTAGCTCTGTTAGGACATATCACAACTACACATGAAGTTTCAGCGATTGAATCACACAAAAACTCCTCCAAACATTCGATCGAAATTCTTCCAGTGAAGTGAAATGTTTTCCCGCCAAAATTGGTTTTGAATTTGAGAAGAAGATGTCCTCCCCCTAATCCTATACGGGTTTCCCTTTAGCACTTGCCTTATGGGGTGCAAATAGTAATTTTTGGGCGTAAATAATAATTTTTCTGGGGTTTCTCCGGCACATTTTTGGGGTGCTTCCGGTGCTTTTCTGGGGTGCCTTTAGTACTTTATCCTGGGGGTGTAAAACACCACTTTTCGAGCCAATTTTGCTGCAAGAGCTTATTTCTCTATAAATACCTACAAAGACATAAAATAACAAAATAAATACAAAATCGAGCACTAACAATACATACAATTGAGACATATTAGACACAGAAATGCGTCTATCACTTGTTCTAAACAAAGTCTGAGTCACTTCAGTGACAGAAAATCCCGCAATATGCCAATGTTTTTGGTAAAAGAAAGGCGGTAAAACCATTATGGCTTGAGGCTTTGTCCCCCTCGCATTTGAAAAACAACAATTTTCATATCCTCAACAGTAAGAGGCATACAGTAAAACCTCTCCGTAAGAATACTCCAGATAGGAATAAACTCCATATAAGAATGAATATTTCTGGTCCCGATTTGGGCCAGTTATATTTAAGAATAAAATCCATATTGAAATAAGTCATAAAAATTTTCGGTCCCGTCTTAAGGAACCTAGTACCTCCATAAAAGAATAATTGACAATATAATATAAATATTATAGATCTTGTCATGCATCAAAGTTTAAGATAATGAGATTCTTGTAACCATTTTACAAGATTATTTGGCTTCAAAGTAGAGTATTTGCATTTTTGTGCACAATTCAATACCAATATCATTCACTCATAAAATATCATCGTTCAATTTTCATTGACATATTTCACCCGTATAATTTTATTGGTCAATTTTCGGTGTCAAAGTTGAGTTTATATTTACCATGAAACATTTTTTTGTTTCCAATGCATATATGTATATTTTCTCAAGTGCATGTATGAAATTTTTTCTTTTGGCCTATTCAAGGTAGACCTCCATATAAGAATAACCCCCATATAAGAATATATTTTTATGATCCCTTGGATATTTTTATACAGAGGTTTTACTGTATTAAGAGCATTATTATTAACAAAAGATGATTTAACGGGGAGGTCTTGAAGAATCTCATCTTGGAACTGCCGAGGGTTAAAATAATAGAGAATTTTAAAGTAATGAACAATGGAAATACCCATACAGTATTTACCGGTTAGAGTCGACTTAGAGTAGCACTAGTGGTAATTATCCTTCATTCGACTAATAATATTACTCTTTCCTTCAAAAATAGTGATTCTATAGAAATAGATAGAGCGATTTCGGCTTTCCAATATATGTTGTGTATTTCATAATCAACAATATAAATACATAATCTTTTCAATTAATTTTGTTGGTGTTTAGGATTTATCTGCAACAGAAAAAGAAAAAAAGAATCATTGTTTCTTCTTCAATCCTATTTAACGCGAAATTATGATGAATTTCTACGTAAAATTTCAACTTTAAAAACCTGGCTTGATTGGGGTATACCCAAACTAATTGGGGTATAACCAATAAGACAAAATATGGTCATTATGAAGTAAAACCAAGCCACCCCTTAACCTTGTTTTTTCTAAACGGCTAAAATGCCCCCACAATGATTAGCACTAATTTAATTAAAATGATTAGATTAGTTAAATTAGTTAGATTAATTAGTTGATTTATAAGTTGGGTTTTAGAAATAGTTTAGAGTAAGAAGTAGAATGAAGTAGTAGTGGAAGTTTTGGGGGGAAAAGTTAAGGTTTTTGAGAAATTTGTGATATGAGTGATTCAAATACTGATTTTGAAGTGGGGGAATCTTCTAACTTTCCTCCTATAGATGAGTACTTGTATGATGATCTACCGGACCATGATCAAATGGATTACATGCATGACCCTCACTTTTATTTTCCTCAAACTCATGATGGGTATGGAAGTGATGAATGTATTAAGCCAAACGAAGAATCCAATGACCAAGAAGAAGAGAATGGAGCTGCAAGTAATCAGGTAGACAACCTACGTGGTGAAGATTGTGATTTTTCCATGCAAATGATCAATTTTGGTATATTTTTTTCACTTTTGCTTCCCAGGGTCGGCAAGGTCGACGCTTGTCGATCATATGGACCGTATCGACCGACGTGGTTTATATTTGAACAACGTGCCGACTTTTCATGAGAAGTATCACGCCGAAAGGGTAGAAAATTTAAACCATACCGACTTTTAGTTTTACAGAACAAGAGACGTTACTTGAAAATGCTTAAGCCAGCATTTTCAAGTTTTCAAACCATGTCGGATCTAGTCTGGTCGGCACTGTTAAATGTTTCTTGCGTGCCGGATGTTTGTAGTCGTCATGGTTTGATATGTCGACCTTGCCGACCTTGGTAATACAACGAGATGAGTGATACATATCAACTAACTTGAAAATGCTTAAGCCGGCATTTCCAAGTTTTCAAACCTTACCGGCTCTAGTGTGGTCGGCATTGTTAAATTTTCCTTACGTGCCGGCTGTTTGTAGTCGGCAGTGTTTTATGTGTCGACCTTGCCGACCTTGGTAATACATATCAACTAACTTTTGATGTTTTGTAGATTGTTGCATTGGTACCTATGACGGATCAGCCTCAAGCTCAAAAAATTAGGGGCCCCGATACTTCCGAACATTATGCTAATGATTTGGAATGGAAGGAAAAAGACGACGCGGTAAATTGGATTGTTGAGAAATCCAAAGAGAAGATGTGCGTTCTGGTGAAAAACAGCCAACAAAAATCTACGCGGTTTGAAATGGTATGCGAGTGTTATGGATCGCCGGACGAAAGTCACTAGAGAAAGGGTTATGTGTATGATAAGAAGACGACTAGGGTGTACAAGACGAAGTCAAAGAAGTGTGGATGCCCATTCAAGATTATTTTTGGGAGGAACAAAGACACCGATGATATGTGGAGAATGACTAGAGTTGATATTGGTTGGCATAACCATAAAGATCCGGAAACTCTTGTTGGGCATTGTCAAGTTGCCAAGTTGAAACCGCACGAGTTCTAACAAGTAAGAAAAAGTTGGGGAATTAAACCAAGTAATCTCCTTAATAAGTTCAAGAGGGATGACCCGCGTAACCTTTCTTCATTGTCTACAATTTATGCGGCCAAGGCAACTATTAAAAGAATTGAATGGGATGGAAGAAAGGTGATGGAAGAATCACAATGGTTAATACACAAATACAACTACACGGTGAGACACCACGAGTCATCGGAGGGGAAGGTGGATCGTATTTTTCTTGCGCATCCCGATATGATTCAATTGGCGCGTTGCTTTTACCAAGTTTTGTTCATGGATTGTACTTATAAGACGAATAGGTACAACATGCCTTTGTTGAACATTGTTCGACAAACCTCGGGTAAGCAATCGTTCACGGTGGCATGGTGTTTTATGGATCGTGAGAAGGATGATAGCTATATTTGGGCATTGGAAACTTTGAAGATTCTCCACCACGAAGACGAGACTCCCGGGGGTATAGTCACCGACAATGAGCAAGCAATAATGAACGCCGTGAGGATAGTATTTCCCAATGCACAAAATTTCCTTTGCACTTGGCATATACAATGCAATCTTAGAAATATCCAAAAACCGAAAGCAAAGAAAGGAACTAAGCGTGAAAAAGAGGAAGATGAACGTCTTAGCAAACTAACTAAAGAGGAGCGAGAGAAGGAGAAAGAGAAAGAAGACGAAGAATGGAAAGAAGGAGAGATCAAATTTTTGTTATTCATGAAAGCGTGGGATAAGGTGGTTTGGTCGATGAGTGTTGCAAGATATGAGATAAACTTGAAGGAGTTGGAAGATGATTGGGGGACTAATTACCCCAAAGTGTGGAATATTGCAAGAAACAATGGTTGAGGCAACACAAAGAGAGGTTTGTGTATGCTTTTACTTACGACTATAAACATTTCAAACTTGAATCCACAAGTATGGTAGAGCAAGCTCATGGGAGACTAAAAGGTCTACTTTTCACAAGTCAAAATGGGATTGTGACGGTGCAACATGCTATCCATAAGTACACTAATAATTATATCGACAAGATAAAAAAGCAATTCCAAGAAAGTAGCTTCCGTATGTTGAAGGAGTTTAATGAGGATGATTGGTTGCTTGTTGGTATACATAGAAACGTATCGCATCGGGCAATACGTTTTATGATGAAACATCTCGCTTTGTTTAAAAAGTATAATAAGCATGACGACCCGAGCACTCCTTGTAAGTGTAGGATAATTAAGGCTATCAGACTTCCATGTCATCATATGCTTGGTAGGTATAAAAATCCCATTCCTCTTGATGATATCGATCCTTATTGGAAGCAATTATCTTTCAAACCGTCTCCAAGAAAAGATCCCGGTGAAGAGTTTGGCGACATGGAACTTGGGAGAATAATCCTTGAAAAGTACCCAAGTTGAATAGATTGGAAAAGCAAACTATGAAGCACAAGTTGATGCCGATTGTTTACCCTTTTATGGAAGAACTTCAAGAACCGGCGAAACAAGATCCAACAGGTAGACCACCTACCACAAAGACGAGGGCGGAAGAAAGAGAACAAATTAAAGAGTATTTGAGTACAAAATGCGATCAATCTAAAAGGGATCAAATTAAAGAGTATTTGAGTACAAAGTGCGATAAATTCGAAAGGGAACAAATTAAAGAGCATTTGAGTACAAAGTGCGATCCATCCGGACATGTTTATAACGAGGCTCAATACAAAGAGGAGCCGGCTAAAAATAAAAGAGGTCGTCCACGGAAAGAAACAACTACACCAATGGTTTCAAAATTGAATCCAAATAGCACTCCACTTCTTGAGAGTCAAGCAAGTGTAGAATTTGTTGGAAATAAAAGGGGTCGGCAAGGAAGGATTCAACTACACCAACGGTCTCAAACTTGAATTCAAATGGCACTCTACCTCTTGAGAGTCAAGCAAGCCAAGATGATGTTGCGAAGAAAAGAGGTTTTCCAAGGAAGGTAGTACAATCGGTGTTGTTAGAGTATCGCGTACGACTCCCTCCAATTACTCAAGAGTTCGTTATTGGTACCGACGACGTCCCAAAAGATGGAAATTGTGGGTTTCGCGTTGTCTCGCAACAATTGGGACACCTAAGTGGAGCGGTTGAGGAGAATTTCACCCAATGCCAATACATAAGAAAGAAGATGGCCGCCCGACTAGAAAACGACAAGGAGTTTCATATCTCAATGATGCTAGAAGGTTCCATGGAGGACAAAGAAGCAACTTTTAAAGATTTGCTAACTAGTGTTAAAGGCCGAGAGGGAAATGCACCGGTCAAATGGGAGCATTTGATGAGAATGCCGGAGTGTGGCTATCTATTGGCGGATACATGGAATTGCGTGGTACATTTTTTTAGTAAGGGACCATCTATAGCATTTGCACCGAAACATGCGGTCTACGTGGAACAACTCAATCATAGAAGAATTGTCATGGCTTTGGTGGATAAAAATCATTTTATTGGTATACAACTTAACAAGGAATGTCCATTACCTCCTCTTTGTAGGTTTAGTTTTTGGTAGAAGTTCACAAACAACAAGAATAAGGAATGGGTGAAACTTTATGAGGACAACATGCTCCTTTGGAATGTTTTAGATGAGTCTAAGGAATGTCCCATAGATTTGACTAAAGGAGGTTCAATAGATTTGAATGACCTCCCTCCAATAGATTTGAGTGATGAGTGATTATGATCAGGGAATAAGGAAACTTTTTGTGTAATGTAATTCGGAGTACTACACAAAACATTCGTACTTTTTGGAGTACTTTTGTAATCGCATGCATGTTTTGTGTAATGTACTTTGGAGTGCTACAAATGAATAAAATGGATGTGGTTTTTTTTTTTGCTGTGTACTCATTTGGTCGGCATTGTATTTGTTACAAGACCCTGTCGGCCGTCCCAGGGTCGGCACAATTTTCTTTCTTCAGATTGCCGGCGGCACTGCATGACAGCACAGGAAAAAACTGTCTGGGACAGTCGGCAAGGTCTTGGTTTTGCCAGGTTGCCGGCATTTATTTGGTCGGCATGGTTTATGATGATAACCATGCCGGCTAAGAACTCCCTCAAAAAAGTTGTTCCTGGATGTTATCTTCTATTACAGCCGGCACGATAGATTAGGGGAACCATGCCGACCATATATCCGCCGGCATCCTTTATGAGGATAACCATGTCGGATAGAAAAGAAAAAAAAGTTGTTCCTGGATGTTCTCTTCTATTATAGTCGGCAGTGTGTTTTTAGTATAACCATGCCGTCGGTTGTGTAACCGGCAAGGTTTGTAAATAGATAAGTGCCGACTATTAAGCCGCCGACAAGCTTTTAGTTTAGTACAATGCTGACTATACATCGGATACACACCTTAAAATATTAATTAGAGCATACAAACCTTAATTAAAGCATACAAACGTTAAAAACTTAACCCTAACATATTTGGGACATATATAGTATCTTTTTCCGGTACACAATTTCTTAGGAGAGGTAATTAGCTTCATCTTACCATCACAACATGGATCTGTGCATGGTAGAAGGTTGATTTTAGCAACTTCATCTTCATACGGAGTTAGACGCTCATCTATCCAATAGAAAAACCCACTACAAGTGCATTTTGAAGCATACGGCTGATATACACCTCCTATTGCATCTTTCATGAAAAATAAGAATCCCTTACAACCTTCAATAGTGCATTTGCTTCCTTCAAAGGGACAATCGTTTGCAAAACGACCACTCAGTGTACAAAGACTACAAATATTTGGTTGTGTTGCACTTGAAACTTCCATTCTTTATGCAAGGTTGAAGATGAAGTTGAGAATGCTTTTATAATAACAACACATCTAATATCTTGATTTTGAAATTTATGGCCGTTGAGCATTCAATGACTTGTACTTTGTACCTAAAAAGTGCAACTAACATTTACATCGGCAAGGTATAAATTTCTAACCATGCCGACCACCACTCCCTGACAGCATTGTGGCATATAAAGCCTGGTGTGGCCGGCAGGGTCGAGCTTACAAACCATGCCGAATTACTGCAACTCTAATATTATCTAAAACTGCACAAAAAAGAATAAGTTCTAAAGCAACTGAAACTGAAAATTACCATAAGTTTAACAAGTCTAAAACCACAATCTAAGAGTTCAAAACATAATGAAAGAGTTCAAACCACAATCTAAGTTTCTAAACCAAGTGAAACATAATAAAGTTTAAGAATTTCATGGATCCTTCTTCTTGTTGTTATCTTCCTCCACATCACTAGCTTCTTCACCATCACTAGCTTTTTCAACAACATCAGCTTTTGCTTTTCCCTTATCTGGACCCATGTAGTCACCAGCCTCATTGTAATAGGGGTTCACTCCAGAAAAGTCACATGCCCTGAAAAAAGTCCTTGGATCAACCTCCTCTTCTTCCTCCTCTGATGATGTGCATTCTTGATAGTGGAGGGGATTGCTAGGACTATCCATAAACCTTAAAAATTCTTCAGGATCTTTCTTACCCCCCAGAAGTAACTTTCTTACAGGGCAATTATTTTCAGTTTCATCTTTAGGATATTCTAAATTGGAATAAATTGCGTCAATAAATTGTAATAACTCTTTTGCAGTTACTGTACAAGGGGTATCTTCTATTTTTGCCTCTGGGAACCTAAACAATACACAAATAAGAGATATAAAAACAAACAACACTGTTGAACATACGATATTGCTCGGTAAATTCATGAATTTAGATAACAATTTTTTTCTCCCTTCCACTTTACGTGTATGGGGAAATGGAGAAGAATTAAATACCGTTCTCTTTGTTTCTTAGAGAAAAATAATCAATTCCTCACCACTTACCCATACACATAAAGAGGGAGAGAGATGAAAATTGTTACACATTGAAATTTGGTTATGGTCATCTACTAGTCGGAAAGGTAGAGAATATATACATTGCCAACTAATATTACTCGACATGGTTATAACCATTCACCAGGCCGACCAAACCACAGCCGGTAGGGTCTTATTCAAGAAAGATGCCGGCTATAACTAATGAAAATCAAGTTTCTATGACCGAAAGTCGGCATGGTCCAAGTAAAGGACAATGCCGGCTATATGTAAGCCGACAGGGTTTGTTAATATATCATGCAGGTCCTGGTTATTGTCTAACATTGGCCATGGCTACTATGAAAAGCCGGCAGGTTATTCATCCTAATACCATGCCAGCGCTTACAAAACAACAACCGTCGGCATGATTTTAAACTATCGACCTTGCCGGCCAAAAACCCCGAAATCATAATTTTCGATTTCTAACCTAATATAACAATCATATAACACATCAGAATAATGGGTTGAGTTTAGAAATCACTTACAATCTTCTTTTCACCGGTGGAGGGTTTTTTTCAACATTCTCAGGGATTGGATTTTCGGGTTTGCTAGTTCCAACTTTTTCCTTACCTTTTCCTTCTGATTTGGATCTTCTCACGTTACATGTTGAAGAGGAGAAGAGGAGAGGGATTAGAGAAGATAGATTAGAGGAAGATTAATCAGTTTTTAATTTTTAAATTTAGGGTTTAATGTTAGGTTAATTAGTGTAGGGGTACTAAAGTAACTTCATCATGTTTTGACCTCCCCTTAATAAGGGCACATGTCCATTTAAATTTGGGTATACCCCAATTAGCTTGATTGTACCCCAATCTCGCCAAGTTTAAAAATCTCCTTATATCAACCCTTATATCAGTCATATTCTTTATCATATTCGTAAGAAAACATTACGTTCAATGCCTTAGTGCTCTAAAAAAAAAAGAAAAAAAAAAGAAAGAAAGTAGGGATACGTAGACGTGTAAGTTTTAGTAGAGTGCCCTCCCAATGTACCTTGTGTATTTCGTAATCCACGATATACATACGTATCCTCCTAATTAATTTTGATTTGACAATGTTTTGGTTATAAATGCTCCCTCGAAACCATGTTTAGGATAAGTAAAAAGATGTTTTCCTTTTCCTAAAGAACCGTGTTGTCATTAGCTAGAACATAAGAAGACACACTGTACGTTTGCACAAGCATTGTTACCGAAGAATGTAGGAGAGTTGCACGATTTACTCTGGATTTTGGAGCTAATAATCCAAGTACAACCTCTTGTTCTAAACAGATTGATGATTTCACAAATAACCTATTTAGCTAACCTCCGTGAACTCTTTTATTTTCTTTTAGTTAAGCTTTCCGTTGCTGCCCGTACTAATGGCCGTTTATTTGTCCTTTGTGCTGTCTTAATTAAATACATGTTGGGTATATTAATGTGGTAATGTCGAGTGCCAGCGAATTAGTTGGATCAGTGTGTGCATCAAATAAAAAATCCAGGGATGGATTTATGTAAATAAAAATCAATAACTATTGGACAAACAAAATAAAAATTATCAGGAGGAACCCACGAGGAAATGTGTAGATTTCGTTCAAAGAAAATTCCGCTTCCTCTTCTTGAAGTACTACCCTCTATCTTAAGAATTTTTCCTTTCCTCGAAAATGAAGAGAAGAAACCATGCATGAATTCTTTAATCACTGTAAAGTTATGGGACATTGAATCGAGGAACAAGTATATTAAGATAGTATATTCGCTAAGGTTTCGTTTGGCAGGTTGGACATCTCAGTGCCCAGGTCTTTGTTCTTCGGAATCTATTTACTACGACTTGACAACGCACCCTCTATCCGCATATTCGGCCAAGTTTCGTAATCCTGCTGTATTCAGATTGCAGGTTCCAAATACGACCTCTGTAATTACAAGAGGTAAATTATTGTAAGTGAAGCGTGCCTACTGCCCCACAGGATTCGATCACAATTCGCGATCATGGTTCAAGAAAAGAGGCTCGAGTACTCGACTACACACAGTTTGCGGACGTCATTTATTTTGATTTTCAAAAATTTAAGATGGATAGATATCATTTCTCGCATATATCCAATGCGAATCTAGTTGTTGCAGTGAGCAAATCTATCCTAACAAACAGACCCAGTGAAAAGCAGTAAGCTAGGCTACTTTTTCAGAAGGGTGAAAGGACGTATATGACCCTACGAGTTGCAATGAAATGACGGAATTACCTTGAGCCGTCTCTTCCGAGACGGAATCTCTATCACACTACGGATTGTCTGAAACTATTAAGCGAAGCAGTGAGAATTAGAAATGAAAGTGGTGCGTACAGCGCATATGGCGGAGATTAGCATAAACAGACCTCCTTTCTCTGTCTGTCCCCATTTTTTTTATTATTAATATTTTTCTCTTAACTTCTCCTCATCTCACAACTTAAGCCATTATATCTCTCACTCTTACCTTCTCTCCTTCTTTATCTACTGCATTCAGGGTTCAGGAAGTAGTTTTCATTTTTCTGGAAGTAGTAAGAATTTTCTTCAATGGCTTCAAAGAAGAGAAAGGAATCACCTGAGGAGGAAGAGTGGGAAGAAGAAGAGGGTGTAAAGCGTATTTGTTCTTCTAAGGATACTAGTTTTCCTGATGAGTTCTTGAAACGAATACTAGATTTCGTACAGTGTCACAAGGATAGAAACTCAGTTTCTTTTGTGTGTAAAGGTTGGTATGAAACTGAAAGGATAAGTAGAACAAGTTTGTTTATTGGGAATTGTTACTCTATTTCACCAGAGAGAGTTGTCAAGAGATTTCCAAATATACGAAGTGTTACACTTAAAGGGAAACCCAGATTCTCAGATTTTAATCTGGTTCCACCTAATTGGGGATCTGATCTTCATTCATGGTTGGTTGCTTTTGCTTCAGCTTATCATTGTTTGGAACAACTTAAGCTTAAGAGAATGACTGTGGCTGATGAAAGCTTGGAGTTTTTAGCTCATTCTTTTCTTAAATTTAAAGCTATATCTCTTGTTAGCTGTGATGGGTTTAGTACTGAAGGAATCGCATCCATTGCTACTTATTGCAGGTATAATTACATCACTCATTTGGTATTTTTTTTCCTAGTTCTTGATTGGATTTCGTGTTTTTTAGTAGTGATCTGTGTCAATTGTGAGGCTTTAGAAACGGTTCATTATTAGTTGTTTTTTTATGCATCTACTTTATACTCTGTGGGGGCATACATGGAGTTGTTGTATAATGGCTACTTTTTAGACCCATTGAAAAGTTTGTTAAATTTTTAATGGTTATTATGAAAACATCATCCATTGCCACCATTTTGATTGGATTTAAAAAAAACCTTATCCGATCTGATTTTTGAAGAAATTTCCCTCTATGGAAGTGGATCCATCCCCAAGCTGTAGCATCAGTTTGTCATCACACTGTGATAGTTTTGGTGGGGGAAACAAAGACTTAATGTAGGACTGAGTTGAGGACTGCTTTTTCAATTTCAAAAATGGGTGAAAATAATCTCTATGAAGGTAGTGAGAAGAAAGGATCTAGAGAATATCTCACATTGTGTATATTTGGAGAGCCTCTAGATTGATATTTAAGTTTACTAGCATGTGTTGCTTAGGATTGGAAGTGAGAAATTATCATATTAATGAATCTGGCCAAGGAAATATCATTGCGTTTTAATCACCAACATGGTCAGGACTCGGTCGTAATCATAAGAGCTGAGAAATGAATTTAGGAATTAGTTCCAAGGTTGTGGGTCAAAATATCGCTATCACTTGCAACTGTAATTTTCCTCACTTAGAAAGTTAGAAACTGTTAGAAACTCGGTCACTTGTAAAAATTAAATTCTGATTACGCAAGTGGCTAAATATTTTTCTTCATTTTTAATGATCTGCATCTATATTCTTTACCTGCCTTAACATTTGAAAGCGATTTTAACACTTGGTGGAATGGCAAATTATAACTCTGAAATTTGTTTCAGAAACTTGACAGAGCTGGATATACAAGAGAACAGCATAGATGATCTAGGGGGGAGCTGGTTGAGTTGCTTTCCTGACAATTACACATCATTGGAAGTTCTCAACTTCGCTAATCTTCAGAGTGAAGTCAGCTTTGATGCTTTGGAGAAGCTTGTAACCAGGTGCAAGTCATTGAAGGCTTTAAAAGTGAATAGAAATATTACATTAGAGCAGTTGCAGCGTTTGCTCGTCCTTGCTCCTCAACTGAAGGAGCTCGGGACTGGTACCTTCTCTGAAGAGCTTACCCCTGACCAACTTACAGAACTTGAAAATGCGTTTAACAACTGCAAGAATTTAGAGACACTATCGGGTTTGTGGGAAGCCAGTTCACTCTTCCTCCCGGTATTATACGCAGCCTGCAGCAACCTAACTTTCTTAAATTTAAGCTATGCTCCCCTGGAGAGTGAAGAGCTGGCTAAGTTTCTTGAACATTGTCCAAATCTACGACGCCTCTGGGTAAGAAGCATTCACCACTTTAATCTCACATTCTAAAATCCGCACCAGATATCCCTGTCTTACAATTTGTGTGTATTTGGTGCTCTAAAGCAACTCTTTTGCTCTGGTCATAAACCCTTTTCTAGGTTTTACTGAAGGTACTTCAGTAGTAAGATTAATTTCACGGTTCTTACTTTTTATCTAGTCAAAACTGATTTGGCTAGTACTGGGCAATACCTTGTAAATTCAGACCCTGGTCAAAAGTTACTCTGACTTCTGATTCTTACTGATGAACCAAATATTTTGGTACAGAATTTGTTGTAACATCACTTTATTTTACCTTCATTACCATAGCCCTTTTCCTGGTTTTACTGAAGGTACTTCAGGAGTAAGATTAATTTCAGGAAGTCGTCATACACTATTGTGATTTTGCTCTTTCAATTGTTTTTATTGTTGTTGTAAGTTCTGAGTCCAGTAACTTAATGCAGGTGTTAGACACAGTAGAAGACAAAGGCCTAGAAGCCGTTGCTTCCAACTGTCCACTGCTTGAGGAGCTCCGTGTATTCCCTGCAGACCCCTCTGATCCAGACGTTGTACTTGGGGAAAATATTGGTGTGACAGATGCTGGTTTCATTGCTGTATCCCGTGGCTGTCCAAAACTTCACTATGTTTTATACTTCTGCCGGCAGATGACAAATGCTGCCGTGGCTACTGTGGTTCAGAACTGCCCCGATTTTACCCACTTCCGTCTCTGCATCTTGAAGCCTTGCCAGCCTGACTACACAACTAATGAACCAATGGATGAAGCTTTTGGTTCAGTAGTCAAGAGATGTACCAAGCTCACAAGGCTGTCTGTCTCAGGCTTACTTACGGATTTGGCATTTGAGTACATAGGGAAGTATGCGAAAAACTTGGAATTCCTATCATTGGCATTTGTGGGCAGCTCTGACAAATCAATGCAGTGTTTGATGAGTGGATGTCCTAAGATGCGGAAGCTTGAGATAAGGGATTGCCCTTTCGGAGATGCAGCACTTCTGTCAGGGCTAGATCGGTATGAATCAATGCGGTCACTCTGGATGTCAGGATGCAATTTAACAATAGATGGGTGTCGAAAACTGGCCAAGGAAAAGCCAAAACTAAATGTAGAGGTGATCAAGGAGGAAGAAAGTGAAGACGATGTACAAGCTGAGAAGGTTTACATTTATCGTACAGTTGTTGGACCCAGAAAAGATGCGCCGCCTTTTGTTCTCACTCTTGAGTAATTCAGATAGTACGGTAAACTTCTCTCTGCTCTTCTTTTTCTTTGAATGAGAGTAGGTTAGAATGTGACTACGTGTAATTTACCAAAGCCACAATCCTCTTCACCACAAATCATGGAAGATTTGCTTAAACATTTTCATTAGACTAGCTAGCATTTTATTTTAATTTTAATTTGTATTTGAATTTGAGGCTTTGCTAGAGATGAGCTACTACTTAAAAACCATTTTGTGATCAGTGTAATCACATTGCATTGTCATCAATAAATCACCCTTTTCTAAAATCTGTTAGCAGTGCAAAGTTCTTCTGCAGGAAAGTATTGACTGGATGATCTAGTTATCCTCCAACCTTCTATTAGACCTTTCACTTTGATAGATTTCAATGATTGTGTGGGTCTATCTTTTTAGGTCAGTTGATTGTTGTGCACATTTATGGTTGACCCCCACTATCACATTATGTGTCTGCATTTCTGGGTGCATGCAGTAGTGGTATGTTGTGCATAAAGTCATTTTTGTATGATTGGGCTCGGGAGTTGTCTCTTCAGTCTTCATTATTTTCATGGCTCATGGGCTAACATCTTCATCTGCTATGTTGAGGCTTGGAATAACTGTGTAAACTGTATGTGCATCACCTATGTATCTATGTAAACTCTTCGGAGTATATTATGTTTACACTTCCGCTTTTATCCCACATGTTGGTTATACAATGGCATCTATATAGTTGTCTAGAGTCGATAGGCGCTCAGGAAGTACAGCTTCACTCATATCGTGGCTTGATCATGTGGGAAGGATGTATATGGTTCTCAGGAAGATTTGTTTGGTGACTGACCGTAGACTAGTAGATTGGACATGGCTATCACCACTAAGCTCATATTGATATAACTGTTTGGTTAAACGTCTCACTCCAATCTTCCTTTGTCAACTATAACAAATTTGCTCATGATCACCTTTTACTCGATAATAAGATCTTCATTTATTTCAAGCTCAAAATAGTTTCTTTAGCAAAATAATTCTCAAAGCCTTGGGATCGTCATAAATTCATAACACTGTGCAGAAGTCTTTGGCCAGGCTTTAACCTTAACTTCAAACTAGATAGATCTGACATTTAAGACATATTTGAAGCCTTCATAATTGAGTTTCACTGTAAGGTAACATGCTATTTAAAGATTTAGCTACTTCATAAGTTTATTAGTATTACAATTCAGTTTACTACGTAAGCAACATCTTAAAATCTTAGTGCTGGTGGTTGGTCTTCCATATAGAACGCACTGGTGGATGAATTGAGACATACGGGACAAACCATGCCCGTCATCGAATTAGACACCACCATTGCTGTTATGTTGGTGTCACCATCTTCGTCATCCCAGTGTCATTATCAATAATTATTAACAACTAAAAGGTGGTATTTTTCCTTTTAATTGATGATGAATTGGATGAATAAGGAAATCGTTGTTTTTACAAGTCTTCTAAGCTAAGATACAAGTTATTTTGTAACCTCATCTGGCCAACTTATTATAGTCTATTTTTTCCCCTTTAATTTGTGTTTTATTTCACAAACATCCTTTACTTGTTCGTTATCATAGATAGCAACCTTCCACCCAAAAGCAAGTAGACGATATCAATATTTATACGAGGTAGGTTCCTAACAATAGTAGGGCATGCTAGTTGTTTACGATGAACCTTACTTACAGAAACAAGAACTCTATGCAACTCAGATAGAGTACAAGTGTTGTTAGTTGTTACCGCTTATATACGTTGGGAACTCGAAGTTACAAAAAGGAAAAACTGCTTGAGATTTAATCTAAACATGTGGATTACATGGAGAGAAATTAAGTATGATGTCAATTCTTGAATTGCATAATTTAGTACTTGATTTGATTCAAGTAGTTTTTATATTAACATTTAGTACTTGATTCGATTGAAGTCGTTTTCATTAACCGGGTCTGCGCCTGAGATTACTGGCACGCTAATTCATAAAAAATGAAACTTAGGAAAGATGATTCAGCTAATTCCCCATTAACTATATTAAACTAAAAGGCAAAAGATTGATTACTATTATTGGGTCTTGTTATTATTAAGAAAAATTAGGGATAATAAATGAAAACTTAATTACATTAGGAAAATATATTTGATTAAAGAATGGATTTATCTAAAGTGGAAGGATATATTTTAGATATTTTATGAAACTTTACAATGATTCAAGTGCATACACATAACTATCATGTTTTTATTATCTTTTCTGGTCATCTTCAACCAAATAATCCTAAATCTTTTTCTTGTTTTGCATGTTCCATATGACTCTATGTGCTTTTGTTTTGTTTTGTTTTACAACAATGCTTTTGGGTTTTGGCTTGTGATGGCTCATATCACAATCTAATCTTTCGTGGTGAAGTTTGAAAAGAAACTGAAATTCTTATTTGTTTTTTGTTTGTAAAAATTATGAAAGTTATGTATCAGGTTTGAGATCCTAATTCTAGATGATAATAGTGTTGGTAGGATGTTCAAGGAATAAATTAGGAAATCTAGTTGGTTTGGGAAACCAATTACTAGTGTCCTAAGTAGCAACTTAAGAGGTTTGTCTCTTAGAGTTAAGTTAGGAAATCCTTATTAAGGAATGTGTGCAGCCCTATTGATATGTATAAATAGCCATAGAGAGAACTAGAGAAAACACACCAGAACTACGTAAAAAGTTCCCTTCTTCTCTGCTTAGACTTTGTATATTCCAACCTATACGGTGATATATAAAATTGCTTATTCCTTCCCGAGGATTCAACCTCGTTAAATACTTGTTCTTCTTGTGTGTGTGATTGTGTTCTTTGCGATATTGAGTTACCTCGTATTAGTGCAAACCTAACGCTTCCGCAGGCTTTGGCGCAACAATTGGTATCAGAGCAAGGAGACGCTCTTGGATACGAGTACTAAGATTGAAGTGAAGTGAAGGTATTTTTTCTGAAGATTGCTTGAGGTAATACTAATCTCAAAGGTTCTGCTTTTTATCTATATTTGGTTGTTTAAGAACAATGGTTGACGGGGATAAACCAGTTGATCTTAAAGATCCTTTAGAAGAACATTCGGAGTCCACAAGTAAAGATAAAGAAACAAAAGAAGAAATACTTCATTCACATAGATCACAACTCAAGAAAGAAAAGTTTACAGGAACCAATAACTTTGGTTTTTGGAGAACAAACGTAATGGATGCTCTTGTTCATCTTGACCTAGAAGAAGCTCTAGAAGATCATCCAGTTGAGATGTCTGATAAGCAGTGGAACAAGATGAATAGATTATGTCTTGCTTCGATACGAGGGTATTTAGCAACTGCAATAAGAGTTAATTATCAACACGAGACTTCAGCTAAGGATCTCTGGGAAAAGATAGAGAAAGAATACCTTGTGAAGAACGTGTCCAATAGGATACATCTTAAAAGGAATTTGTATCGCTATAACATGAAGAAAGGTGCAACCCTAACTGAGCACCTAGATTCATATAATAAACTTCTTGCTGAGTTGGTTAACTACGATGAGAAGATCAACGACGAGGAACAAGCTTTGTGTCTGATAAATTCCCTTCCTGAAAAGTATGAACCCGTGATTAAAGCATTAATGCACGACAAGGATAAGATGACATATGCTGAGGTCACTACAACATTGCGTAGTGAGGAGTTCAGGAAGATGGACCGTGAAGACCTTGCAAGTGAAGCTAATAATGATGTCCTTCTTGCAAGAGGTCGTTCAACAGACATGAGAAATAAGACTGGTGGTTATTGTAAAGGTAGAGGGCGTTCTAAGTGTAGAACACGTCTGCGTAAAGATGAGTGTGCTTGGTGCCATGACTTAGGTCATTGGGCTAAGGATTGTACCAAGCGTAAGGCAAGAAAAGGAGATAATAGTAATACCAAGGTGAACATTGCTAAAGGTAATGAAGAATTAGATGATGCTTCTGATTTCTCGCTGACTGTGACACATCAGCTTGTACTATTATAGATAGTACATGGGCATTAGATACTGGAGTAACGTATCATATATGTCCGTATAGGGACTGATTCTCAAGTTTTGAAGAGCTTGATGGAGAAGTACGTATGGGAAACAATCATACCTGCAGGGTGATTGGAACTGGTAGGGTTCGTATCAAGATGCATGATGGTATGGTTAGAGAGCTGAAGGAGGTAAGATTTGTACCTACCATAAAGAAGAATCTGATTTCTCTCGGAACTTTAGAAGCTCAGGGCTATAAGATAGTCGCTGAAAATGGTGTTCTAAAAGTAATCTCTGGATCGTTGGTAATCATTAAGGGCACACGTCATCATAACTTTTATTACTTGAATGGGAGTACAACAACATGGGATGTGTCTATTTCTGAACACATCGAGAGTGCAGCTATCGAGAAGACGAAGCTATGGAACATGAGACTTGCACATCCAGGTGAGAATTCGTTGCATAGGTTGATTCAACAAGACTTGTTGAAAGTTGCTATTGCCTGCAAGTTAGCATTTTGTGAACACTGTGTTAAGGGCAAGAAAACAATAACAAGCTTTAGCACAACTATCCACAATACTAGTGGAGTTCTTGACTATGTTCACTCAGATATTTGGGGTCATTCCAAGAATACATCATTGGGAGGGAAACATTGGTTTGTGTCGTTCATTGATGATTATTCTAGGCGCATCTGGTTGTACACCATGAGGCATAAGGATGAAGTCCTAGAAATCTTTGTGAGGTGGAAAAAGACAACTAAACTCAAACTGGCAGAAAGATCAAAGTACTACGTTTGGACAATGGTGGAGAGTACAAGAGTGATCCGTTCTTGCAAGTATGTCAGGATGAGGGGATAAAGAGGCACTTCACAGTTAAGAAGACACCACAACAGAATGGGGTAGCTGAACGAATGAATCGTACTTTGCTGGATAAGGTAAGATGTATGTTATCTAATGCTGGATTAAGTAAGGCGTTTTGGGCTGAGGAAGTTACGAATGCGTGCTTCCTCATTAATATGTTGTCATCAGCTGTATTAGAAGGTAAAACTCCTATGGATAAGTGGTTTGGTAAACCAACTTATGATTATGACTCAATTCATATCTTTGGTTGTCCTGCGTGGTATCATGTTAGTGAAAACAAGCTTGATAGCCGTGCTGTAAAAGGAATCTTTGTGGGTATGAAGAGTGGAGTAAAAGGGTTCAAGATTTGGAATCCAGCTGAGAAGAAGATAGTCGTGAGTAGAGATGTCATATTTGATGATATGTCTATGGTAAAGTCTTGGGGTTCTCGACAGGTGGAGAACAAAAGCACCAGTACTAATGAGCCTTTGCAGCAGGTGGAGATTGATGCAACTCCACCAATTCTAGTTAAGTATGTATCTGTTCAGAATACTTCTGAAGACATTGGGTCTGCAAGAGAGGTAACTACTGAAGTTCCAAATGATAGTGACACTGTTGAGGAAGAGGAACAAGAGTCAGTAAAAGATACAGAAGCTACGGTCACGGAGGCCATAGCAACCAGAAAACCGAGAAGATCAACGAGGAAGCCTGGTTGGATGAATGATTACATTGCTTATGCATTACCAGTTGTAGAAGATGGTACTCCTACTTCCTATTTAGAAGTTGTACGTAGTGCAGAGTTTAAAGAATGGTAAGGTGCAATGCAGGACGAGATGGAGTCTCTTTAAAAGAATGGCACATGGATTCTTCAGAAGCTTCCGAACGGTAAGAATTCCATATGGTGCAAGTGGGTATATGCTAAGAAAGAAGGATCTTCGGTGAATCAAGTACGCTACAAGGAAAGGTTAGTTGCAAAAGGTTATGCCCAAAGAGAAGGGATTGACTACAATGAGGTGTTCTTTTCGGTGGTAAAACACTCATCAATCCGTATTTTGTTGGCCTTGGTAGCACAATATGATTTAGACCTAGTTCAGTTAGATGTTAAGACAACATTCTTACATGGTGATCTAGAAGAGGAGATCTATATGACTCAGCCGAGTGGGTTTAAGGTTGCTGGAAAAGAAGATTGTGTATGTAAACTGAAGAGATCGTTGTACGGGATGAAGCAGTCTCCAAGACAATGGTACAAGCGATTTGACCAGTTTATGATAGGAGAAACATACACAAGAAGTCACTATGACCATTATGTATACTTTAAGAAGCTACGTGATGGGTCTTTCATATATTTGCTCTTGTATGTCGATGATATGCTGATAGCATCGAATAACAAGAAAGAAATTGATAATTTGAAACACAAGTTGTCATCTGAGTTTGAGATGAAAGATATCGAAGAAGCTAAGAAGATTATTAATATGGAGATTCAACGTAACAGAGAGAAGGGTAAGGTTTGTTTGTCTCAAAAGGCATATGTGAAGAAAGTGTTATAGAAGTTTGGTGTCTACGAAGGAACTAAATATGTAAGTGTTCCCCTTGCTGCACATTTTAAGTTGAATGCACGTATGTCTCCCACTACTGAAGAAGAGCGAAAGTATATGGCCAAGTCCCATATGTTGAGGCTATTGGTAGCTTGATGTATACGATGGTATGTACAAGTCCGAACATTTCACATGCTGTTAGTATGGTCGGTCGTTATATGCATTGTCCTGGTAAGGAACATTGGCAAGTTGTGAAATGGATTTTGAGGTACCTTTACGATACGGTTGATGTTGGCTTGGAGTTTGAGAAGGATAGAAGTAACAATAAGTTGTGTGTTGGGTATGTGGATTCTGACTATGCTGGTGATTTGGGCAAGAGACGTTCAACTATAGGGTATTTATTTACCGTAGCAGGGGCACCAGTAAGTTGGAAATCAATCTTGCAGTCTACTGTGGCGCTTTCAACTACGGAGTCGGAGTATATGACAGTGACTGAGGCATTTAATAAGGATATATGGTTACAAGGTTTGATAGATGAATTAGGAGTTGTGCAAGACCAACTTCATGTGCATTGTGATAGTCTAAGTGCAATTTATTTGGCTAAGAATCAAGTGCATCATGCTAGAACCAAACTTTTGATGGTGGATTTTAGTTCAGGGATAAAATTGTGAAATCAATTTTAATATGCTGACATCCTGCAAAGGACAAATCCATGAGCGCAGAAAACCTCTCGCTTTATTTATTTGAAACAATTCGATAAACACAAGATTCACCCAGAATGGTGCGTGTAGCAACAATCCCAAATATTCTGTGAATTTATAGCATTATCAATTAATGCATGATTAGCCTAGTGTTTCCTGTGTTGTTCCTAGCCGAGCTCTCATTATTAGCATGGCATGACGACTGAGTGTTCACTCTCAGCAGAGTAACATGAATCTCCAAGTGCCAATTTTGAGACATGCACAAAATACCCGTACAGGATACTCTCTGACAAAGAGAATTTCGAGTCGATGCACTTTCAGCTTGATCGAACGCATTTAATTTCCTCAAGGAAAATCTTTACTGTTCATATCAGTCTCAGAAACGATCAGGGCCACACAAGTTGGACGCGCACTTTAACAAGCCTAGCCAAACCCTGGCAAGAGTAGGCGATCATCGTGATGACCACCGGCGGGCCCGCTTATGCCCTATCCGGTCGAACATCACACGAACTCCTCCCAGCATGTCAAACGCCAGCCATAAAATAGGGTGGTTGCGCTGCTTTGGAAGAAGCTCGACGAGCTTTGACTGTTCAAGGCAGTCTTAAAATCATCAAGACCGTCCAACTTCACCAGCCTGGTTGGACGACTTAGATCATCCCCTGAATGATCAGTGAAGCGCTAATACACACGTTGGAGGGCCCACTTTGTCCCTACTTGATCGTCTTGCTCACGACATAGTCATGGAAACATGAACGTTTGCCAATACATGATGGGCGTGAGGTTTCTCGAGGGTCACGGAAATTCCACTAGCGTCTTAAATTTATCTCAACCATCCAACTTAATCAGCATGTTTGGATGGCTTAGATCGCGCCTAGGACCATCAGGGAGATGCACATATGTTCACCGTCAGACCAACATGGGCCCCACACGGTCGACCTCTCCATAGGATAAGCATAGCTTGCTAAACCGATTGGCCGAAGTCACGCGTGCGTGACCGTTTTAAAACTTTAATTAAGGTTTGCGGCGCTGCATAACTGTCGCAGTTCAATCACGTCCATTTATCTTCGCCAGCCTAAACGGAGGGTGTAAATATATACTTAAGAGGTACCAAGAGTATGAACGTGATCACGGTGGGCCCACCTATGCGTGTGACCGATCGGCCTAGGCCAACCATGGACGAGCGTCTTGAAACGCACGCCCAAAGGTGGCATGTCACGCGGCTTCCAAATCCTTTGCGGCAATGGATTTCTATCGCAAATCGATCACATCCATTCATCTTTTCCAGTCAACTTGAGTGGCCTAGATCAAGCCTTCATTGGACAGAGCGGTATAGACGTGCACAACAACGGACCGTCTCCATGCACAACCAATCGGTCCCACCAAAATTGGCGCCCACGAGTAGTTTCGGTCAATCCAAAGAGTGATGCTTGCGCACCACTTAGGAAACCTAGGATTCCGTAAATGGTCGCAAATAAGTGGCGAAAACCATCTCGTCCGTCCAACTTTGCTAGCTTGGTCGGACAACTTAGGTTAAGAACTAGGCGACCAACGAAACACCTCGATGATCACCGTCCGCCACTGTTCCACAGGGAGTGATCGACCAGGAGATAGCTCTCCCTTGCGATCTCCAAAGGATCACTCGAAGATGGTTGGGCGTGATGCTATTTTAAGATGCTTAATCCACGACTTATTCGGTTAAGCTTTAAAACAACGATGTTTCATACATATTGATTGTTTCAATGCATTACATGCATCGAGCATACACGATATTTCATGAATATCAATTTCATAAATAACTTAGTTATTTAACCTAATAACATCACGTGCTATTTCTTGCGGCGGGTCCCACGACTCGACCCACTCATTCTAGACATCAAACATGTCACAAACTGGGGGATACTTACTGGGGTATTGGTCTGGCGTTTTACAGCGTGCGACGTGCAACATGCCCATTTACAAGAACGTGTCAGGAGGCATGGACGGTTAAGATGATGAGGGAAGTGGGCTAAGACGTGATCGTGCAATCACCTACACAACCCCACTACTCCATCACTCAACTTCCTCCACTTACTACGAGATGAGGGTTTGCGCTCAATGACTTGTATAAATAGGTCCTTCTCCTATTTCCAAACAATGCGAAAAAACACAGAAAAACCAAGTGTTGTCATCTGTATCCAGAAAACATCCAGAGACGATTGCTTACATTATTGCAAGCCAGTTCATCATTCTGATACAAGTCATAAAAAGCCAACACCTTCACAATTTCAACACCTTATTCGCTTCCCTCCCTAAGATCAACCCCATCTCCTTCACTTAGTGACTGAAGCAAGTCTAGAACGACCATTTCTTGGTTTAGGCCAGAATTTTATAGATTGATCTCTCGAATCAGCAAGCACTCCCGTGCAGTGCATTTGTTTAGGGTTTAGATTCATTTCTCATCCACACACACCCAAAATTACCAAAACCAGCAGAAATAGTTTTCATCCATAAACAATTGGCGACCACAGTGGGAGATTAATCTCTCGGTCGTGAAGTCAATTTCTTCAAAACCCAATTTTAATTTTACTGATTTCAAAATGGTGGATCTTATGTCAGGATCAACAATCAATTCCGATGGAACTAGCGCTGACAACACTCTTGGTATCAATGTCCCTGTCAGTGGAGATGCCAATGTGATTAATACTTCTCGTGGAGCCGTCTCCTTTACCACCAACAATAGCGGAGCAGGAGATATTCCAATCGACGTGACACCTCCTATCACTAGAGCCAGAGCAGCCACAAACCCTGGTATTTCTTCAAGTGTAACACCTACGGTCGTTACTAGAGCGACTGCCACTCCCCCATCAGGGCGAGGGGCTGGAGGAACAAGAGCAGGAAAACCCCCTGTTACCATTGTGGATTTGATGGAAAGGCATGAAGTTCTTGCTAAGGTTCAGACGGACATGGCTACAACTCAGAAAGAGGTACTCACTTTTCTCAAGACATTGACTGAGAGATTGCCACAGGAGTCACGAAATCCCCCGGAACCAACAAGGAGCGCAGTCAATACACTCGGAGCAGGCACTTCAACGGCGCGGGCCTACATGGATGAAGAAAATCGTGTTGCTCCTGAGCTCCCAAGGGAAAGGGACCAGTCATCCAATTTCATTACGCATGAGGACCTGGAGCAACTCCTCCAGACCCGGAGTAAAGGAAATTCAATGGACACGCACCAGCATCAACCTCCATACCCTCAAGACGTACAACGTATTCCCCTTCCAAGGGAATACATCTCTCCTCAATTCTCTCTTTATGATGGTACTGGTAATGCTCGTGAACATATCTCTCGATTTTTGGAATCTTTAGGAGAACATGAATATAATCATGTTCTCCGACTGAAAGAGTTCTCGAAGTCACTTAATGGAAGAGCATACACCTGGTACACAACATCGCACCTAACAACATATCCAATTGGAGTGAGATGGTCAGTGCCTTATACAAGAAGTATTTCTTCGTGTCTGAGCAGATCACCTTTTCAAAATTGGGAAGAATATTTCAACGAAACAACGAGCATCCAAACGACTTCGTTATGAGATTCAGGATTCAGGCGTTGGATTGTCATGATCCGAATGTCACCGAACGCCAGTTAGTGGAGTTATGCATTAACGGAATGGTTCCCATATACCGTGCTTTGTTAGATAATCTGGGCTTTCAAACATTTTCTGAGCTCCATGAAGCCGCTAAGCGTTCGGCCACAACAACCCCAACATTGCTCGAAAGATCCAGAATTTTTCGAAACGCAGATACGCGTGAGAGTCGAGGAAGCAGGCGTCTCATCAACAAACAATATAATAATGGTCCTTCTGTGAACGTGGTGTGCAAAGGAGGAAAAAGAAAAGCTTCAGCAACAGAACATCAACCCAAGCGTGCAGCTCCAGCGCAAACAACTTCATCTCGAAAGGGAGCGGGAAAAACTCATGTGCAAGAAGCTGGAGATACTGTCCCGGACTTCCCATTTCCCATGAATAAAGTCATAGAACTCTTAGAAGCATGGATTCAGGATAACGCATTAAAGCTACCTCCTATCAGACGTCCGCGGACCGAGGAAGAGATGGCAAATCCCAAATATTGGCGTTACCATAGGTTCTTCCATCACCCGACTAAGGATTGCAACAAATTGAAGCACATTTTCAGAGAAAAGGTAGAGGAATGAGAGATCCAGTTAGGAAATGAAGGTGTTCATAGGGATCCTCTTCCTATTAGGAGCTGCATGATCTATGGGGATTCTATTCACAAGACTGTACAGTCTATGATGGAACATTTGTGTGAAATCCTGTATTTCTCCAAGGCACAGCGTCAAGACATATTTTCAGCCCTCAACCACATTGAGTCAGGAAGGCGCTTGTATCCAGAAAGAGAAACAACGAAAACTCAGTATTCCTGGAAGATGCAACCAGCAAGGAGAACTGGGGACTCTTGACCATCACTCGTTTGAAGGATGTCGAGTTCGACAACACATTGATTGATGCAGCCTCCGAATTCAACATCATCACCGTCAAGACTCTGAGAGCCGCAAAGATTTCAAAAAAGGAAGTTATTCGCAGCCCAACCGTGATCAGGGGCTCAGAAGGAGAATTCAGAGACGCCTATGGATGCATTGACCTTAAAGTTAAAATCGGTGATGCTATAATACAGGCTAAATTTTACATAGTAAAAGAGTATCCGAATTACGGCATGGTCCTGGGACGCCCATGGATACACGACAACAAAGCAGCACTAGGAGTGTGTCTTTTGTCGATTTCAATACCTAAAAGAATCTCCAATGAACTGTCTGAAGTTTATTTTTTGTCGTATCAACACCTTGCGAATGTGACGCAACTTCCTGGAGAAAGCCCGAACTCATACCTTAAAAGGTTCCGAACCTAAGTAAGTCTCATTGAACGACCTTTTTTACAAACAATAAAACCTCTTCCTGCTGAGGCTCGGGGACTTGTTTCGATCAACAACCTAACCGCCACTAAGAGATGTGAGTGGGGTGTCGGTCCTTTCAAGCGCTTATCCAAGAGCTTGGAAGCAGTCAGAGACAACGTGTCCCAGAATCAAGATGTTATGCGGAGCCCAAATCCGTTTCAAATTGGAGATATGGCAACAATGATGACCACGTTTCAAGTTGGAAACGTGGTGGTGAAGATGACTACCCACTCTGATTTGCCAGCAACGAAGGAAGATGAACCGTATTTGGTAGCAGATGTCATACTAGGCGGCTATTGAAAGATCATCAACGCCAATAATCTTGAGGGCGTGACGATTCACTCACGATGGTTCAAGCCCTACAATACCTAAAAATGTTGTACTACCCCTTTCCTCCAGTGTTCTCCGTAGTAGTTCCTCCAACAATTTCCCTTTAATGCAATGTTTGTAATTCCTCTAAAATAATTTCACTATTTGCATTCATAATTGTTAGGGTTTCAATTTTCGATTAATCAAAGTATTATTCCCCATGTTAGGAATTTCTTTACCTCTTAAAACATGACACAGAATTCTGAGTCAGCCTAAATCATCAATACCCACCAAATTAAACCAGAAAGAAAACCCTAAAAGAAACATTTTGTATCATCTGGAAAATGTTGGAGGAATAGAATGTGAGCAGAGGAAAAGAGGGAAAACGCTTTGAGCAGTCTACTCCAACAAAAATTAGGCATTGTAGCATTATCTTTCATCACAAAAGTAACGTGCAATCACATGAACCTGAGAAGACTCTGACATACCCATATTGGAAGATTTATATCAAAAGCGATATGAAACCCTTATTTAAACAAGCAAGCAAAAGAGGAGGACCTTGAACTCAGCCGCCACTGAGTACAAGGGGGAAGCGTTCAAAAATTACGAGAAGATACTCGTCAAAAAAGGGGAAATAGGGAGATTCAGTAATCAAGGGGATGTGCCTTCGCCATTGCCGGAGTCTGCTTCAACACCGTTGTCATGGGCCGCAACTCCTTCTTCCTTCAGATCGGCCTCTGCTCCCCTCTCGGATATTTCTGTGAAGTCAGCGACGTTCTCCGCTTCAATGTCCTCAGTAGGAACATCTTCCATATCTTCTTCAAAGACCAACGCAGCAGCATGGGACATTGTGCTGACAACCTTTGGATGCGCGGGTTCATCATTATCAGAATCAAGGATTATCACACCGTCAAGAATCACATAATCGCGCTTATCTTCACTCGAAGGTTGTTCATGTTCAACCCGTTGCCTATTTAGCCGCGCTGCAAACCTCTCAGCTCTCGTGCTGACCGGTGGTTGCGACGCCTCATCATGTCTTCATTTTTCCTCCCTGTCGATTGAAGTCAAAAGGTTTTGAGTGCGTTCTCGAGCAATGCGCATATGCAGAATCGACATGCCCCGTATAGCGCGATCATCCTCGCGAAGCGGAACATCAATCTTAGCCATCACCTCCTCGAACGCACCATCAGCCTCAGGTTTATTGACTTCGAAGCTTCTTTCTGGATAGGTACCGAAGTAGTCCTTACCAGCAGCCTCCATGAGATTCTGCGGGAAGAGGTTATGATTATATTTATAAAAAATAAATCATGACCAATCAGAAGATCAAGTTGTGTAATAGATGCGGAGCAATACCTGGGATAAGGAAAGAAACGATTCTGCGATGGGAGAAGACTCAGGGTTTTCTTTATATTTCACAAGTTAACAAGATCCTGAGAAGAAAAGGAGTCTCCACTTGCCGTTTTCAAAGGCCACAAATGCGGGATAGCAAGGGCAGCTGTCTTGCAATAAGAAGAAACGCATCTCACCCAAAGAACGAGCCAGACTTCATCCTGGTAACACGCGCTGAAACCTTTCCCGTGAATTTGTTTTTATTTGTCACCATCTAATGCCTACCCCGCAATAGCGTAACTATTACGTGCTAGGCAGGGGACTTATTGTTGATGGTGGATTTTAATTCAGGGCTAAAATTGTGAAATCAATTTTAATATGATGACATCCTGCAAAGGACAAAGCCATTTGATAAACGATGAGCGCAGAAAACCTCTCGCTTTATTTATTTGAAGAAATTCGATAAACACACAAGATTCACCCAGAATGGTGCGTGTAGCAACAATCCCAAAATATTCTGTGAATTTATAGTATTGTCAATTAATGCATGATTAGCCTAGTGTTTCCTGTGCTGTTCCTAGCCGATTTCTCATTATTAGCATGACATGAAGACCGAGTGTTCACTCTCAGCAGAGTAACATGAATCTCCAAGTGCCAATTTTGAGACATGCACGAAATTCCCGTACAAGCTACTCTCTGATAAAGAGAATTTCGAGTCGATGCACTTTCAACTTGGTCGAACGCATTTAATTTCCTTAAGGAAAATCTGGGTTGTTCATATCAGTCTCAGAAACGATCACTGCCACACAAGTTGGCCGCGCACTTTAACAAGCCTAGAAAAATCCTGGCAAGAGTAGGCGATCATCGTTCCCTAGTCGGTCGAACATCACACGAAATCCTCTCAGCACGTCAAATGCCAGCCCTAAAATAGGGTGGTTGCGCTGCTTTGGAAGAAGCTCGATGAGCTTAGACTGTTCAAGGCAGTCTTAAAATCATCACGACCGTCCAACCAGTTGGACGACTTAAATCATCCCGTGAATGATCAGTGAAGCGCTAATACACATGTTGTCGGGCCCACTCTGTCCCTACCTGATCGGCTTGCTCACGGCATGGTCATGGAACCATGAACGTTTGCCCAAACATGATGGGCGTGAGGTTTCTCGAGGGTCACGGAAATTCCACTAGCGTCTTAAATTTATCTCAACCATCCAACTTAATCAGCATGTTTGGATGGCTTAGATCGCGCCTAGGACCATCAGCGAGGTGCACATATGTTCACCGTCATCCCAACGAGGGCCCCACACGATCGACCTCTCCAAAGGAGAAGCATAGCTTGCCAAACCGATTGGCCAAAGTCACGCGTGCATGACCCTTTTAAAACCCTAATTAGGGTTTGCGACGCTGCATAACTGTCGCAGTTCGATCGCGTCCATCTATCTTCGCCAGCCTAAATGGAGGGTGTATATATAGACTTAAGAGGTACCAAGAGTATCAACGTGATCACCGTGGGCCCACCTATGCGTGTGACCGATCGGCCAAGGCCAACCATGGACGAGTGTCTTGAAACGCACGCCCAAAGGTGGCATGTCACGCGGCTTCCAAATCCTTTGCGGCAATGGATTTCTATCGCAAATCGATCACATCCATTCATCTTTGCCAGTCAACTTGAGTGTCCTAGATCAAGCCTTCATGGGACAGTGAGGTATAGACGTGCACAACATCGGACTGTCTCCATGTACGACCAACCGGTCTGACCAAAATTTGCACCCATGAGTAGTTTCGGTCAAAACAAAGAGGGATGCTTGCGCACCTCTTAGGAAACCTAGGATTCCATCAACGGTCGCAAATAAGTGCCGCAAACCATCTCGTCCGTCCAACTTTTCTAGCTTGGTCGGACATCTTAGGTTAAGAACTAGGCGACCAATGAAACACCTCGATGATCACCGTCCGCCACTCTTCCACAAGGAGTGATCGACCAGGAGATAGCTCGCCTATGCGGTCTCCAAACGATCACTCGAAGATGGTTGGGCGTGATGCTATTTTAAGACGCTTAGTCCGCGACTTATTCGGTTAAGCTTTAAAACAACGAATCTTCATACATATTGATTGTTTTCAATGCATTACATGCATCAAGCATACACGATATTTCATGAATATCAATTTATTAAATAACTTAGTTATTTAACCTAATAGCATCACGTGCTATTTCTTGCGGAGGGTCCCACGACTCGACCCACTCATTAGAGACATCAAACATGTCACAAATTGGGGGATATTACTGGGGTATTGGTCTGGCGGTTTACAGCGTGCGGCGTGCAACGCGCCCATTTACAAGAACATGTCAGGAGGCATGGATGGTTAAGATGATGAGGGAAGTGGGCTAAGACCTGATCGTGCAATCACCTACACGACCCTACTAATCCATCACTCAACTTCTTCCACTTCCTACGAGATGAGGGTTTACGCTCAATGACTTGTATAAATAGGTCCTTCGCCTATTTCCAAATAACACGAAAAAACACAGAAAAACCAAGTGTTGTCATCCGTATCTAGAAAACATCCAGAGCTGATTGCTTACATTATTGCAAGACATTTCATCATTCTGATACAAGTCATAAAACGCCAACACCTTCACAATCTCAACACCTTCTTCGCTTCCCTCCCTAAGATCAACCCCATCTCCTTAACTTTGTGACCGAAACAAGTCTGAAACGGCCATTTCTTGGTTTAGGCCAGAATTGTGTAGAATAATATTTCGAATCAGAAAACACTCCAGTGCAGTGCATTTGTTTAGGGTTTAGATTCATTTCTCATCCACACACACCCAAAATTACCAAAACCATCAGAAATAGTTTTCACCCATAAACACAAACATATAGACGTACGATTTCACTTTGTGAGAGAAATTCTTGAAGAAGAAGACATTCTACTTGTGAAGATCGATACCAAAGACAATCCAGCTGATATGTTGACTAAAGTAGTATCTGGGATCAAGTTTCGACATTGTTCGAAATTGATCCACATCCTTCCGGTTTGGTGAAAGGCCCTTTTGGGTTAGAGGTTCTTAGGAACCTGGTGGAGGTGTTCTAGCAAGACCATTTGAGAGAACTATGGTCGGGTTTGATTCCTATTGAGGATATGTAGGCAGACAGTGATGGTTCAATCGACGTTGGAAGATGGAGGTGATTTTATCTATTGATCTTCTCATGCATGAATGCATGATCCTAGGTGGAGAATTGTTGGTAGGATGGTCAAGGACTATATTAGGAAATCTAGTTGGTTTGGGAAACCAATTACTAGTGTCCTAAGTATAGCAACTTAAGATGTCTTTCTCTTAGAGTTAAGTTAGGAAACCCTATACTTGTAGGAAAGTAATCCTTATTAAGGAATGTGTCCATCCCTATTGATATGTATAAATATCCATAGAGAGAACTAGAGGAAACACACCAGAACTAAGTAAAAAGTTCCCTTCTTCTCTGCTTAGGATTTTTATATTCCAACCTATACGGTGATATATAAAATTGCTTATTCCTTCCTGAGGATTCAACCTCATTAAATACTTGTTCTTCTTGTGTGTGTGATTGTGTTCTTGGCGATATTGAGATACCTCGTAGTAGTGCAAACCTAACGCTTCCGCAGGCTTTGGCGCAACAATTGGTATCAGACCAATCCAATTATCCCAACAAATATTCATCCATTAACTAATCAACTAATTAAATTAACATGTCAAATATGCACTTGTTAGATGAGTATGGACAAACTGGACCCCCTAGAGCAGAACAAGTGAGGTAGGTGAATTTGGAAAGTTTGCCCATTTGCATCCCATAATGGACAGAGAAAACGGTCAAACTGGAGGGGCAAAGGTTTAATCTGAGTTCTGGAAAAAAAAACATAAGACACCAATTATTGTGTTAACAAGGAAAACTGCACCTGCATAAAAACCCAAGGGACCTTATCCATCTTGAACACCACACTGTATTAAACCGCTACTGACATTATCATACTATCATACTTCGGACCGGAATGTAGTTGAGGCCGAGTTAACCCTCCAAGAAATTCAACTGCAGCCATGTTCCTCACGTATCTTGAACCTCGCAAGATTCTACACACTTGATTCCTTAGATGACGTCCTTTACAGCCTAAGAATTGCTTCAACATCAGGTGAAGACTTCTGTTACCTATTTGCCTCTACCAAAAAAGCCTATTTGGTTTCTCTTTTGATATGTTTCAATCTAGGTTTGTAAATCGGTTTAGTAAACAAAGTCCGTCAAACCTCACGAATCCGAAACACTTACACTCTGTTAGCTGAGAAGCTTGGATTACTAACCACCTCTCAGAAACAATTCAAACAAATCAAAGAAGAGTTTAGATATCTATCTTGAGGAATCACAAAGTCTGAGACGAAAAGAACTTTGTGATTTTATATCTATCTTGTTCCTGATCTAAAGTTCGTGAACTTCAATTATCAGTAGAACAAGATATGAATACAATAACTATCAGATAAAAGATAGTTTGATTGGGATTCACGAATCCCTAAGTGAAGTCTTCAAAGTTATAACCTAGAATACAGTTCTATGAAGAATCTAGGTTATGGAGGATGACTCTATCTTTGCAACTAGGACACAAGAGTTCTAAGGATTAAGAAATCATATTGTAGGAGTCTCTGTATTTACAAATTTTCAAGGCCACAAATATCTTTGAGTTCAAACTAAGAATATCTTGAGATCCAAGCAAACACTTTCCCAGTTTAGATGAAATTATCATTAGGAATTCATGTAAGTATGTTAAAAGCCCGCCTTGAAATTACACAGAAGAATATGCACCATGGTCCAGGGTTCTAGAACTGTGTACAATGGTAGTCCATAGCAATAAGTGTTCCTTTGAACTTACAAGCATATAGCCATATTCAATAACACCCAAGACTAAACAATAATCCACAAGCCCAAAGTGATTTTGCAAATAAAGTTATCTTAGAAGTGTCTATGAGAGTTGTAGAAAAAGCAAACATGGTCATATGGAATAGTTCGTGAACTTATGCTAATACTAAAAGTGGGTAGGTATGCAAACCTTGGAAGTTTGAAAATTCCATCCACAAGGGTTTGATAGCTTTGGAAATCCGCGATGTCAGATGGTAGGGGTTTGTAACCTACCCCCATGTCTCAAACTTCATATTTAAGGGGTTTGCAAACTTATACAGTTAGTGGAATAAACTGACTAGTTTATACATACAAGTATGTGTACCTTGCGCCAAACAGTTCAGAATATCTCATAATTTAATTTGAAACATTCCCAATAGCCATAGACAATATGCACTGTTTGAATCATATTTCGAGAGTTTAACCAAGACAAGCTTGAACTCGAACTTTCTTCTTTGCAATATTAAATGCACTAAAACCATACAACATAATCTCATAATTTCTTGCAAATATCTTCGTTTGTTCTTGAGTCTTCCATCTTCGAGGGTTATTCATTGATGTCAGATACTTAACTACCATACTCTAATCCTAGTTCGAGACTTTACATTAGTAGACAAAAAATTAAGATATATTTTTGTTCATCTAACATTGGGAACAAGCTTTAGATGGCAAAACTTGCGAGTTCGACCGCGATCCTCTACAAGTCTCATAATCGAATCAACTCGAGATGAGAGAATGTATCTTAGTTGATTGGCCAAGTGTTAGGTAGACTCGACTAAACTTGAGACAGTTGGCCTATCAAGAGCCGATAATGACTAGTTCATCCATCATCTCTAATTTTATTCTCTATAAATTCAAACATTTTTAACACTTTAATCACATCTTCTACCGGAGTTAACTTCGTTAGGTTACACTAGGAATATTGAAATGTTGAGGCTCGCTCTTGTTACTTGTGAAGAACCCAAAGACGTACCCGGCATCAACGAACACATCATCCTTCGGGTCGAGGTTAGTAACAACAAACTTTAATTGTTCTATTTTTATCTTGTTCTTTCAAGTCAGCATTTATTGAAAACATAATATACGAAGTATAATTTGTTTACTTGTCTCTGGTATCGGTGACTTGGTCATTATACTATGATCAAAGTATAAAGGAAAGATATACTAGTTGTTTTATAAACTTTGGTGTATGGAGTTACAAAGTATAATTTAACTATAAGCTTCGTAAATCGAGGTTACACTAACTGGTAACTTGTTATTATTTGGTGTGTGTGAATAAAACAAATAAAGATACACTTGTTATTATTATAACTGGTAACTTGTTATAATTCAACCCTTGGGATTATATATGAAGAAATATTATAACATAATTTAAGGAAATTGACTTGCGAAATTTTGTTTAGTAGTCAAAAGATAATTCAGGAACGATCATAGGACCGATCCTTTATCGATCTTATGTAAAATTTAATCCGTAATTACATTTTCGATATAGTTTGAGATCTTCGGGTTTGTACAAACATCAAGATGTATACGGATTGGAATTGTAATGTTAACATAATATCGAGATAGTTATTTGAGCATGCTAAAATCTTTCTACTTAATTTTCAAGTATTTCCTTGATTCTCAAAGCGAGATCCCGAAACCGAAATATTCTACATCTTTTCCATATTGAATTTATATGCTTACAATATCCTATAGGTTTGCATATCTCTAGTCACTATTTTAGTAAAGTGTACGGAAGTATGCTAGCTAATATTAGTTTTCAACTAGGAGTGATTTCGGTACATTGGTTGGAATATAGTTGGAACTTGTCAAAATCTAAATATACATTTATTGCATATCTTAAGGATTTTCGGATTTGGTAATTCCTTTGTCTTCCAAACAAGCCTTGGTCATAACACTATAAATAGTGGAGCTTGTATTCTTACAAACTTATCCCGTGACACACGAACTTGAGTGAGTTTGTAGGAAGCCAACTCGTCGATAGAGGTAGCCAGGTAATCTAATTAGGTTCTCTTGTGTTGCCTTCGTTTTAATTTTTTTTGGGATCAAGAATCTTTTAGTAGTACCGTCGATGGGAAACTAAATCGTATTGTTATTTTAATTTTTGATTATTGATTTTGTTGACTAACGATATAGTTATCCATGATAGATTAGACTTGATTATTTCATGGCCACTCTCTGATATTAGGCCACTCAAGTTTGTTTGAGGATTGAATATACGATATCTAATGATTCGAGATATGAAAATAGAACTTTTGGTCATATAACATTAGTAAATTCCGTCATGTGTGTGTTGATCATTTATAGGAATCAAGTTGTTTGTGCAGGTGATACTTTGAAGATTAAAGATTAAAGACTAGAAGACTTTTTATTTTTGGTAGTCTGATATTTTTGATACTTTGTACACACTTGATTTTGTGAGATCTAACGAGCAATTTATTTTATAAATGTAAAACTTGTAGAATAATCAGGCAAACTGGTTATAATTGCTTTTCTTAGTAGAATTGCTTGAAGATAGCTTGCTGACTGAGATAAGTTAGTCTGGTCTTGGAATAATCTTTGACCAAATGAGTTTATATTACATAAGATCCTTTATACTCAACTTTATCTTCGACCATTACCGGATTTGTGAGGTATAAAATGAGGTGGTTACTGGAATAGGTAGTTCTTTACTGTTTCGAGTTACGAACCAAAGGATCTGAGAACAGAACTCTTCACAACATATGAAGCATCTTGAAATAGTGAAATGTATCTTGGGATTCAGTGCGTAAACCAGATTTGTTGTAGGAGCAGGGATATTGAAGGAACTGAGTAACTAAGAGTAGTTTACTTGGCCTGAACTATACGAAGTTGCGGTAGTCTTTTTGTATAACGACTTAATTCTGAAAGTATTCAAAAGTGGACTAGGTCTCGAGGTATTTCTTCCTCGCAGTTTTCCCCGTTAACAGAATATTGTATGTGCCATTACTTTACTTTTCATATTATAATTATTTTTACAGTTATAATTAGGTAGTAACACTTGTACGTTAATCTAATTGGTATCAATCCCATATATAGATTCGTTCGGCAACGAACTTAAGCTATTATACCAAGTTACAATTTGTTGAAGTAATATTTTTTGGGAGTTATTTTTATTTGTAAGATTACAGAAGGTGTGTCTATAATAGGTTGATACGAAAAGATCGTGGGTGTACTTGGTACCATCGTCATTTCATAATCTTGAAACTCTCACTCTCTAAATCAGAAGAAAAAAATTTCAAAAAAAAATGATAACTTCATCACACATACGAAGTACTTCAACTGGAAAATAGCTCATCACCAAAAGTTCGCCGTCCAAAGTATAGTCTGGATGAAGATAAAGCTATTTGCAGAGGTTATGCAACATTTACGCTTGATCATGTCAACTGTGTTCAACAACAACATAATACGTTGTGGAGGAATATTTTTAAACAATTTTGTCAGGAAAATAAGGAATATAAAATACCGTGATGTTGCTGAGTTATCAGGTCGTTTTAATACAATTAACAAAGACATGAACCGTTGGGTAGCTTTTTTGCAAAATGAGCGATAATACTGAAATCGACGTGGCGCATTTAAAATTGTTTAATTAGTTTTTAACAAATGTGATTTTGTTGTAATAACTAATTAGAAAATCTTAAACTACAGTAACGAAAATCTCGAGAGGAATGGCAAAGAAAAAGAAATACGAACTTCAAGATTGAGGCCTGTTTACAAATCCTCAGAAAGCTGAACCTATACAACCCCGATCTGTTAAATGGATATCAAGTATCAAAGGAATCACCTTACGAGACTATATATATTTTTCAACAACCCGGATCTCCTTATTCTTCACTAGAAACAAATTCAAATCCTCACCCCAACACTTGCGGATCCGAACATGGTAATTTTAATCTTAATGTTAACGGGAATTGAGAAAAATATGATAAACCAGGCAATAAAAAAGCAAAGCAAAAAAAAAAAAAAAACTGACAACAATCAACTTCAGAATACAACATTCAAGATTATTTTGAAAAAAAAAATACAACGATATTGTTAAAATAGTAGAGCATAATAAAATTATTGCAAAAATGAAGAAAGGTCGTAAGGAAGTTGAAAAATATTTGTTTAATGCACACATGAGAGACATCCTGGGAATGGACATGTCAAGGATGAATGTTGCACAAATACGCCTCTTGCAAGATGAATTTGATGAAACTCAAGCAGAAAAGGCACGACTACGCTCAGCAGCAGTTGACATTGATTCTGATAAGGAGAACACCTTGGATGAGGATAAAATAATGTCATTTCACTAGTTTAGTTATTAGTGTTGAATTCTGAACGTAGTAGTTAGTTGGATTTCAATGTAATCTTAAGTTTATAAATACAATATAATCTTTCGTATGTTTATTTGTTTTCTTTCCCAATGTGATCCTTACTTTGAATTTCAACATTTGTTTAATTCAAATTACACAAATCAAACTATATTAATAGAACTAGAATGATTGAAATATGATACCTAAAAAATGAAAAAAAAAAGAAAAAAAAAAAGAAAAAAAACTAAATCATGTGAGGGCTTCTTTTTCCGAATTTAGCCCAATTATGCGCAGTGAGATCCTTCCTAAGTCTTAAATATAAACCCTTGTTTTGAAGTCTCTTTTGTAGCTTTATGTACTCTTTTGTGGACAATCCTGACCAGGTTAAAAATCTTACCTCAAATTTTTATTTGCATAACTTGTCCAACTGGTATGTCATTGGATTTCCTCGATTCCCATATTGTGCATAAGGATGCAAGTGAGGATAACCCTATTCATTTCTATTGGTTTAAACGAACAATATAGTCCATAAATTATATGAAACTTCCTCTCCAAAGTTCCAAATACTCGTCCGACATCCTTCCTACACTACATATGCTTTTGGTTAAAATACCTTATATCGTGGTTCTACTCATGATCGGGTATCTCAATGTAAGCTTAGATAAAAGTTGACCATGCTGGATAAATTTCATCGGCTAAAAAATGTCTCATGTTATTGTCATTGTCGTGGATGGTGAAATTTACAGTTGGAGCAAGTCCATATTTTAGTTCTTCAAACAAAAATGACTTATGTAAAATATTGACGTCGTTATTTTCAATCGGGAATCCGAAAAAAGCATGCCAAATCCAATCATCATAAGAAGCTTTGGCTCCACAATAACAATTGGTTTTGAGTAGTGACCCTTATACTGACCTTGTCAAAATGGTTGACTATAATTTTGCAAAACATACAGAGATCTTCGTATGATGTTTGTTTTTTCCATACGAATATACTCATCATAGGCATAAGATGACAAACCATAACCTAGAATCTTTAGGGTTGTAGTGACTTTCTGTTCAAGACTATGTCCTTCTATATTTCAGGCACCAAATTGATAGTTGAAATTAGGGTTTACCTGATAAATCTTTCCAATAATCCTAATGACCAAGTGCTGCGGCATGAGGAAGTGACGTTGAACATCTTTGCCAGAGTACACATATCAGTTGTTAAACGCATCATGTATTGATGTCCTTCCTCTCAAAATCTCCATGTATATTTTATCAATAATGCTCTTGGTTCTGAAGCTCGCGGTATTATCCCTACGTATAATTGTATCATGCCGTTGGTCATCGTTCTTTCGTCGTCCGAATCTTCATACATTTGATCCAGCTGTTGCATAAACGATTATTATTGTTGGGAAAAGATTGACGCAGATGTGTGCATTTCGTCATTTTCCAAATTAGGATCCATAAGAAAAGGAAAGCCTTGATTGAAAAGACTGAAAAAAGTAATATAGCAAAGAAATTTGATAATTTTTTGTAAAAATAGAAAATAAACAAAAGTTGTGTTTGTTAGCGGTTGGATGCGAGGATACTTATATTGGTAGAAAGGGAGATATAGCCAATAAATAACGGTTTCTGTCTTTTTCGACCAATCCATAAACGACCGGCTCTAATTTAGCCGATAAACAACCAACCTGATTTGACCGATCAAATCAATCATCTGGACCATCACATAACCATTTTTACGTGCCTCCATAATATGCAACTCCCCATAACTCTTGGCACAATAATAAAACCGAACAGAAATGGAACATGGCACCAGGAACGGAGTAAGCCCGTTGCAAGGATGTGCATTTACACCCCCTGCCCAGCCGGCTCCAAACCCTAATTTAAGTCCAACAATTATTTTATGTTTTTTTGCTATTTACAAGCCTAATTTGCTTATATTCACCCCCTTTTTTTTCTGTAACCCCAAAGTAATTTTTTGCACCCCCAATTCACTGCCTGGCACAGAACAGAAAAGAAAAAAAACAACACCTAGATATGTTTGGTTGGTTAGTAACGGAATCGGAGCCGACTTGTAAGCCATTTCTAACAACCGAATATCAGTTTTTTAACTCTTCCCCAACTGTAAAATCTTTTGCCGAAAATCTAAACCCTAGTAAATGTTCTCCATTGTACTTTACTAGTCGCTTACTAAAAGTACTCAAAAGTAAATCCAGTGTTTTCATCAGTAGACACAGTAATAATTAGTATAAGTTTATAAATAGGAAATCTTTTCTGATTTTTTTCTTTCTTTTTCTTTAAGATCATCACTTTGATTTTCAGTTAACCTGGACCTAAAAAGAATTCAACAAAAATAAACCCAGAATTTGCTTCTTTTTGTTTTCTACTAGCAAATTTAACTAGAGGTACATATAAAGAAGATGATGACTCAGCTTGAACAAAATTTGGTTTAGCTTTTCAACAGATGAGCACAGAAATGGGTGAAGAAGGTAAAGAACCCGTGGCCGTCGACGAAGAATCGAGTCTTACAAGCGTAATTCGACGAATATCTGTGTTGATTTCGCATTCTAATTCTATTAAAGTATTCCATGGGAAATGGCAATTGATAAGAGGCAAACTAGAAGAACTGAATTCTGGTTTAAAAGCAGCTGAGAATTGTGAATTTGGTGAGAATTTTATGTTCTCTGAAATGATTCCTGATATATTGGTAACAGTTAATGAAAGTTCTGATCTTGCGAATCGATGTATTAATCTTACTTATAGCGGGAAACTTCTTATGCAGAGTGATCTTGATATAATTTGTTCACAAATTGATTTTCATTTAAAGAAACTTACAGGTATTTATAATGCTGGAAATCTAACCCTAGGTTCTGCAATTGTTGTTTCTAAACCTAGTTTTGGTTGTAGTAAAGATGATATGAAATTCTATGTTAATGATTTGTTAACAAGGATGAAAGTTGGTGGTTCAGATATGAAAATTCAAGCTTTGAAGGGTTTGAGTGAAGTTACAATGGAAGATGAGAAATATGTGAAGATTGTGATTGATACAGGTGAAATCGTTGGAATTTTAGTGGAATTTCTTGAATTCACTGAGACAGAGATTCAAGAAGAGTCAATGAAGACAATATCTGCAATTGCAGGATTTGATTTGTATAAAGGTGTTCTTGTTGGAGCAGGAACTGTAGCACCTTTGATTAGGGTTTTGGAATCAGGAAGCGAGCTGGGGAAAGAAAGAGCTGCTAGGATTTTGCAGAAACTTACAGAGAATTCAGATAATGCTTGGTTAGTTTCTGCACATGGTGGAGTTACTGCCCTTTTGAAGATGTGTACTACTAATAATGGTGATCAGAGTGATTCAATTAGTCCAGCTTGTGGAGTTCTAAAAAATCTAGCTGGGGTTGAAGAGATTAAAAGGTTCATGGTTGAGGAAGATGCAGTTCCAGCTTTCGTCAAATTGATGAGATCCAAGGATGAATCTTTACAAATAAATGCAATTGAATTTCTACAACTAATGGCTTCTGGAGATGAATCCATACGGCGAATTGTTGTCAGAGAAGGAGGAATTTATTCATTAGTCCAAATTTTAGATCCAAAAGCTTCTTTCTCATCAAAAACTCGAGACATTGCATTAAGAGCAATTGAGATTTTCTGTTTTAATTCAAGTACTTCTCTCAGTTCACTTATGGGCTACGGATTTCTCGATCGGCTTCTTTACATTCTCCGAAGCAGTGAAGTTTCAATTCAAGAATCAGCGTTAAAGGTAGGAATCCGTCTTTGCGGGATATCGGAAGAGACTAAAAAGGCAATGGGGGATGCAAATTTTATGCCGGAGTTTATAAGATTACTTGATGCAAGAAGTCATGAAATTCGAGAATTGGCTTCTGAAGTACTGTCCAGCATGATTTCAGTCCCAAAGAATAGGAGGAAACTAATTCAGGAAGAATGTAACGTTAGCCGAGTGCTGCAATTGCTTGATCCAGGGGAGGAAAAATCAGGTAACAAGAAGTTCTTACTATCTATTTTAATGTCATTAACCAATTGCAACAGTGGTCGAAAAAAGATTGCACATTCCAATTATCTTAAGAACTTGGAAAAACTTGCAGAAACCGACGTTAGTGATGCCAAGAAAATTCTTAGAAAGTTATCTACCAACAGGTTTCGAAATATATTAAATGGTATATTAAGATCTTAAAGTTTGATCCTCATTTTGGTATAATAACATTTAAATTCACAACCATGTTTAAATTTACTTCTTGCACAAATTTGTTTCTTCTTCTGTATTAGTAGTTCTTAATCTCTGAAAAAACATGTTCAAAAGCAAAAAGTGTATGTAATTAATTCTGTTGTTAAGGTGCTTAAAGATAATGTAATTGAAATTCAAGAAAGAAATTGGGGTTGCTGTCAGTGAATTCTAGTGATTCATTTTTTGGGTGTTTTGAAGTTGAAAATTAGATAAGATAATTTTGGATGCTTTAGTGGAGGCACAATGGCACATGATAAGGGGACCAGTGATGCAAGCTTGACAATAGGACCTCCCCGTAGTTAACAAAAAGTAGAGAGTGATAGATTAAGACTGCATATTGAATTACTTGTCTTTGAAACTTTGTTACACCGCAGAAACTTCAGCAGAAATTTCTCTACTTCAACATGGGAAGTTTTTAGTATCCCTGCACTTCTATCACTTTCTTGTGATGATTTCTCAGTAAACACGATGAATCAAGAATGAAGATAAGACCAATTAAATAAGGTCTTACTTTTCAAGAATTGAAGAAGAATGAATTGAATTATTATGGTTGAGTGTTTTGTAGTGCACTTGGTGGGTAGGGGATCAGAGTATCGAAACGGGAATGCTAGCTTTCTTTATGGTTAACTTATTACTGTTCGGTCTATTCTGTTATATATAGTAGAACATGTGACAGATATGAAAGCCCATTTTGACAGGTTTCTAAGTTTCGTAAATGAGACATGGGAATCTCGTTACGACATATCTTATCTCCTCAAATTCTGACTTCAGTTACTGTCCATTATTTCCTTCACTAGGATTTACTGCAGCTAAGTAGGATATTATTATTGCATCGGAAATTGTTTTGCAGTTTGAGCTATAAAAATAGAAGTATAGTATCAAGAGAAATCTTGTCACTAGATATTGCGTCCAATCAAACCCATTAAAAGCAAATTCTGCGTAGATATTGCACACACAATTATTATAGATCCATAGATTGGAACTTGAATACATTGTCACTAGCAAGCAAAAAACCAAACAAATTTACTTACAGTCGTGAAATTTAAATGCAAGACAAAATTATATAGTATATGGAAGACAAAAGCTAAACAAGAAGAGAGGTTATAATTGACATACTCTATTCATCTTCTTCTGCATCAAAACTCAGAGCCTGACAAATTGAACTTTCCACATTGATCTCCTCAGCACCAAAATATGACTTTCTTCCTACCAAATCGGTAACTTTCTTCGCAGGTCCAGAATCCCGAGGGGTCTCGTTTTTGCACCGAAAGGTCTTGATCCTTGGTAACAAATCATCGATGTTCAATGTTGACGGTGGCGGAAAATCCTCCGAATTCTTGTCACACAGTGCCTCATTTCGAATTGCCAATGGGGTTTTAGTCCTGTTCGCCGTTTTCTGATTTCTTGCAAAACCTGTATCATACACATTTGTAGCCATAGTAGCACGTCTGTTGTCAAGCCCCTTACTGATGTCCTTGTTGATTCCCGGTAATGACATCTTGCGGATTTCTTTAGACTGTGTTGGAGTTTGATTATATCTACTTGCAATCACCCTTCCAGGTTTTACTGGCTTTTTGGCTGTAACTGATTTTGCTTCCTCTTGAAAAAGTTTCTTTGGTTGGATACTAGAAACATTTACATTACCAATTCTCTCTGATTTCTTCGATCCAATAGTTGTAAGACTTTGTCTAGACGATTGTATTTTGGATAATCGTGATTTAGGGCTTAAACTAGAACTCTTCGCTCCCTTTCCTTTTAAACCCTTCTCTTCAGTAATCTCGGGAAGCTTAAAGAAACAAGATTTTCGACGATTTAGTGTAGATTGAATAGGAGTTTTTTCTGGTTTACCTGTATTCTGTGATCTCATACCCAAAATTTCTGATGGCCCAAGACTAAACCCTCGTTGCCTGATTCTTGAATTAGCCGTTAAAGCATAAGTCTTTTGCAATTCCTTCTGAAAAACAACAGAATTCTTTGATTTCTGTTTCAGCGCTGCCTTTTCAAGCCGAAGCGATTCTAGTTTGGACGACAATCGACTAATTTCGGCTTCAATACTTTCAATCTCGGCATCGATTTTACTCTCATCATTCTCTGTTTTGGAAATTTTTGGGGAAGGTGGTTGTGGAAGAAGCCCTTGTTTGAATAAAAGTTTTAGCGGCTTCTTTTGTTGAGATGAGTTTTCTAGGGCACCATTTGGATGAAGTGGCTTTACAGATAAGGGGGATTTATTACGAACGGGAGATTTACAGGATAAAGGAGTGATATTCTCTTTGATAGAATCTAGTTTCATAGATTTTGATCCATTACCTAAGTTGGGGTTTTGCAGAGAACAACATGAACCCTCTTTAATGGATGATGAATTGTTATCAAAAGCGGCGTTGTTCCATATTTGAAGATCAGGAAGGTTAATGTTTTCTGGGTATTGAAGCATATTGCTTAGGGCAAGAGAAGAAGGAGATTAGACGAAGGAGTTGTTTGATTTTTGGTTTCTGTATGATTTCTCGATAGAAGATGGTGGGGAGTAAAAAATAGATAGATCTGGGGGAACTGTTCGAGATTTTTGACCGTTGGGGAAAATATACGTTGGAGACCTTTATTCTCTATGCGTTGGATGTGAAACCGCTCCACCTTTGACGCTCAGATGTGATTTCTCAAAAGGTTTTCTGTGTTCCCAAACTTCTTTTGTTTTGTTGTCGGGGACCGTGAGCGTCTATTACCGGCCGCTCCATTTTACCTTTATCATCCCACCTTCGCTCCATACTTATTTTAGTGCAAATCCCATGGAATTTGATCTCGTTATGTAACGTGCCAAAGAGAAATTTGAATGATCAAACCAGCAAATCATATTGTATGTATATCAAAATGTGTTCGAAATTATTAGTCCCACGTTGTGTGGGTTATTTAAGATCTCGTAGTTTATAAGTTTTGGACAAGCTTAATCTTGCAAGCCGATTTTCGAGGTTAGTTAGACCTGTGGATTTCAATATGTTGTCAGAATAGGTAGTTTTTGTGGCGAGTCGTTTGACTGCACCTTTACCCCACCCGATTTAATTCTCCAAATCTCTTCTAATTTAGCCTTTTCTAATTTAGATTTAAATTTCATACTAAATCTCTTCTAATTTCAATTTAGCTTTTTCTAATTTCTAATGATTTAGATGACAACCCCGATTCCGTTCTCCTAAGTATACTCTAAATGAAAATTTATCTATTTCCAGAAACTTTGTACTACAATCTCAGTTTGGTGCAGCACCAACGAGTGTGAATTTCTGGCGGAGTCTTCATGCAAAGTTTTCAATTACACCGGCTATCCTAGAGGGCGTGATGCTTAAACCATTATTTTCAAATAATTAACAATTAACAAACGAATTAGCTTTAACGAGAGGTGAAACTGATGTTGGTTTGGCAAGAAAATCTCTTGAGGAATGATAAAGATGTAAAAATAAAGCCTCTGCTTACTGTTTTCGAAAACCTTAAGGTGCTGAATAAATTCAAGTACTTTTTGTTTTTGTTATTTAAATTTGATAGTTAATCCTAAAATTAATGTCAATGATGGAGGCAGGATTTATATGCTTTGGGGTCGAACAAATTGTGTTCAAGACACTCACAAATTATTATTTTTTAATCAAAATGAAAGTTCATATAGTATACATGTTGGTAGGATGGTCAAGGACTAGATTGGAAAATCTAGGAAACCAAGTACTTGTGTCCTAAGTATAGAAGCTTAAGAGGTTTGTCTCTTAGAGAAAAGTTAGGAAACCCTATACTTGTAGGAAAGTAATCCTTGTTAAGGAATGTGTCCACTCCTATTGATGTGTATAAATAGCCATAAAGAGAACTAGAGAAAAACACACCAAAACTAGTAAGAGTTCTCTTCTTCTCTGCTTGAGCTTTGTATATTCCAACCTATACAGTGATATATAAAATTGTTATTCCTTCCTGAGGATTCAACCTCGTTAAATACTTGTTCTTCTTGTGTATGTGATTGTGTTCTTGGCGATATTGAGCTACCTCGTAGTACTACAAACCTAAACGCTTCTGCAGGCTTTGGCGCAACAATTGGTATCAGAGCAAGGAGACGCTCTTGGATAGAGGTACTTGAATTGCAGTAGAAGTGAAGGTATTTTTTCTGAAGATTGCTTGAGGTAATACAAATCTCAAAGGTTCTGTTTTTTATCTATATTTGGTTGTTTGTGACAATGGTTGACGGGGACGAAGATCCGAAAAATCCTCTAGGAGAACATTCCGAGTCCACAAATAAAGATAAAGAAAGAAAAAAAGAAATACTTCATTCACATAGAACACAACTCAATGTAGAAAAGTTTACATGAACCAATAACTTTGGTTTATGGAGAACGGATGTAATGGATGCTCTTGTTCATCTTGACCTAGAAGAAGCTCTAGAAGGTCAGCCAGTGCAGATGTCTGAAAAGCAGTGGTACAAGATGAATAAATTATGTCTTGATTCGATACGAGGGTGTTTAGCAACTACAATAAGAGTTAATTATCAGCACGAGACTTCGGCTAAGGATCTATGGGAAAAGCTAGAGAAGAAATACCTTGTGAAGAACGTGGCCTATAGGATACATCTTAAAAGGAATTTGTATTGCTATAACATGAAGAGAGGTGCAACCCTAACCGAGCACCTAGATTCATATAATAAACTTCTTGCTGAGTTGGTTAACTACAATGAGATAATCGACGACGAGGAACAAGCTTTGTGTCTGATAAACTCTCTTCCTGAAAAGTATGAACCCGTAATTATAACATTAATGCACGGCAAGGATAAGAAAACATACGCTGAGGTCACTACAACATTGCGTAGTGAGGAGTTCAGGAACATGGACCGTGAAGACCTTGAAAGTGAAGCTATTAATTATGTGCTTCTTGCAAGAGGTCGTTCAACAGACAGGAGAAGGAAGACTGGTGGTTATGGTAAAGGTAGAGGACGTTCTAAGAGTAGAACGCGACTGCGGAAAGATGAGTGTGCTTGATGCCATGACTTTGGTAATTGGGCTAAGGATTGTAACAAGCGTAAGGCGAGAGAAGGAGATAATGGTAATACTGAGGTGAACATTGCTAAAGGTAATGAAGAATCAGATGATGCTTCTGATTTCTCGCTAACTGTGACACCATCAGCTTGTGTTATTACAGATGGTACATGGGTATTATATACTGGAGAAACATATCATACATGTCCATATCGGGACTGGTTCTCAAGTTTTGAAGAGCTTGATGGATAAGTACGTATGGGAAACAATCATACCTGCAGGGTGATTGGGATTGGTAGTGTTCGTATCAAGATGCATGATGGTATGGTTAGAGAGGTGAAGGAGGTAAGATTTGTACCTTCCATAAAGAAGAATCTGATTTCACTCGGAACTTTAGAAGCTAAGGGCTATAAGATAGTCGCTGGAAATGGTGTTCTAAAGGTAATATCTGGATCTATGGTAATCATGAAGGGCACACGTCATCATAACTTGTATTACTTGATTGGGAGTACAACATGGGATGTTTCTATTTCTGAACACATCAAGAGAGCGTCTACCGAGAAGACGAAGCTATGGCATATGAGACTTGCACATTCAGGTGAGAATTCGTTGCATAGGTTGATTCAACAAGACTTGTTGAAAGGTGTATTGCCTTCAAGTTAGCATTTTGTCAACATTGTGTTAAAGGCAAGAAAACAAGAACAAGCTTTGGCACAACAATCCACAAAACTAGTGGAGTTCTTGACTATGTTCAGTCAGATGTTTGGGGTCCTTCCAAGAATGCATCATTGGGAGGGAAACATTGGTTTGTGTCGTTCATTGATGATTATTCTAGGCGCGTATGGGTGTACACCATGAGGCATAAGGATGAAGTCCTAGAAATCTTTGTGAGGTGGAAAAAGGAAACTGAGACTCAAATTGGCAGAAAGATCAAAGTACTACGTTCAGACAATGGTGGAGAGTACAAGAGTGATCCGTTCTTGCAAGTATGTCAGGATGAGGGGATAAAGAGGCACTTCACAGTTAAGAATACACCGCAACAGAATGGGGTAGCTGAACGCATGAATCGTACTTTGTTGGAGAAGGTACGATGTATGTTATCTAATACTGGATTAGGTAAGGCGTTTTGGGCTGAGGCAGTTACGTATGCGTGCTTCCTCATTAATAGGTTTCCATCAGCTGCATTAGAAGGTAAAACTCTTATGGAGAAGTGGTTTGGTAAACCATCTTATGATTATGACTCAATTTATATTTTTGGTTGTCCTGCATGGTATCATGTTAGTGAAAACAAGCTTGATAGCCGTGCTGTAAAAGAAATCTTTGTGGGTATGAAGAGTGGAGTAAAAGGGTTCAAGATTTGGAATCCAGTTGAGAAGAAGATAGTCATGAGTAGAGATGTCACATTTGATAAGATGTCTATGGTAAAGTCTTGGGGATCTCGGCAGGTGGAGGACATAAGCACCAGTACTAGTGAGCCTTTGCAGCAGGTGGAGATTGATGCAACTCCACCAATTCTAGTTAAGTCTGTATATGTTCAGAATACTTATGAAGACATTGGATTTGCAAGAGAGGTAACTACTGAAGTTCCAAATGATAGTGACACTATTGAGGAAGTGGAACAAGAGTCAGTAGAAGATACAGAAGCTACGGTCACGGAGACCATAGCAACCAGCAAACCGAGATGATCAACTAGGAAGCCCAGTTGGATGAATGATCACATTGCTTATGCATTACCAGTTGTTGAAGATGGTACTCCTACTTCCTATTTAGAAGTTGTACGCAGTGTAGAGTGTAAATAACGGGAAGGTGCACTGCAGGACCAGATGGACTCTCTTTACAAGAATGGCACACGGATTCTTATGAAGCATCCGAACGGTAAGAAGGCCATAGGGTGCAAGTGGGTATATGATAAGAAAGAAGGATCTTCGGTGAATCAAGTATGCTACAAGGTAAGGTTATTTGTAAAAGGTTATGCCAAAAGAGAAGGGATTGACTACAATGAGGTGTTCTCTCCGGTGGTAAAACACTCATCAATCTGTATTTTGTTGGCCTTGGTAACACAATATGATTTATACCTAGTTCAGATAGATGTTAAGATGACGTTCTTACATGGTGATCTATAAGAGGAGATCTATATGACTCAGCCGAGTGGGTTCAAGGTTGCTAGAAAAGAAGATTGTGTATGCAAGCTGAAAAAATCGTTGTACGGGCTGAAGCAGTCTCCAAGACAGTGGTACAAGCGATTTGATCAGTTTATGATTGGCCAGACATACACAAGAAGTCACTATGACCATTGTGTATACTTCAAAAAGCTACGTGGATCTTTCATATATTTTCTCTTGTATGTCGATGATATAATGATTGCATCGAATAACAAGAAAGAAATCGATAATTTGAAGTGCAATTTGTCATCTGAGTTTGAGATGAAAGATCTGAGAGAGGCTAAGAAGATTATTGGTATGGAGATTCAACGTGACAGAGAGAAGGGTAAGGTTTGTTTGTCTTAGAAGGCATATTTGAAGAAAGTGTTACAGAAGTTTGGTGTCTACGAAGGAACTAAATCTGTAAGTACTCCCCTTGCTGCTCATTTTAAGTTGAATGCTCGTATGTCTCCTACTACTGAAGAAGAGAGAAAGTATATGGCCCAAGTCCCATATGCTGAGGATGTTGGTAGCTTGATGTATACGATGGTATGTACAAGGTCGGACATTTCACATGCAGTTAGTATGGTCAGCCGTTATATGCATTGTCCTAGTAAGGGACATTGGCAAGCTGTGAAATGGATTTTGAGGTATCTTTATGGCACGGTTGATGTTGGCTTGGAGTTTATAAAGGATAGAAGTAACAATCATCCGTGTGTTGGGTATGTGGATTCTGACTATACTAGTGATTTGGACAAGAGACATTCAACTACAGGGTATGTATTTACTGTAGCAGGGGCACCAGTAAGTTGGAGATTAATATTGCAGTCTACTGTGGCACTTTCAACTACGGAGGCGGAGTATATGGTAGTGACTGAGGCATTTAAGGAGGCTATATGGTTACAAGGTTTACTAGATGACTTAGGAGTTGTACAAGACCAACTGCTTGTGCATTGTGATAGTTTAAGTGCAATTTATTTGGATAAGAATCAAGTGCATCATGCTAGAACCAAACATATAGACGTACGGTTTCAATTTGTGAGAGAAATTCTTGAAGAATAAGATATTGCACTTGTGAAGATCGATACCAAAGACAATCCAGCTGATATGTTGACTAAAGTAGTATCTGAGATCAAATTTCGACATTGTTCGAAATTGATCCACATCCTTCCGGTTTGGTGAAAGGCTCTTTTTGGGTAGAGGTTCTTAGGAACATGGTGGAGGTATTCTAGCAAGGCCATTTAAGAGAACTACGGTCAGGTTTTATTCCTATTGAGGATACGTAGGCAGCCAGTGATGGTTCAATCGACGTTGGAAGATGGAGGTGATTTTTTCTATTGATCGTCTCATGCATGAATGCATGATACGAGGTGGAGAATTGTTGGTAGGATGGTCAAGGACTAGATTAGGAAATCTAGTTGGTTAAGGAAACCAAGTACTTGTGTCCTAAGTATAGAAGCTTAAGAGGTTTGTCTCTTAGAGATAAGTTAGGAAACCCTATACTTGTAGGAAAATAATCCTTGTTAAGGAATGTGTCCACTCCTATTGATGTGTATAAATAGCCATAGAGAGAACTAGAGAAAACACACCAGAACTAGTAAGAGTTCTCTTCTTCTGTACTTGATCTTTGTATATTCCAACCTATACGGTGATATACAAAATTGCTATTCCTTCCCGAGGATTCAACCTCGTTAAATAATTGTTCTTGTTGTGTGTGTGATTGTGTTCTTGGCGATATTGATCTACCTCGTAGTAGTACAAACCTAAACGCTTCCGCGGGCTTTGGCGCAACAATACATGCTTTCCACTTCCGCGATAGAACCATGAATCTCATTTTGAATATATCATTATCGGCGAAGGAATTGTTCACATTGATGCCAATAACCGGCAACGACAACATTACATGCCGGAAGAGAGTTAATATTTCGTGTTATTTCCCAACGACGACGATTGCGATACCTAAATTCTCATACCACAGTCTTATAGTCCATTATCATTTATTTTCTTTAGTTTTTCCAGAAGAAAGTTTAGCGGGCAAATAATTAGACGACTATTTGAGGGTGAAAACGGTTTCTGCTGATTTTGGTAATTTCGGGTATGTGGGTGAGAAACGAATTTAAACCCTAAACAATGTACTGCAAGGGAGTACTTTGGATTCGAGATATCAATCTGTACAAATCCGTCCTAAACCAAAAAATGGTTGTTCCAGACTTGCTTCGGTACCAAAGTGAAGGAGAAGGGTTGGTTTTGGGGAGGGAAGTGAAGAAAGTGTTGAGACCAGAATAGTTGATTCTGGAAGAGTAGTTGTTTCACGAATTGTATCAGAAAGTGGGAAGCTAACAGATGGAAAGCTAGCAAATGTTTTCTTAGTGTTGTATCCTCCTGACCTGAACTTGTCCTTCGGTGGAAATAAGTAATGCCTATTTATACAAGTCGAAGTGAAACATACTCTGGTCTCATTAAGAAATGAAAAACGGGTAAGTAAATTGGAGGAGGTGGTAACCGGTAACGCTTGGAATTGATGTTCCATAAAAGAAAGCTTTTCACCATTACTCCCTGTATTTACTAACCGCCTCATCCTTATGACACTTTCTTATAACGAGCGTAGTGTACACCGCACGCTGTAAACCGCCAAACCAATACCCAATGAGCATTCCCCAGTTTGTGACATGTGTTGATGTCTCGAGTGTTTTCGTGGAAAACATGTAGCATGTTGTTGTATTCTGGCAAGTTGAGCTTGGGAGACTTGCCGGCTCAGTGGTGACCTTCAACGGTCGAGATTTTGCATCTTCAGAGGAAGGTAGCCGTTGATTATTGTAACCTTTCGTTTGGTAGCCAGTGGCATGAAAGTATGATCAGTATGGATTTAATATGGCCCAGTTTAGGCGCGACCAAAAGTTAGGGTTTTGGATTTGTTTAGGTGCGACCAAACTAGGGCCAAAGGTTTCCATGTGTTAGCTGGTAACCTTGGACGACTAAGATCTGCATCTTAGATGAAAAAGTGGCCGTTGATTGTTGCAGGCCTTCGTTTTGGTAGCCGCATAGGGAAAGCCGGCATGGTATGGCGCGACAAGGTGGTTGGCATGCCATTGGCACATGTGGCATGGCATGCCTTGGCGCGGTTTGGCGTGGCCAAAACTAGGGTTTTGGGCCAAAAGTTACCATGAGTTGTTTGGCGACCTTGGACGGCTAGGATTTGCATCTAGGATGGAAGGGTGGCCGTTGATCGTCACACGCCTTCGTTTTGGTAGCCGCATGGGGAAGGCCGGCATGGTATACACGGCAAGGTGTTTGGCATGTCATTGGCACATGTGGCATGGCATGCCTTGGCGCGGTTTGGCGTGGCCAAAACTAGGGTTTTGGGCCAATGGTTACCATGCGTTGTTTGACGATCTTTGACGGCTAGGATTTGCATCTAGGATGGAAGGGTGGTCGTTGATCGTCGCATGCCTTCGTTTTGGTAGTCGCATGAGGAAGGCCGGCATAGTATGGCGCGGAAAGGTGGTTGGCATGCCATTGGCACATGTGGTGCGTCTAGCATGGTTGGCATGCCTTGGCGCAGTAGCATGAGAATTAGGGTTTGTCATAGATGATGTCGGTCAATGTTAAGGGTTCTGCCGTGGAACATGACACATAAAAAAAAGGTACTCTGGTAATTCTTACGTAGGCATGTTGATCGATTCAATAAATGTGCTAATGGTCATAGTGACGTCATGTCACTTGTGCAGTTATACGATTTTAACCCTAAGCTAAAAACCACCATCAACATTAAGTCCCCTTCTTAGTTCGGAACGGGAGCATCGTTGCGAGGTAAGCATAAGATGGTGACAGGCTAGGACAAAAATCGAAACAACAAGTCGTGAAAAGATAGTCAGTAAGGTCCGACTAACCTTTTTCGAGAGGTAAAGTGAGTTTGTGCTTCCCGTGTTGGCGGCCTTGCATAAATTGTATTGGTGGTGCAGACCGTGGAGTGGTGAGATGAAAATCGTCGGCTTAGTCTGGCCATGCATCACCTTGGCTGGGTTAGGGAACATCGTGACGCTGGCTTGGCGAGTTTGTTGGTGTTGGCGGGGCAAGTCACGGTGCGGACGGTGGTGCAAGGCATGACAAGTTTTGGTGAGGCAATGCATGAGCGGACGGTGGTGCAAGGCATGACACGGTTTTGTGAGGCAAAGCATGCGCGGACGGTGGTGCAAGGAATGACACAGTTTGGTGAGGCAAATCATGCGCGGACGTCTTGGCATGGTGGTGATTTGTCTTTGCGGGCCCGATTTTTTTTTCCTTACTTGACTCGAATAGGAAGTCCTTTCCTCATTAAAATGTCAAAATATCACGCCCTCCTGTCTCGTTTGGCTTTCATTAGGGTTTTGTGAGGGTTTCGTTTGAGGATGATTTCCCGGTCGTGATGTAATCACGTTCCGCTTATTCAGTCTGTGTTTCTGTTTCTTCCTTTAGGGTTTCCACAGTATTTATGCCGGTGAAGTTGCATCGTCTTCCCAATTTTACAAAAAAGATTTCCTCTTGTTGAGTCCACCTCTCTTCATCATGTCGATCAGAAGTGAATCATCCTCGAGCCATCTAGATTCTCCAGTCAAACACGTGAGGCCTAACTCTTGCAACAATTCCCCCATCCGGGTCATTCGAGTCAAGAAGATTATACCGGTATGTTTCTATTGCTCAACAGGTGTTTCATTGTTTGCCGATGAATGACAAAAGTTTTCTTCTATGTAGAGATATCCTGTCAGAGCGTGCGTTACCATCATTGATGAAAATGATTTGGTTACCCCTTTTCCTTAAAGCCCTATTCCACCAGCTGTTGCAGATATGGAGAACACCGACTTAGGAATTTCTTGTCATGAGTATCCTAATGCAGGTTTGTCGTTCGGAACCCGCATGAGGTGTCTTTTCTCTAACTATTGGAACGTCGGTGGGTTTCTGGTGTGGAAAGAATTCGTGACTCTTTACACAAAAATATGGAGGATATATGGCCACATCGCCACCAGGAGCGTGGTGCAATATTGTTCGTTCTCTTTAGTTTCGATAGTGAATTGTCTCTTGCTGATGGTCGCCAAAATGGAGAGTATATCTATCCGTGCTGTCGCGAAATCAACTATTCAAAAGTGGGAGAACATGGTGTCTACCTGTGAATCTCTGAAGTTCAACGTTAGTTGGTTGCGACATCGTCTTGATATTGTGAAAGTCGGTATTCTTGCTGGCGTGGTCCCTCCTACAAAAGCTATTCTGGAAGAGGAGAAAGCTCTGGCCATGAAGTCACAGAAAGTGGAAGAGTCAATCCGGAACTTGAAGAGTAGGACTGAAAGGTATAAAATCCGGTTAAAGATGATGCTTTCGAGGGATTACAATCTATTGGATGGGCTTTTCTGAGTTATGTGGTTTTGAGATGTTTGGTTTCTTTCTGGGGTTTAAGCATGTTTGCTCTCTCTTTTTTTTATATTTTTTTTGAAATAATAAGAGAATTTTATTGATTTACTTAAATCAAACAAAGGAAAAGAAACTTGATATTTGAGATGTGGAAGAAAAGTGGAAAGATGCCTGGCTATCCGTGTTTCTGATACGATGGGGCACAGGTGGTGGTCAGACGTAGTATGCCTTAATCCACTTTCCGTTGATGACTGCTTCCAGTTTTCCTCCGTCTTCTTTAATGACCTTGTAGTACCCACTGTTGTACGCTTTCGTGACTATGTAAGGCCCTTCCCACTTTGCGGAGAATTTTGGTGCGGACGTGTCTTGCTGAATGTGTTTGGCAGTCTTCAGTACCAAATCACCCACTTGAAAAACCCGAGGCTTCACGGTTTTGTTATATGCTCTGGAAACCCTATTTTTTTTATGCTTGTGCGTGTTTTTCTTCCTTGGATCTTCTGGAATCTACAATGTCCAATTCTGTGACTCTGGCACTTAATGCTTCAACTTCATTCCATCGAACTCCGCTTGCTTCGGCAATCCTAGCCGATGAGATTTTAATTTCTGCTGGGAGGATGGCGTCTGCACCGTAAACAAGGGAGTAGGGAGAAGCCCCGGTAGAACTTCTTGGTGATGTCCGGTACGCCCATAGCGCTATTGGCAATTGCTCATGCCATGTACGAGGGTTATCATGCACTGTCCGACTGAGGATTCAGATCAGAGTTTTGTTGGTGCTTTCAGCATGTCCGTTCCCTTGGGGGTAGTACACGGTGGAGAAGACTTGCTTAATTCAGTATTCTTCGAGTAACTCCCGTACTTGCTTGTTTGCGAAAGGAGTGCCGTTGTCGGTGATGATATGTTTAGGCATGCCAAATCGGCAGATAATGTACTCCTTAATGAATGTCGCGATTGTGGTTCCATTCTTCCATTGTAAAGGTATGGCTTCGACCCATTTGGTGAAATATTCGGTTGCTGTTATTATGTACTCGTGATGCTTTAAGGACGGAGGATTGATTTTTCCAATGATATTGAGTCCCCAGCTATGAAAGGGCCACGGATTTCTTATCGAATGCAGGGGAGTCGACGGTACATGGATAAGGTTTCCGTGAATTTGGCATTTTTTGCATCTCTGGACGAAAACAGTTGCATCCTTCTCTATGGTTGGCCAATAGTATTTCTCGTGTATCTGAAGAAATAATTTTCGTTTTCCTTGGTGTTCGCCTTCGTGCATCTCTTTCAGCATGATTGGGATTTCTGCTTCGTTCAAACATCGTAGCAAACTTCCTCCAAAGCTCCTACGATATAAGATTCCTTCGTGGAATACAAATCTTTCAGACCTTTGTTTTATTTTGGATGCATCCTTCCTATTGGTGGGGAGTATGCTGTCGCGAAAATAACTGATATATGGCTCCTGCCAGTCCCTAGCGTGACCGATATTGAAAACTTCTAATTGATGTGGTGGCGCTTGACAGTTGGAACGGGTTCTTTGAAGTAATCGAGATTGAGCCTCCATTTCTGGCCAGTAATATCCAAGGCGTTGCAAACGGCGATAGAGTGTTACCACTAATGTTTGCCCGCAGATTTCATCATGGACGCGGTTGAGTTGTTGTTGTGCTTCTCCCTCTCCAAAATATCTTGACAAGGAACCGTCTGGATGACCATGATATAGCACCCCTCGGATCATGAAGAAATTTTGTAAGGTTTTGAGACTGACCTTTCCCTGGAAAAGTGAGCTGTTAAGCTCTTAGATAATTTGTGTTATCCAGTCGCCAGCTTCATCCTCTTCGGGTTGTGAAAGCCATGTTGAAGCCACGGTTCGTCTCTTCACTGTCAGGGTTTCCTCAAAACCTTCAAATTGCAGTTTTGATGCTAGCGTGGCTAGGAAATCAGCGTGTTGGTTGCCGCTGCGCCCAATATGCCTTATGGTCACGTCGGCGAAGTAGCTTAGCATTTTTTGTTCCTCGTCTCTGTATGGGGCCAAGGTTACTTCCTTCAGTGCATATACTACGTTCACTTGGTTTACAAGTAATTTAGGATCCCCTCTTATTTCCATACGTGTGGCTCCAGCTCGTTTAGCCAAGGACAGTCCGATGAGAAAGACTTCATATTCTGCTGAATTGTTAGTGCAGGGGAAGTCTAGCTTGAAGGAGTGCGAGAATACTTCACCAGCCGGGGATACTAGAACCACACCTGCTCCTCCAGTACCGTTGTTAGGAGTAGCAGAGCCGTCGAAGAATAGTAGCCACGTTTCTTCTTGGATGAAAGAGATTTGTGGAAAGTCTCCAGGGAGGTCCTCGTGTAGCGTCATGGTATTCTCTCCCGGAAACGCCGCCAGCAAATCCGCAACTGCTTGCCCTTTGATGGCTCTCGGGGAAGCACATGTTATGTCGAACTCTGACATTTGGAGGAGCCAATTGGCCGGTCTTCCTATTAGGGGCGGTTTTGAGAGGAGGAACTTCACAGGATCAGACTTAGATATAAGCACCACTTTACTGGAAAGCAGGTAATGCCTGAAGTTATGGATGGAGTGGATCAAAGATAAGCACACCTTTTCTGCTTTGGGATATCTGAGTTCGGCATCTCTTAAAGTCCGACTGAAGTAGTAGATGGGATGATCAATCCCTTCGTCATCTTCTTGGGCGAGGAGAGCTCCGACAACAATGTCACTAAAGGCAGTGTAGAGGTGTAGAGGTCTTCCTTGTATGGGAGATTTCATGATGGATGGGGAAGATAATATTTGTTGAATCTTCCGGAATGCTTCCTGTTGTAGTGTGGTCCAGACGAAGCTTGCTCATTTCTTAAGTAAGAGGGTAAACGAAGCAACAAGTTGAGCCAATCCTGGTATAAAGTGGCGAATGTAGTTTATTTTACCCATGAAACTCTGGAGTTCTTTCACGGTTCGCGGTGGTGGCATCGTGAGGATGGCTTGTGTTTTAAATGGGTCAACTTTAATTCCCTCGGAAGTCACCTGGAAACCTAGGAACTTGCCCTAAGAGACACCAAAATCACACTTCAATGGATTCATCTTCAGTTTGTACTCGCGGCATCTTTTGAATACCTGCCGCAGAATTCCTGCATGGGATGCCCGAGTTTTTGACTTAACCACCATGTCATCTACATAATCTTCGACTTGCTTATGCATCATATCGTGAAAAATGGTGGTCATGGCGCGTTGGTATGTGGCACCAGCGTTTTTCAAATCGAAGGGAATCACAGTGTTGTAAAAGTTTCCAAGAGGAGTTCGAAAAGCCATCTTACTTGCGTCGTGTTCGTACATCTTTATTTGGTTGTAGCCGCTGTATCCATCCATGAAAGAGAACATGCCATGTCCACTGGTGGCGTCTACTAGCATGTCAATGTTGGGGAGCGGAAAGTCATCTTTAGGGAAACATTTGTTCAAATCCCTAAAATCGACACAACACCTGATCTGGCCATTCTTCTTTTTTACCGGAACTACGTTGGCCAACCAAGTGGGGTGGTGAATCGGTTTGATGAAACCAGCCTCTAGTAGCTTTTGAATCTCTACCTTAATTTGTTCTTCCACATCGTGCCGGAATTGTCTCGGGGTTTGCTTGACTGGTTTGGACCCGGGTATCACGTGTAAATGATGAGTGACTAGCTTCTCGTCCAAGCCAGGCATCTCCTCGTATGTCCATGCGAATACGTCTTGATATTCCTTGAGAAGGTCTACCAGCTTTACGCGTTCGTGCATGCACAGAGTCGAGCTGATCGAGATGCGTCGCGGAGATTCTTCACTCCGACATTAACAACCTCAAATTCGTCCATGGTAGAGTTGGTCCCGTTTTGTAGTTGTCGTGGTGCATCAGGTACTTTCTCTTGCGGCTCGTTACTACGTTTGTGTTCCATTGGGCGGAGAGATTGTGCGGTAGTCTCTCCTGTTAATTGCTAATAGGTTATAATATACAATTTTCTCTTTTTCATCATGACCCATGATAAAATCCCGTCCTCGCTTGGTATGGGTGCAAGCCGCACTCAGGTTTGGCGGGTGGAGGCTGGCGTGTCTCTCTTTCGAAGGGGTGATGTGAGATCGGGTTTCTCCGTGAAGCGGTGCAGGACCATCGCTTTCTTCAATGGACGTCCACTTTGGCAGTGGAGTTTGGTGAGCCTTGTTGGTCGTGGCCCGCGGGCCCTTTTTTGGCTCAAAGATCTCCATGCCACAGATCGGCGCATAGGGAGATAATGATGCGGCGATGCGAACGACTTCTCCGTTTAACATGGTTTTCAAGCACTTGTGATACGTCGAAGAAATGACTCTGTTTTCTTGGAGCCATGGTCTTCCCAGTATCATGTGGTAATCTGCCTCCTTTTCTATTACCTCGAACCTTACTTTTGATTGGACGTGTCCTACTGATAAATTCAGGTTGACGTACCCATACGTGTTGGTTTGGTTGCCTTCGATATTGGTCATTGTAGTGGACTGTCGCACGACTTCGTTCGACCGTACCCTGGCCGTTCTGAGCGTCCTGAGGGTAACAACGTTGGAAGATGCTCCCGTGTCGACGAGAGCCCTTTTGAATTCCATATCCTTGATAGGGGCTGTGATGTGTAGGGCCGGGTTATGTCCTTCCTCTGCCATCATGTCGTCGTCGGTAAACGTGATATTGTTGATGGACATCTCTGGTGTTCTTGACGTTTCCAAGCGTGAAGGAATCAAGGACGCGTTTAACGTTATTCGATTGATGGCGGTGAACGTCTCCATCCGTTGATCTTTTGAAAGATGTAAGAGTTCACATAGATTCTCCACCAGCGAGGACGCTTCCTGGCCTACTGGTTTCCGTTTAGTAGTGAAGCTGTTGACTTGGGAGTGACCGTTTGGGATGTTAGTCCCCAATCCTGGAGTTTCCGAGGCAAGTGAATCGTTCGATTCTGCCGTTAAGTTGATGAGGAAATCCAGTATGATGTTAATCGCATCTTTCATTAGACCCATTTTCTTGGTGTGGATCTCCTAAATCCGCACCAAGTCAGTCAGCCTTGGAATTCCTTCGTCGATTGCATTGTTGGGCGTTGCGTTGGGGGAGGAAACATTGCCGTTCGCCTGAGTGGAACTTGAGGACACGGATTCAGCCCTAAAATCGACCATCTTCTTGAGTTAGAGAAACGTGTTATGAAATTGGTACTGGAACCGAGAGATTGATCTCCCACTGTGGTCGCCAATTGTTTGAGGGTGAAAACGTTTTCTGATGATTTTGGTAATTTCGGGTGTGTGGGTGAGAAACGAATTTAAACCTTAAACAATGTACTGCGAGGGAGTACTTTAGATTTGAGAGATCAATCTGTACAAATCCGGCCTAAACCAAGAAATGGACGTTCCAAACTTGCTTCTATCACAAAGTGAAGGAGAAGGGTTGGTTTTGGGGAGGGAAGCGAAGAAAGTGTTGATACCAGAATAGTTTATTCTGGAAGAGTAGTTGTTTCACGACTTGTATCAGAAAGTGGGAAGCTAAAAGATGGAAAGCTAGCAAATGTTTTCTGAGTGTTGTATCCTCCTGACCTGAACTTGTCCTTCGGTGGAAATAGGTAATGCCTATTTATACAAGTCGAAGTGAACGTACTCTGGTCTCATTAAGAAATGGAAAACGAGTGAGTAAATGGGAGGAGGTGGTAACCGGTAACGCTTGGAATTGATGTTCCATAAAAGAAAGCGTTTCACCATTACTCCATGTATTTACTAACCGCCTCATCCTTATGACACTTTCTTATAACGAGCGTAGTGTACGCCGCACGCTGTAAACCGCCAAACTAATACCCAATGAGCATCCCCCAGTTTGTGACATGTGTTGATGTCTCGAGTGTTTTCATGAAAAACATGTAACATGTTGTTGTCTGGCAAGTTGAGCTTGGGAGACTTGCCGGCTCGGTAGTGACCTTCAACGGTCGAGATTTTGCATCTTAAGAGGAAGGTAGCCATTGATTATTGCAACCTTTCGTTTGGTAGCCAGTGGCATGAAAGTATGATCAGTATGGCTTTAATATGGCCCATTTTAGGCGCGACCAAAAGTTAGGATTTTGGCTTAGTTTAGGCGCGACCAAACTAGGGCCAAAGGTTGCCATGTGTTAGCTGGTAACCTTGAACGGCTAAGATCTACATCTTAGATGAAAAAGTGGTCGTTGATTGTTGCAAGTCTTCGTTTTGGTAGCCGCATATGGAAGACCGGCATGGTATGGCGCGACAAGGTGGTTGGCATGCCATGCCTTGGCGCGTTTTGGCGTGGCCAAAACTAGGATTTTGGGCCAAAGGTTACCATGCGTTTTTTGGCGACCTTGGACGGCTAGGATTTGCATCTAGGATGGAAGGGTGGCCGTTGATCGTCGCACACCTTCGTTTTGGTAGCCGCATGGGGAAGGCCGGCATGGTATGGCGCTGGAAGGTGGTTGGCATCCCATTGACACATGTGGCATGGCATGCCTTGGCGTGGTTTGGCATGGCCAAAACTAGGGTTTTTGGTCAAAGGTTACCATGCGTTGTTTGGCGACCTTGGACGGCTAGAATTTGCATATAGGATGGAAGGGTGGTCGTTGATCGTCGCACACCTTCGTTTTGGTAGCCGCATGGGGAAGGCCGGCATGGTATGGCGCGGCAAGGTGGTTGGCATTCCATTGGCACATGTGGTGCGGCTGGCATGGTTGGCATGCCTTGGCGCGGTAGCATGAGAATTATGATAGATGATGTCGGTCAATGTTAAGGGTTCTGCCATGAATCATGACAAATAAAAAAAAAGGTACCCTGGTAATTCTTACGTAGGCATGCTGATCGATTCAATAAATGTGCTAATGATCATAGTGACGTCATGTCAGTTGTGCGATTCTACGATTTTAACCATAAACTAAAAATCACCACTAACAACGGCCAATTTACATTTTGAGCCTATTAATATGCGAAGTTTAACAGGATTTGATCGGTTAAGAGTTGGGTTTTCTGGCTATGTCCAGTTGCATTAGTCTGCACAATTTTCTTTTGATGCAGAAATTGGGTCTCTCGTCTTTTTGCTAGTTTCATTCTCAGTTTGTTAAGAGTTGTCAACCGTTTTGTGTACTCTATTGGCTAGACCAATATATTTTCTTTTTCAATATAACCTTTCCCTTTTGGAAGAAAAATATGCGAATTTTAATTTTGCCATTATTATTTGTACCCATAGTGCATGGAAATTACCAAAAGATCTTTTACCGCAATTCAAAATTTGGTGTCGCTTGTACCCTTTCCCTCCGTCCCTGTATAATATCATGACTAATTTGGTTTCAAATGAAAGTAGTCGCTTGATTAATTAAAATAAAATACATTAGAAAAAAACTAGAATTAATATAAATACATTCTACCGTTGTTATCATTCTGGTTCTAGGGGCTAAGACCCAAAACATGTCTACCAGCTAACAGATTTGAGAAATTAGTCATCTCCTTCTCCGTAAGGTTGAAAATTAGGAGGAGAAGATTGAAATCATAAGAGGAAAGTGGCAAAGTTGAAGTTGAAGGATGTGGCGGCCCAGGATGATAAGCCTCATTAGAGTTCAAGAGATGAACCATTGGTCCCAATATTCTCGTCTAGAATTAAAATACACATCGCTATGTTTTTTATCATAGGAGGATTAAAAGTTGATGATCTCAATCCAAACAACATGTACTTCGCCCTCCATTTGTTAAGTACTTCGAAGTTCAGAGCTGTCATCTGTCGATATATATGCCAGTAATCGTTAGATTGAGCCATTAATTTGTCTACAATGATGCCTACACTGTGATAACGATAAGTATGATCCATAGCTGTTGAAACTACTAGGATCATCGAAGCAGTTATACTTGGTAAACTCCATAGTATTTTTGGTAAACTTGATGAGGATGATGAAAAAGCTGCATCTTTGGTTACTCCATTGAGCACGATTTTTCTGGAGGAAGCCTGCTAGTAATATTGAATTATCTTGACAAGTCGCGCTAATGATGGTAAATCAAACCCATAAATGTACGTATTCTCAACACCAATAATCGGCTGTGCAATTTTATTGCAGTGCTATTTGAGATACTGATTTTTAGTACTACGTGGCGTTAATATTTTTCTCTGTCTTACCCAACATGCTTATGACATTCTTTCAAAATCTTTTCAGATGAGGTACCACAACGTGAGGGGGTTCATCGCCTCTACGAAAATACTCCGTGTTATTGGTAAAAAAGTCTTCCCCCAAATACCAAAAACCTTTCCTCGATGACGGACTGAATAAAATGACTGTACTAGTGAATTATCATAAACTTAGTGTGGTTCAGGTTCTACAAAATCTTGGTAAGGATGAACACCAACATTTTGGAGGTCTTTGTCATTTTCGATACCTAATAATAAAAACGGACATCATACCATCGTCACATTACTTTGGATCCAGTTATCCTTGACATACTTGTCTATAAGTGGAACTCTTCTTTGGTTGTCAATACGTTTTGGCAAACCCGGAAGTAGGTATACTATAAATAGTAAAAATAAATTCCTAAATTAGTATATGTTCATGTTTATCAAAACAAAAACACTCAACCGAGATATTTGAATTGTGATATTTTCCTTTGTGATGCCCCGAGAACCATTGAAGATTTTTTTTTAGAGTGTTGCTCCGTAGAACCCATAAGTGTTGCTATCTGAAGCTTGTTGTCAACGTTAGATGATCAAAACTATATCTTGATTTCTAACTGAGTTAAGTCTCGGACTAGGTTAGAATTGTAGATGAGTATCAGAGATCACCCTTGAAGACTGAAGATCGACGAAAACATTTGGAGAACTTCTGTATCAGGTATGTTAAGACTGAACTATTCTATTTTAATCACTATATCATCATTCTATCTGTTGAGACTATGTCTTATGACTTATAGTATAGTTACGAAGAAGAAGTTCCGAGCAAGCTCGTCTTGTAAAAAATATCGAAATATGATTTAGAAATTAGATGTTCAAACGTCCTTAACAACATTAGTTTTATAAAATAATTTGTGGATCAATTAATAATTTCTCATGCAAATGATCATATCAATTGGGAATGTTTCAAACACCATAAGAGAGAAAGATGAACTTACAGATATTTCTACTCAGGGTAGGTTGGCGAGCCAGTTCGCAAACCATAGATATCTGAGATATACAAATACAGGAAGGTTGGCGAACCAGTTCGCAAACCAGAAGTTCGATTGGAAACAGTTCACGAACCCGGTTGGCGAACCGTGGCGAACTGAATTTTATAAGTTGGATAAATAAGCTAGCAGTTGGTGAACCCATTTCACGAACTGTAGTCAATTGAGTTCGGTAGTCTAGAAGGGTTGGTGAACCCGGTTCACGAACCGTAGAACCCTGACTCGTGAACAAGCCCTATGGTTGGCGAACCGTTGTACCAACTATCCCGATAATGTTTAGCAGATGCTCAAAGACTTATTATTTTAATATGTTTAGCATTGCTAGAAATCTCTTAAACACTTTTAAGACTTCATTGATCACTTAAACACTTATGTGTGCGAATCATGATTAATTTATTTTGTGTTTAAATGAACATCAAATAGCTTTCAGTTCTTTGACTAACTTGCCAAACCGAACAGTTATTATCCATGGTTCCGTAGCCAAACCTATGCGTAAACTCTTCTATTGTATTTTGAAGACCTAATGTATTTCCTTGATTCTCAAGTTATCTTAGCTTGAATTTTAAGCTAACCCTGGTCTTTGAAACCTGTAAATAGAGCATCTATGTCAACTGAGAAAATTAATCCATGACACTTAGTGTCCTAGTTGATTCTAGAGTCGTACTCTATTGACCTAGGTTTCCTTTGAGAAACATAATTAGGTCTAAGACTTAAAGACTTCGCTTTTGGGATTCATGAAGCCAGGTCCGACTATCTTTACCTTGATAGTTCGTGAATTCTGATCTTGCTATTCTTTTATCGAGGTTCTCGAAATCTCTTTCAGGCAAGATAGACAGTAATCGCAAAGTTTTCTTCGTCTCAGACTTTGTGATTCCTCAAGATAGATATCTAAAAGACTGATCTTAGTTGATCTTTCGAAGATTGTTCTTGAGAGGTGATTAATAATCTAGGTTGCTCTTCAGGAGTCACAAGTTCCGGATTTGCGAGGTTTGCTAGCTTTATCTATCGCAAACAGATTTCCACACCTTGATCTTTGATCAAAATAGAAATCAATTAGGCTTATCTTTTAGAGGCAAATTGATATCAAAAGTCTTCACATCGGCTGAAGCAACTCTTAGGCTGTAAAGGACATCAGCTAAGGGAATCAAGTGCGTAGAAACTTGCGCGGTTCAAGACACGTAAAGAGGGCGACTGTAACTGAATCCCTTGGAGGTGGATTCGGTCTCAACTACATTCCATTCCGAAGAATGATAGTAGGATAGTGTCGTAACGGCTTAACACAGTATGTTGTTCAATTTGGACGAGGTCTCGAGGTTTTTCTACTATTGCGGTTTCCTCGTTAACAAAATTTCTGGTGTCTTGTGTTTTTCTTTTTACGTATTATATTGTTTATCTTTATAATTGGATTTACACAGGTTTGTAGTATTCAATCTAAGTAGATACATCTGCTTAATTGTGATCGATTACGAGACTCATTTCTTGTATAATTCGTATATTGAAATATATATAACAAGTTTAATCACTTGGTAGAATTCCGATTGAATTATTTGGATACGACTAGATTGATCTTGGATATTAATTTTTGAGATCGTCCAAGTACTTTGCTTAACAACCAGGTTCACGGACCTTGTGTTTATATACATACAGTAAAACCTCTATAACGGAATAAACTTCATAAATGAATAAAAATTTATGGTCCCAATTTGGCTTAATCTTTGTAAAATTTACCTCTATATAAGAATAAACTCCATATAAGAATAATTTGATATGGTCCCAATAATATTCTGAAACAGAGATTTTACTGTATTGATTGAGTAGTGGTTGAGATATAAATTTTATATACATATTTTCTAGGATCATTAAGTTGGTTTACTTGCTATTATATTAAGTTTTGTCTATACAGGTTGCCAAACGAAAAAGTTGGGTGTATTTAGTATCCCATGTGTTTTTAATTTTCTTTCCAATACTAGTTGTATTAAGGGCAAGGTACATTTCTGCTATAATTGTAGATTCCTAATCATAATATGGTATCGCATGGAGATCCTGTAACATTTATATCTAATCAATCTTTACACCACTTGCGAGTGAGTATGAACATGTTGATGTACGGTACAATATCAGTATAAAAAAATATGAGTGATTGGTTGAAAATGATGATAGTTTAGGTAGACTTTGGGAGTGGGCTAAACTATTATTGTGGAGGTATAACATAGATAAAGTTATAACAAGTGAGGTGGTATTACTGTAATTTTAAGATGAAATATCTTTGAGTATATACAAAACAAAACAAAACAAAACAAAACAAGAAAATCAATTTTTTTTTTTTGAGTAAAAGATAGTGTTGTAGAAATAGAGGTTTTGACATTGGCGGAAGGAAACGTTGATTCGTCAAATGATAAATCACAAGAATTTTTTTTATTTCCCAGTGAGAAATCAAGATATCATTTGTAACGGTAATTGAGGATAATCAAGAAAAATGCATGGAAGAGCACGGTAATAATGCTTTTTTTTGTGGAGAAAACTATAAGAGAAATGCATGTGGAGGAGTTTGGAGGAGTTTTGAGGCATCTCATGTGGAGACTTCTTCCCGGTACATGTATATGCAACTTATTAATAAGAAAAGAAGCGGTGAGAAGACTTTCACCCCAAAATTCAAAAAGTAAAGTGTAACACCCGTATTTTTCGTTTGGCGCATAGCCTAGAACGCGTCATTCAATGAGATGAATCTTTATCTTGAGCTTGTGTTGCACATTTAGAGCATGATATCCAAGAACTTAAATTGCACCATTATGGTGCATCCCGTAAATGGTATGTTGGCTAAGAAATAAAATGTATCATTATGGTGCATTTTTGCAATTTGGGTATTGGCCCAAAACTGGAAATATATCACAATAATACATCTTTTTGAAATTCTTTGTCGGTGAAATAGGTGATACTTGGTCCATGACACTAAACTCCCAAATTTATATTTGTAGAAATGTTAATAAGACATTCTTAAGGAGGAGGTGCTGGTTCAAGGTTCATCAAGGGAAAATGCATCTTATAGATATAAATCCTAGCAGGTAAAAAATATTTATGATGTATTATTATGTTGTGTTTCTTTCTAGATAAAGCTTCATGTGCCTAGGCATCATTGTTGCTACGTAACCTAAGTAAAGGTTAGTGTAGAATCAATTTGCATGCATGAACAAGAAGATGCGCAGTTGGCAACTAGGTGACATTAATGATGCACAATCTTGTGTATCCCTTGCGAAAATCCCTTTGCCTATACAAACCGAAAATTTTCTTGGAATTTGGACTTGCAGCATGAGTTATATCTAGTTGGTAGTGTCAGAATATCAGCCTATAATCATGCTTTTAAACCTTTATTAGCTATAAAACATGCTATTCTTAAACATAGTTAATATTGTATGCTGATATAGTTCAATTCATGCTTCTGGATCATATATTCTGCATCTGTATAACACTAAGATGAAAGTAGATAGAAATTATAGGTACATACCTTAGATTAGCTCACAACAGTTTAAAGGAAAACTTAGAAATTTCAGTTGTTTTCTATCTAGGTAGATACTTCCACTACTATCTTCTCTTGTCCTTTGATGATGGAAAAAAAATTCTTTTAAACAAGAGCTAGAATGGAGTCCACCTCATGCTAGAAAAGATATGTGTCATTCAACCTTCCATCAAGAGTTGAAAAACAGCCTCACATAGCATTATTATAACTAGTATCCCATTCAAAGTAGTCTAAGAGATACTTATCCTTATGTACCCTTAAACTTACATAACCAACATGAAAAAAGCTTAACCTCGTTGATTAGGATTAGTACTAATCCATTTTAAATAAATACAAAACATGTTGTTGCTAAACCAACATAGAGACTAACAAGTAGTTCCTAAATTGATGAACTATGGTCCATGCTTGATCCCTTTGACCTATGAAGGAGGGTACGTAGGCATCCAAAAAAGTACTTAGTCGCTCATAACATCTAACCGAGAGATCACTGCGCGGCACTTTAATAACTCATATCATTTACTCTCGGCATGCGAGATAAGAGGTTATTTTTTTCATACTTAATGAGGTAGTTGAAGTCCATTTAATGCATGCTCATACTTCCAATCAAGTCATATGATATTGGCTTGTACCAATTGCAAATTGGGAATGACCAAGAACGGAATATAACCAGATTGCAAGTTAGGGGATGTTGTATAAGTCACTTGCATCATAAGGTGTTAGAGCATTGATAGGTTGAACCCGCCAAGCTTGGTTGGTTAGTTTTCATATTGTAGTATAAAAACTCAAATTCACTTGATTAGATTATTATAGTCAACTTCGTTAAGTTAGACTAGTAAGTTTAGAAATGTTGAGACATACATGTATTACTCTGAAGACCTGAAGATTCTGAAAATGTATCGACATTAACGAAGACATCATCCTTATACTTGGGTTAGTAATACAAGACTTTGACTTGTTCCATTTCCACATACGTTACTTTCAAGTCGTTTAGATTGAAAACATAACATGTGAAGTTATATATATGAAACCCTAGAATTAATTAGAGACTTGATCATCTTTTTATGATCAAAGTGTCAAGGAAAAATTTACAAGTTATTTTACAACTTAAATATATTGAATTACAAAGTATAACGTCTATCTTTTGAACTTCGTAATGAGACATAGACATAATCTTAGTAACTTGTTACTGGATTGTGTAATGAAATTATGATTGATTTCATGCCTAGAAAACTATGTTTGATTACATGAGTTTAAGGAAGTAGACTTGCGAAACTTATTTCGTAGTTGAAAGAAATCAATGGATGGGTGGTCCGATTTTATTAGGGATCTATATAGCAGGATAAATCCATATCCTTTGGGGATCTTTATCAGGACCGATCCCTATTGGGGATCTCTATTAGGACCGATCTCAACCTATTGGGGATCTCTACCAGATTCGATCCCCATGGAAAAACCGATTTTCGATCTCTCACATACATTTTAAGGTTTGTGTGGTTTTGGAAGTTGGGTTTGCAAAATAGAAAAGTTCAAAATGCCGACATTGTGAGTAATTTGAACATGTATACAAATCTTATATTTTATTGTTCAAAGATATTCCTTGATACTAAAGGTGAGATACCAAACCGAAATGTTTGAGAATCTTTTTGTTAATGAATATATATATATGTTTTGTTTTTCCAGCAAGCAAAACATATCCCCGGAAGATATATTAGTTAAGTATCTTTTATGTTATATATATTGAGTTGTAATCCAAGAGGGATTTTGATATTACAGTGGGATCTAGGTTGGAATTAAACAAAACCTAAAATAGATGTTTATTGCATATCTTCAGAATATTTTCGATTATGGAAATTGCTTGGTGTCTAAACTACCTTGGTCTATAAATATTGAAGTTTGTGCTTCTTACAAACTTATCCAGAGATAGGTTGAAAACTTTATTTTGCAGTCACTGATATAGCCGACTAATAATATTATTTGTAATACTATATTGGATAGGAGAGTAACCTAAGCAGGCGAAATATCTTATGTCCGTTAGTTCTAACACTTCTGTAGGATCAAGAAGCGTCTAGATAATACCATTGGTGGGAAACTAGAATTTCATTGTTATTTTAGTTTTTGATTTGATTAACTAACTGTTGTTAAACCTTGATTGCACCTGGTTTGATTATTCTTGAGAGCCTTATTTTCTGACATAAGGTCACTCAAACTAGATCAAGGGATTAACGGTTGTTCAGATTTGTCTTTAGATCTGACGGTAACTAGTGATCATTCATTGTTAACAGACTCAGTTCTGTGTGTGATCGATCATAAGTTAGAATCAAGTTTGGTTGTGCATGTACAAAAGAAGACATTGAAGATTTGAAGACAACAAGATTTTTTATTGGTTTCATATCTTTGTGACTTAACTTCGTGCACAAACTTGATCAGCTGGGATCCAACTAAATCTTGTTTATATTAATAGACAATTGATTGACTAGTCTTAGTAGATTGACAATCAATCATTTGGTGGTATTCTTAAGTTACCGAATTTGATAGTTTTTTTAGCTAGATTTGGTTATCTTGATAATCTAGATATTGATAGATCTTACCCAACAAACGCGTTTATTAGATTAGACGGAATAACCTTTTTTGAACGTATGACCTCTGATTTACTTCTTAAGATTGGAAGAGTGGTTGGCGAACAGATTAGTCCTTTACTGTTTCGGAAGACGATATACTTTTTGAACTCAACTATAGTCTCAGAACTCAAATGTTATGATATGTTCAGTAGAATGTACGATATACTTCACCAATTTTATAAGAAAAAACCTCAATGTATCATCTTATAAAAACAGCACAACCACCACTGTATCACTATACTATCATCATTTATTTTATCAGTTTTCAAGAAAGCAGCAAGAGATTTTCGTTAAAAATGAGAAGATTGAGTAAGTGTCCTCATATTCAATGTATTAGTTATGTTTCTTTACATAAACATCATACCTAAACATATATAGCGATTATATTTTTTTTTCTTTTTTTTTGTATATTGATTTCTTTTTATCTCTAACTCTCAGACACGTGCATGAGCGACACATTTTCTATTAGTTTTGGATGTTATATTGGTAAGACGGCAGTGAAGACCAAATGTATAAATAACAGCGAACATATTGTGCCAAGATTTTTTCTTTTGGGTATGTTGTTACAAAAAACGCATAAAACGCATATTTAAATTATATATGAAACGGGATTGATAAATGTATATCCTATCACTGTGCATAAATTAAAACAACGCTTGGTCAGTTCACATTTTCCCAAACTCGACATTCGCTAAATTAAATGCAAGATAGGATACACTTTGCATACGCCAAATTTAACTTCTGATATTGTGCTTCAATATAAATGGATGTCTGACTTTTTTTTACTTCCATATTTAGGGATAAGGAAAACTATTCAGTTCCACATATTCCACCCGACCCAATCAGCAGTTCATCACCATCTTTCTATTGGTAGACTGAACGTGGATGGACTTTCAAATCTATTATTTTGGTGGATTGTACGTGGCGCAGATGACACCACCAAAATTCTCTAGACATCAACCTCTCTGCAGATATCAAATCAATCAACTATTTCACTAATTATGTAGTCATTATATTTTCCATCACTATAAAATTTTGAGTAAATTTAAAATTTGTTAACATTATGGAGATTTTCAGTCTAGTTCTTAGACTGGCATGACTACAGACAGTTCCTCGTTGAAACTTCGAAGGCTTGATGTTAAAGTAATGAGTTTTTTTACTTGTAGTAGAAGTCATTTGATGTAAATGGATCTTTTACAGTTAAATCTTCTCCGTCCGGATTTAGTTGATAAAATTGCATTTTACACGGATATTAAGAAATAGATAGAGAACAATTTTCTTTCCAAAAATATCTTTTAGTTTGTAGATATTTATTTTGTGTTTAGGGCCTTTGGTTGTTCACTTTATCAGCTTTGAATAGTGTTATAAACTCTTGTAGTTGTGTTCATTCATTCGTATAAAAAAAACTGTGTTTATTAATTCTTGAAGTTCTCCGTCCTATTTGAAGTAAGATTTTTCTTCTTTCCTATTTATTGTTGGAGCTACTGGTTCTAACACGATATTGAGCTACTCTTTAGGCTTTAAGAGGAGATGAAAATTCGGCAACGTATTTCTTTCCATCTGATTGTGTTTGTCTGGCTCTAGCCCAAGCTTTAAGAGGAGATGTTTCCATACGGCGTGTTCTCATGACTTTGTAAATTATAGTAATCATATTTTGGAGTTGTATTGATTTAACTCAGTTGTTTTAGTGAGATAATTTGAGAGCGTAGATGTCTTTTACTAAGATGGAAAACTGCCACCTATGCATTAACTGATGTCAACATTTTTTTTGAATGAAAAAGGTCAAATATGTAGCATAAAATAAATTCTGAAAAAAACAGTGACATTTTCTTAAACATGAAATTGAAAGTGTGGCACTTTATTAAAATCCCATTTTGAATAATTAACGGTTCCTAATAGGAACAAACATAAGTTCTTAAATTAGGAACTGATTCCTATGTAGGGACACATAAGGAAAAACCAATGGAAAAAATCAATTTTATCAACTAAATCTAGACAAGATAAAAATGCAATTTTATCAACTAAATACGGACTGAGGGAGCACTTATTACCTTACTGACTTGAATTTCACGATAAAAATAAAAAAATTTAACCATATTTATTTTGACAAAAAAAGAACCACTATGGAAATTTCCTGAAAAAGATACTGTCAAGATCAACTGTGATGCTTCTTGGATATCACATTATTCTAACTCTGGTTTTGGTTTCATATTGAGAAATCATACAGGTAGCTTCAGATCAGCAGGTTGGGGAAACTTCAGAGCTTCATCAGCATAAGAAGCAGAAGCAGTTGCTCTGCTAATGACTACTCAATTGGTTGTCTCAAAGAACATCAAGAACCTACTCATTGAAAGGGACAATATGGAAACTATCATGTATGTACAAGGAAGAAACATAACAGTTCAGTGAAAATGTATGAAAATCCTGGATGAAGTAAAAAGGTTGGCAAATCTCTTAGAATCTTTTTTGGATTTTCAAGATATAGACAGAAAAGCTAATGGAGCTGCTGATATTTTGGCAAGAAAATGAAGAACTTCACTAACAAATATCACTTTGGAAGACTCGGTACCCTCCTGTTTAATTCCTAGAATAACCTTTGATTTTTTAAAAGCTTATGAAGCTTCTGAAGCAAACTCTGTTTTAAGTTTTATTCCTGTAAACTCTGATGCTTTTAATCCATCTGAATGACCTCAAACAAGACTGAATCAAATGATTAGAAGCTCTTTCTGGTTGTTTGATATATTTTACTTTTAGAAAATAAAAAAAACAAAGTTAATTTTTTTCCTATAAATACTCATTCTTTATCATATTGGCCGATGTTCCTCAATTCAACACTTAATTGTTCGCCTCTTCTCCACCTTTCTAGAGGCGAATTATAGATACTTTAAAATAGAAATCCCCTGAAGTCCGATTCACCCACATCTAATTTGCCCATCCATAAACGTCAAGTCCATGATGGACTGGACGCATATCGATGACATCAAATCCACCGGTTTTCATCCGCATCTCACTGTCTCTTTTAGACCCTCAACGGGAGGGTAAAAGGGGACCCAAGTCACTTGGGTAAGACTCGGAATAAATGTCAACTTAGAGAAGTTCTTATGGACTCAACAAACTTGAAGTTTGTTGATTTTTCTCCCACTATGGACTCAACAAAACATGAAAAATGGATGTACAAACCAATAAACTTGTTGGTTTGTTGAGTGAGATGGAACATGTAGCGCGCGCGTGATGTAAGAGAGGGCGAGTTTGGCACCAACAGTGGTGCTTGTTCCAAAAACGCTGGCGCTTATCCTTTCCTCGCCCGTTGTTGTTTCACACGCCAACGTCTTTACTAAAAGCGCCAACGGCTGAATCTGTACGGTTGAAAACTCTTGTGATCTAACGGCTATAATTTTGAGTTCTATAAATACTCCTCATTTCAACTCTAAATTCACATATTCTACACTCTCAAATCATCTACAAAAATGCCTCACAGAGTTCGTGGTGTTAGATTCACTCAACAAGAGGATTTAGCTATTTGCAGAGCCTATGTTTTTCACACATAAGATGTTGTCGCTATCGGTAGGGATGTATCCCGATCGATGATGTGGGAGAAAATTCATGAAACGTTCGCCGCTGAAATAGGAAATATTAATGGGCGTGATTCTCACTTATTGTCACATAGTTTTAGTATAATTAGTAGTCATGTATCAGAATTCATCGCTTTACTAATGGAGAATCACATAAATAAGCTCAACGGTGAAGATGAACATGAAGTGGAACCCAAAACTCTAGCGATGTGGGAAGTATCTCACGACGGTCGTCCTTTCGACTTCCATGCTTGTTTCAACATTCTTAGGATGCTCAACAAATACGATCCCTACATCGGCCCTAGGAATTCCACCACCCGCCGAGAATTGACGCCTATGTAGTAGTTGTTTTAATCTAATGTATTTCTTTTATTCTCATGTATGATGTGTTTGTTCAATGCAGTATGTTTTTATTTATGAGATTGATGGTGCAATGTTTATTCCAGGAAAAATTTAAATTACTTATGATATTGATGGCACAAATGTGAAGACATCCACATGTTTGGTTTTAGATAATCATAATAACACAAAATAAACAACAAACTAAATAACATTATACCATAGTGAATCGATTTGTCCTTCAACTTCAATCAACCCACTCAACCAAAAAACACCTAGGACATTCCCAGAAATGCCTTCCATACGTGTCTTCTTCAGAAGAAGTCCGCAAATGCATAAAAGTATTGAAACTGGGCTTTGAGCATCCACTGATTCTCTGTGGACAATGTTTGTATTCGTGATCTCCATATCCATAATGCTTGCAATGTAATAACTCCTTCAATTTGGCTTTACGTTTGAAGTTTTTGCAGAGTGTTGCAATCTTTTCTTCTTTTTATTTTTTATTCTTTATAGTATCCTCTAGCATATGTGGTTCCTTTGGACAGTTGGGATCTTGACATAGCAAATACCTGAGCTTTTCCGGTTGTGATTCAATCACCATTCTGATGTGTGAACAACCTTCTCAGGGATACTTTGAATACATCCAAGGGAATTGCATAAGAACGTGTTATCCATGAAACATAATAGACAAACCTCTTTTCATCGAAACATAATATTTGCTTCGCTTTGCCTTTAGAAAACATGGTGGATGTTGAGAAAGAAATATGTTGGTTTGGTTGAGAATAAAACCTAGTGCTGAATTTATAGCAAAAAAAAATAGGTGTTGGTAATTCAAACGGGCGGTTTTAGTAAAGTCACGCGGTTTTACTACAAACGCCAACTCCTATGGTAATTCAAACGGGTAGTTGTAGTAAAGCCGCGCGGTTTTACTACAAACGCCAACGGCTAAATTTCCTTTTTCGACCTATAAATTCCATTCTTCCCATCTCCAAAATCATATCTTCTTCTTCTTTTTTTTTTTTTTTCTAAAACTCTTAATCTCTCTCACTCTGCAGAAATGTCTGTTAGAAATCGTGGTCCCAAGTTTACTAAAGAAGAGGATATAACTATATGCAAAGCATATTTTTTCATAGGGTAATCACCGGTATGGGCTTTCAAGATGATTCTTTTTGGGAGAACGTTTCTTCAATGTTTGTCTCACTGACGGAAAACCCAGGAAACCGAGATGCTCGTCGATTGTGTGCTCGTTTTCAATCTATTAGGCTTGCAGTCCAGCCATTTCTTGCTCTGATAATGGAAATTGATCGAGAAAAGTTCATCAGTGTAACTGAAGATGAAGTGATCCAAACAACTCTTGATAATTGGGAGGAAGATGATGGTAAACCTTTTTGTTACGAAGCGTGTTTTAGAATTCTAAAAGATGGTCCACCTCAAGCACATATGTGCTGCACTCGAATGCCTCTCCCGGTATTTACAATGGAAGAAGATGTTACTCTTCTTCTATCTTAATTACATCGTACGATGAGACCAATGAACAATGACTATTATAATAGTTATGTTCGTCCATCTCATAGGTTTAGTAGACGAATCCATGCTTATTTGGAATTTCAATTGGTCTAATCCTGCTTTCATTTACTGATTCGGCAACATTGACAGAGTTTCTTAATAAGTATGTATTATAATAGTTATTCGGCCATCCTATAGGTTTAGTACATGTTATTTGGAATTTGAGTTGGTCCAAAATAAACATGTTTCAATAAGTTGCTAGCCAATATAAGTTATGATTCAGCCACCTAATTACTATATATATACCGATGAAAATGCAAAAATTCATGTGATTCATAAGTAAATAGTTTTTGTTACAAATTAAAACACACACAAAAAAAAACCCAACAGCTACCGTCGTCTGATAATAAACTTCTGAAACATACTTCAGAATGTATCTATGTTTTAGCTAATAAAAATAACTTCATCAACATTGCCATTGAAAATGCAGGGGTACCAAAAATACACCACCAAACATGTATAGACTAAACCCAAATACGATTACGAGAGTTACAAACTTAATGAATCTCAATCAGGAATTATATTAAGAGTTTATATCTCTTTCTCTCACAATAAATATGTAAACCGAGACAAGTCTGTGAACCTAATTATGCCGTGAGAGTACTTGGATGATTCCAAAAATAAATATCCAAGATCAATCAAGTCGTATCCAACAATTAATATGGACGTATCTACTTTGACTGATTTTCCGTACAACCTGTGATATTTCAATTATATAAATAAACAATATAATACGGGAAAGAAATAACACAGACACCAGAAAAGTTCAAGATGTCGAAACTGTGAGTAATTTGAACATGTGCACAAATCTTATATTTTATTGTTCAAAAATATTCCTTTCAATGTGAGATACCAAACCTAAATGTTTGAGAATCTTTTTGTTAACGAATATCTATGTTTTGTTTTTCTAGCAAGCAAAATATATCTCCGGAAGATATAATATTGAGTTGTAATCCAAGAGGGGTTTCGATATTACAGTGGGATATAGGTTGGAATTAGGCAAAACCTAAAATAGATGTTTATCACATATCTTAAGAATATTTTCGGTTATGGAAATTGCTTGGTGTCTAAACTACCCTGGTTTATAAATATTGAAGTTTGTGCTTCTTACAAACTTATCCCGAGGCAGGTTAACAACTTCATTTTGCAGTCACTGATGCAGCCGACTAATAATATTACTTGTAATACTATATTGGAGAGAAGAGTAACCTAATTAGGCGAAATATCTTGTCCGTTAATTCAAAGACTTTTGTAGGATCAAGAAGCATCTAGATAATACCATTGGTGGGAAATTAGAATGCATTTTTATTTTAGTTTTTGATTTGATTAACTAAGTGTTGTTAAACCTTGATTGCACCTGGTTTGGTTATTCTTGAGAGCCTTATTTTCTGACATAAGGTCACTCAAACTAGATCAAGGGATTAACGGTAGTTCAGATTTGTCTTTAGATCTGACGGTGACTTGTGATCATTCATTGTTAACTGACTCAGTTATGTGTATGATCGATCATATGTTAGAATCAAGTTTGGTTGCGCAGGTACAAAAGAAGACATTGAAGATTTGAAGACAACAAGATTTTTTATTGGTTTCGTATCTTTGTGATTCAACTTCGTGCACAAACTTGATCGGCTGGGATCCGACTAAGTATTGTTTATACTAATATACAATTGATTGACTAGTCTTAGTATATTGACAATAAATCATTTGGAGGTATTCTTAAGTATCCGAATCTGATAGTTTGTTTAGCTAAATCTGGTTATCTTGATAATCTAGATATTGGTAGACCTTACCTAATAGATGAGTTTATTAGATTAGACGGAATAACCTTTGTTGAAATGAATTATAGCCTTTGATTTACTTCTTAAGATTGGAAGAGTGGTTAGCGAACAGATTAGTCATTTACTGTTTCAGAAGACGATGTACTTTTTGAACTCAACTATAGTCTCAGAAATCAAATTTTATAATATATTCAGTAGAATATACGATATATTTCACCGGTTTTATAAGAAAAAAACTCAATGTTTCATCTTATAAAAACAACACAACCACCACTGTGTCACTGTACTATCCTAATTTATCTTATCAGTTTTCAAGAAAGCAGGATGAGATTTTCGTTAAAAATGAGAAGTTTGAGTAAGTGTCCTCATATTCAATGTGTTAGTTATGTTCTTTTATATAAACATCATACCTTTTTTTTGTATATTGATCTCTTCTTATCTCTAACTCCCAACCACGTGCATGAACGACACATTTTCTATTGTTTTGGAATCTTATATTGGTAAGATGACAGTCAAGACCAAATGTATAAATAACATCGAACATATTGTGTTAAGTTTGTTTTTTTTGGGTCTGTTGTTAAAAAAAACGCATAGAGAACGCATATTTAAATCATATATGAAACGGGGTTGATAAATCCATATCCTATCACTGTGCATAAATTAAAATAACGCTTGATTAGTTTACATTTCCCCAAACTCGACATTTGCTAAATTAAATGCAAGATATGATACACTTTGCATACGCCAAATTTAACTCATGATATTGTGCTTCAATATAAATGGATGTCTTACTTTTTTTTACTTCCATTTTACGGATAAGGAAAACTATTTGTTCCACATATTCCACCTGACCCAATCCGCAGTTCATCACCATCTTCCTATTGGTAGACTGAACGTGGATGGACTTTTCAAATCTATTATTTTGGTGGATTGTACGTGGCGCAGATGACACCACCAAAATTCTCTAGACATCAACCTCTCTGCAGATGTCAAATCAATAAACTATTTCACTAACTATGTAGTCATTATATTTTGCATCACTATAAAATTTTGAGTAAATTTAAAGTTTGATAACATTATGGAGATTTTCAGTCTAGTTCTTAGACTGGCATGACTACAGACAGTTCCTCGTAGAAACTTCGAAGGCTTGATGTTAAAGTAATGAGTTATTTTTACATTCAGTAGAAGTCATTTGATGTAAATGGATCTTTTACAGTTAAATCTTCTCAGTCCGAATTTAGTTGATAAAACTTCATTTTACATGGATATTAAGAAATATATAGAGAATATTTTTCTTTCCATAAATATCCCTAGATGTAATTAAAATTTTAGTTTTGTAGCTCTTTATTTTGTGTTTAGGGACTTTGTTTGTTCACTTTATCTACTTTGAATCGTGCTTTAAACTCTTGTAACTGTGTTCATTCATTCGTATATAAAAAAACTGTGTTTATTAATTCTTGCAGTTTTCCGTCCTATTTGAAGTAAACTTTTTCCTCTTTCCTTTTTATTGTTGGAGCTACTGGTTATACATAACTGCGAGGAAGTGATTTTAGTTTAGTCTTATTGATTTTTGAATTGGTCAGTTTTCTTTTTTTTACATTTTTGATTTGGTCTCTCAGATTCAGACGTGAATATAACCAAAGTCTTTAGTCTTAAAGAGGAGATGGAAATTTGGCAACGTATTTTTTTCCTTCTGATTGTGTTTGTATGGCTCTAGCCCAGGCTATAAGAGGAGATGTTTCCATACGACATGTTCTCATGGATTTGTACATTGTAGTAATCATATTTTGAAGTTGTATTTATTTAACTCAGTTGTTTTAGTGAGATGCTTTGAGAGCGCAGATGTCTTTTACTAAGCTGGAAAACTGCCACCTATGCATTAACTGATGTCAACAGTTTTTTTGAATGGAAAAGGTTAAATATATGACATTAAATAATTTCTGAAAAAAACGGTGGCATTTTCTTAAACATGAAATTGAAAGTTAGGCACTTTATTAAAATCCCCTTTTGAATAATTAACGACTCCTAATAGGAACAAACATAAGTTCCTAAATTGGAAAATGATTACTATGTAGGGACACACAAGGAAAAACCGGGGGGAAATATCAATTTTATCAACTAAATCTAGACAAGATAAAAATTCAATTTCGTCAACTAAATCCGGACTGAGGGAGTACTTATTACCTTACTGACTTCAATTTCATGATAAAATAAAAAATTTAACCAACATCTATGAAAATTTCCTGAAAAAGATATTGTCAAAACTGTGATGCTTCTTGGATATCACATATTTCTAACTCTGGTTTTGGTTTCATATTGAGAAATCATACAAGTAGCTTCAGATCAGCAGGTTGGGGAAACTTCAGAGCTTCATCAGCAGAACCAGTAGCTCTGCTAATGACTACTCAATGGGTTGTCTCAAAGAATATCAAGAACCTTCTTATTGAAGGGGACAATATGGAAACTATCATGTATGTACAAGGAAGAAACATAACAGTTCAGTGGAAATGTATGATAATCCTGGATGAAGTAAAAAGGTTGGCAAATCTCTTAGAATCTTTTTTGGATTTTCAAGCTATAGACAGAAAAGATAATGGAGCTGCTGATATTTTGGCAAGAAAATGAAGAACTTCAGCAACAAATATCACTTTGGAAGACTCGAAACCCTCCTGTTTAATTCCTAGAATAACATTTGATTATGTAAAAGCTTATGAAGCTTCTGAAGCAAACTCTATTTTAAGTTTTATACCTTTAAACTCTGATGCTTTTAATCCATCCGATTCAGCCATTGTTGGGCATCCTCCATATGGGATGACCTCAAACAAGACTGAATCAAATGATTAAGAAGCTCTTTCAGGTTTTTTAATATATCTTACTTTCAGGAAAAAGATAATAATTTTGTTTTCCCATAAATACTCATTCTTTATCATATCGGCCGATGTTCCTCATTTCAACATTTAATTTTTCGCCTCTTCTCTACCTTTCTAGAGGCGAATTCTAGATAGTTTAAGCTAGAAATCTCCTGAAATCCGATTCACCCACATCTAATTTGCCCATCCATAAACGTCAAGTCCATGATGGACTGGATGCATAGGGATGACACCAAATCCACCGGATTTCATCCGTAACTCACTGTCTCTTTTAGACCCTCAACAGGAGGGTGAAAGAAACCTGTTTTGAGGCATACTGAATTTTTTTGAGGCATACTAAATAATGCTAAAATAGGGTCACCTAAATAAAAAAACAACATCACCCCTTATCCACCCTTTTTGATAATGGCATAACTACCCTTATATAATTAGTATTAATGATTATGATTAGATTTGATTAGCTTGGAATTTTAAGGATTGATTAAAAATTGAATTATTAGTGGTAAATTAGTAGATAAATCAAATTTATGTGAGAGAGTTGGGATTTTTGAGAGGAAGAAGAAGAAGAAGTGAAAAAAACTTGGGTTTTGAATTTTGAGATTTTAGTGATTAGAAGTGACCAAAATGGGTGATTCAAATCAGAGGTAGACTTCTATACGAGGTTTAATTTCTTTTTATAAGTTAAATCTTTCAAAAAAATGAATTTTTAAAACCCAGATTGACCAGATGAACAGTTCGGCTGATAACTTCTCAGCCGAACCTCCATTTTTTTTTTGAAAATATACCTAGGTTCGGCTGACAAGTTATCAACCGAACCTAGGTATATTTTTAAAAAACTGAGGTTCGGCTGAAAAGTTGTCAGCCGAACTTCACTCTGAAACTGACGAATTTAGGTTCGGCTGATTCGAACGAAATTTAGCAAAGTCGCATTAGCCGAACATAGTGTTTCTCTAAATCATACACTAGGTTCGGCTCAAAATTGATACTCCAAGATCAGCTGAACCGATCTTCTGAAAACCCTAATTTCATCTTTGAAATCATATTCTATCGATCAAACAAAATAAAATCAATCAAAAACAAGATGGGTTTGTTACACATACATTCTAAAATACATCTAAGAGCAATTGAGATTTGAATTTCGCACTCCAATATCGCTCATTTCGATTCGTGTTTGCTTTGCTTGGTCAATTTCTTGATTGAATTGGAGTCCAAGATATTTAAGTTTAGAGTTTATTTTCATTTTTGATTTTAGGTTTTTGAGAATAAGGGCATTCTAATAATTTAAAGCATTTAAGGATATATAAGTAATTGCACTATCTTTAGACACCTCTTATAAACCCATCCTAGATGGTATAATGAATGAGTATGGCTCAAAAAAAAATTGATTATGCCTCAAAAACAGGTTTCGGGTGAATGGGGACTCAAGTCACTTGGGTAAGACTCGGAATAAATCACAACTCAAGGACCCCCCACAGGCCCACACTATACCCTATGAATTCTAATCGACGGAGACACAGCTTCAGCTCACAGTATTTCCGTCCCGGGTATAACGATTTTAAAATATCTCACGGAAAAGAGAACCAGCAAACTACACACTGATAATAACAGGCGAGATTCATTTCACTTCCCGGCCGGGTATATAACGATTCTTAAATCTCTGAAACAGAAAAGAGAACAAGTAAACCACAAACTGATAATAACAGGTGAGACTCATTTCTCCGTCCCATCCCCAATAATAATTGTTGCTTTTGAATTCGAATTTTCAATCAGTTCAAATTTCAGCTCCAAATTTCTATTGGGATCTTGTCAATTAGGTTGATGCAGCTTTGTTGATCCGAAGCATCAAAGGCAATGCGGTGGTTTCCTACAATTTTCTAAGTTATTGATTCAATTTTGACAGATACGAATTAGTTCTGTAAATGTGCATGGAAAATTAGGGGGATCATATATGTTGACCATCCAATACATTGAGTAATATCTCGAATCTAGAATGAAACGGCTTTCCAAATGTTATTGTCATCTTCGCAGTTTTGTACTTTGTTCTAATTGACAGGGTTGCTTTTAAGGTTTCACAAAATGATCTGTTGTTATAAGCCGAATCATTGAATTTCTACTCACTTATGATGGCAGCTGATGGCCAGTTACTTCCCACTCCAGAATTTGATTCTGGCATTCGCGGAGTGACCATCATTTGGAATGAATACATTTGTTACAACTTGTCAGATTTTCATTCTTCTTCAGCAATATACTGGATAACGTCTAGTTGTTTAGGTTTGTGGTGTGTGGAAGTTTTCATTTTGGTGCCCCTAAAAATGCATTTGTTTAGATATTTTCCCTTTGAATATTTAGTTGGAGTTGAGCATACCACTTCCAAATGTTTATGCAGGTCAGAAGGTAACACAAACATCTTTTTCATATATCCCGTCCCTGGAGAACAGACATGAATTTCGTGTAAAAATGTATCACAAACCAAAGGTAAATCGCTTTTTCTAAAGTTGCAAAGATTATTCTGTTTTGAATGTGTTGTGAACTCTGGTGCTTGGCTGATCCGCAGATGCTTCCATGTCCTCTAAATCAGTCGTACCCAATCCCTGCATAGTGCATATGACCCAAAGGCGGTCTTAGTATCATCTCAATGTAAAGTTTTATTCTTCAGTTTATTATTCCAACTATATGTCGGTTTTGAGTCTTTTGATGGTCCTTTCGCTTTTAAGATGGTAAGGTTTTGTTGCTCAACCCCTATATACATCCTAATGCTTTATTCTAACTAATCACCATTTCCTTTCTTCTCTTTTTCAGAGATACCCAAAAATACACACAGCAGATGGAGATGGTTTCTTATATAATGTATATGCACTCCCCCAAAGATGGGTTTTTTCACTAACTAATAGGTTTAACGACACAATCAACCTGGTCATCAGCAACTTTTCCTGAACCACATGTACCCATTTTTATGAATGAACCTAAGGCTGATAAATTCATGAAGCTACTACTTCCTTCACTGAGGGTAAGAGACAACTTGAATTTAATTAACTTCAAGGAGTTGAAATCAATGTCCAATTCATCGCCTGTTTTTGTTTTTGCCACCAGTAATCATACAAATGTTGCTTCTATAAAGAGCAGACTGGGGATCAGAAGGAATGTGGTGTCAGGGTTGGGCTTGTTGTGGCAGCATAGGGCTACTGCATAATGAGCATACATTTTGTGACCGCGGCCTTGAACTTCAATCATGCAGATTTGATTAAAGAATATGCAGCACATTTTAGCTTCTCTGATCTGCAAAGAAGCAGCAGACATATTATCCTTGCGATTCTGGTAATAGATTCTCAACCCAGCTATTACTCGGTTTAGAGAACTTGTAATATCTGCATATATTCTGAATTTATAAGTAAGTTGCCAGTGGGAGGAATGTCGGAGATATTGTCCTTGATCCCAGCATCAGAATGCGATGGGGATGGTAGCCTGTCCCGTGTTCCCTTAAATTATTCTTCTCCCTCTCCTTGGTTAGATAAGATCTGTCTCTAGCTAGTAAAACCTTCTCATCTGGATTCATCTCGTGATGGATGTTAAAGGTGAAGACCAAACAAAAGGCTCGAACAGTGAAGGGGCTCCATGTTTATATTTGACTGCAACTATGGAATCTTCTGCACATTATCATTATGAAGTTGTGCTTCTTTTCTGGAATGGATGCATTTCATTGGGTCTTAAACTTCTCAAGGCTTAACATTCTTTGGGCTGTGTTATGTTGTGGTATGTAACAATATCCGATTTCTCAAATTTCTCATTTATCATTCAGCGAAACTGACTCTAGATTGTTTAACTTTTGTGTGTAGCTTGATTGCTTCATCATTTGGAACAACTTGGAAAAATGGTCATTTAAGATGATGGTTCTTTTGGCGGGTGTTTCTTCCATTAGGAAAGCTAGGAGCACCAATTTTATAAACCTTATACAGTTTGCTTAGTCCCCAGAGTTTCATACTTGCTTTAACTAATCAATATAAGTACTACTTCCTGTTAGATTTTAGCAGTTTTTTGTGTGCTCCAGAGAAATGGCTTAGGCAAAAGTATCTTGCAAGTCAAAGATCGTTGACCATGTAACAGAGTCTCTGTCTTTAAAAACAGGGGATTCTTCCGCCTATCAGTTCTAACCCTAAATACCGGACAACACCGAAAATCTTGGCCCCAAAGATACACAGCTATTTGTATAAGTACTAGAAGTTACTCTTTTTTTTTCATCTCTCCATTAACACACAACTCAGAAACATCTTTCTTCCGAGTAGTGAATTGGGTTTTATTTTGTTGTTTTTCTAAAGTTAGGGTTTGCTTCTAAGATTGAATCTTGATTTGAGTTTTCTGTTGTCAAATTCTAGAATTAACAGAGGAATTTCTTTAATCAAGGTATAATAATGGGTACGGGGAGGAAGAAGATTGAGATAAAGATGATACATGATAGGAAAAAAAGAAGCGTAACATTCTCCAAAAGACGTCAAGGTCTGTTTAAAAAAGCTGATGAATTATGTCGTCTCACTGGTGCAGATATTTCTCTGAGTGTATTCTCCCCTTCTGGAAAATTGTTTACGTTTGGTTGCTCTAATTCAGATGAAGTCCTTTACAGATTTCCTGTGAAAGAAGAAGAAAAGGAAGTTGATGGGAATAATAGTAGATCAGAAAATGGTGATGGGTTTTGGTGGAATAATCTAAACATTGACGAACTTGATACTCTCGAGAAGGTAGACGCTGTGACAGAACAATTGCTTCAAGTGCAGAATCTTGTTGTCAAGAGAAAGGAAGAGTTACTTGCTGCATTATCCACCTCTTCAGCCGCGGCAAAAGAAACTACTACTAGTAATATGGAGGATTCTTGTATGTTTTCAGTGAAACAAGAAGACGATTCTTGGTTTCCTTCTCTAACGTCTGGTTATATGAATGAGTTTGATGAATTACTGAAAGATTTCTATGTTGATCAAAAGATGCAACAACTGCCCGCTTATTAACCAAGAAAGAACCCAAACGAGGAAGGAGTTCTTGAAGGATTTAAATGTACTTACTGTATGTAGTGTTGTTCTTATCATTTGAAGTTACAAAACTGAAAATCAATGTTCAATTTTCATTGTTGTTATTGTCTCTTGAAAACAATGTATGTGATTACAACAAATTGTAGCACTGAAACTCATTATGGTTTCCATGATTTTGCTTATGCATATTCAATTTCAAAATGGCTGGTCACTTTATATCGTTGCTTGTATGATTGTTCATTCTCTCGCTTTCGAAATTTCAGAATGTTTTCATTACTTTCCTGACATGGTCAAGAATTTTACAACTTGAATTATGTTCCTAGTGAGAATCTGTTAACTTGAGTTCCTAAGGATGTAATCCAATAAAATTTTGTGATAAGTCGTGTCGTGAACCTCTAATAGATGAGTCCTAAGCAGTGTAAGCTAATTACAGACAGGCAGCGGCTCTCCTATTCAAACAATTTTCAGCTGTGAGGATATTGCGGCATTCACAGAATTGGCCTATCACTACAATTAGTTAGTGCCCAATCTTAGTGAAAACTTGAATGTAAATTTACAATGAAGTGATAGAGCTGACTCAGCTGGCGGTAACTTCACGGTTACCAGAATGTGGGGTGTAATTGGAGGGGAATGGTTGCCGTGCCGAGGTGGTGGCGCATTCTAACTAGTGACAATGAAACTTGGATTGTTCTGCTTTCATATTGAAGGTGTCCTAGGTAATTTGGATGTCAACCTCATTATGCAAGCACTCTTCAAATACTTCTACCAACATTTCCTTGCCTTTTTGTTGCATTCATACAACTTCAAAGGTGAATACATGAAGTCCATATTCACATATCCACCAATTAGCATGTGTAATGAATGTCTGGCTAATAAGATTAAAGAAAAATAATGTAATCATTGCCGAATTTCACACATGACTCTCTCATTTGTTTTTACCTCTACCAATGTGACCAACCCAGTTACCCAGCTGTTTTTAGACTTCAATATATGTCACCTATGACATATCGATCACAGAGAAGATCGAGGTGGGATATTCAGAAGACCAAAGACCAAGTCAGTTGCAGATTTATCTTTACCTAGTCAAGTTTGTTATTTAGGTTTAGGTTAAATGGTTATCCTAATATCTTATAAATAGGAACCTTATGTGTATATCATTATCTCAGATAATTCATCTGATGATCATAATATATTTCATCCTATGGGATTTGTCAGTGGATGTAGGTCGAGTGACCGAACCACTTAATCTTTGTGTTCTTTCAATTTCCCTCTTACCATTTATATTTTATGATGGTATAGAGCAGGAAACGATCCTGACCAAATTTGCTTCTGCTTTCTAGTTTTTTTTCTTCTTCCCAAACCCTATTCGTGCTAGTAATAGTGTTCTTCATATTAAACTAGTATTTGTTGTTGCAGCTCTTCAATCGATATATGTCTCAATCAATTTTATATGTTCTGTCGATGATGTTTTCTCTTTTCCTATTTGTGGTGTCACCTAAATAACTAGGAGAGTCTACATATTTAGATGAGTTTTTCACCTTCTTTTCTTTCTTAGCATCATCATTTTTTTTCTATCATCAAGATCAATCGATGCTTCTTCCGCTTCGTTTTCTCCAATGCAATATTGATCACCCGTTGTATTTTTCGCTAAATCACTGTTTCAAGATCCATGTTTTAATATCAAGGGTTTGAATCATCTTGTAAGGACCCTCGAGCTCGTCAACGTTATTAGACCGGTCAAGTGATGAATTAGCCGATAATAACTCAATTAGCTAATATAGATGTTAATTATTAGAAATTAATCTAACAACGATCTATGTACGAAACTAGTACCATTGAATAGATCTCGGAAAGTTATGCGGAATGGACTGCTCGAACGTGTCAATCGGATACCGTACGAAGAAGATATCATCGGAATTATGAGAAGGGAAGAATAGTCATTTTGCGGCTTAGCCGGCATGGTCTCCCCATATCATTTTGTAGAGTAACTTTATCATTCGTCTTTGACCTTATCAGACCAAGTCGAGCATATAAGATCATTCGGTCTTATTCTTTCTCTTTCTTTCTCGTTCTATCTTCTTTCTTCTTCTCTCTTCGTTCTTCCCCTATTCTCTCTATTCTGCGTGCGTGTGAGAGACCAAGTGGAGGTTTTGTGATCGGTAGGAGGTGGAGAATATTATGGAGTAGTTGGTGGTAGTGGTGTTGTTACTGTTTGAGTTTAGGAGGAAGTTGAATCGAGAAATCAATGAGTTAGGGTTTCTGGATTTGAGTTTGGGCCTGTGTAGAACAATTGATGATGATGAGACTAAGATCGAGAGATGTAAAATAGATTTACGGGTAGATAAAGAAGCAATGGGTGGAGGTTTAATTACAGTTATAAAGAAGATTTTGGATATTAAATTAGGGACATACTGATTCTGAATTGAATGGATAATCGATTGGTCAATGGCTAAAGAACGAAGGGTTGTTGTTTACCTGAAGTTATGAGTTTGAATTTATACAGAATCGAAAGGTTAGAGTTTAGTAGAATTTTCAGTGAGGATTGAAGAATGAAATTGGAAGTCTAAAAGATATATTTGAGATGGGTTTTCGTGTTGTAATGATTGACAGTGAAGTTAAGGTGTTGGAATTGATTAGAAGATCAGTTCAGGGTGTGTGTTGATTGTTGCAAGACATGTGTGATGTTTTGAATGCATCTCAAGATGTTAGTGGAGACTAAATGGTTGAGGTAATTATTCTTCACTGTGATCTTAATAAAGTTATTTGGTTCTTATTGAAGTTGTGTAATTGTTGTGGAGTTGAAATGGTTTAGTTGTTAATGCTGTTTTGAGATGCAATTGAAGTATAATTGAGAATAGTGTGTACTGAGAAGTTTAAGAAGAAGGTGATGCTGCTGTGTTGATGATGGATGAGTTATGGTGATGTTCCTTAACTGGTGGTGTTGGTGTAAAATATATGATGAGCTTAGTTGAGTTGTCTTAAGTGGTGATGAAGAGAACTGGATTGTGGTGGTGGTTTTATATGATGAATGTAACTGGGTGTATTGGTTGAAGTGATAATGAGATTGCTGTTGGACTCAAATTTTCTTGCAGTTGATGATGTGTGTGCAGAGATGTTTGTATTGTAGTGATGCTGTGGATGTTAATGAATATGTAATGATGTTGAGGTTTATACTTTGGAGTATGTTGAATTGCAAGCTAGAGAACTGGAATTGTAAGAATGTGAACTAGAGGTGTTGTTGGTGCTGGGATGGAGTTGCAGGTGATGTTGGTTTGGTATGTACAGGGTCTTGGAGATATTAAAGGAGTTGAATTGCAGAGCCGAATAGTTACAGTTGGGGAAATGTTTTGGTTATTAAAGAGGTTTGTATTAGAATGTAGTGGAACTGAATGAAGAGAAGTTAGATGGTTGATTAGAGTTTCGATAGTGTTGGTTGTCAAAACCTTGGAACTGCATATTGTAGGTAATCAAAACTGTTGTTTGTAAATGAAATTCATTATTGTTTTGTATTTGAATTGAGGTTGAATTGTTAAACAAGAAGATGAGAATGTAAGAAACATAGTTGAAGTTTTTCTGCAATAGAAGCTTACATAATAGTCATCCCAGTCAGCTGTTGGTTTAGCTGACTAGTTTTGATGACTCAGTTAATATGACTGAGTCGATTTGAACCGTTAACCTGAGTTGAATCAGTTTGACTCAGAGTGGCTCAGTGAACCTTAGACTCAGTTGACCAGGACCTTGACCTTTGACTGACGTTGACTGTTAGTTGAACCATTTGATCATTGTTGACCATTAGTGACCGTTAAATGGACTAGCCTTGTGTATTGGGCTTGTTTCATAGACTTGGGCTTATGAATAATTACCCTAGATTGATGTTTGGACCCTTATGGTCCGAATTAGCCTTTGACTTATTCTTCAAAGTTGTAGATATTCGTAAGACTTAACTATGGATTATAGAATCAATCTAATTGAATTAGTAAACCTTAGTTATGCTAAAGATAGAGAATGAAAAGGTGTAAAGTCATAAATGGGCCTAGAACCATTTGATATAACTATATGATTCTTGTGTGAGCCATGATGGCTAGATTCTTAGACTTCTTGTGTGATTAACAGTTAGTTTATATTAACAACGATCGATTCAAAGGATGAACCAGTGGATCGTAGATCTCGAGGTAGGAGTGGCTTGTCATCAAAAGAGGTGGTAATACATTTAACTCTTTTGTGATTATTTTTCTTTTCTTTTACCAAAGTTTATTGTTTAACAAATTCATGCATTGTCTGATCGTGTATTCCTTGCATTGTTTAGTTTTAAATTCCGAAAGTTCAGTTCTCTCTTTTAATCTTTCCATTGTTTGGAAAGGAATTGTAATGCTTGTTTGTCTTTATGAATTGTTGGGAAATAAGAATTTCCATTTGAATGCTTGGAAATAAGAATTTCCATCTGTGGTATATAGGATACTTCTCCTTCATTTATATATACATGAATTCGAGCTTTTATGCAATCACTAGGTGCGGGACGAGTCACCATATAGCTATCTAGGTGCGGGACGAGTCACCAATATTATATATTGTTTGGAAGGAGTTAGTTCCATATACATGATTGTTTACCTCTGTGATTTGATTGGGATTGGTGTTAGAGAAAACATGAATTGTTTTCAAATCATTTCAATGATTACTTAAAAGTTAAATGTTATTCCTACGGGGCACCCATTTTAGGGATGATGTGCTCACCCATTCCCACTTTCAGTTTTAGAGACAGATCAGAGTTGCGCATCGAAAGCTTCGAGGAGTTGAGTCCGTTAGTTGGTTGACTTTTACTATATTTATTATATTACATGTTATATTTGTAAATCAAATGACTATTGTATATGCATCATTTCAGAGGAGTTCTTATATATATATATATATATATATATTTCCGAGCGGGCTAGTTTTGGGTTAAGTTTTGTAGCAGATTTCTTAATTGAATGCTTAGGTTTATGATTTAGATTCGTAGTGCCTCTTATTTAGTTAATCTCTTGGATTAGTCAGCTGCTATCTTTGGGGCGCTACAATGTTGATATCAGAGCTCACTATTAGATCTTATATGGGAAAAGATAGGAGTAGCCAGTGCCAGTTAGTGAACTAGATTAGTTTAGAACTGGGTTGGGTTGTGAGATAAATCTTAATCACTAAAAGCTATCAATAATTAAAAGAATTATTTGATTGATTGATTTGTTTGTTTGGTTGTTTGTTTGTATAGATAATGAAGTAAAAATTATAGGGTACACCAATAACTTTAGCTAATGAGGATTTGAGAATAATTAATCTAAATAGTATGAACACTTACACAATCCAAATTGAAAAATAGTGAGATTAACACAATTGATAAATCTTGAAAGTCACATAGAAACTTATTGAATACCTTGACTTGTACGAAGAATCAACAATTTACAATTATGTAAATGTTAAAAATATTTTTGGGACTCAATAATAATTTGTAAGAGTAATTAGAACAATGATTCAATTATCAATGTTAACCAATAACATATTATAATATATTAAGATGATAATAATAGTAATACTAATTTTAATAAAGTAACGTTAGCATTTCTTAATTAGTGTCATGTTAAATTCAACTTAACTAAAATCTCATTAAAGATATATAACGATAAAAATAATAATTATGAATAAATAGCCATGAAAAAAAATATTATTAACACCTATCTACGGTTAAATTTTGTAAATTAAACTAATGAGAACTAGAAATATATTTTGTGTTTAAACTAGATAATTAGGTGTTATACTTTAGAAAGTGAGGATATAATATACAAAATAGGAAGACTAACTTGATAGAAATCTTGTACCTAAATTATCTTTAGTCTAACAAATGATCCAGTAAAACTATAAAATGAAACAGACATACATGAAGTAGTAATAATAGTATTCAGATGCTTAGTATAATATTAGAATTAAAAGAAAATAAGTTTGTACATTAATAGGATCTTTCTTCGTAGATAGATTTAATCACCTTTTGAAATGGAAAATTAGTGTGACGAACTTAAACTGTTAGAATTTAAACTAGTATTATATTGAGCATAATTTAAATTAAAATCTCAATAACAAATATATAGCGATAAAATAACGATTATGATTAAATAGCGATGGAAAATTATTAGTGCCTATGTACGATTAAGTTTTGCAAAGTTAAATAATAAAAAATTAGAATTATTTGTTTTGCGTTCAAACCACGGATAATATAAGACTTATTAGGTAGGATTAAGATCGTGAGGTCATATGATGCATACAATAGAGACTACCTTATACCCGGATTTTCTTTAGTCCAATAAATGATTCATTAAATCATTAAATTATACACACGAAGTGGTATTTATAGTACTTGGATGCTTAGTACAAAATTAGATTTAAGGGAATAAATTTGTCTATGAAGAAGATACTTACTATGTAAAAATTATTCAGACATATTGTATTTTTACGCAGACTCAAATTTAGATCATATTAAATTACCAACGTCAATATTTAACAAGATAGAGTATATGGATTCAATATGGATAAATAAAATTTAATATATCAATCTTTTCGCGAATGTAGGATTATATTTAGAAGATTAAAACTTGGTGTACCAACTGAACTATTAACTTAAGAATAATGAAAATGATAGTATAATTAAGACTAAAAATTGTGATTAGATAGGCGAATAGTAACACTATATAATACTTATTATTATAAAATTTAAGCTTATTATAAATATTATTTGGATAATAATTATAGGATAGCAATAGGAAAGTGTAATTCTTATTAATAGTACACTTTAAGGATTACTTAGCGATGATATAAATTTAAGGAAACAAAGTTAGATTAAATTAAATCCAGTATTAATAATAAAAATTAATATTGGCATTATAATTAATTACGATTAAACTTTATCAGTTTAAGAAATAAGAAATAACTGTAATAATACTAATAAAATTGTTAATACCAAACAATTGTGAAAAATTGTTAGCTGTTATTTACTTATATCAAGTCAGATAACGAAATAAACAAATAGATATAAATTTTATATTTGGATAATGGTAATAACATTAAGTTGTTCTTAAATAGTACATGATTTAAAAATTATTTAATTATAATAATATAGTTTCATTTGGAATTAAAATTCGACTTCATTAGAATAAATAAATAATAATAATGATAAAATAAATTTTAATGATTAAATTGCTTAAAATGATGTAACCTATTTATATAAATTATGAAGCAAATTTTTTAAGCTAAATTAGTTAAAATAGAATTTAAAGATTGATTAGTCATAATAAGTTAGCATTTAATTAATCCATCACTGGGGAATAATGAAGGTTGTGTTTTCTCTGTTCCTAGGAGGCATTGTTGGGATTGGCCAACCTTGACAGGGCAACTGCATTCAGAGATGACCGATCATAGAAGTATGATGTAAATTAATTTAGAAAACCAATAGATGTAAGTTCACTTAGAAAGATTCGTAAGATTCTTCCTTGAAGTTAGAGACAAATATCTTATAAAATAGAAATTAGTTAAAATGTTTAAAGATTAGAATTTATAGTTTATCCCCTATGTCAATCAGTATAAGAAACTTAGACTTTCCTATTTGGTAGAACTTAAATCAGTATGGTTGAACCTAGAGCCACAAATTTTAGTTATAGGAAGCCATATAGGTTTGTGTTTTGTTTCTTTTCTTTGCGCTTATACAAGAGATAGGATTATTCTATAAGGTGGGGAGTTTTGAAGACCAGAAGGATGGTTTGATTTTCGAGGACGAAAATGAATAAGGTGGGGAAAATGTAAGCACCCTCGAGCTCGTCAACGTTATTAGACCAGTCAAGTGATGAATTAGCCGATAATAACTCAATTAGCTAATCTAGATGTTAATTATTAGAAATTAATCTAACAACGATCTAGGTACGAAACTAGTACCATTGGATAGATCTCGGAAAGTTATGCGGAATGGACTGCTCGAACGAGTCAATCGGATACCGTACGAAGAACATATCATCGGCATTATGAGAAGGAAAGAATAGTCATTTTGCGGCTTAGCCGGCATGGTCTCCCCATATCATTTTGTAGAGTACCTTTACCATTCGTCTTTGACCTTATCAGACCAAGTCGAGCAGATAAGATCATTCAGTCTTATTCTTTCTCTTTCTTTCTCGTTTTATCTTCTTTCTTCTTCTCTCTTCTTTCTTCCCCTGTTCTTTCTCTTCTGCGTGCGTGTGGGAGATCAAGTGGAGGTTTTGTGATCGGTAGGAGGTGGAGAGTGGTGTTGTTACTGTTTGAGTTTAGGAGGAAGTTGAATCGAGAAATCAATGAGTCAGGGTTTCTGGATTTGAGTTTGGGCCTGTGTAGAACAATTGATGATGATGAGATTAAGATCGAGAGATGTAAAATAGAGTTACGGGTAGATGAAGAATCAATGGGTGGAGGTTTAATTACAGTTATAAAGAATATTTGGGAGATTAAATTAGGGTTCATATTGATTCTGAATTGAATGGATAATCGAGTGGTCAATGGCTAAAGAACGAAGGGTTGTTGTTTACCTGAAGTTATGAGTTTGAATTTATAAAGAATTGAAAGGTTAGGGTTTAGTAGAATTTTCAGTGAGGATTGAAGAATGAAATTGGAAGTCTAAAAGATATATTTGAGATGGGTTTTCGTGTTGTAATGATTGATAGTGAAGTAAAGGTGTTGGAATTGATTAGAAGATCAATTCAGGGTGTGTGTTGATTGTTGCAAGACATGTGTGATGTTTTGAATGCATCTCAAGCTGTTAGTGGAGACTAAATGGTTGAGGTAATTATTCTTCACTGTGATCTTAATAAAGTTATTTGGTTCTTATTGAAGTTGTGTAATTGTTGTGGAGTTGAAATGGTTTAGTTGCTAATGCTGTTTTGAGATGCAATTGAAGTATAATTGAGAATAGTGTCTACTGAGAAGTTTAAGAAGAAGGTGATGCTGCTGTGTTGATGATGGATGAGTTATGGTGATGTTCCTTAACTGGTAGTGTTGGTGTAAAATATATGATGAGCTTGGTTGAGTTGTCTTAAGTGGTGCTGAAGAGAACTGGATTGTGGTGGTGGTTTTATATGATGAATGTAACTAGGTGTATTGGTTGAAGTGATAATGAGATTGCTATTGGACTCAAATTGTCTTGCAGTTGATGATGTGTGTGCAGAGCTGTTTGTATTGTAGTGATGTTGTGGATGTTAATGAATATGTAATGATGTTGAGGTTTATACTTTGGAGTATGTTGAATTGCAAGCTAGAGAACTGGAATTGCAAGAATGTGAACTAGAGGTGTTGTTGGTGCTGGGATGGAGTTGCAGGTGATGTTGGTTTGGTATGTACAGGGTCTTGGAGTTGCAGAGTCGAATAGTTACAGTTGGGGAAATGTTTTGGTTATTAAAGAGGTTTGTATTAGAATGTAGTGGAACTGAATGAAGAGAAGTTAGATGGTTCATTAGAGTTTAGATAGTGTTGGTTGTCAAAATCTTGGAACTGCATATTGCAGGTAATCAAAACAGTTGTTTGTAAATGAAATTCATTATTGTTTTGTATTTGAATTGAGGTTGAATTGTTAAACAAGAAGATGAGAATGTAAGAAACAAAGTTGAAGGTTTTCTGCAATAGAAGCTTGCATATTAGTCATCCCAGTCAGATGTTGGTTTAGCTGACTAGTTTTGCTGACTCAATTAATATGACTGAGTCGAGTTGAACCATTAACCTGAGTTGAATCAGTTTGACTTAGAGTGACTCAGTGAACCTTAGACTCAGTTGACCAGGACCTTGGCCTTTGACTGACTTTGACTATTAGTTGAACCCATTTGATCGTTGTTGACCATTAGTGACCATTAAATGGACTAGCCTTGTGTATTGGGCTTGTTTCATAGACTTGGGCTTATGAATAATTACCCTAGATTGATGTTTGGACCCTTATGGTCCGAATTAGCCTTCGACTTATTCTTCTAAGTTGTAGATATTCGTAAGACTTAACTATGGACTATATAATCAATGTAATTGAATTAGTAAACCTTAGTTATGCTAAAGATAGAGAAAGAAAAGGTGTAAAGTCATAAATGGGCCTAGAACCATTAGATAGAACTATATGATTCTTGTGTGAGCCATGATGGCTAGATTCTTAGATTTCTTGTGTGATTAACAGTTAGTCTATATTAACAACGATCGATTCAAAGGATGAACCAGTGGATCGTGGATCTCGAGGTAGGAGTGGCTTGTCATCAAAAGAGGTGGGAATACATTTAAATCTTTTGTGATCATTTTTGTTTTCTTTTACCAAAGTTTATGTTTTAACAAATTCATGCATTGTCTGATCGTGTATTCCTTGCATTGTTTAGTTTTAAATTCCGAAAGTTTTGTTCTCTCTTTTAATCTTTCCATTGTTTGGAAAGGAATTGTAATACTTGTTTGTCTTTATGAATTGTTGGGAAATAAGAATTTCCATTTGAATGCTTGGAAATAAGAATTTCCATCTGTGGTATATAGGATACTGCTCCTTCATTTATATCTACATGAATTCGAGCTTTTATGCAATCACTAGGTGCGGGACGAGTCACCATATAGCTATCTAGGTGCGGGACGAGTCACCAATATTATATATTTTTTGGAAGGAGTTAGATTCATATACATGATTGTTTACCTCTGTGATTTGGTTGGGATTAGTGTTAGAGAAAACATGAATTATTTTCAAATCATTTCAATGATTAGTTAAAAGTTAAATGTTATTCCTACGGAGAACCCCTTTTAGTGATGATGTGCTCACCCATTCCCACTTTCAGTTCAGAGACAGATCAGAGTTGCGCAGCGAAAGTTTCGAGGAGTTGAGTCCGTTAGTTGGTTGACTTTTACTATATTTATTGTATTACATGTTGTATTTGTAAATCAAATGACTATTGTGTATGTATCCTTTGAGAGGAGTTCTTGTATATATATATTTCCGAGCGGGCTAGTTTTGGGTTAAGTTTTGTAGCAGATTCCTTAATTGAATGCTTAGGTTTATGATTTAGATTCGTAGTGCCTCTTATTTAGTTAATCTCTTGGATTAGTCAGCTTCTAGCTTTGGGGGCTTTATATCAATTTCAATTCTATCGATACTCATTTCTTCTCGATCGGTGTTCTACGCCTCACATCGTATTTTCTATCTTATTATTGTGGTTGTTTTTGGTGCATCTAGATTTCGTCTGTTCCTAATGCATCATGGATATTTATATACTTTTGGATCTCTTTAATATTGCTCATGGTATGGCTGTAAACAACAAAATATAGTTAGTTTAGGATTTGAATCAGTTGTCATGTGCCGTGTAAAAGGGTGATGCAAGGGAGATCCAAATAGTGTTACAAATGCAGTATCATTTTGGGCTTGATACTACAAGCCCTCCATTAAGCATTAGTCTTTTTATGCTTTCAAGATCATAAGCGGAACTGAAGTCTTTGCGAAGACTAGTTTTATATACTAGTGCTACCGGTGTTTCTCATTGCAACGAATTATAATCTATTGGTTGTCTGTAGGAAGACTATTCTCTACCTTATTACGAGTTTCGTCTTTGGTGTTGCCGTTCAAAAGTTCAAGTTGTACACTTCAGTTTATTCCGTGTTCAATTTGAGGGGGTGTTGGAATATATGTCACCTATGACATATCGACCACCGAGGAGATCGAGGTGGGATATTCAGAAGACCAAAGACCAAGTCAGTTGCAGATTTATCTTTACTTAGTCAATTTTGTTATCTAGGTTTAGGTTAAATGGTTATCCTAATATCTTATAAATAGGAACCCTATGTGTATCATTATCTCAGATAATTCATCTGATGATCATAATATATTTCATCCCTATGGAATTTGTCAGTGGATGTAGGTCGAGTGACCGAATCACTTAATCTTTGTGTTCTTTCCGTTTCCCTCTTATCATTCATATTTTATGACAATGAATACATTGTGGCCAGTTAGGTCTCTGAACTCAAAGCAAAAGAGGTACCTAAAGCTCAGATGTGATTGCTTAAGAAGTTGTTTTTGTGGAAATGGCTAGGCAGATATATGCACATCTAAGGCAATGACAGTATATAAAAACAAATATAAGGTGGTGGTAGGATTGATGTCAAAATCTTGGTAAAGGCCATTAGATTTTGGCCTCACACTTGTTGCTCCAGTAGTCACCTTCATCACCTACCAATTTTCTACTACATTCAATGCATGCCGAATAGTACCATCCATTGTCGGCTAGAATTCCCGCCGGTATTGCCCTTAGTAGACAGGAACGTCCAAACCCATCAAGTATCTCACTGAGAAACGCGATTTTACGCTCCTCCCTGAGATACGTGATAAGAATGCGTTCCTTACACGAGAGAAACTCGCTCCCATTCAATGAGAAACGTTTCAGTCCAATCACAGAGGAAAATGGACAAAAAGAAAAAAGAAAAAAAAGCAGAGAAAAAAGAAAGGAAGAAGAAAGGGGAAGAAGAAAAAGGAAGAATAAAGGGAGAAGAAGAAGAAAAGAAAGTAGAGAAGAAAAAAGGGAAGAGAAGCAGGAAGACGTGCGGCTGCAAAAATGGAGAAGAAAAAATGTAGTTTGCTTTAAAAACCCTAGGTTGAAACTAGACACGTCTTGTTACTCTTGGGCTAAGTCTAAACCCAAGCCCAATCCCAATGTTTTCACCTGCACTATTTTCTCATATACACTTCCACCTACACTATATATGTCTACAGACTCTACACTTCCGGTCTTGCACCTCGGAGATCAATGAATAAGATAAAAGTACGAAACTAGATTCAGAATGCTCTAAGAAAAGAAAACATGAGTGAATGAACGAGATATTATAGGAAAATCAATAGTACAACTGATATTTCTATAAAACCTAATTTGCGTTCTTGACACGTTCCTCGTATCTCATTTTTGTTGAATTTCACGAATCCCGCTTCCGACCTCGTTCTCGTTCCTGGCTACTAAGGTATTGCCTGACATATAAATATATTTAAATCCTGCATACATGCATAAAACATAGAGGCAACAATCAATTACATTATATATATCTTTTGGCATTTGCAACGTTTGCATCGCACTGCATCATGTTAAAACCTATTGGATTCTATTTAACCAGGAGGAGCTCTAAGATGGTTTTTCTGTTGTCTGTATTTTAGAGATTTATAGATGTTTTCCATTTTTTGTTCAAAACTATAATCTGACAAGGTGGTGCCATGTGATAGGACCTGCGTAGCATGTTTGTGTTTTCGGGAGGTTATCAGCCTTTAGAAAACAAATAACTAAATCCCTGCACTAAAACAAACATCTCCATATCCAACTTGCACTTTTTATTCTCTAAATGGACGTGATTTGATACAATGTTTCAAATACAAAAGGAAGGGCGGCTATACCGTTAAATGTGTTTCAACTCTTTCAAATTTGAATAAAAGGTTTTCTGAAAGGGTGAAGAGAACAAGATCCAAGCATTCTAAAACTCAAGGGATTGTTGGATCCAAGCAGAATTCTAGTGGTACTGCTCACCGCAACACAAACTGGCTGTGTTGGAAAGTGCATCCTTATCTCATATTCCCATTAAGAGTCGAGGAATTTGCACAAAAATAGCTCCTAATGATGCTGAGCCATTGCTCCATAAGATAAGAGATAAAAAACCATGTCAAGAGGTCAAGTGACCTACTTGTAAACATGATGCATCTAACTGAATTTTTTTTTGTGATTGTCAAAAATTATCTCTAAACACCTTTAAATGAGTCTTTCAAGGCTCAAGGTAGTACCACATCATTCTGCGAGTCCAAAAAGACTTGATGGCGATATCAACCTATTTTATGCTTTTTATATGATATTCTACATGCCTATCCGACTCCTAAGCAAGAGGCAAGAAAATGATCCATGATAATCTCTACATAATAAGCTAAGTAGTTACATGAGCTTAGAAAAATCTAATCATATTGTTGATATTTAACTTGACATTTGAGAAGATGTGAAAACAAATTCTCAATATACTTTGGGACATATCTATCCCCAATCAACATTTTCATCATTCTTGTGATTGATATAATATTCTTAAGGCAACACTCTTGCAAAAATAATTTTGAATATTTTTCTTTTGAAAGAATAAGTTTTTTTAGAAATTCTATATTCAAAATTGAAATTATAGTTCACGAACGGAAAAAGGGCCTAATAAGTTTCGTAACCGCTCATTGAATACTTTTTTCATCTTTCTTAGTTCTACTAGTTTTGGAATTTCTTCTAAAAATTGTGTGTGGAGAGACTATTTAAGTATCATTTGTGAGAAATCTAAAGTCACATCTGTTAGAGCATCGCTCGATCGAACTTGCAAGTTTTCCTATCTCAAGCTTGTTATCAATGTTAACTGTACGAAACTATATATTGATTTCTAGTCTACTAACATCAAGTCTCGGACTAGGATTAGAGTATGGTAGTTAAGTATCAGACATCATTGAATAACCCTCGAAGATTAAAGACTGCAGAACAAACGAAGATATTTGCGAGAACTTCATCAACAAGAGGTATTTGAAGACTGACCTACCCTATTTACTACCAGCATTTAGCATTCTACCTTTTGAGACTATGTCGTATAATTTTAGTAGATTTAATAGTGCAAAGAAGAAATTTTGAGCTCAAGCTTAAACCGCCAAAACGGTTGCCCGCGCAACAATGTGTAATTTTTTTTGACTCTTTGGATTTTCTGGAAAATAAATGTTTAATTAAATATTTTTTATTATTTTTTCTTCATATTTATAGTCAGTTATATTTTTGTTTGTCTTCCTCTTCCTTTCTTCATCCCTCTTTCAGGGCAGACGTCTAAGTTCTTCATGTCTCATATTCTTGGTAAATAGATCCTTTTTAATGTTTCATTTGGAAAATCTCATGCTCGTGATGTTAGTAAACATATTCAAATTGTAAACCAACTTCGCCATGACTGCTTTGTTTAGGGTTCTTGTATTATTGGACAAGCATTGAAAGTTGTTAGAGCATAGATCGGTTGAACCCACCAAGCATTAGTATGCCACGTTTGGTTGTCATATTTTAGTATCAAAACTCATCTAGAGTCGCTTGATTAAATACTAGAGTCAAGTTTGTTTAGGTTAGACTAGAAAGTCTAGGAATGTTGAGACATACAAGTATTACTCCGAAGACCTGAAGAATGAGATGAAGTAAAGACTACAATGACGACATCATCCTTCCACTCGAGGTTAGTAATATTGACTTGATCTTGTTTCCATCCCTAACGTATCTTTCAAGTCGTGCTATATTGAAAACACAACATGCTAAGTTGTATATATTGTATATAATATTCTAGTGGTGAGACTTGGTCATAATAGTATGATTAAAGTGTCAAGGAAAATATATTACAAAGTATAAACACTTACCTTTTGGAACTTCGTAATTACGACATCGACATAATCTATTGTATATATTTATTTGATTATGTGTGCATTATATAGGTATGATTTCGTCCTAGAAAACTATGTATCCTTACATTAGTTTAAGGAAGTAGATGTATGCACTTGTTTTCATAATCGAAAGAGAAATCATGAGGTCTTGCTATTCTTTGAACATCTTTTGGATGACCAATGGAATATGAATTTGGTAGAACCTATCTTAAATTTGTTGAGACTTGAGGTATAACTGCTCATAGCTTATATAATATAGTTTGTTGTAATCGGTCATGAGCTTCACTGTAAATCTAGTTGTAACCGATCACAAGCTATATTGGAATGCAATTCGTAAGCGGTCATAAGTTACTTTGGGAACCAAGGTATAACTGGTCACAAGATGATTTGGGAAGTTAGTGTAACTGATCACAAGCTACCTTTGGGAAGCAAGTTGTAACCGATCACAAGCTAACTCGGAAGAAAGGGGTAATCGATCACAAGCTACTTGTGAGCAAGGTGTAACCGGAATCATGTTATAACAGGTCACAACATATTTTCGAGTGATGGTTTTATCGGTTCCATGTACAAAACCAATAACCATGGTTCACATATTTCTTCATGGTGTGTGTGAATTAGGGTTTTGGGTTTGTCAAGTTAAGAAACTTCTAGATGTCTACATACTTGAACATGTACATAACTCTTATCATTTATTGTTTAAAGATATTCCTTGATGCTCAAGGTGATCCCTGGTCCAAAAAAGTGAAAAGCATTTAATTATGATTTTCATCATATATGTTTTAATTACCAGTAATTAAAACATATCCTCTGGAAAATATTATTAGTTAATGTGCTAGACTAATAACACAAGTTTTCTATGAGAGTTTTCGGAAATATTGGTTAATATTAATTGGAAATAAGAAAACCTAATTTAGGTACTTTAATGCAAATCTTGAGAATATTTTCGGTTTTGGAATTTCCTTGTTGTCCAAACAACCTTGGTATATAGATACTTGAGTTTTCATTTCTTGCAAACCATCCTAAGAACCGGGCAAACTTCACTTCTTGTAGTTTCTGTTGGAGCCGTCTATTCGGAGAGGAAAGTACCCTAATTAGGCGAAATCTCTTAGGACCGCTCGTTTAAAGACTTCTGTGGGATCAAGAAGCTCTATGAGTACCGTTGGTGGGAAACTATATAATTGCAGTGTTATTAGTTTTCGATTATTGATTTGATTGACTAACGGTTGTTGAAACTTTGATTGCACCTAGTTTGTTTATTCTTGAGAATCTTCTCTTCTGATATAAGATTCACTCAAACTAGATCAGAGTATCGACGGGATCTTTAGAACCATCTTCGGATCTAAATATATCTTGTGATAATCCATTGTTAACAGACTATGTTCTCTGCGTGATTGATCACAAGATGACTCAAGTGTTGTTGTGCAGGTATTTGAAGGCAATAGAAGATTTGAAGACGAAGAAGGATTCTTATTAGTTTTCGTATCTTGTGGATTTAGTGAAAAAACCTTGATCGGCTGGTATCCAACTAGAATCAATTTATCTTATATAGACTTGATTGATTAGTTGCTTGAGATCGACATCCCTTTATAGTTTCTCTTTGAGATCTATATTGATTGAATGCAAATCTAGAACTTAATTCTTTCAGTAATCAATATTTATATTGATCGAACCAGACAAAAGGAGTTTATTAGATTAAACATAAGATCGTTTGTCAACAACTCAATAATATCTTTAGCAAGATTGTTTAAGAGTGGTTACTATTAGAGCACTGCTTGGTCGAACTCGCAAGCGTTGCTATCTCAAGCTTGTTTGTCAAGTTTAGTTGATCAAAACTATACACTTGATTTCTAGTCTACTTATAGCTATGTCTCCGATTAGGATAGAAGTGTGTAGTTGGGCTTTAGAATTCACGACGTTCACCAATTGAAGAGGAAGATCTACTGAATATTTGGAGGAACTTCATCAACAAAAGGTATGTGGAGACTGAAACTTATCTATCACTCAGAAGCCTATTCTATTTTATCTTCTAATGCGACTAAGTCGTATAACTATATAGACTTTTACATTATTGATATTTCGAGCCGAGGTTATCTCGTTTATCTATTTCTCGAAATACGTGTTGGAAGCTTGTAACTTTAGCTAAGTTCATCTTATTCTTGTCAACTTTAGTTGGAGACAATTTATTTGTTGGAAACTAAATATTAAGTCAAAGATAATCATGTGAAAATTATCTTGAACGTCTTACATGATTTGTGTGAGACAATCATTTGATGTCAACTTGGGAAGTTTCGTATTGATCGATTAATCACTTGAAAATTACTTGAAGCTAGTGGTATGTGTAAGATTACTATTATTGTCTTCCAAGGATGTTTCAATGATTAAATGACAGTTTTAGAACGACTATTATACCTGGATATCATGTAAAGTGTATACCTTGTATACTAATTGTGTAAGTCTAGTTCAGACCGAAACTATTTTTTGCAAACAGGTTTACCTGTAAACGTTCCGAGTTGTTGTTCGCGTACCTTGTTTGCGAACGGTCTAGACAAGGCTATGTCCGGAACAGTTGTTCGCGTATCTTGTTTGCGAAAGGCTGGACAAAGACAAAGTCCGGAACTCTTGTTCGCGTACTCAGTTTGCGAATAAAGTGGTCAAGTTCTAAAATCACTAAGTATGGATTTTCATATTCATGAACTCAGGTTTGTTTGCGAACTAAAGTCCCTGGAACTTTAATGTATTAAGGTATGTAAACTATTTTTACAAACCGTGCCATTATGTTCATGAATTGGTTCTTGTATAAGTACTTTGTACAATTACAAACCAAACCGATTTTGTTTCAAATGGTTCATATATATATTTTTATGGAATGATGAACAATTGAAAAAATATCTTGAAACACATTTAGATTCATTTGGCTAATTTAGGTTAACTATTATTGAGCCAACAGAGTATACACGTTTGGGTATGGTTCATCCATATCTTAATATAACTATATTTAATTTGTGTGTATCAAGCTAATACCATTTAACGGTGGATTTTGATTGCTTAATTTTTAAGCAGACTTAGATTGAATCTTAAATCAGGAGTTCATCTAACAGTGAATATTGAATGCTTTGTTATTAAGCTATCTTAGCTTTGATTGTAAGCAACCCTGATTTGAAAGACTATATAAGGGAGGACTCTAGCATCTGGGAAACCTAATCCCAACACTTACTTGTGTCCTAGTTGCAAACTAGAGTCAATTCTCCTTTAACCCAGGTTTTCCAAAACCATTATTAGGTTAACGACATGAAGACTTCGTTTGGGATAAAGCCATATCCAACTATTTTCCCTGTAGTTGTGTATTCTGATAATGGTTGGATCTGGCTTCAGAATCCCAATGAAGTCTTTAAGACGTTAACCTATAATGGTTTTAGGAAAAACCTAGGTTAAAGGAGAATCGACTCTAGTCTCAACAAGTATCACACAGGAGGTGTGGGGATTAGGTTTCCCAGTTGCTAGAGTTCTCCCTTATATAGTCTTCAAATAAAGGTTTGATAACTTTGGAACAAAGCAATCAATATTCACTGATAGATGAAACCTGATTCAAGATTCAAGCTAATATCTTTCAACCGTTAGATGGTCTTTGCTTGTTACACACAAATGAAATATACCTTCATTTAGATATGGGTAACCGTACCTAAACGTGTATATTGTGTTGGATCAATAAAACTTAACCGAAGTTAGCCATATGAACACGTTTGTCTTAATCATGTTCATCTTAACACTTCTAGATCAATTGATAATCAAATGAACCTAACTGTGTTACTCATAGAGTTATTCAATTGTTTATATTCTCATAGAAGTATACAAGACACAATTGAAGCAAAATCGGATTGATTAAAAAGAGTCAGCTCATGAAAATTTTAGCCACGGTTTGCAAAGATTTTATTCCTTAATTTATAAATGTATTTGTTCATGAGTATGAAATCATACTTAACCGACTTTAGAACTTGAACCACTTAAGTTTGTAAACAAGTACGCAAACTTAAGTTCCGGACATTAGTCACAAGCCGACAATTTGCAAATGGGTACGCAAGCTTTAGCTCCGGAACGAACTCAATAGAAACCGTTTGCGAACGGGTACAAAAACTTGGTTCCCGAACTTTAACAGTTAAATCAGTTTGTTAACGGGTACGCAAACTTCCGGTCCTGAATTCCGTCAGAACAGTTCATACACTAAGTACACAAACCGTAATGTATCCAGACATGGGTTTTAGCTCTTCACTCCCGTTTCAATCATTGAAACATTCTTAGAAGACGACAATAGTTGTCTCACACAAACTGTTAGCTTATATGAAACTTTCAATTGGTCGAATGATCAATACAAAACATCCTGAGTCTATGTTAACAACTCATGTAAGATGTTACCAGGTAATTTTCACATGATCATCTTTTGACTTTCCTCAAGAATAATGATGAGCGTGGTTAAAGCAAAAATCTTTCCAACAAAAATTTCGAGAAAGATATAAGCGAGTTAAACTCAGCTCGAAATATCAAATGTGTATAATGTAAAGTATATATAGATATATGACTTTTATCTCAATAGGGGATAGAATAGAATAGACTTATGAGTGATAGATGAGTTTAATTCTCCACATACCTTTTGTTGATGAAGTTCCACAAGCTCCCCTTAGTAGTTCTTCGTCTTCAATCAATGAACATCTTGAAGTCTAAAGCTCAACTACACATTCTATCCTAATACGAGACATAACTATAAGTAGACTAGAAATTAAAACTTATAGTTTTGTCAAGTTTACAAGCTTGAGATAGCAACGCTTGCGAGTTCGACCGAACAGTGCTCTAACAATCTCCCACTTTGTCAATTTTAGTGGCAAAACTATCAATACATATGGATTACAAAATAAATAAACTTTGTAGCTTCTCATCCAAATGCTTGGTTTCCTTGGTTCCTCAACATTCGTTGAATTCTTTGCCACTCCAAGTACTCCAGTGGTTCTGAACGTGTTCAACTTAGCATCATAGTTGTTGAAGATCCGTAGTTATAAAAAAACAAAAACAGTTGTTCTCAAATATTTATACAGTGTCATAGTATTATTACACAACATCAAAGTTCAATTGTATGACAACTTTGACAATAATACTACAGTGATATGTATCACTCCCCACAATGAAAATCACTCACCCTTACATAATGATCCGTAAATGGTAGGCATTCAAAAGTGTGACAGAAAATAAGAATAAATGGAAGAGGAAGCCTACAGTGATACCTGCAAGTGCACAGGGTCAGTTGTAGCTTGTGTGCAAGAACAGGGTCATTCCACAGGGACTTGGGGTGTTATGAAGTTTTCCTAGCTAAGCTATATGCAAGGCAGTGACAATGAGGGATAGGCAAAGGCAGTGAGCAAGGCAAAGCAATAAGGCAGAACAGTTAAGAACCAAGGCTGTAAGCCAAGGGCAGGGGGAGTTTGTGCACTGATTTCAGTGCACAACAAGCTGTAAATTGCACCAAAACTAAACAAAGCAGCAAGGAAAATTTAACTAAGCAATAAGAAAAACAGATTCAGAGTTGCAAGTGACTGTGAAAACAAATTGTGGGTTAAGCTAAGGCCTTGAATCCACCCTTGTGACCTATCCAGATAATGTAATTCTAGGTTGAATTCCTAATGGAACTAAGTGACAGCTAAGGTCAACTTATGATCCTAAGCATACAAATGGAATGGAAAGAGAATTAGCTTGCTCAACTAATGTGCTCCTAGCATTGACTGTCTTTTGACAGTACAATCAATCACAAGCACAAAGATGAGCACTAATTTCTCCCATTGCTCAATCAAAACAATGCACTAAGGCTCTAACCTAGCATTCCACTATCAGACAGTGCACTGAGGTTTCATCTAAACCTCAGCTGCAACAATTTAGCTCATGCTCAACATATAAACAACATTAACATTTATCACATATGATAATAAAAGCAAATTCAAACAAAACATGACTGAAAATTTACAAAACAAATGAACCAACAGTTGAGGAACTGGCTAGTCCAGTCCTCTTGGGTGAAGCTCTGGCTAATCCAGGCATAAGTTTTGCAACACACAACACCCAGCTCTATTTATAGCTTACAGACAATCCCCAAATTCCCCAAAAATTAGGGTTTTCCAAAATCACACAAATTCCCAAATTAAACAGTAATTGGGTTTAATTACCTACCCTATTTCACCCACTCTATCTTCTCTATACTCTTCTCAACAATAATCAGGGTTTTTATGATTTTCCCCAAATTGACTGTGAACTAGGGTTTAGAATTTTTACCTCACCAACTGTGATGAGACAATTCCATCTTCGACCCATACTTCTTCTGCTTCCCTTGCGTAATTCCCATGCTTCAATTTCATCTCTAGGTTACCTACTTCATCAACCTCTCACGCTTAGGGTTTCAGGGAAGAAACGTGAGAGATTGAGGGAATAGGGGGCTAGATAGTTAGGGGGTGATGATGGGTTGGTAGTTTAGGGATGATGTGAGACAGGTAGAGGTGGTGGCGCGGCAGTTGCAGGGAGTGGTGGTGGTTCTGCAACTGTCGGGGTAGGGGAGAAAGAGGGAGAAGAAGAAAGAGAAGAGAACAGAAGAATGGTCGATGCTTTTAGGTTAATAGGTATAGGTTGCTAGTGTGTGAGGCGGGGTATCAAAGTTCTATATTGGAGAATCTGAGTCACTGGATGCGAAGCTGTAGGTGAATCGGATGGCTACCCCTGAAGAGGCTGGTAGCGACCGTCGGATGTCTTGATACAACGAAGTTAACGGCGAAGATCGAGGTTAGGTGCTGTAGTGTTTAGCGGAAGTATCGATATTTGATGCACATGCATAGGAGCGACCGTAGGATTCAAATGCAATCTAATCTGAAGGCTTGGAAATTAAGCACTACAGTGTTTGACAAGAACCTCGTATTTTGATGCACTCTACTGAAGCGACCATTGGATTTCGATGATCCAATCCGACGGCTGAATATGAAGGCGGGTATGGATATTGGAAATGGGTTTGGGTGAGGGTTTTGGGCCTTGGGTATGCCAAGCCCATATCTTCTTTAAGAACAATTCTTCCTCTTCAAGCCCACTTCTAGCCTTTTGGTCTTGCGCACAACATTTTTCGCGGCTTCCTTGTGTGATTCCTCTTGGCTTCCACCACTTTTCTGCTCTTTTCCGCTCCGCAATTCATCCAAACTTTATTTATTACCTAAAAATGCAAAATTAATTAATAAAAATATTTATTCTTGAAAACAAAGAAAATACAGAATATGGGATAAAATGTAGAATTAATGCACAAAAGATGAGTTAATTGCCAACAAAAAGATATAGAAATATGCACTTTTTAGCACTCATCAAATACCCCCAAACCTGAATTTTACTTGTCCTCAAGTAAAACAAAACTAAGGAAATCCTACCTATACCACTGTCGCTGGTCTCTCGAATGCATTTAGCATATGCACTAAGCCTTTTAAACCACTAAGTGTCCCTAGTGGACGAGTGAAGTCTCGTGAAGGTTTTCTTAGAACGTACCTACAAAGTTCTAGGTCAAAATATAAGCTCAGATTCCATCAAATGTGACATGTGCAAGTCAGTTTAAGCTCACAGCAAAATGGAGATGTCAATCTAGCTATCAAAGGCACAATCCTAGCACTGATAACAAATAAAGACATGTGATAAGAGTGTAACGCGTATCTACACATGTGTCTAGAATGACCTGAAGTTATGACTACTAATCACCAAGAGATAGTTTTTAGGCTAAGAACCGAATTCTAAGCCAAGCTAGCTGTCCGGCTTTACGAGAATTGTGAATGTTCACCCAATGAGTTGGTGATATTTCAGTTTACCCGCGTTATACATCGATGGCTGCACCCTCCTTGCTTATTACAAGACTATTTACAACAAAAAGATGACTCTTTACATGACTCTTATTTACATTGATTACTCTCTTTTATTTTTGGAACAAGAGAGAACTATTGTCTTTAACATGACAAAACATAGAATAAATAATTGATTTTTTTTTATTTTTTTTTTGGATTTTTCTGATTTTTTTTTTTTTTTTTTTTTTTTTTTTATTTTTAAAGAAAAAAACTTTGATCTTTACAACATAATGACACTTTTGATACATGAACAAAAAGAAAAACATAATTACATGACTCTTAGCAAGAGGTGGCCCTTATCGAATGCATCCGGTCAAATTCTATGGTTGTTTTTCTTAACGTATCCTCCAACTTCTATCCCAGCCAACCAAAGAACAAGCTAGTCAAGTCTCATTCAGTATTCTAAAGTGATTGGCAATCGTGACTTCCTATCAAACACCTTGAATATCGAGGCTATACATGTATTGGTAGATCGTGCGCGTGCAAGTTTCTTATCACTATGTGAATTGTGCTAGAATCAGGGTGCCTAAATATCTAGACTAAGACTCCTAAAAATTACATATTTGCACAAGAGTCAACATTTCAAGGTAAATGAGCTCCATTTTTATGTTTTTTTTTCAATTTTTCAATTTTTCAATTTTTTTGGAATTTTTCAATTTTTTCAAAAAGATGGAGTTTTGTTTTCAATTATGGCATATTATCGTGGTATCTACTCTATACCCCCAAAACTAAACTAAACATTGTCCTCAATGTTTCAAAATATGAACAAAATTATAATACAACATATGAAGAGGATCATGTTGAGTAGAGAAAAAGGAAAGAGAATACCCGATTTCGGCGAAAGCAAGATTAGACTCCGTTATTCAAGGGAAAAAATCCAACATATTTCAGCCGAGATCATATTGGATTAGCAAAATATATACAAAAGGAACAAAAGGATTTTTTAAAATTTTTATCTACTGGATTATATACAAAAAATTCACCGTACACTAACAATCTAAAGAGTTGAGGATCAACCCAAAAGACAAAGTGTAGAGGTTTCAACAGCTTCACACAATAATAATATGATAGGCATGCAAGTGAAGCTGTGAAACAAAATGAGCTACCCCCAAACCTGGATTTTTCAACATATAAAATTTTGGATACAAAATCTCGCAGTTTTTGGGGTTCATCATGCACAAGGTCTAATTCGAAATGAGCTTTGCTAGGGACGGGCAAACATGCATATCCTAACTGTGGCTCCTCGAAAGTATTGTATTTAGATGCAAAATAGTCCAAGAGGACTTGAGAGGCACACGGTTCCAGGCCTAGATTAGGTATTCTCATGAAAATTGGTTTGACAATATTGTGACAAACTAAATCTAGGTAGGATGCAAGGCTATCAGATTGTGACTTAGGAAAGAAAGTGACATCTAAGCGTCTCACATGCATGAGATCAAGAGTATCAATATTATCAGTCACATCAGCATTATCTAAGTCACACTCAAGATGTGTAGCATGCTCATCATCACAAAAAAATTGCACAAGTCCTAATTCAGAATCATGGTTATCCGATATATTCAAATTATCATCAACAGAAGCAATATATTGTGGCTTAAGTATGGAATCAGACACATCAACTATGTTTTCATGCATAGGATCATTAGTGTCAACAGAAGATTTACCTAAGTCATGCTCTTCACAGGATAATTGCACAATATCTAAATCAGTATCAACATCACATGCATATGGAATATTAGAAGAAATATCATTCATGAAGGTCGGGGCAGAAAAGCCTATTGTATTTGAAACCAAAGGTTCCACAACATTTTCAGCATAGACATGTTCTTCTAACATAACATTATCATTATCATCATCATAGTAATATGCATACTTGTCCCTATTAGCAGTTGTGGTGTAATTAGTCAACTCATGTTCCTCTAGATTAGGTTCATATTCAATATCATACACATGAGAAGGACTAGACATGCTATTTTAAAAGTTCAATTCATTACCACCTATATCATGTGATAGTGTCTCAGTTTCCCTAATGGATTCCCATTGACGGGTTTTCTCCGCAATCTCAGCTAAAAATTTCCATGCATCATCCACAGTTTTATCAAGAAATTCACCATTACACATACACTCAACCATGGCTCGAGATTTAAAGTCTAGTCCCTCATAGAGGATAGCGACAATTCTCCACTTCTCAAATCCATGGTGTGGACATTCGCTCAACAAATCATTAAAACGTTCAAAATAGTCAAAAACAGTTTCCTCATCCAATTGGACAAAACAATTGATACTTTGACGAATAGCGATGGTCCTATGATGCGGAAAGATTTTTTAAAAAATAGATCTGTGAGTTGGTCCCAAGTGTTGATTGATTGTGGTCTCAAACCGTAAAACCATGTTTTGGCCCTTTCCTTTAGAGAAAATGTAAACAAACGCAATTTCAGAGAGTCTTCGGACATATGATCAGGTTGCATATTCCGACAAATTTGTTCAAACTCTCTTACATGAGTATAGGGGTTCTCAGAATCGAACCCTCGAAATAAAGGAAGTATTTGTATCATGCTTGCATTTATTTTAAAAGGGTTATTGGTTTGAGGTAAGACAATACATGATAATGGAATTTTTATTGTGGGATACATGTATTCATGGAGAGTATTAGGTTGGCCCATATTGAAAAGACACAAAGCCCACTATTTGGTTTTAAAGGGTTTTCAAAATTTGGTTTTTTATGGGAAAATTTTGGTTTTGATGGGAATGAAAAACATTTGGTTTTTGATGTGAAACATTTGGTTTTTATGGGTTTTGAAAACTTTGGTTTTTATGGGATTAAAAATTTGGTTTTCGAAATTAGGAACAATTTTTTTTTTTTTTTTTTGCCCAAAATTTAGTTAAGTTTGGTTCACAAAAGAGGCAAGCCCAAAATCCAAAAAGTTAAGTTTAGAGCAAGCCCACTATTAAGAAACTACAAGCCTAACAAACAACTAAATTACAAGCCCAAATAAAGAAAGAAATAAAAATAAAATTAATTATTACAAACCCACAAAAAAAGAAAATAAAAATAAAACTAAAATTATTACAATCCCAAATAAAGAAAGAAATAAAATTAAAATTAAAATAATTATTACATGCCCACAGATTAAAAATGGAAGCCCAAAGGTTGGGTTCTCTTAATGGGTTTAGGCTTACCTTTGAAGCACAGCCCAGCTGTTCAGTTTGGTTGCAAAAGCCCAGTTGGGCGTTGGATCATCCTAAGCTTTGGCTTCAACACTCAAGGCCCAGTTGGGCTTGGTTCAATTTGTTAATCTTGGCAGCAACTTCAGCAGGCCCAGTTGGGCTTGATGGCTCAATTTAGCACCAGGCAGCAGGGGTTGCAGCAGACTTGGCCTGGCACCAGCAGGAGCACCAGCAGGAGCACAAGTTCTAGCAACAATAGTGCAGCACCAGCTCCACAGCAGCAGTTCAGGCTTGTTTATCAGCAACACCACAAGCTCAGGCACCTGGCAGCTCAGATAAGAAGTTCAGATCTCTGAAACAAATGGGTAAAGCAACAACCCAAGCCAGGAATGGACATGACAATGATGTAGGTGCAGCTACAAACGGAAAACTAACATGTAGTTATAGAAGTTACAGATGAAAATGGAATGCAGGGACAGTGAAAATGAAAATGCAGTGATGTTAGGTTAACAACTACAAAATGGCAGGTAATCTACAGCAAGCTACACAGCTGATTATGAGAAGCAAGCAAAGAATGCAGCTGGTATGAGAATGCAGCTGAGAATGCAAGATGAGCTACAGCTGCCTATGCAGTGAACAAACTAAGATGCAGTAAAGAACTACAATTTACAGCTGAAACAAATAGGTACAGGATTGAAGTAAAAATCAGCAAAGTGACAGGAATGATGCTGAACTACAATGGTGCAGAACTACAGGTGGTACTAAGTTACATCTACAGATGCAATATGCAAGATGAGTACACTAAGATGCTTATCATAACTACACAGCAGGTATGAGTATGCAAAGAACAGCAAGAAAAACTTCAAAAACACGGCAGCCAAGTCCCCGTCAGCGGCGCCAAAAACTTGGTAGGCATTCAAAAGTGTGACAGAAAATAAAAATAAATGGAAGAGGAAGCCTACAGTGATACCTGCAAGTGCACAGGGTCAGTTGTAGCTTGTGTGCAAGAACAGGGTCATTCCACAGGGACTTGGGGTGTTATGAAGTTTTCCTAGCTAAGCTATATGCAAGGCAGTGACAATGAGGGATAGGCCAAGGCAGTGAGCAAGGCAAAGCAATAAGGCAGAACAGTTAAGAACCAAGGCTGTAAGCCAAGGGCAGGGGGGAGTTTGTGCACTGATTTCAGTGCACAGCAAGCTGTAAATTGCACCAAAACTAAACAAAGCAGCAAGGAAAATTTAACTAAGCAATAAGAAAAACAGATTCAGAGTTGCAAGTGATTGTGAAAACAAATTGTGGGTTAAGCTAAGGCCTTGAATCCACCCTTGTGACCTATCCAGATAATGTAATTCTAGGTTGAATTCCTAATGGAACTAAGTGACAGCTAAGGTCAACTTATGATCCTAAGCATACAAATGGAATGGAAAGAGAATTAGCTTGCTCAACTAATGTGCTCCTAGCATTGACTGTCTTTTGACAGTACAATCAATCACAAGCACAAAGATGAGCACTAATTTCTCCCATTGCTCAATCAAAACAATGCACTAAGGCTCTAACCTAGCATTCCACTATCAGACAGTGCACTGAGGTTTCATCTAAACCTCAGCTGCAACAATTTAGCTCATGCTCAACATATAAACAACATTAACATTTATCACATATGATAATAAAAGCAAATTCAAACAAAACATGACTGAAAATTTACAAAACAAATGAACCAACAGTTGAGGAACTGGCTAGTCCAGTCCTCTTGGGTGAAGCTCTGGCTAATCCAGGCATAAGTTTTGCAACACACAACACCCAGCTCTATTTATAGCTTACAGACAATCCCCAAATTCCCCAAAAATTAGGGTTTTCCAAAATCACACAAATTCCCAAATTAAACAGTAATTGGGTTTAATTACCTACCCTATTTCACCCACTCTATCTTCTTTATACTCTTCTCAACAATAATCAGGGTTTTTATGATTTTCCCCAAATTGACTGTGAACTAGGGTTTAGGATTTTTACCTCACCAACTGTGATGAGACAATTCCATCTTCGACCCATACTTCTTCTGCTTCCCTTGCGTAATTCCCATGCTTCAATTTCATCTCTAGGTTACCTACTTCATCAACCTCTCACGCTTAGGGTTTCAGGGAAGAAACGTGAGAGATTGAGGGAATAGGGGGCTAGATAGTTAGGGGGTGATGATGGGTTGGTAGTTTAGGGATGATGTGAGACAGGTAGAGGTGGTGGCGCGGCAGTTGCAGGGAGTGGTGGTGGTTCTGCAACTGTCGGGGTAGGGGAGAAAGAGGGAGAAGAAGAAAGAGAAGAGAACAGAAGAATGGTCGATGCTTTTAGGTTAATAGGTATAGGTTGCTAGTGTGTGAGGCGGGGTATCAAAGTTCTATATTGGCGAATCTGAGTCACTGGATGCGAAGCTGTAGGTGAATCGGATGGCTACCCCTGAAGAGGCTGGTAGCGACCGTCGGATGTCTTGATACAACGAAGTTAACGGCGAAGATCGAGGTTAGGTCCTGTAGTGTTTAGCGGAAGTATCGATATTTGATGCACATGCATAGGAGCGACCGTAGGATTCAAATGCAATCTAATCTGAAGGCTTGGAAATTAAGCACTATGGTGTTTGACAAGAACCTCGTATTTTGATGCACTCTACTGAAGCGACCATTGGATTTCGATGATCCAATCCGACGGCTGAATATGAAGGCGGGTATGGATATTGGAAATGGGTTTGGGTGAGGGTTTTGGGCCTTGGGTATGCCAAGCCCATATCTTTTTTAAGAACAATTCTTCCTCTTCAAGCCCACTTCTAGCCTTTTGGTCTTGCGCACAACATTTTTCGCGGCTTCCTTGTGTGATTCCTCTTGGCTTCCACCACTTTTCTGCTCTTTTCCGCTCCGCAATTCATCCAAAATTTATTTATTACCTAAAAATGCAAAATTAATTAATAAAAATATTTATTCTTGAAAACAAAGAAAATACAGAATATGGGATAAAATGTAGAATTAATGCACAAAAGATGAGTTAATTGCCAACAAAAAGATATAGAAATATGCACTTTTTAGCACTCATCAGTAAACCATATGTATATGTAGTGTGAACTACAAAATAATTCTCCCCCTTTTTATCAATATAAATTGGCAAAGGTACGAAAATTAGCAAGATCATAATGAAATTCTCAAATAGATACTTCATGACTAAAAGTGAATATATCAACTTTGTTTCGGTGATTGCACATAGTCGAAACTTAGTGTATTTATCAAGGAGTTTATAAAGATACAAGATAACTCCTACAATATTCCCTAGACGCACTCTCCACAAAGATTTGGAAATTAAGCACAAGTTCAATTAAAGAACTCTCCCCCATAAAATGTCATTCCCGAAAGAACAAAAGGAGCGACCTTACTTTTACAAGAAAAGAAGGATTTCGTTGGACATTAACAAATTACATGAAACATGAATTTGTATTCGGAATACTCAATTAAATTAACCACAAAGGAACCTCAATAATTAATTTAATCGGAAATGCTCAACATAAGAAAACTTATGAAGCCGTACAGTACTTTCACATAGAAGTGGATCTAGGAAAGATCAATACTGCGGAATATACAAAAGTTCATTTTATCTTTTATCAATATTTGCATAATGACATAATAGACTTAACTTTTGACATGTATGGGACATTCATATTTCACGGACATAAACACGCATATCCCATAACATTATTTGCAATATATGAAACCAATAAAAATTAATACTGCAAAATCATCTTCCAAATAACTTAGAATTTAAATAAATAAATTTAAAAACATTTCAAGATGAAAATCGTTGGAAAAGCTATGTGTAATCACAATATATGATATTCCAAACCCTACTTTTGCTTCTTAAAACACATGAATAAATTCTCGTAAGAAGTTTCCTAGACATTAAGACCACTAAAATATTCTTTATCATCCCAAAACTTCTTGTCGTCAACGACCATTGGAACATAAGGTTCATGGAGAAAGGAGTCAATTCCAACAAACCTTCTTGACTGATGCCGAACCAGGGCCTTCTGAATTTCAAGAGTTCTTAGAATAATAGCCTTTATTTGATAAATCTCCTTCCTTGTTTCCTTCAACTCTTCAAGAATACTAGAAAACTTCTGAAGATTAGAGGGGATAGCCCTTGGTTTCTTCATATTATTCCTTTTTCTCTTCAAAGTAGTAGATGAATGAGATTTATCTTTTTCTTTCGTGATTGATGGCTTAACAATCATATTAACATCTTTTCCATCAGAAGATATGATGCTTGGAATCTCCATTCAAATATGAAATTGTTAAATACACAATTAAAGCTCTACAAGCAATCTTGTGATAAAAGAGTTTTCAGGGAAGGAAAAAGGAATGTATGGTTACAGAACTTATATATATATATATATAATAGAATTCATGTACGACCAATTCATAACCCTAAAAAAGGTAGAATTGTCGATATTAACCCTCTTTCAATGACCAAAAAGGAAAAACCTTTTCAATACCAATCAATGATATGAAAAGATCAACAAAATTCCGGAAAACAAAAAGAAACAAAATAAAAACAAAAAAATTCTTTTCCTAAAGCCTGATTTGTGCTCAACTCTTGTCTCTTTGACCAGGCACATGAGACAAGATGCACCTTCAACACAATTAAGCTGTTTTTGGGTGAACAATAATATGTCCACCATACAATTCTTGTACGGAATTCTTAATACCTTTTTTCACAAAATATTTAGACCTTGTTCTTTTCTGTAGAGGTCTAACTTTTCCTTTAGAGATTAACTTCCCCGGAGAAGAGTTGAGTTTACATACCTCAGATGAATTCGACTTCTGAACAAGTTTGAGCTTGTTGGCTAATCGATTTGCTCTCCGTTGAAGTTTGTTGACATATCTTATTTTATGCTTGTACTTGTAACACTTGGAGAGTTCATGACCCTTAAAAGTACAATAAGAACATGTCAATGTGGAGGATGGATCAGACACCACGGCTGAGCATGTTGCTAAACAAATTGAGGTACATGAAACATGTGAAATAGAACTTTCAATAGACAGGAAAAAATCCATTTTATCCTTCATAGTGGTTTACGAAATTTCTCCAAGAAAAATATCAAGATTGATGTACGTATTGCTAAAATTATCAAAATCAATATTTTCACCAAGGAGTGCAGCACTTGACTTTTCATCATTGTTCGAATCATAGTGATCAGACATTTCATCAAGAGCTGCAACAAGACCTTTGTTCCCACTGTATTTTCTACAATTCAGACACTCATTAGAAAAATGACCAAAACCTTTAAACTTGAAGCATTGTGTCATATCCTCATCATCAGTATCGACAGTGTCCCTGTTTTTCGGAGGGGCACGGTCATGAGGTTTGACTGATGACCTGGGTTTCTCTGATGAACCGTTTACTTCTCTTCAAAAGAAGATTTTTAAACTGTTTTGTGATCAATGAAACTGAGTTGTCAAGATCTTCATTTGATGAATTAGTCTCAATAGGATCAACAACAGAGTTGCTAACACTTTTACTTTTGTCAAGCATTTTAGTGTTCTTTTGTGCTTTGAAAGCAATATCCTTCCCAGATTTGGATGTATTCTCATGATCAAAGATCTTTAACTTTCCAACAAAAGTATTTCTGGAGAAAGTATCAAGGTTATTTCCTTCGACGATGGCATTTTTCTTAGAATCGTATCTAGCTGGCAACGATCTGAGAATTTTCATCACAATGTCCTTTTCAGGAATAGTCTTACCCAATACAAAAGATGCATTAACACATACACATCAAATGAATCTTCATCAGCCATACGAAGGTTTTCCCAATCAGAATTTATGTTTTGAAGCCTAACTTATTTCTTAGAGGAATTTCCTTCGAATACAGTTTCTAAGATATCCCAAGCATCTTTATACTTAGTGCACCTAGTCACATGGTGCTGAAAATCTTGGGTAATGGCATGGATGACAGCATTTAATCCGTCAAAATTTTGCTTTGCAGCGAGAATATCGGCAGGATCATATGCACCAATATCCTTTGGAACAGTTACATCGCCTTCTGTAACAACCGGAGGATCATAGCCATTAACTACATGAACCTATGATTGAAAATCACGTGCTTGGAGAAAGGCATGCATAAATTTTTTCCACTATAAGTAATTCGAGCCATCGAAGACTAGTGATATGTTTATAGAGATATCGTTTCTGTCCATAGAGTCAGATTGCTACAAACACAGACTTATGAGGTCTTAAACGTGTTTGCCTGCTCTGATACCAATTGAAAACGCGAGGGTCTAATAACCACACCCAATGTTTCGTTTAGGAAATCTGTATGGACTAACTCCTATATAATTCCAAGAGAATCAACTAGACAGTCAGACTCAATCTAGGAAAATATATCCAAGAGTTATATCTCTGTTTCTTAATGTAATCAGCAAATCAAACAGATAGAAATCGGCGAGCCTCATTATTATGAGAAACAACTTGAACGGTACCAAATACCAATGTTCAAGTGTCAATCAATTTCAATCAACAACCAAAGTTTGGATTTACCAATTGATTGAACAACGCATAACCTGGGATATTTCAATTATATAGAAAATATAATGCGGAAAAGAAATAACACAGACACCAGAAGTTTTGTTAATCAGGAAACGGAAAATGCAGAAAAACCCCGGGACCTAGTCCAGATTTGAACACCACATTGTATTAAGACGCCATAGACTCTATCCTACTACAAGTTAACTTCGGACTGGAATGTAGTGGAGCCCTAACCAATCTCACGCTGATTAAGGTACAGTCACGTTCCTTAATATCAAGGTGAACAATAACCAATTGATAATCCGTTCTTATATTCCCGAATAACAACTTAGAAATATCAATCACCTCACAATAACTTAACTATATGGTGGTAGAATAAGTTATTGTAGAATCACAAAGAATGAGACGAAGAGCTTCGTGACTACTTTTTATATCTTACCTATAGGACATAAATCTTGAGCAAATCTTAGAGAATGTGGTACTCAATACGATAAAGCAAAGTAAGATCAGAACACACAACTACGAGAAAATAGTTGGGTTTGGCTTCAGAATCCCAATGAAGTCTTTAAATCGTTAACCTATAATGGTTTTAGGAAAAACCTAGGTTAAAGGAGAATTGACTCTAGTCGCAACTAGTATCACACATGAGGTGTGGGGATTAGGTTTCCCAGTTGCTAGAGTTCTTTCTTATATAGTCTGCAAATCAGGGTTTGATAACTTTGGAAAAAACCAATCAATATTCACCGTTAGATGAAAACCTGATTTAAGTTTCAAACTAAGTCTGCTTAAAACCAAAGCAAAATCTCTCCAACGTTAGATGGTCTTAGCTTGTTACACACAAATCAAACATACTTTCATTTAGATATGGGTAACCATACCTAAACATGTATATTGAGTTGGATCAACAACAGTTAACCGAAGTTAGCCATGTGAACACTTTTCTCTTAACCTTTTTCATCTTAACACTTCTAGATCAATCGATAATCAAATAAATCTAATTGTACTACTCATAGAGTTGTTCAATTGTTTATATTCTCATAGAAGTATACAAGATACAATTGAATCAAAATCGGATTGATTGATAAGAATCAGTTCATGAACATTTTTAGCCACAATTTGCGAAGATTGCATTCCTTCATATATAAATGTAATTGTTCATGAGTATGAAATCATATTTAACCGATTTAAGAACTTGAACCACTTAAGTTTGCAAAGGGTACGTGAACTTAATTTCCGGACATTGGTCACAAGCAGAAAATTTGCAAACAGGTACGCAAACTTTAGCTCCAGACCGAACTCAGTTGAAACCGTTTACGAATGGGTACACAAACTTGGTTCCCGGACTTCAACAGTTAAATCAGTTTGCGAACGGGTATGCAGACTTAAGTACCCTGACTTAAACAGTTGAATAAGTTTGCGAGCGGGTAGACAAACTTCTGGTCATGAATTCCGTCAAATCAGTTCGTACACTAAGTACACAAACCCTAATGTATCTAGACATGTGTTTTATCTCTTAACTCCCGTTTCAATCATTGAAACATTCTTAGAAGATGACAATAGCTGTCTCATACAAATTATTATCTTGTAAGCAATTTTCAAGTGATCGAATGATCAATACGAAACATTCTGAGCCTACATCAAATGACTATCTCACACAAATCATGTAAGATGCTACCAAGTAATTTTCACATGATCATCTTTTGACTTTCCTCAAGAATAATGATGAGCGTGGTTAAAGCAAAAATATTTCCAAAAAATTTTTTGAGAAAGATATAAGCGAGTTAAACTCAGCTCGAAATATCTAATGTGTATAATGTAAAGTCTATATAGATATACGACTTTTGTCTCAATAGGAGATAGAATAGAATAGACTTATGAGTGATATATGAGTTCAAGTCTCCACATACCTTTGTTGATGAATTTATAAAAGCTCCCTTTAGTAGTTCTTCGTCTTCAATTGATGAACTTCGTTAAGTCTAAAGCTCAACTACACATTTTATCCTAATCCGAGACATAGCTATAAGTAGACTAGAAATCAAAACTTATAGTTTTGACAACTAAACTTGACAAACAAGATTGAGATAGCAACGCTTGCGAGTTCGACCGAGCAGTGCTCTATCAGTCTCCCCCTTTGTCAATTTTAGTGACAAAACTATCAACACGTATGGATTACAAAATAATTAAACTTTGTAGCTTCTCATCCAAATGCTTGATTTCCTTGGTTTTTCAAAATTCCTTGAATTTTTTGTCACTCCAAGTACTCCAGTGATTCTGAACGTGTTCAACTCAGCGTCATAGTTGTTGAAAATCCGTAGCCATAACAATAAAAAAACAGTTGTTCTCAATTATTGTTATACAATGTCATACTATTACTACACAACATCAAAGTTTAATTGTATCACAACTTTGACAATAATACTACGGTGATATGTATCACTCCCCCTTAGTCAATACTTCATCTCACAATGAAAACCACTCCCTCTTACATAATGATCCGTAAACCATATGTATATGTCTTGTGAACTACAAAATAATTATCCCCCCCTTTTGTCAATATAAATTGGCAAAGGTACGAAAACTAGCGGGATCATAATGAAATTCTCAAAGAGATACTTCATGACTAAAAGAGAACATATCAACTTTGTTTCGATGATTTCACATAGTCGAAACTTAGTGTATTCATCAAGGAGTTTTTAAAGATACAAGATAACTCCTACAATATTCCACGGCCGCACTCCCCACAAAGATTTGGCAATTAATCATAAGTTCAATTAAGAACTCTCACCCATAACATTTCATTCCCGAAAGAACAACAAGAGCGACCTTACTTTTACAAAAAAAGAAGGATTTCTTTGGACATTAACAAATCACATGAAACATGAATTTGTATCCAATAAACTGAATTAATTTAACCACAAAGAAACCTTAATGATTAATTTAATCGGAAATGCTCAACATAAGAAAAGTTACGGAGCCATAAAATACTTTCACATAGAAGTGGATCAGGAAAAGATCAATATTGCGGAATATTCAAAGATTCATTCTATTTTTCATCAATATTTGCATAATGATATATCATATGTTTAATATTTTCAATCAAAAGTTCATCCTATTTTCCATCACTATTTGCATAATGAAACAGTAGACTTAACTTTTGACATATATAGGACAATCATAGTTCACGGACGTAAACACACATATCCCATAATTTTTTTTGCAATATATGATACCAATAAAAATTAATACTGCAAAATCATCTTCCAAATAACTTAAAATTTAAATAATAAATCTAAAAACATCGCAAGATGAAAATCGTTGGCAATAGCTATGTGTAATCACAATATAGGCTATTCCAAACCCTAGTTATGCTTCTTAAAACACAAGAATAAATTCTTATGAGAAGTTTCCTAGACAAAATAAAAATGATAAGAGATAAAGATGCTAATCATCATTTTCAGCATCGGAATCCATCCAAGAGGCTCGAACTTTTTCCATTTCTTCCTTGATTTCGGGAAACTTTGTAGCAATCACATGTAATTGTTCTTGCACACATTTTACCTTGGAATTGATCTTACGCACACCCTTGCGAATTTGATGAAGAAGACTCAAGGTGGTAGGATCACAAGAACCGTCAAGAGGGTCACATCTTTGTCTCTTGCAAGCATTCGTCTTCATACGTTTGAAAGTAATCGAACGAACAATTTTGGGAGTTCCAATAGAACTGTCAATGGGAGCAATGGAATGTACACGATATATTTGCACAATTAAGCACGGAAAGCCTAACTTCTTGTTGGATGACTCATTGAGATCATTTGACAAATAATAAATCCACAAAATATCAAGACCTTGAGCACCCAATTCGAGGAAATAGACTAACTCCGCAAAATCGTGACTCCACCGAGAGTTCTCAATTGTGGAGGGAAAAAGATTAGAAATTCCAAGCTTCCCGAAAAACATCAAATCAAGACTAAGATCATTTGTAGGAAGTTTCCCTTCAAACCAATCAACATTCTTGCCATAAAGACCATTAGAGATGATCTCATAAGATGGTCTTTCTTCTCTTGGTCTAGGAAGGAGAATACCCAAAGGAACTTTAGTAATTCTTGAAACCAACTCTCTAACAACAAGAATCCTTTTCCTATTTGTCATAGTATTGAATTCTAAGTCATCAAAATTAACGTCATGGATGTTAGCATCAAAGATTCTTGTGAGAGTCTCAAAACCTTCACCAAGACCATTAAAGATGTTACCAAGATTATACTTCTCAAAACAAATCAAGTTTTCCTTATGACCACATTCCAATTTCTTCTCTAGAATGAAATCACTAGAAGAAATCTTCTCAAAGATCTTACTACTAGAAACATTGATGAATCTAATTCTAATAGAATCTTGGTCACTGGGTATGTTCATACTCCTAAGAGAGGAAGAACCATGATTTTTTGACATCTTCTTAGAAACCTTATCATCATTATTGATTTTCCCCATGAACCCTAAAATTGAGAGTAATAAGAGAGAGAAAAATCTTACTTGATATGCTCCTGGGAATAATGATAAGCCTTTGTCCTTTATTGACCTACAAAAGGAATTTAATGGAGTAAACTCGTGAACCCTGGAAACGCCCTTGTTCACGAACTCGGACAAAGAGATGAAGATGAAGGGTACGTGTACGAGAACCCTTAAAAGAACCCGGTTGTGGGATTGGACCCGTACTGATTCGATAACCCATAAAGGGAAATAGGATTCTAATTTTAAACCAGAACCAGGAGGTTTGCACACCTAGAGAAATCAATGTGATGAGGAACATAATGCATGACTGCAAAACATCAATTAGCTTTATGTGCGCGGAAGGAATCCATTGAGAGATTTTTTATAAAAAAAAATCAATATCAAAGATAAAACTAACCCTTAATACAAAACAAATCAGACCGTTACTTGCCCCACTTCAACTTATATACAAATTGGGTGGAGTCAATCTTGTTACCAAGAGGCTAAATGAGCAGAGGAAACCTCATGCACCTTCTCTAGTCGATATTTGTGGAATGTAACAGAAGTATAATCATACTAATGATGATACTCAGGGTTATTTGAATTTTATGACTCATTCTTCCTATGATTAAAGAAAGGATTTTTCCAACTACTGGAATTCGCAACACCATTAGAAAAAATATTTTTATCAATTTTGACCGAGTAGTTGCCAAAACTCGAATGTATATCACGAATGACATAATCAAAATTTTTACCAGTACAAACCTTTTCCTTAATCAAGACTAGTCGTTCCAGAGATTTAAAAATGTTTTCAAAAGAAATAAATAGATCTGTGTCAATTGATCCATCACGATAGTATTCATCAAAGATATTAATAAGTAGTCTAGTGAGGTTCCATATCCTTGAGCTTTTTTTCACACGTTTCCTACAACGAACCTTTTTAAAGGAGTCTTTTATTTTTCCTTTGGATTGCTTTCCATCATCTAGGATTTCTAACATCTTAGATGATGTGAGATTATCTTGAGAGACCAGCGGTCATGAAAAGAATAATCTCTGAACATCTTTGAGGATTTCTGGTATGCGTCACAGATGCACAGAACAAGTTTCCCAAAGTGATTTCCCATAGGGACAGTCTTTAGGATCAAACAAACACAAACTTATTAGGTTTATCGTGTTTGCCTGCTCTGATACCAATTGAAAAAGCGGGGGTCTAACAACCACACCTAATATTTCGTTGAGGCAATATGTATGGACTAAATCCAATATAATTCAAAGAGAATCAACTAGACAGTCAGACTCAATCAAGGAAAATATATCCAAGAGTTATATCTCAATTTCTCAAATCAATCTACAATCTAACAGATAGGAATCTGTGAGCCGGATCAATATGAGAAATAACTTGGATGGTACCAAAGACCAATATCCAAGTGTCCATCAATTTCAATCAACAACCAAAGGTTGGATTTACCAATTGACTGAACTACCCACAACATATGATATTTTAATTATATAATCAAATATAATGCGGAAAAGAAATAACACACACACCAGAAGTTTGTTAACGAGGAAACCGCTAATACAGAAAAACCCCGGGACCTAGTTCAGATTTGAACATCATACTGTATTAAGCCGTTATACACTCTAGCCTACTTCAAGTTCACTTCAGACTGGAATGTAATTGAACCCTAACCAATCTCACTTTGATTAAGGTACGTACTGTTAGAGAATTTCTCGGTCAAACTCGCATGCGTTGCTATCTCAAGCATGTTTGTCAATGTTAGTGATCAAAACTATAAGTCTTGATTTCTAGTCTATTATAGCTAAGTCTCAGACTAGGAAAGAAAGTTTAGTTGAGCTCAAGGACTTCATGGCGATTCATTGTACAAGTAGAAAAACTACTCAAGGAACCGGTGGAACTTCTCGACAAAAAGGTATGTGAAGACTTGAACTTATCTATCACTTAAAAGTCTATCTACTCTTTCTCCTACTCTTTGAGACAAGAAGTCATATGCTATATATATAGACTTGGATTGTACACACTTGGTATTTAGAGATGATTATACCTTGCCTATCTATATCTCGAAATATGTGTTGGTAATATTTTCGCTTCTATCAAGTTTATCTTTTCCTAGTGACAAAAGTCATGATATGTTTCAATCACTTTGAAAATTGCTTTGACGAGTAATGGTGTAACAACTATATAACGTCCTCTAAGAATGGTTCAATGATTGAAATGAGAGTTTAGATTACATAACCAATGATGGACATAAGTATTGTTGTGGAAACATATTTATGTATAAGTCCTATTCCTTGAACCAAAGTTTGCGAACTTTGTTGATCAAGAGAAACCGGAAGAATGGCTTTGTCAAGTCCGCGAACTCAGTCCGAGAATTTCCGAACTTCTCATCCCGAGAAATTCTGCTGGAGTTGACGAACTAGCTGCGTCCGCGAACCCAGTCCGCTAACCGACGGAAGGTCTTTTGCCGAGATTTTCTGCTGGAGTTTGTAAACTCTGCCCGGTTGCTTAAGTCCGCGAACCTAGTCTGCGAACTTAAGGAGGTTATATATCTGAAGATGATTTCTGAACTTAAACTTAAAAGACTAAGGAATGCAATTTGCAAACTGTGGATATAAAATTTCATGAACCGATTCCAGTGAATCAAATCATCATTGCTTCAATTGTGTCTTGTGTAGTACATAAGATTTCCTTGCAATTGAACAACTCTCTGACTAGTTCATTTGAAGTCAGTTGAACTAGTTATGGTTAAGAAGAACATGGTTGATATGAAATGCTCATATGGCTAACCTTTTGGTTAACTATTATTAAACCAACAAGTTCATACGTTTGGGTACGGTTAACAAACCTATAAGCGTGCATTTTCAAGTGTGTGTAACAAGCTAAGTTTTCGATCAAACGGTTGAGAAATATTAGCTTGAATCTAAATCAGGTTTTCATCTAATGGTGGATATTGTTTGGCAAAATCCTGATTTGAAAGACTATATAAAGGAGACATCTAGTATTGTTCAAAACTAATCCCCACACCTTACGTGTGATACTAGTTTGCATACTAGAGTCGATTCTCCTTTAACCCTCTGGTTTTATTTTCTTAAACCGGGTTAACGACTTAAAGAATTCATTGGGATTGTGAAGCCAGACCGATACTACTTTTATCGTAGTTGTGTGATCTGATCTTGCATCTTATATCGTACGAGTACAATCAGATTGATTGGCTTAAGATTGATATCTCCGATAGGCAAGATATAAAAAGTAGTCACAAACATCTTCGTCTCATTGTTTGTGATTCCGCAACATCTTGTTTCGCTACCATACGATTAAGATTGTTGTGAGGTGATTGATAACTCTAGGATGTTCTTCGGGAATATAAGACCGGATTATCAATTGGTTCCTGTTCACCTTGATTGTTATCAAAAGACGGAACAAAACTTTTAGGGTTTATCAGTGGGAGACAGATTGATCCTTTGATAGACTTATTTGTGTGAGACAGATTTTTTTATTGTCAAAGCCTGCGATTTTGGGTCGTAGAAACTCTTAGTTGTGGGTGAGATCAGCTAAGGGAATCAAGTGCGCAGTATCCTGCTGGGATCAGAGGCGTAGGAGCATAAATGTACCCTGGATCAGTGGGAGATTTATTGGGGTTCAACTACAGTCCAGTCTGAAGTTATCTTGGAGTAGGCTAGTGTCTGTAACGGCTTAATACAGTGTGTGTTCAATCTGGACTAGGTCCCAGGGTTTTTCTGCATTTGCGGTTTCCTCGTTAACAAAATTTCTGGTGTCTGTGTTATTTCAATTTCCGCATTTTATTGTTTTATCTTTATAATTGAAATAATACAGGTTGTGCGTTAGATCATCAATTAGATTAATCCAACCTTTGGTTGTTGATTATCATTGATTGATCCTTGGATATTGGTCTTTGGTACCATCCAAGTTATTCCTTGTGTTTGATTAAAGACTCGCTGATTTCTATTAGCTGCAGTAAATCAAAACATGGGAGAGATATTAACTCCTCGATATACTTTAGTCTAGATTGAGTCTGACTGTCTAGTTGATTCTCTAGCAAAGTATATTGGAGTTAGTCCATACAGATTGCTAAGCGAAATATTTGGTGGTGTTGTTAGACCCCCGCTTTTTCACGTACAATCGTGTTCCATACTGTTTTGGGGTAAAAACTGATTCTGCTGTTTTTGGTAAATTTGGGTGTGTTGATGATAAACGAATTCAAACCCTAAACAAATGTACTGCACGGTAGTACTTTTAGATTCGAGATATCAATCTATAAGACTCTGGCCTAAACCAAGAAATGGTCGTTCCAGATTCAATTCGGTCACAAAGTGAAGGAGAAGGTTGATCTTAGGGAGGGAAGCGAAGAAGGTGTTTGAGATCAGAATGTTAAATTATGAAGGTGTGGTTGTTTTATGACTTATCAGAATGTAGAACTGGATTGTAGAGTGTAAGCTATCAGTTCTCGGTGTTTTCTGGATACTTGTGTTGATAATACTTGTGTTTTTGTCGAAATATTTTGAAATCCTATTTATACAAGTCATGTTCGAGCACGCACTGATCTCGTAGGAAGTGGAGGTGATTAAGCAGTGCAGAAGTGGGGTTGTGTAAAAACTGGTGATCAACACGTTTCCATTACGAGGGAGAACTAGTCACACTTTCACCCACTAGTATCATTAATGTTAACCGTCCTTCCTTTACTGCCACTTTCTCGTAATGCGCGCGTTGCACGCCGCACGCTGTAAACCGCCAGACCAATACCCCAGTGAGCATCCCCCAATTTGTGACATGTGTGATGTCTCGAGTGAATGGGTCAAGTCGTGAGACTCACCGCTAAAAGCATCACATAATGCTTTTTAGGACAAATAATAAATTATTTGTGAAATCAACATCGCTTATAATCGATGTATATAAAACATCGCTTTTAAACAAGAAATTGAAAATATTCGATGTGCAGGAAGCATCGTTGTTTTAGAGATCGTTTGAATTAGTCGCGAATTGAGCGTCTTAAAAAGGTAGCATGAACGGACACCTTTGGGTGATCGTTTGAGAACCCTACGGGTGAGCTACCACTTGGTCAATCGCTTCCTATGGAGGAGGGGTGGTCGATGGTCACAATGTTACCCTGTTGGCCTCCTGAAAACAAATCTAAACTATCCAACCAGCCTAGCGAAGTTGGATGGACGAGATTATTTGCAGCAGTTGCATATTGCCGTTGATGTAATTTAGGGTTTAGGAGTCATGCGGACAACCCTCTTTTGGGAAAAGGATTCAAGGCACTTAGCATTAGTTTGAGAAGGCCGATCGTCCATGTGCAAAGGTGGGTTTCCAGTGAGAATGTTAATACCTTCGGGGTCGCGTGAAATTGAATCTAAGCCACTAGATTTGGACGGCGAAGATGGATGGTTGCGATAGTAGCGCGTTTCCGCAACACAACTTAGGGTTTCCAAAACAGCACGTTCACCCTACTTTGGGCAAGCGATTCAATGCGCTCTTGGCTTGCTATGAGCAAGCAGATCGACCAAGGACGGAATTGGGTCGTCGGTGAACACGCCAGTACCCTTTTGATCATTCGAAAGAAGATCTAAGTCATCCAACTAGGCTAGCTAACTTAGGCCGTTGTGATGTTTTTGAGACCGTTTTTGCCGTTCTTAGCTCGTTTGAGCTCATTTTTCAACAGCGCGATCACCCATGTTATGGCCAAGTTCAAAGGCGTTGCAGGTAAACTGAAGGGAATCCGACCATCTGGGATGCTAGTGGGCCCACCGGTGGTCGTCATAGTTATTGCCTAGTTCCACTGGGAGTAGGTTAGGCTTGTCAAATTGTCTGGCCAAATCGTGTGGTCGTGATTGCTCTTTAAGACTGACATGGAGAATCTAGGTTTTCCTTAAGGAATTTAAGTGTTTCGATCGTGCTAACTTTTAATTTAAAAAGCGCGTTGACACGAAAAATCTCTTTATCAGAGAGTGGCGCAGCCTGTGTGAGTACTTTCATGCAGACCTCAATACTGACACCTCGGGAGATTCATGCTACTCTGGTGCGAGTGAACATTAATCGTCATGTCATGCCAACATTATATTTCAGCTGGGGAACATAGCATAGGAAAATACTAGGCGGGCTCCCGCATTAGTGAGTAACGCAGCTAGGAGCTTAAACGCTCATTAGGCTCTATACTAGTGAACAATTCATCTAGGAGCCTGAGTTTCAATATAATATGAAGAGAGACATAGGCACTCATTAGATTCTGATATATTCTCCAAATACCCTACGAAATAAAGATATGTCAAGGTCTACTACTTCTGATGCCGGGTCAGGTAGACAGACTTTTACAGTTTTCGCCCTAAGCTAAAAAACACCATCCACACATACGCCTCTAAATCCCAGCAGGACTCTACGCACTTGATTCCCTTGGATAATCTCACCCACAACTAAGAGTTTCCACGATCCCAAGTCGAAGACTTGATAAAAAAAATCTGTCTCAAATAGAAAAGTCTATTTGAATAGAAAAATATGTCTCCCAAAAAAATACCTAGGAAGTTTTGTTCCGTCTTTTGATAAATCAAGGTGAACAGAAACCAATTGATAATCTGGTCTTGTATTCCCGAAGAACAGCCTAGAAATATCAATCACTTTACAATAACTTAACTATATGGTAGTAGAACAAGTTATTATGGAATCACAAAGAATGTGACGAAGAGCTTTGTGACTACATTTTATAGCTTACCTATCGGAGATAAATCTCGAACAAATCTTAGAGAAGATAGTACTCAATACGATAAAACAAAGTAAGATCAGAACACGCAACTACAGAGAAAATAGTTGGGTATGGCTTCGGAATCCCAATGAAGTCTTTAAGTCGTTAACCTATAATGGTTTTAGAAAAAACCTAGGTTAAAGGACAATCGACTCTAGTCGCAACTAGTATCACACATGAGGTGTGGGGATTAGGTTTCCTAGTTTCTAGAGTTCTCCCTTATATAGTCTTCAAATCAGGATTTGATAACTTTGGAACAAAGCAATCAATATTCACCGTTAGATGAAACCTGATTCAAGATTCAAGCTAATATATTTCCACCTTTAGATGGTCTTTAGCTTGTTACACACAAATGAAATATACCTTAATTTAGATATGGGTAACCGTACTTAAACGTGTATATTGAGTTGTGAAAAATCGGGGGTCTAACAACCATACCCAATATTTCTTTTAGGAAATTTGTGTGGACTAGCTCCAATATATTTCCAAGAGAATCAACTAGACAGTCATACTCAATCAAGGAAAATACATCCAGGAGTTATATCTCACTTTCTCAAATCAATCTGCAATCGAACAGATAGAAATCTGTGAGCTGGATTCATATGAGAAATAACTTGGATGGTACCAAAGATCAATATCCAAGTGTCAATCAATTTATATCAACAACCAAAGGTTGGATTACCTAATTGATTGAACTACGTACAACCCGTGATATTTCAATTATATAAAAATATAATGCGGAAAAGAAATAACACAGATACCATAAATTTTGTTAACGAGGAAACCGCAAATGCATAAAAATCTTGGGACCTAGTCCATATTTGAACACCATACTGTATTAATCCGCTACAGACTCTATCCTACTACCAATTAACTTCGAACTGGAATGTAGTTGAGCCATAACCAATCTCACACTGATTAAGGTACAATCGTGTTCCTTACGCCTCTTGAACCATGCCGGATTCTGCACACATTATTCCCTTAGCTGATCTCACCCACAACTAAGAGTTGCTACGGCCCAAAGTCGAAGAGTTGATAAATAAATCTGTCTCACACATAATAGTCTATTGAATAGATAAATCTGTCTCCCATGGAAATACCTACAATTTTTTATTCCGTCTTTTGATAAATCAAGGTGAACAGGAACCAATTGATACACCAGACTTATATTACCGAAGAACATCCTAGTAATATCAATCACCTCACAATAATCTTAATCGTATGGAAGCGAAACAAGATATTGTGGAATCACAGAAGATGAGACGAAGATGTTTGTGACTACTTTTTATCTTACCTATCTAAGATTAAATCTCGAGCAAATCTTAGATAGTACTCAACACAATAGAACAAAGTAAGATCCGAACATTCAACTACATAGAAAATAGTCGGGTCTGGATTCAGAATCCTAATGAAGTCTTTAAGTAATTAAGATATAATGGTTTTAGGAAAAAATTAGGTTAAAGGAGAATCAAATCTAGTCGTAACTAGTATCACACAGAAGGTGTGGGGATTAGGTTTCCCAGTTGCTAGAGTTCTCCATTATATAGTCTTCAAATCAGGGTTTGCAATCAATGCTACCTTGGTTACAAAGAATTCAATATTCACCGTTAGATGAAAACTTGATTAGAGTCAAGATAATATCTTCCAACCGTTAGATCAAACTTAGCGTGTTCTATACAAATGGAATGTGACTTCATTTAGGTATGAGTAATTGTACCCAAACGTGTGCACATAGTTGGCTCAACAATAGTTAACCGAAGTTAGCCATATGCACACACTCATATCAACCTTGTTCATCTTAATCACAACTAGTTCAAATGACTCAAACGAAACTAGTTATGGAGTTGTTCAATTGTTTATATTCTCATAGAAGTATACAAGACACAATTGAAGAAAAATCGATTTTGATTCATGAACATTATAGTCACGGTTTACAAAAGATTGCATTCCTAAATATATAAATATATTTGTTCATGAACAAACCGATTTTATAACTTAAACCACTCAAGTATGGAAACGGGTACACATACTTAGAGTTCTGGACTTGGTCTGGGTTCGCCAGTATACGAACGTGTACGCATATTGTCATACGTGACCAACCTCAGTTAAATTCCCGGACTTGAACTCGGCCGGAATGCATACGGGTATGCATACTATGGTTCCCAGACTTCAACTATCAAACCAGTACGCATATGGTGCTATATTCAATCAATGGTTAATCGTTCTAAACTCTATCTTAATCATTGAAACATTATTTGAAGATGGGAATATCTGTCTCACTCAAACTACTAGTTTCACAGTAATTTTCAAGTGATCAATAGATCAAAACGAAACATTTCGAGTCTACATCAAATGACTGTCTCACACAAATCATGTAAGATGTTACCAGACGATTTTCACATGATCATCTTTTAACTTTCGTCAAGAATAAAGATGAACTTTGTTAAAGCGAAAGCTTACCAATACATATTTCGAGAAATATGTAAGCGAGTTAAACTCAGCTAGAAATATCAATCAAATGTGTATAATATAAAGTCTATATAGCTATACGACTTTTGTCTCAATAAGAGATAAAATAGAAACAGACTTCTGAGTGATAGATGAGTTCAAGTCTCCATATACCTTTTGTTGATGAAGCTCCAGAAGATCCCCTTAGTAGTTCTTCATCTTCAATCGATGAACGTCGTGAAGTCTAATGCTCAACTACACATTCTATCTTAATCCGAGACACGGATATAAGTAGATTAGAAATCAAGACTTATGGTTTTGGAAACTAAACTTGACACCAAGATTGAGATAGAAACGCTTGCGAGTTCGGCCGAGTAGTTCTTTAATAAGTTGGCTCAATAATAGTTAACCGAAGTTAGCCATATGAACACTTTTATCTTAATCTTGTTCATCTTAACACTTCTATATCAATTGATAATCAAATGAATCTAATTGTGTTACTCATAGAGTTGTTCAATTGTTTATATTCTCATAGAAGTATACAAGACACAATTGAAGCAAAATCGTATTGATTCAAAAGAATCAGTTCATGAACTTTTTAGCCATGGCTTGCAAAGATTGCATTCCTTAATTTATAAATGTACTTGTTCATGAGTATGAAATCATATTTAATCGATTTAAGAACTTGAACCACTTAAGTCTGTGAACAGGTACGCGAAATTAAGTTCCCGAACTTCAACAGTTAAATCATTTTGAGAATGGGCATGCAAACTTAAGTACCCTGACTTACACAGTTGAATAAGTTTGGGCACGAGTACGCAAACTTCTGGTCCTGAATTCCGTCAAAACAGTTCATACACTAAATACATAAACCCTAATGTATGCATAGATGGGTTTTAACTCTTAACTTTTTTTTCAATCATTGAAACATTCTTAGAAGACGACAATAGATGTCTCACACAAACTATTAGCTTATAAGCAATTTTCAAGTGATCGAATGTTCAATACGAAACATTCCGAGCCTACATCAAATGACTGTCTCACACAAATTATGTAAGATATTACCAGGTGATTTTCACATGATCATCTTTTGACTTTCGTCAAGAATAATGATGAGCGTGTTTAAATCAAAAAGATTTGCAACACATATTTCGAGAAAGATATACGCGAGTTAAACTCAGCTCGAAATATCAAATGTGTATAATGTAAAGTCTATATAGTTATACGACTTTTGTCTCAATCAGAGATAGAATATAATATACTTCTGAGTGATAGATGAGTTCAAGTCTCCATATACCTTTGTTGATGAATTTCCACAATCTCCCCTTAGTAGTTCTTCGTCTTCAATCGATGAACTTCGTGAAGTCTAAAACTCAACTACACATTCTATCCTAACCCGAGACATAGCTATAAGTAGACTAGAAATCAAGACTTATAGTTTTGACAATTAAACTTAACAAACAAGCTTGAGATAGCAACGCTTGAGAGTTCGACCGAGCAATTCTCTAACATCTGCTATCAAATGGCCACACGCCGGCATCAACATCCAATATTCCATTGTCATGGCTTTCTGGAATAATTGACCCTGGACATGAGAAAATAAATTATCCAATGACTGTTTACAATCTTGAATTTTCATATAAAATTCTGCATTTTGCTCTAGATGCCGACTCATCCGGTACCTTGCATACTTGTGTTGCGTATATCTGGAAGTTTCAGCTTCCCACATGTACCCGATATGTTCCGTGACCACCCGAAACCCACAATTTCGATCCCCTTGAACATCATATATTGATAACATATATGGAAAAATATGACGAGGCAAGTACATCAGATAACATTAACCGGTCGCCAAATTTCACCTAATTCTTTCAAGGAGGTTAACATTGTACCTTTGGTGAGACAAATAGTACCTGTTTTTTTTGTTTTGTTTGGATTTCATCGTACTCCTTGTCAGTTATTTCAAATGTAGACAACTTTAATTTGTTGGTATTAGAAGCTTCTTTTTCTTCTGCTCTCTCATGTTTTCGAGTCGCTTCTTTTGGCCCACCCTTCGGATATACCTGACACTTTATTGCTTTTTTGGTTCAAGGTATATTGTGGTTTCGGGGTGCACAATGAATTTAAATTGGTGCATGATAATCTGGTACGGAGACTCATTTGAAGTCGATAACTTTGCAAAAGTTTCTTTCAATGTCCGTGAATCCTTATACTCTTTTCTGGGAATATCTTTCTGAAGAGGTTGAAAATATTGATGACGCCAAAATGGATCAATAGTCAATAGAGAGATCACACCATCAAACTTAACAATCACATGGCAACATGGTAGTCCCAATGTCACCATACATGTAACACAACAAGGATCTGAATCTATTCCACATTTTTTGTTCAAAAATATTTTTTTGACCAAATAATTAATCGCCCAGTGCGACACGTTGTAGGTAATGTCACGCAACATCGGTTTTTTCCCAAACTGAAGGAGAAACTGAATTCGATTAGAATATTTCCATAATCCTGGTAAATTCCATATAGAAATATCTATGGAAAGCTTTCAATAGAATTTGAAATGTACCTTGACAACCATTCATCTGATCCTTATTTCTCCAGTGAGCAGACTCCGTAAGGCTTGTGGCCTGGTTGTAATAATGTTTTACTTTGTTAGCCCATGCAACTACGAAATTATCTTTGTGCGGATCCAACTACTGCATACGGAAATAAGACACATCCTGACAATAATTATCGTTCCACCGGTTACTGAAACGAAATAAAAGCCTTCAAATCCTCTGCAAAACTCAACCATCTGGCATGGACCTCTTTCTTTTCCTTCTCTTTTTTCTCCTCGGTAATCTTTGAGACTATCTCTTGCTATTCTTTTGATCACTACACTTTCTTTACGCGAGGCCGGTTAAGAACGATTTTACTGTTAAGCCGTACGTTTGGGTGTATGTGAAACGTATAGAGCTGGGTTGCAGCAGGAAAGACAATGGGAATAACTTTGAGTAATGCTTTACCCGCATCAGATAAGATAACCGTCGGTATGTCGTTTCCTCGGTAAAGCAGGTTCGCATACTGTAATTCCCAAGCATAACTTTCTTCATCTTCCGAAGACAAAAAAAAGAGCGCTAACGTGAATGATAGTTTGTTCGGAGTACGAGAAACCATGTATAATTCGAGTCTACAATAAGAAATTGATAGAAGGATTGAGTTAACCCAACAAACAACGGGTACGCAAGGAAGAAATCAGTAATGTTGCCTGCTTCTTCTCTTGTTTTTATGGTATACTTATGTTGTATCTAACCACATGATGTCCTGGAGTACCATCCTACCATCATAAACCTCCCTTTTTAGCTTTTTCCTTCCTACGTATATTGTACTCAAACAACATGCGTTGTTCGGGTTCTTATCCTTAATTGCATTAAGTATAATATTAGGTCGGAGACCCTTGTCGGTCTAATCCTGCATAATGGAAAACTCATCGATACACAACTTAGTAGCAGGTGCAAGCCCAACTAGACTCTCGGGTTCATCGTGGTTGTGATATCCACACACAACGTGTATGTAAAATTTCTTGTTTTTGTTGCCTAGAACTTTTAACTTGAAGGGTTCATACAGTTTTTCTGGTTTCTCTCTGATGCGTCTTTCCATTTTTTACTTTTAACTGTAAATACTACATCCTTACGGTGGGGAAAATACATTCTTCACTAACATCGAATCCGAAAAAGACCTACAACATATACCATTTGAAGATATTAAAACATGTTAGGAAACATAACACACAAATATTTACGAATTATATACGTACTGACAAATAGACCTGGAACCATTATCTGAAAGAATTAATATTATTTGAAAGAGATTAACAAAAACATGTCGAACCTAATTTGAATTATCTAGGCCCAAGTAAACTGATATTATTTTAACGTAGTTCGCAATACAAAATAATAATCATCGTCGAATATGACCATGGTTCAAAAGGAATATTACAAATGTCGTCCGAACTATATGTATATTTGAAAGACCAATATCTAGTTCGGTATCAAAATAAGCATTAACGGCTGAAAAATGATACTTTGGAACACACATTGACAAAATTGGGTCACAAAATATTGATTGGTAGCTGAATCAAAGTAGTTTCTCAAGGAAATGACTAAAACATTCCTAAGTTGATCTCATTTACTTAGACCTAATTAAATAAATATTATTTAATAGACTGCATTCAAAATATTATATAAAATTCGAACCATATTAGTTCGATAGAGATAAGACAAAAACAAGTCGAGCTTGAAATGACTATCTAATTAAATATAATTTAACGAAGTTTCTTTTCAAAATAAGACAAAAAAAACCACTAAAGGTCGTATCAAATTCGTACAAAATAGATCTAGCAAAAATATAAATGTTGAACTTGATTATTATTACATGTGACATTTAATGGTCTTAAATAAGTTTGGAAAGAAAAAAAAAAAACATCAAACAAATATCTATTAACCAAGATTTTGAATTACATTCGAGTATACACGTTCACGACCCTACGAAAAATGAATGAAAATAAGGTTTCCACCATTGTTAACCGTGAAAAACTTGAGTTTTCAAATAAGTGACGCACTCACCTCATTATCAGGTATAGATTCTTCATTCGACTCTTGAGATGAGAAACGATCAAAACTTGAGTTCAGTTGATAACTTGTCAGCCGAACCTCTGTGTTTCGAAAATACACCTAGGTTCGGCTAACAAATTGTCAGCCGAACCGAGGTATATTTTCGAAACACAGAGGTTCGGCTGACAAGTTATCGGCCGAACTTTACTCTGTAACTCATGAATTTATTAGGTTCGGCTGATTCGAACAAAATCGTTGTTAGCCGAACCCAGGTGTATTTTCAAAAAACAGAGGTTCGGCTGACAAGTTACCATCCGAACTTACTCTGTAACTGACGAATTTAGGTTCGGTTGATTCGAATAAAATCTAGCAAAATCGCATTAGCCGAACATAGTGTTTCTCTAAATCATATACTAGGTTTGCCTCAAAATTGATATTCCAAGATCAGCCGTGATCTTCTGAAAACCCTAATTTCATCTTTAAAATCATATTTTATCGATCAAACAAAATAAAATCAATGAAAAACAAGATGGGTTTGTTATAAATGCATTCTAAAATACATCTAAGAGTAATTGAGATTTGAATTTCGCACTCCAACATCGCTCACTTTGATTTGTGTTTCCTTTGATTGATTGGTTGATTGATTGAATTGGAGTCCAAGATGTTTAAGTTTAAAGGTTGTTTTGATGTTAGGTTTTTGAGGATAAGGGCACTATAGTAATTAGATTATTTAATGATATATAGGTAATTGCACTACTTTTAGACTTCCCTTATAAAACCACCCTAGATGGGATAATAAATAAGTATGCCTCGAAAAAGTTCAGTATATCTCAAAACAGGTTTCTTATTTAAATTATTGTACGTAGCTGACTGCTTCATCATTTGGAACAACTTGGAAAAATGGTCATTTAAGATGATGGTTCTTTTGCCGGGTGTTTCTTCCATTAGGAAAGCTAGGAGCACAAATGTTTTAAACCTTGTAAAATTTACTTAGTCCCCAGAGTTTCATACTTGCTTTCTCTAACCAATATAAGTACTACTTCCTATTAGGTTTTAGCAGTTTTTTGTGTGCTCTAGAGAAATGGCTTATCAAAAATATCTTGAAAGTCAAAGATCGTTGACCAAGGACAGAGGCTCTGTTTTTAGAAACAGGGAATTCCGATCATCAGTTCAGACAGTTCTATCCCTGAATCAAAACGCGTACAACGGCTAGTTCATCAGAATTTGGAAACACCGAAAACTTGGCCCCAAAGAAACATCTATAAGTACAGGTGATCTCTATTACATCGTAATCACTAATTAGAAGTTGCTCTTTTTTGTTTTTCAGGTCTCCATTAACACAACTCAGAAGCTTCTTTCTTCCGAGTAGTGAATTGGGTTTATTTTGTTGTTCTTCTAAAGTTAGGGTTTGATCCTAAGATTGAATCTTGATTTGATTTGATAATTACCAGAGGAATTTCTTTAATCAAGGTATAACAATGGGGAAGAAGAAGATTGAGATTAAGAAGATAGATGATAAGAAAAAGAGAAGCGTAACATTCACCAAAAGACGTCAAGGTCTGTTTAAGAAAGCTGATGAATTATGTAGTCTCACTGGTGCAGATATTTCTCTGCTTGTATTCTCCCCTAGTGGAAAATTATTTACGTTTGGTTGCCCTAATTCTGATGAAGTCCTTAACAGATTTCCTGTGCAAGAAGATGATGGGAAGATGACGAGTAGATCAGAAAATGGTGATGGGTTTTGGTGGAATGATATAAAAATTGACGAACTTGATACTCTGGAGAAGGTAGACGCTGTGAGAGAACAATTGCTTGAAGTGAAGGGTCTTGTTGCCAAGAGAAAGGAAGAGTTACTTGCATTGTCCACTCCTTCAGCAGCGGCAAAAGAAACTAGTACTGATAATATGGAGGATTCTTGTATGTTTTCAGTGAATGAAGATAACCACTCTTGGTTTCCTACTCTAACGTCTGATGATATGAATGAGTTTGATGATTTATTGAAAGATTTCTATGTTGATCAGAATATGCAACAACTGCCCATTTATTAACCAAGAAAGCACTCGAATGAAGGAGGAGTTCTGGAAGGATTTAGATGTATTTAATGTTGTTCTTATTATTTGAAGTTACAAAACTGAAAATCAATGTTCAATTTTTTGGACTTATCTATTCATTGTTGTTACTTGTTTCTGGAAAACTATGTATGCGATTATAACAGCAAATTATTAGCTCTGAATCACATTGTAGTTTCCATGATTTTGTTTATGCATATTCAATTTCAAACTGCCTGGTCACTTTCTGTCATTGCTTGTATGATTGTCTTTTCCTCGTTTCCAAAATTTCAGAATGTTTTGAATACTTGCCTGACATGCTCAAGAGGTTTACAACATGAATAATGTTCCTACTGAGGATCTGTTAGACTTGAGTTCCGGAGGATGATATCCAATGGGTCCTAAGCTAATTACATATAGGCAGCGGCTCTCCTATTCAAATCATTCTCTGCAATATAAGGAGGTGTTGCTTCAGCTGTGAAGAGATTATGTCATTCACAGCATTGGCCTATCACTACAATTAAGTTTTCCTGGCAGTTAGTGTCCAATCTTAGTGAAAACTAGAGTGGAAATTTACAATGAAGTGATAGAGCTGACTCAGCTGATGCCTGAGGGTGAATGTAGGGTGTGATTGGTAGAGAATGGTTGCGAGGTGGTGGCGTATCCTAGTGACAGTGAAATATGAAGGCATCCTAGGTAATTTGGATGTTAACCTAGCACTCTTCAGATGCTTCTACCACCATTGCCTTTTTGTTCCATTCATATAACCTCAAAGGTGAGTACATGAAGACCATATCCACCTTTTAGCATATGCATCTGTATGTCAGGGTAATACCTTTAAACAAAAAGAATGTAATCATTGCCAAATTGCCCAAGAGTCATATGACTGTCATTTATTATCACCTCCTCTAAGGTGAACAACTAAGCTGTTTTCAGACTTCATTGTCCAAAGCAAGTTACTGTATAGCCAGTTGGGTCCTGGACATCAAAGAGTAAAGGGTACCTAAAGCTCAGATGTGATTACTTTAGAAACTGCTCTGGTTATGCACAGCTAAAGGCATTTAGATTTTCGCCCCACACTAGTTGCTTCAGTTTCCGCCTCACCTACCACTTTTAAACTACATTACTGCACGCCCAACAGTACCAGCCATTATCAACTAGAACCCTCGCTGGCATGGCCTTGCAGATAACTATGTTTAGACTCTACATACAGCGAAGAGGAGCTCTAAGATGGTTTTTTGTTGGCTGTGTATAAGATATCTGTAGGTGTTTTTATCTGACTGGGTGGTTGTAATGGGACAGGAGCTGCGGAGCATGTTTGTGTTATTGGGAGGTTGTCAACCTTTAGAAAGAGTACTTATAAACATAAGCAATAGCATATCTTTTATCTCTCTCTGATATCTGTAACCTCGGGTATGTCAACATTGAGGTATGCCTTGGTTGCATTTGTGGACGAAATCATGAAATTACCTGTGGAAATTGTCAGGATTCTTATTCTTACCTGAGAATTCTCAGAAGTTCTCAGGAGTATATCTTTCTAAGTAACATCAGTCAGTATGTCATTGCAGATTATAACCTGGTATTTTTTTGACTAAGGCAGAAGCTACTGCAGCTACTATTGCCAATTGCTAACTGACATATATGGTAATGTATCTGGTATCGGACTTGCAAATTCCCCCTAAAGGATCATCATCAGTTTGCAACCTGTCAAAAAATCATATACAGCCATCGTTCAGCATTAATACAGTGTTTGCACATGTTGGAGATGTTTAGATGCATAATATGCAACATATGTGCGACTTAGTTTAGTGTTCAAGTTTTCGAACTCTACCAAATAAAACTTGTGTGGAGAAGTGCAAACGAATGGGCTGGTAACACACTAAGTTTAAGACTCCATCCATTGTCATTGTGTGCAGGCCTGAACTTTGTTTTTTCAGTCATCAAGTTGAATTTCTCAATTGAATAGAGTTCACACGCGAGGGATGGCTGAAATTCATTTTATCTCCTTGATTCGTTAGTTTGAATTCTATTATTCTAACATGGGATAACTACGCCGTTAAAGCACAAATAACAATGCTTGTTAATTTTGTAGTTTGGTCGAGATGATCCTCCTACTTTCTAAAAACTTGCATTTGCTAAGGCTATTATATCCCTTCCTCTTTATCACACAGTTGATTAAGAGTCCTATAAGCAATGGCTTGAGATTTCTTTTGGGGGTTGGATATCTCTTCCTTTGCTGCATTAGGATAGTCTTAGAAAGTATTGAGCATAACGTACTAATGTAACTGAAACTTCAACAACAGCACTTCAACCACAAAAGAAAGACAGGAAAAAGGAAAAGTTGAAAGGTAACAAATACCTTGCTGGTGCAAGCAGCAGCAGGCTGATTTGCAAATGCGTTGGCCTTTTGTGCACGTTATAAATAGGGCTGCACAACGGGTAGGGTAGGTAGGATATGGCCTATACCCGCCACCCTACCCGTTTACCGGCGGTTAAGAAAATCTTTACCCGCCAAATAATGGATAGGGTAGGATACGGTTAAAAAACTGGCGGGTAGGGTAGGGTTGGCGGGTAGGAGTAGGGTATGTGCACTTCTAGGTAGGATGGGTAGGATATGGTCTATACCCGCCACCCTACCCGTTTACTGGCGGTTAAAAAAATCTTTACCCGCCACCCTACCCGCCAAATAGTGGATAGGATAGGATACGGTTAAAAAACTGACGGGTAGGATAAGATTGGCGGATATGGGTAGGGTATGTGCACCCCTGGTTATAAATAGAAAAAGTTCCTTCAATCATGCCCATGTGCACTAAACGTTAGAAGATGAACGGCCATTACTAGAACTGCAGAATCAGTTTGTGCCTTTGTGGAGAGGACGATACTTTTTTTTTTTTCTTAAAAAAAGAAAAAACGAAGGACGATACTAGATTGCGGTTAATAAGCATCATTTGAGGTTAGATTATATTTTACACGGCCGTACGTCTAGACTAACTATAATTTGTAACAGCTGGTTTGGTGGAGGTGCATTATATGCGCAGGTGGTTTGTGAACTTTTCATGATAGCTATACAAAATGGTCCTAAATTCCTAATAGTCAATCACAAAAAACATGGAAGATGACCATTAGGTACATAATCGGGTTAAGATAGCAAGACAACTCTTAAGCATTTGAAACCTAAGATATAATCAAAGGATTGACAGCAATCTTTACAACGGCAGAAGCCTAATTATCCACACTGGCAAGCAAGGGCCAACTTAAATGAAATTATTGATTTTGTAGCTCTAATCAAATCAATGAGAAAATGACATCAGTTTTTTAGTCTTTAAAACATGTAACTAAAAGGGCTAACCAGACAGACAGCAGTCGCATAAGCCCAACCAATAAATATATATGCAACTTGTAATTTACACCATGTTTGTTTACTCCTGACTCTCGTCTGGATCTTAGTCATCTGGATCTGAGTGAAATCACCTGACTCATCTGGATCTGACTCAATATGTTTGTTTTGAATCAGATTTGACTCAACTGACTCAAAAATACGTAAGTCAATGGTTTGGTCCTATAAGTTAGGGGTACTTTATTACCTGTTTCAAACAACTCCAAGTCAGAGGTTGAATTAGATCTGACTCAAAGTAGAAAACAAACAGTCTGACTATTGACTCGGCGCGAGTCAGGGATTGACTCAGATCCAGACAACGAGTCAGCTACAAACAAACAAGGTGTTAGTCTCCGAGTAAGCGTTTAACACAACCTAGTGACCAACTTCTAGTTTTTACGCTCTGGCCACATTTTCTTCATATAATTAAGAATCAAACAACCTTCCCGCCTTGCATGCACAGACATGCAATGCATGATCGTAGTGTAAATCTTAACCTAACACCCACATAGTGTTACCCATCCCGAGTTATTACTAATTAATCAAATAGAAACTTTGCTGTTGGCAATTTAAAAACTCAGATTATAATGCTCCAATCTTTTGCTGTTAGCAGCTGTATTTTTTTTTTAAATATTTATAAATTTTTAAAATGGTCACTCCACATGGATCTCAATTTTAAAAAATCTTAATTAGATTTTTATTTCTCAATTCTCACCCGTCATCCGTTTGTCATTTGGGTGTCCTACCCTGTCCAGCATTTTAGATTTAATGTTTATCTTCCTCTATTACTGGTTCACGGTCAGCTAGATCATGATTATAAAAAATTTAAATTTCCATATGTATCGGTTGGTCTTAATGTGAAAACTAAGATGATGTTGCCATAAACCCAACCTTTATTCTTGAGTACGAAACTTTTATAGATTAGGAAGGTCTCCCGTGATCATGTTGTATGTGAATAATATTGGTAGAGACTGTTGGTTGGTTGGTTAGTCGGTGGAATCGACTTGCCGTTTTCAGTTTTTTGGATATGGATAATCTTAAGGAGGAGCGGATGCTTACGCGGATAATTAATACTTATGTCAAAAAGTAAAGTTAAGTAAACATGTGACTTGAAAAGCCATATCTCGTACTTAAAATTCAAAGCACAAGATATACATGCACTGGTGCACTGTGCATAGAGAAGCCGATTTCTCAACCAAATGGGATTTGGTAACACAAAAGAAGTAATCCTGGTTGTATTCCAGGCCCAGCACTATGATTCCAAACTAAGTAAACATGCACCCCCAACTGTCACCACATCCAAATCAAACTTAAATAAGCATGTGGATACATTTTTTTTTGACTGTGCGAAAATAAATTTTGAATACGATGTGTAACAGTAATAAAAACAGTGGACGAGTCTAAAACCATGACGGTTTCCATGAAACAGCTTTGTTTTCCAAGGATATACGTATACTGTACTTCATTAACAGGAGCTGTACAACAGCCGATACAATCCTTTTATAATGCAATTTGAAGTCAACGTTAGCATGAGAATATGGTGGAGTGTAGCAAGAGATATTTCCGTTTGTTTCTTTGCTGGCTCTGGTCGACTTATTTTATTTTATTTTTGTGATTTTTTATTTGGATTCGAAAGTTGTCATGATCAAATTGATCATGTAAGAAGATATACAACCGTTGAGAATGGTTCATTGATTCTATTGTATTTTAAAGTTTTTTAATGAGAAGGATGCGTATTTCTTAAACTTCTCTGCTGCCGTTGAGCTCAATTAAAGATTAGATTAAGCTACATTAACCACGAATGAAGGTGCAATACACAATACTTAATCTGTTAATCATGTTGTGGTTGGTCACCTTAAATTATGCCATGAACACGATGTACCGGGGTTCCAGTTATTATGCCATAGACTACAAGATTTTTTTTTCGAGAAGAATAGACTACTACAAGATTTAATTTTAAACTGGTTCCTTTAAGATTCCTTAATTATAATCATCACCTGGTAGTAAAGGTTTGACGTGGTAGACTAGTCGACGATATATCAGTAATACAGGGCAGATGTTGTGACCGTTGCATGGAAATTAACATGGGAGGACCTTAATTACACAAATAAAATAACTGTATTGAACTTTTTTTATTTATGAAAAAAGGAAGCAACAAACTCTTTTTAATGCTAAAAAAATAATTTTAAAAAGATGAACGGCATGAATTAGAGGAAAAAAAAAAAGAAAATCCCAATTTTCTAAACTTTATATTTTATTTGTTCAAAAATAAATCACACAGAGATATTGGTTGGCAACCTAGCAACAAATTCTGTTAGATTGTATATCTCTATCTAGCAGAATTTGTTTGGTCAAAATAATTCTGAAATCGGAACTTACTCCACCTTTAAGGATTTGTTCAATTCTTAGTTCAAGAATCCAGTAAGAATGCATGACATAATTATTACATATGTTGCTTGCTAGCCAGATATGACCTTGTAGGATCAGTGAGCTCTACTCTAATTATATTTTAAAATGCATCGAATAACAGACCTTTTCATGTCAAAGTGCGTACATGATGTTAAAGCAACTCCAGAGGGATAGGCAAACAAGCTAATGGTTAACTGGATGCAAAGGCTCAAATCTGAGTGTTTACCCATCCCATCTTAGTTGAGGCGAGCAACTCAACTTGAAATGGTCGAATCAACTTTAATTGATTGGATAAAGGAAGGCAGGGACTCGGATCCGCTTGAGACGACCATCATCTCATACTGAGCGAATAAATTAATCCAACGAATAAAATCTTATCTTTTATAAGTTCAACTATTTTCACTTCCAAAATCACATCTTCTCCACATTTTACTTTTAAAATTTCCGAGCAATGGCTCAACCGTTTATGTCCTGCGAAGTTTATTGTTGATGAAGATTTATTTGTATGTAGAAATTTTTTAGTATGTTATTCATCCAGGGGCGTGGAACAACAACAAAATGGTTTAGTGAGTGTGAGTTATGAAAACTTCTGCAATAACACTGGTAACCCAATAATCGTAGTGTAGCTATAAGAAAACAAGTTGAATTTATAGCTTTAAATAGTGTTGTCAATCGATAACGACTTAGGGTGAAACTAATATTGAAGTTGTATTCCAAGCTCGAGCCGAATGATGAAAATGGAAAAGAATAAATTTTGTTTACGAAGCTCATTACGTAATCCTTAAGGAGTTTTTGATAACTTGTATGGGATGTTAAAAAACATACATACTACTCGAGAAAGACGTTGTTATAAATTTCAACTGAATGTAAAACTATATTTAATAATAATTAGTCCTTTCTTAATAGATTAGTTCTAATTAAATCTAACGGCTTAAATAAATAGACTTAATATCAATTTCAACTACAAATATTAAATTAAACTTCATTAAGTTTATATAAGCATAATTTTGAACTACTCGGTCTCACTCCATATTTTATCATACATCATAATCCTAAATTTCTGATATGATCCTGCAGCTTGAGATCCTACAGATTCATATCCTTCACCTTGATTTTCAAACCATTGATGTAGTCCTCGATCTTGGAGCCTTCAAAGTCTTATGATCTTCTTTAATCTTGATAACCTTGAGGATTTTGTTGAGTGGCTTGACGACATGGAGATAATTGTTTCACTGGATGATAACCTTCTGAAAAAGCGGGGGTCTAACAACCACACCCAATATTTCAATTAGAAATCTGTATGGACTAACTCCAATATATTTTTAAGAGAATCAACTAGACAGTCAGACTCAATTATAATAAAACTATATCAAAGAGTTACATCTCTCTTTCTCGATTCAATACTTACTCAAGCAAATAGAAATCTGCGAGTCTAATTGAATACAAGAGAAATCACTTGAACGGTACCAAAGACCAATGTTCAAGTATCAATCAATTTCAATCAACAACCAAAGGTTGGATTTCCCAATTGATTGATTTGACGCACAACCTGTGATATTTCAATTATATAACAAAATATAATGCGGAAAGAAATAACACAAACAGCATAAGTTTTGTTAACGAGAAAACCGCAAATGCAGAAAAATCCCGGGACCTAGTCCAGACTGAACGCACACTGTATTAGGCCGCTATAGACACTAGCCTACTACAAACTAACTTCGGTATGGACTGTAGTTGAACCTCAATCATTCTTACACTGATCCAAGGTACAGTTGCGCTCCTTACGTCTCTGATCCACGCAGGTTACTACACACTTGATTCCCTTAGCTGATCTCACTCACAACTAAGAGTTTCTACGACCCAAAATCGAAGACTTTAATGAACAAATCTGTATCACACAGAAAAGTCTACGGTAGTAGATAAATCCGCCTCCCATAGAAATACCTACGAGTTTTTGTTCCGTCTTTTGATAAATCAAGATTAACATGAACCTATTGATAAATAACCAGACTTATATTCCCGAATAACAGCTCAGTATCATCAATCACCTCACAATAATCTTAATCGACTAGCGAAATAAGATATTGTGGAATCACAAACGATGAGACGAAGATTTTTGTGACTTTTTTTATATCTTGCCTATCAGAGAAATCAATCTCAAGCCAATCCTTACGATTGTACTTAGTACGATAGAAATAACAAGATCAGATCACACAACTACGAGAAAGTAGTATCGGTCTGGCTTCACAATCCCAATGAAATCTTCAAGTCGTTAAACTACAGGGTCTCGGTAGAAACCTAAGGTTAAAGGAGAATCGACTCTAGCTAATAAAACTAGTATCACACAGGAGGTGTGGGGATTAGGTTTCCCAGTTGCTAGAGTTCTCCCTTATACAGTCTTTCAAATCAGGGGTTGCAATCAATGTTATCTTAGTAACAAAGCATTTAATATTCACCGTTAGATGAAAACCTGATTAGATTCAAGCTAATATATTTCAACCATTAGATCGAAACTTAGCTTGTTACACACAAATGAAATGCACGTTTATTTAGGTTTGTGTAACCGTACCCAAACATGTACATCTAGTTGGTTTAACAGTAGTTAATCAAATGGTTAGCCATATGAGCACTTTCGTATCAACCATATTCTTCTTTACCACAACTAGTTCAAATGAATCAAATGAACTAGTTAGGGAGTTGTTCAATTGCTTAGATCTTTATAATATACACAATTGAAACAAAAACGATTTGATTCACTCGAATCGATTCATGAACTTTATAGCCACGATTTGTAAACTTGCATTCCTTAGTTTATATAAGTTTAAGTTCACGAATAATCGTTTTTAGAAAATAACAAACTTAGGTACGCGGACTAGTACGCGGACTTAAGTACCCGGAGTAAGTTTGTAAATAGTTCACAAACTCCAGCAGATTTTCTCGGGAAGAGAACCTCCGACAGTACGTGGACTGGGTACACGGACTGGGTTCGCGGACTCTGTTCCGGTTTTCCTGAGCAGCAAAGTACGTATACTTTGGTTCAAGGAATAAGGACTTACACATGTATGAGTTGCCTCACAATGCTTATATCCAACCATGTTTATATAATATAAACTCTCATTTCAATCATTGAAACATTCTTAGAGGACGTTATATAGTTGTTGTTCACAAACCATTTTTCGTCAAAGCCATTTTCAAGTGATTGAAACTTAACATGACTTTCGTCACCAGTAAAAATGAATCTTGGCCAAAGCGAAAGCTTACCAACACATATTTCGAGAAATATATAAGTGAGATAAACTCGGATCGAAATAACAAATGTGTATAATCAAAGTCTATATAGCAAAACGACTTTTGTCTCAAGATAGGAGATATAGTATATAGACTTTTGAGTGATAGATAAGTTCAAGTCTCCACATACCTTTTAGTCGATGAAGTTCCACCAGTTCCTTGAGTAGTTCTTCGTCTTTGTATGATGATCGTCATGAATTCTTGAGCTCAATTACACTTTCTATCCTAGTCCGAGACTTAGCTATAGTAGATTAGAAATCAACAGGGTGTTAGTCCTCAAGGGAGTTGGGGGAGTTGGGTGTAGTTGGGTTTTTTTCCCGTTAGTCGTGGGGGAGTTTGAGGGAGTCTCTCAAAATCCCCGTTAGTCGTGCGAGAGTTTAGAAGAGTCTCCCAAACTCCCTAGAAAACCCCGTTAGTCGTGGGGGAGTTTGAAAGAAACTCTTAAACTCCCTGTTAATGGTAAAAATTAGAATGCTAGGGAGTTGGTTTTTTTGGGGGAGTTCTAGGGAGTTTACAGAGTATTTTTTCCTCACTCCAAATCTCTCAAAAAAGTAGAGATTTTGGGAGAGTCTCTCAAACTCCCTACACTTAAAACACCAAACTCTCTCAAACTCCCTACACTCTCTTACACTCCCTCAAAATCCACCAAGTTTCAAAATACATTAAACTCCCTCCAACTCACTCGTGGACTAACCCCTTGAAAGATTTATGGTTTTGATCACTAACATTGAAAAACATGCTTGAGATGACAACACATGCGAGTTCGACCGAGCAGTGCTCTAACACCTTCTATTTGCATAGTGTTGGTTTGTGAGTCTAGCACTGTATTTTGGGGTTGTGGAGTCCCATCATGGACTGAAAAATCAGGACTAAATCCAATGGTCTCTCTCATTCTGCGTATCTCCTGTTGGTAAATACGCCTAGTTTCCAAATTTCTAAACTTCATTTGATTCAATCGTTCTACCAGTTGTTCATGATTGGAAAATGTTCCGGTATAGACCTTGTGAAATGATGAAAGTATCTTACACTCTCCAGCTAGAGTAAAAGAGTCTAGCTCCCATCTCAGTTTTGGAAAATCATACCCAATCGATGAAGAAAAAGGTCTAGAAGTCCTATTGAAGGCGCCGACAAAGAATAAGCTCCCGCTGAAGGAAGTGATGAAAGACGAAATCACCAGTGATGGATATAATGGGAAAGGAATTTTCTATAATTCTCTACCTATTTTGGAAAAATCCATCTCGTAGATATGCAAAACTTCTTGACCAATTATCGACTCTACAACCGATTTGAACCATATGTCATATTGGTCTTCGTCACAATGGGTGAAGAATGTTTCATAATTTCTCCATCCTTTTCTTTTCAGACAGCGTATTCCGATCGAAGGAAGGTGTTATAGATCGAGGCTTGTTTGGCTTCACAACTGCACCAACTAACGGTCTAGTATATATCTCCACAAAATAATAAACACTAAAATCCTAGACAGGAGTATAGAGCACAGTGTGCTGGCGTGAAAACTCTTTCATCCTTTGGGAAACCTCATGGCTTATCTCCTCAACATTCTCATACGACATCTAAGTAACATTATATATGTTCTCAATAATATGTTGGTATCTCCACACATACATATTATTTACCTCTGCAACATTTTGCTTTCTATACCAGTTACCTCCTTCGTACCTTACTATAATTGGAGAATATTTTTTGGTGTGATCTAAAGTCTCGGTATACTATCACCAAAGTATGTATCTCACCAAAGCTGAAAGTAATTTTTTTTCTTAACTAATATAAAGCTAATGGATATGTATCGTCATATTTACCTCCATAATTCGCCATAGACCCTCGATGCTTGACGAACCCAATGACGCGATACCGAGACAAATGCACTACTCGTCTAAGATAGCGGACCCTCAATCATATGTTGCACCAACCTTTATATTTCGCAATGCCTCTGACCATCCTAATTAAGCATCAATGCTTGAGTTCGAGAAAAAACATGAACCAAGTAATCATAAAATAAATACCTTGAAAATTTATGTATTCATGTTAGAGTTGTATGTATCCGAATCAGGGTTTTCATTGTTATGTAATTTGTGGTATACAAATGCCTTTAAACCAGAATTAGGAATTCCAAAACCTCTTAAGTTCCTTTGCTTCCACTCTGTTGTTATGGAATAGTACCACATAAGTTTATTTTTATATCTGTCTTCTGCCAACCAAATTTCTTGGTCAAATGGAACATAATCTCTCATACTACATGGTATCCCAGTTAGGAAATACAAGTCTAGCGGTGTTATTCTTGTAAAAATATTAAAATTGTTAATTTCATTTATATCTTCATATTATTGCATGAAAGCTATAAATCAAAATATTTAACGTATCAAATTCGGAGTCTTCAAAAAGAAATGCTTGTGTAGTATACCACCAACGTTCCACCAAGACAAACAATAATTTGTTCAGATGTTTTTTTCGCATTAATATGGTACAAAGTAAATAAAGGAAATTTATCGACAATAATTTGAGCACCATAAGGTAATCTGCATAAACTTTGCTAACTTACCAACCACCTCTTAGTTTTTGAGCAGCGCTATCTCGCTTCATTTTTGTTAAAAAATGACCTTGAGGTCTGAATAATTCTAGACCGGAAAGTTGATTGGGATTGTGCTCTTCATCTGAACTTGATTGTGTCATCAGTATAAGTTGACTAGGTTTAGTCCTAAGTGGTTTTCTATTTCTTGTTCGTCTAATATCTTGAGATTGAGACTTTTCTATTGAGCAATAAATTAGAGAAGTTGAATAAAACTTATAAGGATCTCTAGTGGAGAATCTTTTTAGAAAGTATTGAATTTGGTGCGAGTAGAGAAGATAAATGAGTGTTTTATTTACAGTGTTCGAAAAAGTGGTCTTTTTTTTACTATTAAAAAATAGTCGTTGTCGTGGAAAATTAAGACGATCTCTCAACTTGAGATGAGCCTCAGCCCAACTTGAATGATCGTCTCAATGTGTAACAGTTGATTTAGACACCATATTCTGAATAATCCGTATAAGCAGATTGGACATAATTCAAAATTTTGAGTTCTTCACTGATGGCATAGGGTCCTTTGGGGTTACTATTAAAATTTGTATACTCTAAGACCCTTTTTCGAAAACTTTCGATACCGCTCTGATATCTTTGGACTTCGTTGGAAAATTCATAGGCACTAAAAGATATCCATGACATTGGAGAAGACGAGATTTCTAGAGCAGCGGATTTAGATTTTTATTTGGTCAAAGAGATGCATCATTTTAATGTGAAAATCGGGCAACCCTCAAAAAGTTTAAAACCGATGCGGTGTAAGAAAGATTTTCTTCAAATTCCAGAGTTATAACTGCTTACAGAGAAACTTTTTTTTTTTTTTTTGGGAAACACATCCTTACTAGCATGTATAGGAATATGTGTCTAAAAAAGAATGTTTGTCTTTTCAAGGATTACAGATAAGAGCGGAACGCAATACGACTGATATGATAATTAGTTTTCGTAATTGTGGTTTTTCTCCTGTATCCATGACAAATTACCACCTCCAAAATGTTCTATTTGTCATCTTTGGTTTGTTTTATCACCAAGTCCCTCTTATCCTCTGTTTGAGACTAAGTGACAGGAATTGTTGATTTTGGTCTTTTTAACCAATTTTGTGAACATTTTAACTACTGAGAGATATAATTCAAAATTCCTATTTAGCTATAATTTCCTAGGTTAAGCTAAAAAATGGAAAATTGACAAATCAGAAAAACAAAGAGTGAGAATGTTGTGTGGATTCTAAGCATGTCTACCCCATCATCACTTCTGGAGTTAAGTTATCTTCTCATTGTTCTCAATCACAAAAAAGAAAAACAACGAACAGATAAGATCATGTAAGATTAAAAAAGAAGAAGAAATGTATTCGAAGATTCTTAGAAATGAAGTTTAGAGAATTAGAAACCAAGAAAATCCTACGGAATTTTGGGTGATAAGAATAAAAGATCATGTATTTGTTGTTGTCACGGGTTCTCATACCGTGTCCCTTTTTCTTTGCTTTATCATCATGGCAAATGCGTGAGAGAAACGATTCAGCGGCTGCAAAGATTTATTTTACAATCCAATTGGTTACTAGTTGATAATAGACATGTAGTTTCCTTAATACCAATCCATTCCACTTGCACTGTCATTTGTCATTGAGATTTTCTCTTACTCTCACTGTAATTCAAGGAGATTACGTTGCTTCCATCCTAAGATGATTTATCACAAAATTGGTTAAAAAGAGCAAAATCAATAATTTCTAGGTGAAATTGACAGTTAGATTTTGATACTGTTTGAATGGACAAAAATGTAAAAATAGGCAGGATGTAATCAGTTTCATCGTGCCCATTTTCAAATATTTTTTCTTATTTTTAATTTACACAGGATGTATCCAGTTTCATCCTTGCTATTTTTTAAATTTAAGATAGGATGAATCCAGTTTCATCCTTGCTATTTTTTTTTTAGCCATTTCACCCATTTTTTACTCGTCCATTTGAACCGTGATTTAAAAATATTTGGACAAATGACCCATTTTCCGATGATTCATATGCACGGTCTTCGTACACGATAGTCGAAATTATTCTTGGATTCTTCAAAACAAGTGACAGTATAGCGCAAGTGTGAGTATATAAAATAGGAGCATATTCAGCCATAATGCTACTTAAAAACAATTTGTCCACTTGCGGACTCCACTAACAACATAGTGAGGATTGATGCTATAGCCTATAGAAACCACTAGCAAAAGCTACAAAGCTCGCACATCAGGAACCATGTGAAAACCCAAGAGTTTAACTAATTCTGCAAGCTTCAATGAATTTTAGGGGCTTAAAGAATAGTAAGAGCTGGGGAAATAAAGATTGGCATTCTGAATTAAGACGAGAAAGTAAATGTAACAAGAGTTGAATTAAAATGTGAATATATTTTGTACCATCACACCATAACACATCACAAATATGTAAAGATATTGACAGATTTGGAATATCTATATGAAACTACTAAAATGACATAACAAGGAAGCTATTCGAATACTAACTAGAGAAACCATAACCCCAACTAGTGCCTTTCAAATCTGATAAACTAAATAAAATGATGATGAAACCAAAGAAAATGAAGTCCACCATCTTGTTTTCTTGGTTACTATAATCGTGTCACTCATTCTTGATTAAGCCACCGTTTTTGCAGGCTTCGCCATCTCCACATGACCATCTTCAGGAATAAATTTCCCCCAGTACCAGTGTTGTTTCCACACTTGAGACATTTCTTCAATCGGAATTCCCTTGGTCTCGGGTACAAAGAAGTAGACGAATATGGTCATGATGAACACGAAACCACCAAAGAAGAAGAATAATCCGAACTTCATATGACATAACATGCTTAGAAAAACTTGAGCAATAATGAATGTGAATAACATGTTCACTGACACGTTAATACTTTGAGCTGCTGATCTAATCTCCAGTGGGAATATTTCACTGGGGACTAACCATCCTAGAGGACCCCATGACCAAGCAAATCCAGCCACGAACATACAGATGCAGAATACAACAAGAATGGCATACCCTTTGGGAATTACTGCAATACCATCAGTCCCAAATTTAATCCAAATCAAAACACCAACAAGAACCTGCATAATCAAAATCAATTTCGATCAATCCAAATGTAAGCAAAAATGCACAATCATTTACAAATTAAGGAGCGAAATTTACCTGAAAGATAAACATTTGGCAACCACCCTCGAGAAACAGAAACCTTCTTCCCTTTTTATCCACAATAAAGATTGCAGCGAATGTGGCAAAGACATTGACCAAACCAGTGATGACAGCAGACATAAGTGACGCATTGTTGCCAAAACCAATAGTCTTGAAGAGCACAGGTGCGTAAAACATAACCACATTAATACCAGTAAGTTGCTGGAAGAATGGGATAAGTATGGCCATACATAAGTGAGGTCTGTATCTTCTCTGCAATAAGTTCCTCCATGGGTTCTCAACCATCTTAGATTCATCACTAGCGGCAACTAAATCATTAAATTCCTCATCAATGTTTACTGGGCCACGAATACGTTGAAGATGTTTTCTTGCTTCTTCTGGTTTGTTATGGCCAATGATGGAGTTTGGAGTGTCAGGAAGAAATAAAGCACCAATTGTGATTATAAGTGCGGGCACACCGGCTAAACCCAAACTCACCCTCCATCCTTGACCACTCTTAATCTTGTCTGTACCGTAGTTCACTAGATTGGCGCATAGAATTCCAATTGTGATCATCAGTTGAAAGCATATGTTAAGTGCTCCTCTGAATTTGTATGGTGCCATTTCAGACAGGTATAGTGGCACAGACTGTAAATCATAAACCAAAACATATTAAGGTCAGATCCTGTAATTTTTTCTAAGAATTTGGTAATATATTTGCAAAATAAAAATAAAAAAAGTTTTGCAAATAAATAAATAATTATTGTAATTGCAAACGTCATGGTATGGACTACTTGAGTTGAAAATTGAAATGGGACCAATAGAGATACATGCAACAAAAATAAAAAAAAGAAAACGACGACTTTGGACTTTTTGCAGGAAAATACATATTCAATACATTATTGTCGTAAAAAATGGCGCCTGATTAGGCTGAATCAAATATTCGTTTTTTTAGCAAAAGATTGAGACGTTTATATATATTTTGTAGTCCAAATCAAAGCTACATGAGTGACCGTTGGATAATTAGATCAAATTCATCCACTTTTCTCTCAAGGAGAAATCTGGTTAGTAAAGGAGTAAAAAACAAAAAAAATTAGAGGGAGTGTAGTCTGAGTCGTCTGACTCTGACATGGTAATAAACAACACATTACATATAGACTGTGGACTGTGGAGGCAGAGATTTCTGAACTCCAATCTCATAAAGAGGAAACAAACAAAGGATTTTAAAGGCTAAATTCGTAAATATATTTACGATGGTATTATGTTTTAAAAATAATCAAAATAATTAGTATCAGATGGGCTAGAATTAGGGATCATCAAAATCAAACAGATCTAGAAGAACAAGAGAAAAGAAGAAAAATAAAATAAAACAAAGCCAAATGAGAAGAATCAAGAAAATTCAAAAACCCAAAAACAAACAAATAAATGATCAAAGTATTATAAAGAATATACCAAAATCATACACAATGAGGAAAAATTGATTAGTTTGTTTACCTGATTAGAGAAACCAACACCAATACCAAGCATAATACGACCGATAATAAGCATAGCAACATTCTGAGCAGCACCATTGATGGCAGCACCACCAAGAAAAACTATACCTCCAACAAACATGGAAACCTTACGTCCAAAAATCTTTGTTACAGCTGAGGCAAAAAATGAAGCTACCAGAGCCGCTAGATACAAAGATGATGTAAATAACGTCAATGGAATACTATCAAATTTACAGTATTGGTTGGTTGAATCAGCACCGCTTTCTTGTCTGTAAACTTTTGGGAAAAATTTCTGCAGAAATGGAGTCATTGCAGTAACTCCGCCTGTAATCACAAATGATCATGATCAGTACTTTTAAATCAGATCAAGAACTAATTAATTAAAAATCAAGAACGAAAACAATAGATCTATAAAACACATCAACCAGCTACAATAACTTACCAGAAATACCAATATCATATCCGAATATGAGACCACCGCAAGCGGCAACAATACAAGTGAGAAAAACATAGAGAGTAATTTTTCCGGGATATTCTTTCCCGGTTCCTGCAGAGACAAACGCTCCACCCGCCATTGTTAACAACTTGAAGCTCTCTCTGTCTCTCTCTACTGAGTTATGCTTTCCCTGTGTAAAACTCAAACTCACGCTGTTTCTTCTTCTTTCTTATAACAAAGACTGTTGAAAATGAGTCAAGAAAATGAAATGATGCTGAGAAAAATCAAAGAGATAGCCAGTGTATATATAGGACTACAAGGTGTATGGTCAATGCCTTCGGAGAAGAAAAGTCTAGCTGTCAATATTATCCATTGTTTAAAATTGTGGATAAACTTGTATCGGTAATGCTGTAATAAAAACCGTGTTATTAACTTTTCGATTATCCGTTTGCAAACCCAACTAGAAAGTAAATTAGGCAACAAGTGAGCTTTCGGTTCAACAGTTTGCACTTTTGCATCCTGTCATGTCCGATGTTATAGGACTGCAAGCTGTCCTGAAGTGAGTGTTTCTAACGGTTCTATGTAGTAAAATGCAATTAGACACGTTACAGGTACACTAGTTCCATTAAAACTAAGGAAAAGAAAGTTACGGAATATTTGTGATCTAGCAACATCAGTTAGACCTATATTCGGATCAGTTGTATCGAAATAAAAAGTTAATATATTCTCCCATCTGTATTAGGCTAGACCAGCTAGAGTGTTTCACCACTAATAAATTAATTGCGCACCAACTGGTTGTTTGTCTAATTAAAGCAGAAATTTCCTCACTTTTCCAGACAAGTTGTTGGTTGTTTACATCACCTAGTTTTGGCCAGTTTTCCTTTCTTTGCGTCCAAACTCTCTAAGTCATACCGAATGTATGGAAGACGATTTAAAACAGCATCTTTTTAAGGATGAGTACCAAGCTGAAGTAAATATGAGAATAGCTATTAACCGGCCCAAATGAAGCCTCCTTTTAGTGAACATTTGTTTAATCTACTAAATCAATTTATTATTGAAAATATTAAAAAGGCAAAGTTTGTTTACCTTTCAAAGATATTGTAGGACACTCTTTTTATGACTGGCAAAAGATTTTTGTTAGACACACGTTCTGAATTTTTGAAGAGAAAAGGAGAAAAGAAGGGGGAAAAATGACGAGATATATTGCTTTTTAATAAGATAATATGCAGCCATGCAATTTGATTTGAAGAACTTATTAAACAAGGTATATCTCCTAATTAACTATATTAATATGTTATTTTTTAGTAGAAAGGTAAGTTAGGACTTGGGAGATGATGGTGTCCACTGTTTGAAAGTCGAAAACTGTCGGTGTGAAAGGATATCAAGTGTTAAGTTATGCAAATAGTTCAAATTAGATGAAGTTCCATAGAGTTTAGAGAACTACAAAGGGAAACCTCTAAAACAACAATTTGGCTTGAAATATGTGTGCTAAATAAAACGGGGAGCCTAAATGTGAACGAAGTGATTGGCCACATATTCAACAATTCCAATTCCATGTATTTGATTGAATTCTTACGTCCATAGTGAGGTTCATTTCCTGTTAAACCCCAAACCCAAATTCAACAAAAAGACGTAATTGTGAAGAAAATTTTGGAAAGTCTACGGATGACCAGAAGTCACTTTGGCATGGCGTCAAATATAGGGGAATAATCAACTGTCATTCTCCAATTCTTCTGCTTACATCTCCATGTGAATGGAAGAGAATAGAGGGCGAGGATGTGGAACCAATACATGGGAGGGACAGTGGGAGACATCGATATCGTATGACAAAGAAAAGAGTCAGCTAGTACAGCTGCTAAAGATTGCATGTTAGCCTTCATGCCTACCGTGCTTGACCCAACCTTAACTTTTACTAATTTAACTATTTTTTAAAATATATAAAATTATTCTAAGAAAAAAAAAGTTAACCAATATTGCAGTTGCATGCTTCAAAATAATAAAAATATATCGCAGTTGTTTGAGCCTAACAGAATAAATTTGTTTTTTTTATTCTCTTTTAATTCTAATTTATCCCACAAAAAGGTACAAGATAGATAGCCTACAGAGAAAAGGTTCAAAATTTCTCATGCGAGTCAGTTAATTGTTGTTGGCAAAAATAAGCCGTACTGAGCATATAACTTTCACCGCCGATTAAAAATTACGTCCATAAAATGACCCCACGAATGACAATATGGGCAATCTCTTGGTGAATACGGAATTCTACAGAAAAATATTTGTTGAGAATAAAAACAATCATAAAACATGCGAAGCTGTAATCCAAGGAGTATATAAGACCAGAAACAAGAATGGACTGGTTTCGGTCCCATTATTGGACCAACCGAAAATTAGGCTGGCCAATCATTTGATGTTCACAAACAAAACTTAATATTCGATCCTAAAAGTAGGTCTTGGTTGTTTTTGTCAGGTTTGAATCCCATCTCATAGCAAAATGGTGGAAGTAAAACGCCTAGTCTTGGCTTTTCATGTGGATAGCCAGCCAATTTAAACCAAAAGGTTATCCTTGCAATTTCTACATTTTTTTCATGTTTCCTCTGCAATGTTCTTTTCTAAAATAAAACATCGGGAATCCTAAAGTATTATGGAGGCAATCCTAAAGTATTATAGCAGCCTCTGTTCAGATCGCTCCTTTTTTAGACCAAGTTTGAGTGGAACATCTTTCGTAACAACTTCTTCTCCAGTTTATCTTTCACTATTAGATCTAGGTAAAGTTTTATTTGATTTTAGCTATGTTTTTACTGTTTACAGTTCTAGAACTTTTTTTCCCTACTGATTTTGAGTGTTTTTTACTTTGTTAACTTGTTATACTTTCACAATTAGCTAGATCTTGTTTGTTATCTTGTTAATTGTGTTGAAAAACATCAACACGAACAATGTTGCTAACAACAACAACAACTCCATAAACTTTTATTTGATTTTAGCTATGTTTTTACTGTTTATAGTCCTGGAACTTTTTTTTCCTACTGATTTTGGGTGTTTTTTATTTTGTTAACTTGTTATACTTTCACAATTAGCTAGTTCTTGTTTGTTGTCTTGTTAACTGTGTTGAAAAACATCAACAGGAACAAAGTTGGTAACAACAACAACTCCTTAAACAAAAGCATCAACAACCCCGTATGGAACATCATATTAAGCAGCAACTTTGGTTTCAAGACTCCAATCACCAAGACTCAGATCAGACTCAGACACAGATGCAGGCCCATTTAGACCGCTTCCGACCGATACAGACCACGCTAATTAATATGTGCTACTTTAGTTTAATTTTAGTTTGGTATATACTTTACCTATTACTTTTGTAGTTATCTAAAATCAGTAAGAGGCTAAAGTGGGATTCTAGAGTTTCTGAAAGTGAGTTACGCGAGGTTGAGCACGAACAGTCTTCGCCTAAACCACGCACAGTGGCCGTTCAAAGGCTACTTCAGTCACATGGATAAAGGTTTAGGTCTTGTCTTAGGGAGGGAAGCAGATGAAGAGAAAGATCAGAGAATTCTAGGGTTTAAAGAAGAATTGTTCTGAGAGGTTATGAGAAAATTATTATAGCTTGGAGAAATAGATGACCTATTTATAGCTGAATTATCTAATCCCAGGTCAGTGAAGATAAGGATTGTTTTCCGTGCCGTGTGGAGCAATTCTCATGTCTCTTCAGGAATAGGGATAAACTAGGTTGAGTTTATCTCATTATTCCACTGCATTTACTCTCTTTTGCAGTGACAAATAAGCCGTGTATTCCTCACATGTGTCATAGACCGCCAGACCAAAACCCAAATTGTTATCCCCCCATCTGTGCGAAGCTGAGTCAGCCTTTGTGATGACGTGTTGAGAGAGAGAAATATTCTATTTAGCCGAGTTGGCCGAGATAGAGAGATATTCTCCGATTTGTAAGAATGACTAAGATGAGTCACGTGAAAAGGCGTGAGATACCTCGGAATTCGTGTGGAGAGTCTGAAAAGGAGACTCGATTCCTACATGAGGCTCGCGCCTATCATGAGGAATATTCAGCCTTGTCTGAGATTTTTCCAAGAGATTTTAGTCTCTCGAGATTTTGAGAATAGATTTGAATCTCTATGAGATTTTGCGAGGAGATTTGAATTTCTTCGAGATTTTGAGGAGAGATGTGAATCTCTCCGAGATTTTGAGGAGAGATTTGAATCTCTCCGAGATTTTACAGAGAGATGTGAATTTCTCCGAGATTTTGAGGATGGACCAAAATGTCTACGAGGATTTTCTTAACAGATCTGAATCTCTTTATGGTTAGCTCGGACTCGTCTTAAAGAGAGAGAAAGGGCGTTGTAGGCCCGATTAATGTCTCTGCGAGACTTTGGCTCACTTGTCTTTGACCAGCGTATCTTGCAGAGATGTGTTAGGAATCAATTATGTCCGTATTTATGAGGCCGACATGACCAGTGTATATCGGAAGGATGTTCTAGGAGTCTGTCGTAACCAGTGTATCTCGCGGGGATGTCCTAGGAATTATTCTGAAGCCTCGGTAAGTCGAGTCAGAGCCTAGAGTAGACATTGAAAAAGCGGGGGTCTAACAACACCACTAAATATTTCGCTTAGCAATCTGTATGGACAAATTCCAATATACTTTAATAGAGAATCAACTAGATAGTCAGACTCAATCTAGATTAAAGTATATCGAGGAGTTAATATCTCTCTCTTGTTTTGATTTACTCAAGCTAATAGAAATCAGTGAGTCTTTAATCAAACACAAGGAATAACTTGGATGGTACCAAAGACCAATATCCAAGGATCAATCAATGACAATCAACAACCACAGGTTGGATTACTCTAATTGATGATCTAACGCACAACCTGTATTATTTCAATTATAAAGATAAAACAATATAATGCGGAAATTGAAATAACACAGACACCAGAAATATTGTTAACGAGGAAACCGCAAATGCAGAAAAATACCGGGACCTAGTCCAGATTGAACACACACTTTATTAAGACGCTACAAACACTAGCCTACTACAAGCTAACTTCAGACTGGACTGTAGTTGAACCCCAATAAATCTCCCACTGATCCAAGGTACAATTATTCTCCTACGCCTCTGATCCCAGCAGGATACTGCGCACTTGATTCCCTTAGCTGATCTCACCCACAACTAAGAGTTGCTACGACCCAAAATCACAGCCTTTTACAATAAACAAATCTGTCTCACATAGACAAGTCTATCAAAGGATCAATCTGGATCCCATAGATAAACTCTAAAGGTTTTGTTCCGTCTTTTGATAATAATCAAGGTGAACAGGAACCAATTGATAATCCGGTCTTATATTCCTGAAGAACAACTTAGATTAATGAATCACCTCACAACAATCTTAATCGTACGGTAGCGAAACAAGCTGTTGTGGAATCAAAAAATGATGAGACGAAGACGTTTGTGATTACTTTTTATATCTTTCTTATCGGAGATATCAATCTCAAGCCAATCAATCTGATTTTACTCGTACGATAGAATATGCAAGATCAGATCACACAACTATGGTAAAAGTAGTATCGGTCTGGCTTCACAATCCCAATGAAGTCTTTAAGTCATTAACCCGGTTTGAGAAAAGAAAACCAAAGGGTTAAAGGAGAATCGACTCTAGTATGCAAACTAGTATCACACGTACGGTGTGGGGATTAGTTTTGCACAATACTAGATGTCTCCTTTATATAGTCTTTCAAATCAGGGTTTTGCCTTGGTCATAAAGCAAACAATATCCATCGTTAGATTAACACCTGATTTAGATTCAAGCTAATATTTCTCAACCGTTATATCGAAAACTTAGATTGTTATACACACTTGACAATGCACGTTTCTAGGTTTATTTGCCGTACCCAAACATATGCACTTGTTGGTTCCATAATAGTCAACCAAAAGGTTAGCCATATGAGCATCTCATATCAACCATGTTACTCTTCACCATAACTAGTTCAAATGACTCAAATGAACTAGTTAGAGAGTTCTTCAATTGCAAGGAAATATTATGTACTACACAAGACACAATTGAAGCAAAGATGATTTGATTCACTCGAATCGGTTCATGAACTTTATAGCCACGGTTTGCCAACTGCATTCCTTAGTCTTTATAAGTTTAAGTTCAGAAATCATCTTCAAATATATAACCCTTCTCAAGTTCGTAGACTAGGTTCGCGGAGTTAAGCAACCGGTAGAGTTTACAAACTCCAGCAGAAAATCTCGGCAAAGACTTTCCGCCGGTTCGCGGACTAGTCTAGTTTGTCAACTCCAGCAGAATTTCTCGGGATAAGAAGTTCGGAAGTTCGCGGACTTGGCTCACGCCATTCTCCGGTTTCTCTTGATCAACAAAGTTCGCAAACTTTGGTTCAAGGAATAGGACTTATACATAAATGTGTTTCCACAACAATGTTTATGTCCACCATTGGTTATGTAATCTAAACTTTCATTTCAATCATTGAAACATTCTTAGAGGACGTTATATAGTTGTTATTCACAAACCATTTCTCGTCATAGAAATTTTCAAGATGATTGAAACAAATCATGACTTTCGTCACATGGTAAAGATAAACTTGGTTAAAGCGAAAAGCTAACCAACCCATATTTCGAGATATAGATAGGCGAGGTATACTTGGATCGAAATACCAAATGTGTATAATCAAAGTCTATATATATATAGCATACGACTTCTTGTCTCAAAGAGTAGGATATAGAGTAGATAGACTTTTGAGTGATAGATAAGTTCAAGTCTTCACATAACTTTTTGTCGAGAAGTTCCACCGGTTCCTTGAGTAGTTCTTCTACTTGTATGATGAATCGCCATGAAGTCCTTGAGCTCAACTACAATTTCTATCCTAGTCCGAGACTTAGCTATAATAGACTAGAAATCAAGACTTATAGTTTTGATCACTAACATTGACAAACATGCTTGAGATAGCAACACATGCGAGTTCGACCGAGCAATGCTCTAACAATCCCCCCCTTTGTCAATTTAGTGACAAAACAATCAATACATATGAAATACAAAAAAGATAAAGAAACTTTAGTAGGTCTTATTCCACATGTCTAATCTTCAACATTCCTCGAAATCTTCGTCACTTCCAAGTACTCCAATGATCCCAAAGGTTGTAAGTTTAGCATCACCGTTGTTGAATATTCGTAGCTATAACAATGAGAAAACATAGTTCTCGATCATTTTTATACAGTGTCATAGTATTATTATACAGTGTCAAAGTTAAATTGTATCATAACTTCAACAATAATACTATGGTGATATGTATCACTCCCCCTTAGTCAATACTCCATCTCACATGGAAACCACTCCCCCTTACACAATGATCCGAAAACCATATGTATTTGTAGTGTGAACTACATATTAATTCTTCCCCTTTTTGTTAATAAAATTGGCAAAGGTACAAGAACGGGATCATAATTAAATTTCGGTAATAGACATTTCATGACTAAAAGAAAATACATACCATCTAATTTAGATGCAATCATATAACCGAAGCTAATAGCATTCATCAAGGAGTTTAAAGATACAAGATAACCCATCTAATATTCCACAACCGCACTCCCCTCAAGATATTACCATTAAGTACAAGTTCAAAAGAACTCTCCCCCATTTGATGTCATTCCCGAAAGAACAACAAGAGCGACCTTAATCTCAAAACAAATAAAAGGATTTTAATGGACACCAAAAATCATGAGAATGATTTTCTATATCCAAAAACTCAATCAAATTAATCACAAGTAAACCCATGATTAATTTTATCGGAATACGCAATCAAATTAAACAAAAAAAGTGATCAACTTAATTGATTATGCTCGACATAAAAGAACTTACGGAGCATACAACTAACATAACCATTAGAAAATGAATAGGATAGTCGTTCATATACTCAACATAAGAGGAATCTTACGGAGTATAAGAGTACTCAACTAAATTAATCACAAGAGATCCCATAATTAATCTAATTGGAATACACAACCAAACTAATCACAAAAGTAATCAATTTAATTGTCAATTGTTTTGCTCAACATAAAAATACTTATGGAGCAATAACTAAATAACCAAACAAGATGATTAATTTAGTTCAAAAATGCTCAACATAAAGTACCTTACGGAACAACCAACAAAGCTAATAAAAAATTAATCAACTCGGTCGTATCGTGCTCAACATAAGATACATCATGGAGCCTCACAGTAATACATAAGATATGGATCAGGGATGATCAATTAATAATGCGGAATACTTAAGGATTCATTCTATATTCAATGACTATTTGCATAACGATATTAATAGACATAATCCTTGAAAACAAAAGATTTAAACCTATATTCCATCAAAGAATTGACAATATAGGCTTAACATTTGTACTTGTCAAAAGTCTATTCATTCTTTTACCAGTACGTGAATACCGATCACAAACGACTTTACTTTTGACAAAATATGATACCTTCAAGTTCACGGACGCAAACATACATATCCCATAACAAATTGCAATATAACAAATCATAAATATTAATACTGCAAAAACATCATCCTCCAAATATTTTTAGAATTTAAACCAAAAATCCAAAAAACAAGAAGATGAAAAATAATAGCTATGCGTAGTCACTATCATTGCTATTTAAGCACTAGTTATTCTTCCAACTAAGCCAAAAAGAAAACATACTAGGCAACAATATCTTTGATAAATTCCTTATCATTCCCGAACTCCTTGTCGTCAACATCCATTGGAATATAAGGTTCATGGAGGAAGGAGTCAATACCAACGAATCGTCTTGGTTGATGATGTCGAACAAGGGCCTTCTGAATTTCCAAAGATCTTAAAGCGCAAGCCTTTATTTCACTAATCTCTCTTTTTACTTCCTTCAACTCATCAAGAATATCGTAAAACTTCTGAGAGTTAGAAGGGACAACCCTTGGCTTTCTTGTATTCATCCTCTTTCTTTTCAAGGAAGGAGTTACTGGAGATTTTTCTTTTTCCTTGATTGATGGCTTAACAATCATATTGACATCTTTTCCATCCAAAGACATGATGCTCAGAGAACAATTATAAAAAATTGGATTTATGTGAGTGGAATTCACAATCTCATCAAGCAGTCTTAAGATATAAAAGATATCAGAGAGGAAAAAGGAGTGTAGGGTTCGCAACCTTTAAACAGGTTCGTGGACGCCCAACTCTAAACCCTATAAAGAGTATAATTGTCGATAATAACCCTTTATTTTATTTGATAGACAAACTAAAAGAAAAACTTTTCCTAAAGCCTGAGTGGTACACAATCTTATCTCTTTTAATCAGGCACATGAGACAAGATTTGTCAAACAACACAATCAATTTGTGTTGTGGTGAACAACAATTTGTCCACCTTTTTCCTTTAGAGAGGAACCCTTGGACTTTTGTCTATCAACACAATTTGACCATACCTTCTTCTCTAATGGTCATATTTTATCTTTGGAAACCAACTTCTTAGACGAAGATAAAATCCTACATACCTCAGCAGTCTTCTGAGAAAGTTTAAGCTTACTTGCCAATCGATTTGCTCTTCGTTGAAGTTTTTTGGCGTGCCTCACTTGATGTTTGTATTTGTAACATCTTGATAGTTCATGACCCTTCTGAGAAAAAAACGAGCACGTCAAACTTGGATAGTATTCAAGCATCTGCGGTGTGAACGCAGCTAAACACATAGTAGATCCTGAAACATTACAACCAGAGTTTCCAAAGGATGGGTCAATTGATTCTTCCAGCTTGATTGGATTCTCTTCTTCACGGAAACCATCAATATTGATACATGTATTGCTACAATTATCAAAATCAATGTTTTCACATAGAAGACCGACACTTGATTACCTGTCTTCCTCAGAATCATAGATCTCAGACATCTCATCAAGTGTTACAGCAAGACCTTTGTTCCCAGTGTATTTTCTACGATTTTGGCACTCATTTGCAAAATGACCAAAACCTTTACACTTAAAGCATTATGGCATATCCTCGTCATCATCCTCATCAGCATCCCTGTTTTTAGGAGGAGCGCGATTGTGAGGTTTATCTGATGACCTAGGTTTGTCTCTTGAAAACCGTTTACTTCTCTTCAATAGAAGATCCCTAAACTGTCTAGTGATCAAGGAGACTGATTTGTCAAGATCTTCATCCGAAAAATCATCCTCAGAGACATAAACACTTTTACCTTTATCAAGTAATTTAGTGTTCTTTTGTACTTTAAAGGCAACATCCTTTCCGATTTTGGATGTTTGCTCATGATCAAAGATCTTTACCTTTCCAACCAATGTGTTTCTGGAAATATTATCAAGGTTATTTCCCTCAACTATGGCATGCTTCTTAGACTCGTATCTAGATGGCAGCGATCTGAGAATTTTTATCACAATGTCCTTTTCAGGAATAGTCTTACCCAATGAAAAAGATGCATTGACAATTTAAGACACTTTGCGATTAAACTCATCAAATGTATCTTCATCTTCCATACGAAGGTTCTCCCAATCGGAATTAAGGTTTTGAAGCATAACTTCCTTTTTACTGGAGTTACCTTCAAATACAATTTCTAAGATATCCCAAGCATCTTTAGACCTAGTGAAATTTGACACATGGTGCTGAAGATTTGGGGTAATGGCATGTATGATTGCATTCAAAACGTCGGAATTTTGCCTTGCAGCAAGTATCTCGGCAGGATTGTATTCACCAATATTCTTGGGAACGTTTAAATCTCCATCTGCCACAATGAGAGCATCATAGCCATCAACAACATATACCCATGATTGAAAATCACGTGCTTGAAGAAAACCTCGCATAACAATTTTCCACCATAAGTAATTTGAGCCATCGAAGACTGGTGGTACGTTAATAGAGATAACACCTCTGTTCATAGAGTCAGATAGCTACAAACACAAACTTGTAAGGTCTTGAACGTGTTTGCGTGCTCTTAACCAATTGAAAAAGCGGGGGTCTAACAACATCACCCATTATTTCGCTTAGCAATATGTATGGACAAACTCCAATATACTTTAATAGAGAATCAACTAGACAGTCAGACTCAATCTAGATTAAAGTATATCGAGGAGTTAATATCTCTCTCTTGTTTTTATTTACTCAAGCTAATAGAAATCAGCGAGTCTTTAATCAAACACAAGGAATAACTTGGATGGTACCAAAGACCAATATCCAAGGATCAATCAATGAAAATAAATAACCAAAGGTTGGATTACTCTAATTGATGATCTAACGCACAACCTGTATTATTTCAATTATAAACATAAAACAATATAATGCAGAAATTGAAATAATACAGACACCAGAAATTTTGTTAACGAGGAAACCGCAAATGCAGAAAAACCCTGGGACCTAGTCCAGATTGAACACACACTGTATTAAGCCTCTACAGACACTAGCCTACTCCAAACTAGCATCGAACTGGACTTTAGTTTAACCCCAATCAATATCCCACTGATTCAAGGTACAGTTATGCTCCTACGCCTCTGATCCCAGCAGGATACTGCGCACTTGATTCCCTTAGCTGATCTCACCCACAACTAAGAGTTGCTACGATCCAAAATCGCAGGCTTTAATAATAAACAAATCTGTCTCACACAGATAAGTCTATAAAAGGATCAATCTGGCTCCCACAGATAAACCCTAAAGGTTTTGTTCCGTCTTTTGATAATAATCAAGGTGAACAGGAACCAATTGATAATCCGGTCTTATATTCCCGAAGAACAACCTAGATTAATCAATCACCTCACAACAATCTTAATCGTATGGTAGCGAAACAAGATGTTGTGGAATCACAAACGATGAGACGAAGACGTTTGTGATTACTTTTTATATCTTGCCTATCGGAGATATCAATCTCAAGCCAATCAATCTGATTGTACTCGTACGATAGAATATGCAAGATCAGATCACACAACTACGATAAAAGTAGTATCGGCCTGGCTTCACAATCCTAATGAAGACTTTAAGTCGTTAACCCGGTTTGAGAAAAGGAAACCATAGGGTTAAAGGAGAATCAACTCTAGTATGCAAACTAGTATCATACGTAAGGTGTGGGGATTAGTTTTTCACAATACTAGATGTCTCCTTTATATAGTCTTTCAAATCACGGTTTTTCCTTGGTCACAAAGCAAACAATATCCACCGTTAGATGAACACCTGATTTAGATTCAAGCTAATATTTCTCAACTGTTAGATCGAAAACTTAGCTTGTTATACACACTTGACAATGCACGTTTCTAGGTTTGTTAACCGTACCCAAACGTATGCACTTTTTTGTTCAATAATAGGCAACCAAAAGGTTAGCCATATGAGCATCTCATATCAAACATGTTCTTCTTCACCATAACTAGTTCAAATGAATCAAATGAACTAGTTAGAGAGTTGTTCAATTGCAAGGAAATCTTATGTACTACACAAGACACAATTGAAGCAAAGATGATTTGATTCACTCGAATCGGTTTATGAACTTTATAGCCACGGTTTGCAAACTACATTCCTTAGTCTTTATAAGTTTAAGTTCAGAAATCATCTTCAGATATATAAACTTTCTCAATTTCGTAGACTAGGTTCGCGGACTTAAACAACCGGTAGAGTTTACAAACTCCAGCAGAAAATCTCGGCAAAGACTTTCCGCCGGTTCGCGAACTGGGTTCACAGACTGGGTTCACGGACTAGTCTAGTTTGTCAAATCCAGTAGAATTTCTCGAGATGAGAAGTTCGGCAGTTCACATACTGAGTTCGCGGACTTGGCTCACGTCATTCTCTGGTTTCTCTTGATCAACAAAGTTCGTAAACTTTGGTTCAAGGAATATGACTTATACATAAATGTGTTTCCACAACAATATTTATGTCCACCATTGGTTATGTAATCTAAACTCTCATTTCAATCATTGAAACATTCTTAGAGGATGTTATATAGTTGTTATTCACAAACCATTTCTCGTCAAAACAATTTTCAAAGTGATTGAAACATATCATGACTTTCATCACTAGGTAAAGATAAACTTGATCGGAGCGAAACGCTTACCAACACATATTTCGAGATATAGACAGGCGAGGTATACTCAGCTCGAAATACCAAATGTGTATAATCCAGTCTATATATAGCATACGACTTCTTGTCTCAAAGACTAGGAGATAGAGTAGATAGACTTTTGAGTGACAGATAAGTTCAAGTCTTCACATACTTTTTTGTCGAGAAGTTCCATCGGTTCCTTGAGTAGTTCTTCTTCTTGTATGATGAATTTCCATGAAGTCCTTGAGCTCGACTACACTTTCTATCCTAGTCCGAGACTTAGCTAAAATAGACTAGAAATCAAGACTTATAGTTTTGATCACTAACATTGACAATTATGCTTGAGATAGCAACGCATGCGAGGTTGACCGAGCAATGCTCTAACAGACATGACCAGTGTATCTCACGATGATATACTACGAATCAGTCCTTGATCTCAAATAGGGTGATTCGTGCGTACAGGAGACATGTATGTCTCCGCTCTGGGTCATAAGTCCGACGGGGACGTTTTTACACAATTACAGAGCCTACATGACCAGCAGTATCTCGCGGGGATGTATACTAGGAATCATGGCATCACAATCAGCTGCGTCTCACGAAGACATGCTGGAATTGTGGCTGTTCTGGTTCATAAGTCCACGGGGGACGTTTTACGCTCTACATAACCTACGTGACCAGCAGTATCTCGTCGAGGATGTGCGCTAGGAATCACGGCACCACGAGCAGCACTGTCTCGCGGTGAGGTATACTAGAAATCATGGCTATGAGTGCCTTGAGGACCAATGGCTTAATCTCTCCCGTGAGAGTTGAATTTTGTATATATGGTTGAAATGATACTTTTGCCCCTTATCCAAGTTTCACCATCTACATTAAGTCCCCTACTCCTAGTACAACCTTGATTGTTCTATGATGAGTATATGGATGGTAACAAATCATTCATACGAAATTATGATTTGTTCGTCCTTTTAGACTTGCAGAATCCCCGAATTGATGTTTAGCCTTCGATTGTTATGACTCTGATCTTGGAATCAATTATGGACTTTGGAACTTTCTGGGATCTTGTGTTAAATGTTAATGACATGATAATGAAGTCTTGACGAGATAAAATTTCCATCTTGAGCGATTGAAATTTGTTAATTAGGGTTTACTTGACCAAAACCCTAATTTTCTCTCTTTGTGCATCCTTGAGCTTCTGAGTTTGATAGGCGAGTATGTGGGGAAGAGAGTATTTGTGAAAGGTTCCTGGGTGTCCTTGATGTTGGTGAAGGGCCGTGAGAATATATAGGTAACTTACTTTTGAAGTTACGGAGTCCCCATACCATGTATATTCTGAATTCATGCTTGTACTGTACCTAAACCCTAATTTCTCTTTTGTTCGCGTTTGACTCCTTCAAACACTTTGGAGAGGATTTAAAAATATTGGAAGGTGTGCATATATCTTGTGGTGTAGGCACCTTGTGTGATGAGAGCTTGTTTAATTCCTTGTACCAATCAGACTTCTCTTTATTAGAGAAAATACATACTTTTGATACTAAGGGTATTTTAGTCAAAAACCACTCTGAGCTTGATTTTTATTTGTAATGAGAGAGGCATGGAGACTCCCTAGGCATATTCACGTCTTGAAAGAGAGATTGGCACGTTTATGGTTCTGCATTTGGAAATCATGAACTCAAATTTCCTGTTTTGGGCAAGATTCCATTTATTTTCTCTGAAATTCTGCCTTTCTGGATTCTGTTTCAATCACGTTCCTCTTTGAACACTTAGAGAACCTAATAATCACGTGTATTATTCCTTTGGAATGAATGAGCGCTTGGTTGGTCTCTGGATGTATTAGGGCGTTCTTCTTTGAAAATACTCAAAATTATGAAATAAGAGTATTTCAAACAAAATCCCTAATGAGCTCGTTTTTTTTAATAGTGATGAGACAAAAAAGGGTTGAAAGAGGTGTATATAATCTTCCAAGATAATGGGGACAGGCTCGACTCCCTATTATAAGAAGAAAAATCCAATTTTCATCAATGTTTCCAGAATTAGGGTTATTTCGTCAAAACCCTAATTCTCTTTTAATTTTTTCCTCTTCCAAAACATTCCGAGAGAATATATGATGTCCCAATACTCTATTGAAGCATCCTTTCTCATGTGAGGGGCTTGGCTCTTTACTTTTTGGAGAAATCGCTTTCTTTGTCGAACTCTCGAAATTAGGGTTATTTTGTCAAAACCCTAATTCTCTTTTCAAAATTATCTTATGAAAAATTCCGAGGGAAAAGATGACGTATCACTGGTCTTGGAAAGTGTTTACACGAGTGGGGAAGGTCTTGGCCATGGTTTGGAGGTATTTTTTGAAGAAGGAAAAGCCTATGTTTCCTTATTTAACCTAAATTGCCCCAATTTCCTCTTTCTTCTCTAATTCCATTTCCTTTTGCTTCAAGGCTTCCTTTTTGAAGTCAAATTGAAAATAGAAGTATTTTTACATGTGTTAATGTATAGAAACCGGTCCACCTCCTCCCCATGAATTCCACTTGCACTGAAATTCCTTGTTTGAGTAGAATTCGTATTTCTGTTCGAAGTATAACTAGTATTGCAAGAAACCGTTTTAGTATACTTAATGTTTGAATTTAATTCTTGACCCATGAATTATAATCGTGGCATGAGTATGCTTAAAATATTCCTCTTGCTTAGATGATAGCTTTGTTCGTCTTTAAAAACGATATTAATCTTCAAATTGATAATATAGAAGCTAATAGTTAGCGATCTTGCGTTTGCTGATGTAGATACCCATCGTTCTTTCTTCATTGAGGTATCCTCGGTAAGTCTTGAACTTTATCTCTCATTAAATATGATGCATACTTCTTCAACCATCGAGTGAATAGAAGTAGTCGTATTTGTCAAGGATTCTTTTCGTTTAAGTGTTTGTCATAAAACTTCAGATTTGAGACACTTAGGGAAAATGGATATAAAATCTTCATACGAACTTAGATTTGAGTCCCCGACCCAAACTTTGAAAGAAAAGAGGACAGGATTTCTAATGCAAAAAGAATGACTCGATTCCGAGTTTGTTTGGGCAATCAAATCCATGTATAGTTTTTGACTTTATAAATCCCGTATAAAATTTTAGGAACTTTTCAGATTGCACTTACTTTGGTGTCGGGGCCACATCTCCTGGCTCAATTGTACGATTGAGGCGCCTTTTTGATATGTTATTCGGAAGATATAGGAGAACATATTTGATTCAGGAAGTAACCCGAAATTCCTTACTGATTTTCATCAGTTTTCAAGTCCTCACGTTGTGATATACATCAATCCTAATTGTAAGAGGAATCCTTGAACTCTTAGCATGTCCCGACGCCTCAAGCATGACCCTTGGAGTATGATGACTTCATTAATCTCCCCTAGATTAAAATAGGCCGTGATTTTTGCCTCCCTAGGTTAGATACATGCCCCTTCCTTTGATTTTACATTTGTCCCCCTTATTACGAAGAAAAAATTATTTTTCCTTGATCCTTTGTGAAAGTGTGGACCCAAACAAATCCGTGAGTATCCCATGAGATGTGAGATAGATTTATTGATAATATTAGGACTCTAGGCATGAGGTTAGGCTTGAAGGAATTAAGAGAGGAAAAGTCTTGAAGGGATTGGATGAGACAAAACTTTAAAGGATTTTATGAGGACAAGGTTTTAGGAGGGGAGGATGGTCCTCATATAGATCAAACTAGTCGTATTTTTTTGCTCCCTTAGTTTACTTCTTCTAATTCCTCTCTCGTTTATAGCGTACTCTTTATGGTGAGAACGAGTTCGACCTTGTAGAGCGGGGATGAGTGGGCTTCAACAATTTCATAGGACTTTTAGAAAAAGATTCCTGGTGCAGAGAGACAACGGCCTAGGGTGGTTTCCTGGGACCCATGTGTTCTTTAACTTCAGATGAGGCACTGTTTGGCGATTTTGGTGACATGAGGAGAATAACTGCGAACAGTATTTCTTTTGATGATCTTATGAATCAGGAAAACCTGACAACCGCACGTGATGAAAATCTTCGTTTAAATGTGAGCCAATCGCGAGAGTGGATCGATTCTGTCAGGGTCCGTTTCGGTGAATTGAGTTCAAAGAGGTTCTTAATCTGAGGAGCGTATGGTAGATGAAAAGCTGGAACATGCTAAGCAGGCGGCTCGAGATGCAGAGGCCGAAGTGAAACAACTGATCATAAAGAAAGAGATTTTCTCTAGTGGCCTTTGATGGATATTTTCTTCAGGGTTGATATTTTCTCTCTCAGAACCTTTCTCGTATGCATCTGTTAAATGAAGGTGACCCTCGTGAGTTAGAACTTGATGAAAACCTAGATTGCTTCGTCGGATATGCGAGTAGGTGAAAACCCTAAGTTAAATTCGTAATAGGTGTTTCTCCTTTGCGCGACCTTCACTCCAGAAGCGGTAGAAACTTCGTTTGACATCCGATTTCAAGTGTTTTGATGACATCTCTTGGACTGTATTTAGAAACATCATTACCTTTTAACACGTGGTATGAGAGATTGATATTTTTCATCAAGGACGCGTTGTCGAATTCTATAACCATTTATTTCAGTTCGTCGAGTTATGTGACTAAAGTATGAGTTGCGCCTGAGTAAAGCAGAAACTATAGACTCTTCTTCAAACCAATTGTGAACCCTAGTTTGTCTCCTGCATGCGTTCATTGCCTAGGGATAATTTGAATGTTTTTTCTACTTGATATAGTCATGTTGCATGTGCATAAAACCCTAAAATATTTTATCTTCAGTCAGGATCTCGGACATAGTTGCAATTGCTGAGTACAGAGAAGATGCTGATGGAGGAAAATTTCGACAAGACCGGAGAGACATGCGAGATTTCTCGAGTCACGGATAAGTACCCTTCACAATTTTGAAGGTCTAAGTCTAATCTCATAGTCCCTACGTAATAGCATGTTATAATGTAGGTATGGTCTTGATGTGTCCCGATCTTTTGAGACTCTTGCGCTGATCATTTCTAAATTTGTTATATGAAAACTAGATGTCTGGGAAACCTCTTATTGGTCATGTGGGTGTGTGATGCACAGTTCTTTATTAGTCCCCAGTTTGATATATGACTAAGGATTCTCATCGACTCGGGATTCTTGGAAAATGAAATAAGACCCTTGTAGCATATGAGATTGAGTCTTCAAGGCGGGCAAGTGATACCATATGGGTTGGAGACATCCATGGAGAATCATATCGTGGTACTGGTCTTATGTGTCATCCTGCATAAGATGAAGCTATTGATCGGCCTCTACTAGGTGTCTTGACAAGGATTCACTTGAACTTACGTAGCCGAATCATCTATTGGGATCTGTTTTTCTTCTGGGAGATGGTAAACCAAAATCAAGAACAATGTACGCCTTCTAGGACTAGCAGAACTATGGATGTGGCTGAACAATCGATTTGTGGTGACTTTGTTGATGGGATAATTCTCTGTAAATTTTCTAGGCCTTTTTTCACTCGGTAGAATCATGTTTCGACCTGAGGAAGTTGTAAGTGATCGTCATATCTTGTCCTTTGCTCATCACGTATGACTCTGATTTATGTGATAGCCTGCCGAGCATATCTTTTTGAGAGAGGAGGCTTTTACTGACAGAACTGCAAGCGGCTTGGAGATATGGTCGCCAAATATAGTTACCTAAAAATCAGAGAGAGGTTAGAAATGGGATTCTAGGGTTTCTGAAAGTGAGTTGCGGGAGGTTGAGAATGAACAGTCTCTGCTTAAATCATGCACAATGTCTGTACAAAGGCTGCTTTAGTCACATGGAAGAGATTTAGGGCTGGTCTTAGGGAGGGAAGCAGATGGAGAGAGAGAGATCATAGAATTCTAGGGTTTTAATAAGAATTGCTCTGAAAGGTTATGACAAAGATGATCGGAGCTTGGAAAAATAGATGACCTATTTATAGCTGAATTCTCTAATCTCAAGTCGGTGAAGAAAAGGATTGCTTTCCGTGCCATGCGGAGCTATTCTCCCGTCTCTTCAGGAATAGGGATAAACTAGGTTGAGTTTATCTCATTATTCCACCGCCTTTACTCTCTTCTGTGGTGAGAAATAAGCCGGGTATTTCTTACACGAGCCGTAGACTGCCAGACCAAAACCCTAATTGTTAACCACACACCCCCCATATAAGGATTGCTTTCCGTGCCCTGCAGAGTAATTCTCCCGTCTCTTCATGATTAAGGATAAACTAGGTTATCTCATTCTTCCACCTCATTTACTCTCTTCTGCAATGAGAAATAAGTCGGGTATTTCTCACACGAGCCGTAGACTACCTGACCAAAACCCTAATTGTTATCCCCCCATTTGTGTGAAGCTGGGTCAGCCTTCGTGATGACATGTTGAGAGATAAAAATATTCTTTTTAGCCGAGTTGGCCGAGATAGAGAGATATTCTCCAATTTGTAAGAATGACTAGGATGAGTCACGTGAAAAGGAATGAGATGCCTCAGAATTCGTGTGAAGAGGATATTTTATTCCTACGTGAGGCTCGTTCCTACCATGGGGAATATTCAGCCTTATTGGAAATTTGCAGAGAGATTTGAATCCCTCCGAGATTTTGCAGAGAGATTTGAATCCCTTCGAGATTTTGCAGAGAGATTTGAATCCCTTCGAGATTTTGAAGAGAGGTTTGTTTCACTCCGAGAGTTTACAGAGAGATTTGAATCTCTCCGAGAGTTTGCAGAGAGGTTTGAATCTCTCTGAGGCTTTGCAGAGAGGTTTGAATCTCTCCGAGATTTTGCAGAGAGGTTTGAATCTCACAGAGATTTTGCAGAGTGGTTTGAATCTCTCCGAGATTTTGCAGAGAGTTTTGAATCTCTCCGATATTTTGCAGACGGATCAGAATCTCTTTATGGTCAGCTGGGACTTGTCTTGAAGAGAGAGAAAAGCTTTTGTACCCCCGATTAATGTCTCTGAGAGACTTTGGTTCACTTGTATTTGACCAGCGTATCTTACAGAGATGTGCTAGGAATAAACCGTGTGTCCATATGATGGGACAACAAGACCAGTGTATCTCGAAGGGATGTTCTAGGAGTCTGTCGAAAGGGCCCGGAGGCAGAATAATCAGCGTATCTCGTGGGGATGTCCTAGGAGTTATTCGGAAGCCTCAGTAAGTCGAGTCAGAGCCTGGAGTAGACATGACCCGTGTATCTCGCGATGATGTACTAGGATTAAGTCCTCGATCTCAAATAGGGTGAGTCGTGCTTACAGGAGATATGCATATCTCTGCTCCGGGTCATAAGTCCACCGGGGACGTATTTACGCATCTTCAAAGCCCACATGACCAGCAGCATCTCGTCGAGGATGTATATTAGGAATCATGGCATCACAATCAGCTGTGTCTCGTGAAGACATGCTGGAATTGTAGTTGTTCTGGTTCATAAGTCTGCGAGGGACGTTTTAGGCTCTACAGAACCTACGTGGCCAGCAATATCTCGTCGAGGATGTGCGCTAGGAATCAAGACATCACGACCAACAGTATCTCGCGGGGACGTATACTAGAAATCGTGGCTAAGAATGCCTTGAGGGTCAAGGGATTAATCTCTTGCGAGAGTGGAATTTTGTCTATGGTCTTGAAATGACACTTTTACCCTTTATCCGAATTTCGCCATCTACATTAAGTCCCCTATTCAGAGTAGAACCTTGATTGTTCTATGTTGAGTATATAGATGGTAACAAATCGTTGGTACAACATTACGATTCGTTCGTCCTTTTAGACTTGCAGAATCCCCGAGTTGATGTTTAGCCTTCGATTGTTATGACTCTGATTTTGGAATCAATTATGGACTTTGGAACTTCTTAAGATTTCGTGTTGGACGTTAATGACATGTTGAAGTCTTGATGAAACAAAATTTTCGTCTTGAGCGAACAAAATTTGTTAATTAGGGTTTACTTGGCCAAAACCCTAACTTTTCTCTCTTTGTGCATCCTTGAGCTTCTGAGTTTATATAGGCGAGTATGTGGGGAAGAGAGAATTTTGAATGGTTCCTGGCCGGTCTTGATAAAAGTCATGCATTTACTCTTGAAGTTACAGAGTCCCTATCCCATGTAAATTTTGAACTCAGGCTTGTATCATACCTAAACCCTAATTTCTCTTTTGTTCGCTTCTGACTCCTTCAGACACTCTGGAGAGGCTTGACGAGGCTTGGAAGGTGTGCATATATATCATGGGGTCAACACTTTGTGTGATGAGATCTTGTTCAATTCCTTGTGCCAATCAGACTCCTCTTTATTGGAGAAAGTACATACCTTTGAAACTAAAGGTATTTTCGTCAAAAACCACTATGAGTTTGATTTTTTTCCTTTGGAATGAAAGAAACATGGAGCCTCCCCAGGCATAGTCATGTCTTGAATGAGGGATTGGCGCGTTTCTGGTCCTGGTTTTGGAAATCATGAACCCGAATTCCCTGTTTTGAGACACATTCCCTTTATTTTCTATGAAGTTCTTCTTTTCTGGATTCCGTTTCAATCCCGCTCTTCTTAGAACACTTGTAGAACTCAATATTCACGTGTATAAGGCCTTTGGAATGAGTAGATGGGAGCTTGGTCGGTCTCTAGCTGTATTAAGGCTTTCTTCTTTGAAAATACTTAGAATTCCAATATAAGAGTATTTTAGTCTAAATCCCCTATGAGCTCGTTTTTGTTGCAGAGTAATTAGATAAAATGGATTTAGATAGTCTTAGAGAACACTCCAAGAGAATGGGAGAGGCTCGGTCCCCTTTCTTTTAGAATAAATCCCTTTTTTCACCAAATTCTTGAAATTAGGGTTTTTTCGTCAAAACCCTAATTCTCTTCGACTTTGATCCCACTGAAAAAATTCCGAGAGAATAAATCACGTCCCACTTGCCTCGAAGAGCATCCTCACGCCTAAAAAGGTCCTGGACACGACTTGGAGGAGTTTTGGAAGGAGAAAAAACTTTGGTTTCCTTATTTGACTCAAATTCCTCTAATTTCCTATTTTAGTTCTAACTCCTTTTCCTTTTGCTTCAAGGCTTCCTATTTTGGGTTTAATCAAAAAAAGAGAAGTATTTTGACGTGTGACAATACATGAGAACCGGTCCACCTCTTACATGAATTCTATTTCCATTAGAATTCCATATCTTGGTTGTTTCATGCATATATATATATATATATATATGTACATATACATACATGCATACATATAACTCTTGTACGTGAATTTTTCTTCTTGTATAATATTTATTGCCTAGAAAATAAACCAGCCTTCTATTTTCTTTGATCTTGTCTTTAGAATGGTTCGTAAATCTCCTAATATGTGTGATGAAGATGACAGTAATATGGGTGATTCCGCAATGGAGCCGCCAGTAATAAAGAGATCTCTAACTTCAATGATGAATTCCACCAGTTTTCTTCAAGGCTTCTCTTTTAAAGTCAAATTGAAATTAGAAGTATTTTGGACGTGCACTAGGTTTAGAAACCGGTCCAGTATGTTCCACGAATTTTATTCACAGTAGAATTCCTTGTTTAAGTTGAATTCCTTTGCCTTCTCTTAAAACTCCTTTCCTGCTTGGCTTGAACTCTAGTTGGACGCATTGGAGGCTGAGGTAACTTGAAAACCGTGTGTATGGGTCTGGTTCCATGATTGGATAAGAACTTGATCACTTCTCTTAGCCAAATCCCATTTTCTTCAAAATAGCCAAAATATCGAACTAGGGGCACTACTGTGTTTAATTCTGCCTTTTTTCTTAATAAGTCTGCGTTCAAGGAGGTGGAGAAACTTCGGCATGAATTCTGATTTACTTGGGTAAGGATAGAAACAAGTAGAACACGTCCTGGATTCTTTTTGGAAGTTAGTTTCCTTGTTCAAGTGAGATTCATCCTTTTGTTTGAAGTAGGATTTATATTGCACACTTTAAAGGAAATTTGCGTGCTAACTTTTAATGCTTGGTGTACTTGAATTAATAATGGCATGCTGAGTGACAGCATCTTTCTTTTGCATAGATGGTAACCTTGTTCTTCTTTCAAAATGATACCAATCTTCAAACTGATGACATAAAAGTTAACAAAGTACTTATCATCTTGAGTTTGCTGATGTAGATACCCATCCTTCGTTCTCCATAGAGTCATCTTCTATAAGTATTGATACTTATCCCTCCTGGATCATATAGTTGTATTCCTTCGACCATTGAATGAACAGAAGTAGTCGTATTTGTCAAGGATTCACTTTGTTTAGGTGTTCGTCAAAAAACTTCAGATTTGAGACACTTAGGGAGAATGACTGTAAACTCTTCATACGGACTCTGATTTGAGTCCCCGGCCCAAAATTTGAAAGAAAAGAGAATAGGATTTCTAATGCAAAAACAATGGCTTGATTCCGAGTTCGTTTTGCCAATCAAATCCGTGTATACTTTTGACTTCAAAAATCCCGTATAAATTTCAGGAGTTTTTCAGATTGCACTTACTTCGGTGTTGGAACCACATCTCCTAGCTAGTTTGTTTGTCTGAGGCACCCTTTTGATATGTTGTTGATAAGACATATGGGAACATATTTTCCTCAGGAAGCACCCTGAAATTCCTTATGCATTGTCATCAGTTTTCGAGTCTTCACGCTGGAATGTGCGGATATCTCCTTTCCAAAGGAGTCCTTGTTGCGTTTGAACCCTGGATGCATTGAGACTCTTAGGAAAATACCCATTTGAGTGTTATGACCTAATTAACCTTCCTTAAATTGTCATAGGTCGTGAATTTTATCCCCTTGAAACTAAAAGTGTCAGTGGCGTGCTTATACGTTTTACCCTTTGTTATTACAAAACGTATTTTATGGCTCTTTGAGGAATATGGGTTTGAATAAAACCTATCAGTGTCCTTGGGGACGTGGATTGGCTTTCTTAGGATTTAAATAAGGGTAGGATCTCTAAGTATGGGTGTATATTTCGTTTTTGGCTTGTGAGGCTTGATATATATATTCTTTAAAAAGAAACCCTAATTTGCTTCGTATATATGTCTTCAAACCTTCATATTCCGTGAAATTCATTTGACTTCCACTTTTGTATACTTAAGATATGGGAATAACTCAAGATATGCATGTTGAAAATGGAAAAGAAAGATCTTTCTTCAATAATGACTCAGGCGTCTATCAGTCCCTAGTTATTAGTACTTCACAGATTGAAGAAACTTGAAGAGATGAAGCACTGCCGCTGAATGTCACGGAATATCCTATTGGTGGTCTTGTTTTCGTTAGTCCTAAAGCAATCCTAGACTCAAATGACGTACTCATAGAGGAACTCGGTGTTGATGCTCGATCTGCAAAGTTGTATATGGCTATACGGCAAAGGTACGCCCATGTTGCTACGATGAAGGAGATAAATTATGTCATTCGTCCCTCCAGTTAATGAATTGTGATCGGTTCTCAGTGAATCAAGGAATATAACTTTTAACATCACCCCTCCTGGTCTTCTTTCTGGGATACTTGCTGAGAATCTTCGCTTCAATGTGACGTGGCTGCTAGAATGACTCAACTCTGTCAAAGTCTGTTGGAGTGAGTTGAGTTCAGATCCTCGTTTTTAGGGAGGTTCTTAATCTAGAAGAACATATAGTAAATGAAGAGCGTGTATGTGTATCGAGATGCAGATGCCAAAGTGAAGCAACTGAACGTGGAGCAAAAGATTTTCTCTAGGGGCTCCGTCAGATGATTTCTCCAGGGTTGATATTTTCTCTTTCTGAACCTTTTCCGTATGCATCTGGTAAAGGAATTGGACCCTCATGAGTTCAAAATTGATGCAAACCCTAGATTTCTCCGTCGGGTATGCAAGTAGGTGAAAATCCTAAGTTGAATTCGTAATAGAAGTTCCTCCCTTGCGCGGCCTTCACTCCAGAGGTTGTAGAAACTTCATTTGACGTCCGATTTCAGTGATTGACCCCAACTATCGAACAGAAAAGACCCCCCTTTCATCTATTGTAGTAAAATAGGATTTGGAGCTTGTTTTTCTGGTGATATGTCCATATGAATTCGAACTCGGAATCCATATCTATTAACAACAATTCCTTCAAGTGTTTTAATGTATCTCTTGGATCGTATATTGAAACATCATGCCTTTTTAACACATGGTAGGAGAGACATGGACGAATACTTTTATCAATGGCGCGTTGTCGAATTCTCTACCCATTTTTCTTAGTTCGTCAAGTTATGTAACTAAAGTATGAGTCACGTCTGAGTATAGTGAAAACTTTAGACTCCTCTTCAAACCGATTGTGAACCCTAGTTTACTCCTGCATGTTTACTATTAAGGGATAATTTGAATGCTTCTTCAAATTGATATAATTCTGGTGCTCGCGTATAAAACCCTAAAACATCTTATCTTGTGCCAGGATCCGAGACATGGTTGCATTGTGGAGTATAGATGCTGACGAAGAAGAATTCGACGAGACCAGAGAGATGCGAGATTTATCGAGATAAGTCCCCTTCACGATTTTTTAAATGTTGATCTCTATTTTCCTAGTCCCAAGTAATAACAGGTTGTGATGAGGAGTTGAATGATTTTTATGTGTCCCAATATTTAGGGACTCTTGCGTTGATTATTTCTAAATATGTTATCTGAAAACTGGATGTATGGGCCACCTCCTGCTGGTCATGCAGGTGTGTGACGTACGATTCCTCGTTAGTCCCCAGTTTGATATAAGACTAGGGATTCCCATTGACTCGAGACGCTTGGAAAATGAAGTAAGACCCTTGTAGCGTACGAGATTGAGTCTTCAAGGTGGGCAAGCGATAATCTGTAGGTTAGAGACGTCTGTGATGAGTCATGTCGAGATACTGCCGCATGTGTCTTTGGGGACAAGATGAAGTTGTTAGTGATCGTCATATCATGTCATTCTCTCATCGCGTCTGGTCGTGACTCATGGATTAACCTGTCAAGTGGATTTTCTCGATAGAAGAGACTTTGACTGAGGTATCTCCTGGTATGCGTCTGAATGAGTAACGTGTATCCTAAAGCTATGGTCTCAGATCCTTATCTTGTTTTACTTCTGTGACAATAGCTGGTTGTAGTTGTATGTCGAGTAACAGAATTTAATCTGAATTGTTGGCCTCTTGTTGGATTTCTTTTCCCTTGGTAGGTTCAGGTGCGAAGATATTCTCTTTCTCCTTCTTGGGAGAATTGAGGTCCCATTGGAAAATGATACTGGATAATCGTTGGTGTAGCCGATATTGAGGCTCATTGAGACTTGGTTGTACAATTGATAGGTCTCCCTTTCTTTCTGACGTGACGGGTGTTGAGATAGCATATCGACCGACGACTTTGAATCTTCAGATAAGTATGAGCTTTGGCCGATCAATTTCTTGGAAGCTAGTCTCATCTTATACTTTGTCGCTTTCTAGTCATGATCCCCTGAAACATGAAAACAACAAGATGCATATCGGCTGGTGATTTATGACCTTATGTGGCTTTGTAAAATTTTGGTCTAGGTTACTAATTTTTTGGAACCTTTCCAAGTTTTCGCTAAGTTTATCCTCTAAACGACGAAAAGACAAATCCGACAGAAAGAGAACTAGGTCAATCTGATACAGAACGAAAGAGTTTTAAGTAAAATAGTAAAGTGAAGTAAACTTCCTGAATCCCATGTGATCAAGTTGAGGGACCTTGACCTAAACGAATCTTGGAGCAAATATTCGTCAGAATCTCCAAGTTTAGATCACCATCTGGTCCTGAAGAGAGACGGGGTCAGCTGGATGGTTGCTCCTTTACTCTGTCACATTCTTAATGAGCTACATCTTCTCCGGTGAGGATGATTACGGACAGACTGGATCTCGTCCATGCTATTCCCAACAGTTTTTAATATTCCTTATCAAGGGAACATGTACTCGATGTAGATTCATTGGGTCTATCCCTACTGGTAACTTTAAAGGAGTTTTCAGATAAGTTTGTATATCGATCTGAGATTTTTCAAGATTTTGTTGGGTCTCCAGTAGTTCTCAGGTTTTAGCCAATAGTTTTAGGGTTGGTAGTAATTTTTTTTTTGTGGAAGTAGGTTAATGGGATGTTTATGCAGGAAGAGATCCAGGTGATCTGGGACGCACTAACCTATTCACTAAGGTCAAACTCGAAAGAGAGAGAAACTGCTGGTAGGGATAACTCTCTCGACAAAGTCTGTAATGGATTTACAGAGACTAAATAAATGAAACGTTTTTGTGTTTGGATTGGTGGAATCGGCTTTCTTCCTAATAGTGACCATGATTGAGATCTGTAACAGAGTGAACAACCTCCCACTGTGGTCGGCAAAATGTAGTTACCTAAAATCGGTGAGAGGCTAAAGTGGGGTTCTAGGGTTTCTGAAAGTGAGTTAGGGAGGTTGAGCACGAACAGTCTTCTCCTAAACCACACACTGTGGCCGTTCAAAGGCTGCTTCAGTCACAAGAGAGGTTAGGGATGGTCTTAGGGAGGGAAGCAGATGAAGAGAGAGATCAGAGAATTCTAGGATTTGAAGAAGAATTGCTCTGAGAGGTTATGAGAAAGTTCATCGTATCTTGGAAAAATAGAGGACCTATTTATAGCTGAATTCTCTAATCTCAGGTCGTTGAAGATAAGGATTGCTTTCCGTGCCGTGCGGAGCAATTCTCCCGTCTCTTCAGGAATAGGGATAAACTAGGTTGAGTTTATCTCATTATTCCACTGCCTTTACTCTCTTCTGCGGTGAGAAATAAGCTAGGTATTTATCACACATGACATAGATCGCTAGACCAAAACCCAAATTGTTATCCCCTCATTTGTGTGAAGATGAGTCAGCCTTCGTGATGACATGTTGAGAGAGAGAATTATTCTCTTTAGCCGATTTGGCCTAGATAAAGAGATATTCTCCGATTTGTAAGAATGACTAGGATGAGTCGCGTGAAAATGTATGAGATGCCTCAGAATTCGTGTGGAGAGGAGACTTTATTCCTACGCGAGGCTCGTGCCTACCATGGGGAATACTCGCCTTATCTGAGATTTCTCGAGAGATTTGAATATCTCCGAGATTTTGCAGAGAGATTTTGCAGAGAGATTTTGTGACGGACCAGAAAATTACGCCTGGCGCGCCTAGGCACACAGGCCATAACTTCCCCGATGCGCCATGGTGATGCTGCTTACCAGGCCTTAAAACTAGGCAAATGCACGTTCATTTTCCCTTATAAGCATGCTTGTGGAGCATGATGCAGCTAAATTAGCTTCCACACCGTTCCAACTTACCCTTGTTCCGCAAAGGGTTTATTAAGAAAACAAAAACTTTCTTAAAACGGCAAAAACGGCCTTTTGAGGCCCTAAACGATGAAATTTGGCTAAAATTCTAAGCCCGTGATATGTAGATCACGTCTTGATCGTTGGGCCGTTTCCAATCTGAAAAAGCGGGGGTCTAACAACACCACCCAATATTTCGCTTAACAATCTGTATGGACAAACTCGAATATACTTCTAAGAGAATCAACAAGACTCAATCAATTAAAAGTATATGAACGAGTTTATATCTCTCTCTTGATTTGATTTACTCAAGCAAGAACTGCGAGTTCTAATCAAATACAAGGAATAACTTGGATGGTACCAAAGACCAATATCCAAGGATCAATCAATGACAATCAACAATCAAAGGTTGGATTACTCTAATTGATGATCTAACGCACAACCTGTATTATTTCAATTATAAAGATAAAACAATATAATGCGGAAATTGAAATAACACAGATACCAGAAATTTTGTTAACGAGGAAACCGCAAATGCAGAAAAACCCCGGGACTTAGTCCAGATTGAACACACACTATATTAAGCCGCTACAGACACTAGCCTACTCCAACCTCTATTGCGCTCAATATACAATTTCAAACTTTATAAACAGATGATGGTATCATGATGAACCACTAAATTGTATTATGCAGCGTCTCACTTTAACTGAGGATTAATATAATTTTTTGTCTGTTTTCTTCCAAAAAAAAAAAAATCTGCAGAGACAGGAAAATCAAATAAAATGTATATCAATTTATAGTATAAAATTTCTTTTGTTTCAGTCGGTGATTATGATTCAAACCAACGATGAAATTTGTGTTTTCTCTTTTTGATGGAGTCTATCAATCTTTAAATATAGTATTTCCGTAGGACCTATTAACAAATGTTGATTTCCTTTTTTTTTTTTGAGATTCAGCAACTATGAAATGTAGGAATTACCAACAGGTGCCATTATAGTGTTCTTAGTTAGTGTCAGGTCCACCCATTAAAGCCCAGTAATCATAGGTCCATAATTAAAAGAAAACATGAAAATGGACCAAATTTTTTTAGCCCAGGTCCTGCACACGTGCGAGATCAGGTATACGTAATATGAAAATACCACAAATAACCTTTCCTATTTAATATGTTAAAAGAATGAGAAATATTTTTCATATTCATTTTCTTCTTCTCTTTCCTCTCACCATTGTTGCAGATGAAGATGAAGATTTGATTTTTTTCTTTCTCGTTTCTACCGAATCAGATGATGAAGATTTTCCATTGTAATGTTTCTTTTAAGGTTTTGGCGATCTAATCATTGTTGTGCTTGATTATGTTTTCGATCTCCATGGTTGATTGTCGACTATATATTAGATCTAGATGAATAATCACATTTTTTGTTCATTTCGTTGCTAGATTCGATTATGCCACTTCCATTTTAGATGTTTTAGACGTGTTTCAGTTCTTTTTTGTATATGAATCAACAGTACGTATATCCCATACTGATAGAAACTTAGTTTATTTTTGAGAAGAAGAAGAAGAAGATGCATCGTTATGATTTACGACGAGAAGATTGTTTGTGTTTCCAGGTATGTATATTAACAATGATTTTCGGTTTCCATTCTATTTTTTTCATAGATTCGTTACTAGTTTTTCACATGCAGCTGAAGTTTAGATTATGAATCAGCAGTACATATATGATGTACTGAAAAATTATGCTTTAATTTTGTTATTTTTGTAGTTTTTGATATTTTTCTTCTTCGATCTAGAAGTATATATATGGAATATTGAAGAAAAAAAGTGTTTCGATTCTGGTTTTTAGAGATTCATTACTTGGTTTTCACATGCAACTGATTTTAGTTTCATTTTGGTTGTTTTTGATATGCTTTTAAGTTGTTTTTGTGTATTAATCATCGGTACGTATATGATATACTGGTGGATTTTGATGGAACAAGTTCAGATCTAAATAAACAATCATGTTTTGTGTTTATTTCATTAGTAGATCTGATACTTTTATGGTTTGTTTTTCAGTTTTCTTTTGTTATTATCAATTGTTGATAAACATCACTGTCCAGAGTTCGTCCTAAATTTTATACTTCTCTTGCTGTTTTAAAAGTTTGTGGGGATATAGTTGATGAAAAGAATGTACACAGTTGGATTTTGCTTAGATTTGTTTATAGACCTTCTTTGATTCATATGTGTAGTATTTGAATTTTATGTTTGTTAGTGATGTTGTGAAGTGTTTGATGAATAAGTGTTCTTGAAATGCATTAGAAGTGTTGGGTATCTTTAGAGAGATGAGAATTGAAGGAGTTAAATTGGAATTGCATGACTGTATCTTACTCATTGCTGGTGCTCCACTTGGTGAAGAATTGAAGGGGATTTTGATTCATGTGTATGTGGTCTTCCTCTTTTCTGTATTTCCTTTTAAGATTCATGATACAATTTGTATCTTATCTATCACGGACAGGTGAAGGTGGGAACCCGTTCTGCGTTACTCAACTTTGGATCACCAGTGGATGCATCTCAGCTATATAAATTACTCCATGCCCTTCATCCACATCCTCATTAGAAGAAAAATTAGCAGGTAGAGGTGCACCTGGAACATGTATGTTGCTCGGATTTTGTTGCTTTTGTCATACATACCAAAATAAATAGAATAGTAGCTTGGTGCATCTTCTCGATGTTGTTTACTTCTCTGGAACTGTTATCCTCAACTGGATAGATAGACCTCACCCTGTGTAGTTTCTTAAATGCCAAATGGCCTTATGTAGGCTCATGGGCATGCAGATAAGTAAAAGGTTAGCCTAATATTTACAGTTAGATAATGTGATTTTGTTAACTGATATTATTTTTTGAAAGCTTTATCGTTCTCCCAAAATCATGTAGACCTCTGAGGCAGAACAATTCTTTTTTCTACCACAAGTTTCCTGACTACCTGCTGCTGTGCGATATTGCTGTCTCACTGGAATACCCATTTCTTGCTTCATGCTACAAACAGACACCACCTGATACACAACTATTTTTTTCACCCTTAGTCACTATGTGGAAATGATAATCTATAGAGTCACAAGACTCATAAATTGTTATTATCAATTATTTTTCAGTTTTCTTTTGTGTATTACCTATCAGTACATATATGACGTTTTCTAATTTATTTATCATCGATTCTTACAGATTTGTACTCTACCTGGAAGCAGTGCAGCAAATATGTACTATTTGTAAGCATTCAGATATATAATCGGATTTGTAAGCAGTACGACAGATATGTACTCAGATTTCTAAGCAGTGCGACAGATATGTACTCAAATTTGTAAGCAGTGTAGCAAATATGTACTCGAATTTTTAAGCAGTGTACCAGATATGTACTCAAATTTGTAAGCAGTGTAGACACACACGTTTGGTAGTAATGAGCATTATGGACATTTTCATGTTTTAATTAATTTTGGACCTCCGGATAAAAAAAATCCGGTTGGACCCTACTATAAATAACTATATGGGCCTAGGACCAAACAAGAAATTTTCCCTATGAAATTTGTCGAAATACAGTCTATCTACCTCACTGTTGATTTCTCCTGGACATCCGTAAGATATTGGGAAGAGTGGAAATCCGACACATTTAATTTTTGATCGACATAATGATTCATATCTTCGCGGGATAGTATCAAATGTCTTGTCTTATGTAAATATGTTATGCGGGAGTTCGCGAAATTCTATCCTTAAATCTTATTATCATCACTTTTCCTTTCTTTTCATTTTTCTTTTGGTGTACTTTTCTTTTTTCTTCTGGTATAAGGTGGTATGATCCTGTTGCGTCCTCTCTTTTTTTGATCAATATGTCATCTTCTTTGCCTATCAAACAAAAGAATCTCTAGATGTTTTATTTCCGCATTATTGCATAATAAAGCACCCCAGACCACAACGGAATAGTGCTTTTCTAATAACTTGCACCAATTCCAAATTCGCACTAAAAGTGATCCGCATCCTAGTTAGCAATTCGGGATACGGATAGTAGTTCGGGACAGCATACGTACGGGAATTATACGAATTCAGATAGGTCGGATTCGGTCAAAAATCCGGTCAACGGTTCGTTGTTCAGACAGTAGTTCGGAACGACATACATACGCGTATATTCGTTTTATAAATGTGAGTTCGGCACTTAAAACTCGGCTTACATGGATGATAAATTGATAAGTATTATGACCTTATTACGAGACTACTTTTATTTGTATATGATTTATAAGATGGAAAAAAACATTTTAGCATGATTATTTAACAAGAAGTAAACAATTTAATCGCATAAATGTATTATACAACGAGTATACAAAGTTTTAAACAAAAATTAACACATAAAACACTGGTTAAACAACTACCAATAGAAAATTTTAACTGAATAATTGTATTTAAATATAAAGTATATATAAAATCAAACAAAAACCAAGTAATAGAACTCTGGTCAGAAAATTAACTATGGGAGAGCGAGGTTGGGCGCGAACTAGGTTCGAAGCTCTAGTTCGGAAATATCATTTGGATTCGGTCAGTTCGGATACGTTCGCGAATCATTCGTGAGGTCCATATAATTCAGGAACTAGATTCGGAGTTTAAATAGTTTGAAAGTATCATTCAGATTCGGTCAGTTCAGATATGTTCGTGAATCATTCCGAAATGATTCCGAGAATTACTAACTAGGATCCGCATATGACAAAAGTCAGCCTTTAACAGCTTGAATATTTACGCATCCATACTGGTCCCAATCTAGGTCTTTAGGCTTTCAAGTCTTTCATTAACTTCTGTCATTTTTGCCTTGGAATTTATGCATTTGGAGATACCATGATGATACCCCATTACTTGGACTTATGAGCCAACAACCTTGAAATCTACTACGGTTGACATTCTTTAGTTATGACCTACTGATGATAATGTATGGTCTTCCGTTTATATAGAAATATCTTGCTTTTGGAAGGTATTCTCGGCTTCATGTAATTTTTGGAGCAAACGATAGTTACGGTACAAGATAAGAGAACTTTATCAAAGGTCTCAAATGTCCAATTGTAAAGAATGGAACAAAGAAAACGAAATACAAACACGAGTAAGAGTTAAACATCCATTAATTGGCTGTCGCCTGTCGCTCTCTCGCTCTTATTTGAGATGGGCTCATCATATACCCCAAAACATTTATTTTCATATGGTATTGGTAGGTTGTTATTGCTCATGAGTGCAGCTCATCAATGTTACACCGAGACAGCTGCAACACAAACCCACTGACCGACGAAGAGTTTATCGCATTGAAGATTAGGGTTGATTCCTAAGAACACGTCTGTGGGGACATTGAAATCCTGCATAATGTCAAAGCATGTGTCTCCACTAGCGACCCCTGTGTTACTCTCGCATTCAAGTGTTGGGACGGTGATGGCCTTCACTGCTTTCCCTAGCCCTATTGTTCATTCATAAGTCAGTGTTTCATACTACATATCAACATCCTAGAATATCATGCGTCTACACTAAAATTAAAGTCTTACATATGCTTCTCATGTGTCTGTAGTTTCAAATATGCAGGCCCATACCAGGTATCATCCATAATGGTTGGATGCGACCTAGCCCTGACAATGATTTAAATTCTGGATTCGGGTTGTTTAATAGTGTCTTCCTAGCAGGACAAAGCCAGGGATTTGCGAGTATGCTTGTTAAAACGCATGCCGATATATAACAAGATAATGTTATTTACAATGTGTCAGTATAAGGAAAGCTAGACTCATCCAATGATTAATCAAGGCATCGGGTCCACATCTCATGCAGCCATTTGACAGGGAAAGGGTTAGCCAAATGATGCTGTGCACATGCATTAATACTAAAACTTACCACGGCCAAGGAATTTAGCATCAGCGATGGACAAACTGATCACAAGGATAACCAACATCAAGACCAAGTTGAAAAACATGGTTGTTCCTTTGCTGCTTAGTTTACCCATGACTAGCGTTCGCTAAAATCCTTGCTTCAGAGTACGGCGATAAAAAAAATTCTTTGACTGGTTTAGTTACTCCTGAAATCTCTAGGATTTTTGTTTCTCAAGTAACAAGACGGATTAACTATATATACACCATTGTACAGATGTTGTATTGATGATATGCAATAACAAATGGGAACAAGATGTAAGCATGCAGCCGGCTCCGCTCATATGCAGATTTTACTACATAACAAAACAAGTTGTGGCGGTTTTACTTATCTGACTTTAACCTTTTCTATTTTTAGGCCGTCTAATTCGAATATTTTGGTTAAAAGGACCGGGACATCTCAATTATAGAATGTTTTTCCGATGGCGACTTTTCCTTCCGGAGTTAGTCTGCCCGTAATGTGAGCCATACGGAGTAGTTATCTCCAGATTCTCCACATTACGGACTAATCACTTGATCAGATATTTCATTCTTCACGATTTGCTTTCAGTAGATTCAACTCTATAAGTACGCATAAACCTTAAAAATGGCCCATGGGTATAGCCGAAGAGGTTTTAAATTTTGAGCCCAAGACTGGTCGTGTTCAAGGCAGAAATGCAGCTTTATCTTTATTGTTGTCATTGTCTTGACCAGCGCATTTAAGCTAGTACACTAATTACTTAACCATGGGAACATATGGTTAAATTGTAAACCAAATTTCTTCAAACAGATGTTGATGACATTCATCTTGATAGAGTGAGGTCAAGGAGGAAAGTATTTTCCGTTTCGTCCTTTGTTTGTGAGGTTGTTTTGAGCTGTAGTTGGGGTCTGTTAAAATGCATCTGCCTTGGTTTCTCTGTTAAAAGACTTTTCTGCATCTGGCCGGCTGTAGGGCGTAGGCCTTGTCATATTTGCTGTAATCGTGCTACATCTCAAACGAGCTGTTTTCGATCAATATGCTTTCTATTGCCTATCAAAAAATAACTAAATGTTACCTTCATTTATATATTTTGAGACTATCTAGTTCTTTCCATCCAACACTAGTAACCCATTATAGAGCTGATTGCTATTTATGGAGATTCATCTTATACGTAATAGGTAAATACATCTCTTTGAAAAGCTTTTATCCCTGCCAAAAAATTGTTTGAGATTTTCTGAAAGCTAAAAATTTGCACAGGACAGTAGGCAGTACAAGTTTCTTTCTGTTGTAAAAAAGTTAAGCTTCCATGGTTCATTGCAGTGTGGCATAGAACTAAATTTTAATAGTTTAGTATATTTTTTCTCGTCGAGACCATTCTGCCAGCGTCAACTACTGCAGCTTTTGTGGCTCCAAGATATATCATATACAGTGTTTGCGGCTACGCTTCTGATATTTTCTCCCTCTTCCTTTTATTTTGCTTCACACAGAGATTCCATTGGCATACCCTCCTGCAAACACAATTGACCAATTGAAGGAATTATAAGTGGTGCACAGTAAGTAATGTATCTTAAAGTATTTGTTTTGTTAGCTGTTCCACTATTCTCAGATTATGCTTTGCATAAGATTGCAAACTACGAAACTTAAATCAAGATAGGAAGATCACTGTGCTTATAAAAGACTAAAAAATGCCAAGAAGAGCATTACACCAACCACTATGATAAGAATAAGTTTCATGCACAAATCCAATGAGTAAATTTCAATCTGAACAGATCGTGCAGAATTGCAGACTTACAATTCCTCAAATTCTGAATCTTCCCTGAAACCAGGTTCCAAATATGCAGATAAATGGTTAACAAAAGAGCAATGCTAAATGAAAAGCACAAATGCATCCAAGCGCAAGTTACTGCGGCATATAAAGGTATATACTGAAAGAATTTTAAGCATCTAAATATACCTTGAGCAGCTTTCCTCCAAGGCGTGCAAACTTCCCTGGGTGCTTGACGCACTCCACCACTTCCATGAATTCACAATTTAAAACAAGTTACTCAATGCAGGGAACAAATAAATTTAACAACAAGATATTTTACAATTTAGATAGATTGCTAGATGAAAACATGCATTGCTAACATTACACCAGTTATATCAATTTCAAGTACTTCCATTCCAATAACAAGTATCTAGCAGAACTTCTAAACAACACCAATACCTGCAGTTCCTAAAGACAAAAAGCTGGAATAAATTCAACAATCAGGGACGAGCTTTGTATTCAGTGATGGATCGAATACAGCTGCAGAAGAAGTTTCATACAACAATTTCATGAATCGCGATTATCTCCCGTTTGCCAAAAGTATCTTTAGTCTTAATTAACATTTACTGAGGCCTTTTACAGGAACTTACAAAGATCTGGTATTAATTTTTATATATATGGCTTCGAGTGATTGATAAAAAGTGAGTAACACTGATCCAATAAGAACAACTGGCAAAAGGGAAAAATGAACGAGTAATCTAAAATGAAATAACAAGAATCACACTACATATTCTAACAGAGAAAATGAATGAGCGAAGAATTTTCACAGATACCTCTGAAGTGGCGGCATATAATAACTTCAAAAACTTTACAGTGTCTACCTCATCTCCTCTGACTTGATAGGTCTGTCATCGCAGATTTGACGTGCAATCCTCCCAAGAGCTTCTCAAATTCAGCTTCCGCCTCGGCGGATCTACTTTTCTGTTCCACCCCAATAGAAACCAAGATATATTTGTGTTGAATTCAAATGGGTCATGGATATAACTATCAGAACAAACGTGCAAAGGAGTTAAGACTAGATAATGTCTGGAGCAGAGCTGAATTGGCAGATCTCTGTCTTGATTGTTTCAAACATATTGTTAACAATTAAAAGGTTTAAGTTTTTTAACAAGGAAATTCTCATTCAAAACATTAGGAGAGATTGCGGAACATTTTTACAGGACAGTCGAGAGCCAAAAAAAACATGTAGCAAACAGATGTAGATCAAAGGAAAACGAGAATCCCTTAGGAGGGCAAAAATAAGGGTTGACATACTGATCTTATGAGCCATTGAGGACTCTCCCCACAGGACACCATTGCAAGAGCCAATATTGAGCAGGAAATGCAGATGGATCAGCGAAAAGCATATCTCAGTCCTATATAGAGATGCAACAGACGGACCAATACCTATTCCTGTTCCAACTAGAAACCTCCCAAGAAGCATACCTTTCAGGCTTTGCATTCTCCCCATGCAAGCATATATGGTCAAAGAAATTTTTTCTAATAAGCTTCACTTGAACTTATATAAAAAAGAAATCAAATAGTTAAGAACACAAGGATTTTACCTTAGAAAAGGCCCAAGAATCTATATTAAAGCACTCAACTGGAAACCCCTACAGCATCTGATAAACCACTTACAATGGACCCAAGAAATGCACCATCAGAAAATGTACTTGCCACCAGATCCTTAAGTCATCATCAAGAAAAACAAAACAACTACACTTATAAACATCGACTATAGTAATGTCAAGTTGAATTAACAGTTTAATTAGAATCACTGCAACACAATTTCATTACTCAAAATCAGTGAATGATATTTAGTCTTAGGATAAAAAACAACAATAATTGGGACTTCAAACAGGAATAATCCAAAAATAGAAAAATATGGCAAAGAGAGGTGTGGATACAAGCAATTGCCATGAAGACTGAATCACCCAAATTATCACAATCAAACAATAGAAACCTCTTAGTCGAAACCGAACAAATTTCTAGGAAATTGCAAGATAAGAATTTAGAAAGAGTTGAAAAACATAAAAGAAATGAAATTGATGTTTAATTCTTCGTGGAAAAGATCCCACTTTATAATTTCCAGTCTGACATAAGGAGAGAAGATAACAGGCACACTTCTAGGCATATTTTTGGTGCCGTCATTAACTTACAGTTCTAAGTACCGTCTGATGCCTTTCTATAAGTTTGGAAATGTCCTTGGCTTGTTAACTGATGTTTTTCTTCTCTTTCGCATGTGTCTTTTCTTTCATAGCGGAGTATACCATTGCCCACAGGTTTCTCAACAGAATGATGATGATCTCGTGAATTACTATCCTCGGATGATGATGCATCTGTATCCTCACAGCGATCATGAAGGAACATGCCTGCAATCTTGTCCATAAATCTTCTAACACATCCCGCCTTTTTCTTTGGTTGATCAGCCTTGGAATATCGATTCCTCCTTCTAATTGGGTAGTCCTCCTCTTGGGAACTACTGTATGATGTGGAACTGCTGGTGCTACGTGGTAGATCGACCTTGGAATATCGACTCCTCCTTCTGGCTGGGTAGTCCTCCTCTTGGGAACTATTGGATGATGTGGAACTGCTGGTGCTACGTGATCCAACAGCATAGCACGATGTGGACCCATTAATGCGACGGTGATCCAACAGCATAGCATGATGTGGAGGTGAATCCAACTCGTCGCTACTAGCATACGACCCCATGGAGTTTGTAGTTTGAGTTTGAGAACCAGTTGAGGCTGACCATAATGCTCTGACTCGGTTTTTCATTTCTTTCCTTCAAAGAACTTTATCATCCCCTATATGATCAGCAGCTTTAAATCTTTGTATGACATCTAGTTCAGTCATCACCTTCGCCGCTGCGGTCTTGAGCTTTTTAATTTTTCCACAGTTAGAACACCTTTTGGCCTCCATCACTCCATCTTGTTGTTGTTTTTCAAAATTCAGAGAGGGAGCGCTTGATGTCCCCAACTGTCTGTTTAATTCAGAAATTTAAACAAAAACATAAACTATAACTCTAACCTTTACTTTTTAGCCAATGCATCATGTAATTCATTTGTCATAGAACCTTGAGTTACATTTTCTATGTGAGAAATCAGGTAAATTTTGCAATTTAATCATCTAAAAGTCTGTTCTTCAATATCGCTACCCCATGTAGCAGACATCATAAACTGGTTCATTTCATTAGTTCTAAAATGATTGTTGCCCAAAAGAAAATCATGAATAACAATTATAAAAAAGCAAAAACCTTGTCGAATGCACATACCTTTACGTGAGACTGAACCAGTTCTGTATCAGCATTGTCTAAAGCCGCTTTCAAAGCAAGCCTTACATTCTCATCAGCTAACTAATCACCAGAACGGATTACAAACAACACAAAACAAAATTAGGAGTCTGAAAAGGAGTAAATCAAAATTCAAATTGGAGTAACAAGAAATGACAACGATACGCACATGTTGTTCAAGTTGGTATAGGTTTTGCAAGGTACTAAACCTTTTTAAAAATGATGGAAGATCTTCAACAACTATATCCATATTAACTTCTTCACAGTTCTGCATTTGAAGATTGCTGGGGATAAACAAAGAATCCAAAATAGAAAACATATTGAATGATGCATAATTCTTATATACATGGATGGATGTGAATGTGTTGAGCCATGAATAGTCACAATGTTTCATGGAACATCACAATGGCTCCAGAAATAACTAGATCATTTCCACTATGATAATGCAAACATTGCGAAGTTTCATCAAACAACGCAATGGTTCAAGAAATAACTAGATCTTCTCTACTTCAATAATGAAAAGGCAATATATATAAGATCTACTCTAGATTGTTGAATTGGGATGCAGTCGATTCTAGGTTTGGACTAAATCATCAAAAATGTATGTTACATTCTTTAATACTCCCCTACTCATCTGTTCCAAACCAAAACAAAATCAATAACAAAATTCCATTATTCCAATTATCAACTAAACCTATTACTTCTCATAATCATAATGATCAACAACATCATCCAGAAGTTTACCGAGAAATTTAACGTCAATTAAAAATACCGAAGAAGAAGGTGATAATATGAATTCAAGAACTGCTACTGAATCACAAGAAACCCATGTTAATGAAAAATCAATAAAATCAAAAACCCAAGAACCCATGTTAATAGACAAAAATCAAGAACTGAACTAAATTACCCAAGAAGATTATTGAAGAAAGTGAAAGGCCTCCTGAAATTTGTGATCATTTCGATGGAAAATGGGTATTTGAATTTCTCATCGAACAAGTTACCACTAGCACCACCAAAATTGCAGATAGAATCTTCATGGGTTTCCGTATTCCTCCCAGTTTCAACAGGTACGATTGAACTCTTGGTGATGAACCCATTTGTTCTTTTCTGTGTTCTTTTTTGTTAGTAATTCGATGATTTCTTAGGTTAGTTAAATGGATTTGAGCAATGGAATTGATCGGATTTTTGATGAAAAAAACAAAATATATCACGTCCGTGTCGATTACACTCTACTTCCACCGTATTCTTGCGGTGCAGCTTCTTGCACTATTGGTATAACAAGGTAAAGGTGGTTTTGCCATGAAATTGTGAAAAATTCTACTCCGTCCGTCTCGATATAAATGGGGAGAACTAAAATTCTTTAATCCATATAGTCATAAAAACAACTATAACGTGATTTCTTTTATATTTATCCTTATTAAAGAGCATGATGTTAACAAATTTAATTAATGTTTTTAGTAATTTCCAAAGAACAATTCCACTTTTCACTAAATAAATGTATTGGAATTGATGAGGATAAATCAGAGAACATTAGAAAAATTTATAAAAATCAAATTTTTCTTATTCTAAGAAAATCCACTTTTTCGCCTATATATATATATATATATATAGGAGACGGAGGGAGTATACATCATTACTGAATTTATGGTGTGGTTCATTCGATAAAGAGAGAGATACAATTTTTGTTTCCTTGGGCGAGTGTGCTCTTTTTATGTAACCCGTTATAGGGGCCGCATGGTTTATTAGAGGGGCGACATTCTAATAGGACAAAAATGGTCATTACATGATCATTCAAGGTGTCTCTTATAAAAAAACTGGAAATGACAAATTAACCCTCATAATTGATAACCTAGTTTAGTGATGATAATCAAGTTTAATGTTAATGATTAATTTCACTTATATTAACTCAAAATCAAAACAAAATCAGATTTTAGAGTTTTTAAAAAAAAATGGAGATGGTAGAGAAGTTTTAACCCAAAGTGAAGGTCAATCTCAATCAATTGAAGAAATTAACCAACAAAGCGAAAACCCAATACCTGAAAATGACCAGATATACTTCTAAATTAGTCCCAACTAGCTTTTTGTTGCTCAAATACGTAAAAAAAATAAATTTCTTACATTTTTCAGAGCTAATTACGGTTGGCATTTTGCTCGTAACCAACCGTAATTCATAATTACGAACCGTAACTATGAATTACCAACCGTAACTGGTTAAATTTGGGGAAAACCCAATTGTAAAACCAGTTATGGTTGGTAACTAAATGCTCGATACCAACCGTAACTGAGTTACGGTTGGTAAATGAAAATGGTTACCAACTGTAACTGAAGAAAATTCTCGGATATAAGAACATACGGTTGGTAATTGAACTATTACCAACCGTAACAACATCAAATTCTCCAGTTACGGTTCGTAATAGAGTTAAAATCAACCGTAACTCACATAAACCCAGAAATCTGAATTTCAATTTTCACCTAAAACCCTAATTTCTGATAGAAATTAAACTTAAATCGAACAAAATAAACTAAACCCTAACTGGGTTTTTCATAACATACCTCGTATAAGTCATTATACTTGATTAATTTTCGAGTCACTGATTAATCGAAGACGATGAAATTTTGAGTTTTAGTGGAGGTTACGGTTGATGGGAGGAGATGAGAAGAAGAAAGAAAACAGATTTTCAATTTAGTTTTGATTTAGGTTAAAATATGGGAAGGGTAATCTAGACAATTTACAAAACCATTTGGACACCTCCTAACTAACTAGAGGGACACTATTATCACACTGCCGTCCCTCTAATAAACCATGCCACCCCTATCACAAGATACCTTCTTATACTTTAATCAGTGGAGCCTTTGCTTTGTATAGAAATGTAGAGGAAATCGCAATTTCTAACAAAAATATAGAAAATATTGAAACAAATTTTTTTTATTAAGACCTAAGAGCAACTGCAGTGGTGCGAGTATAACCAAAGATCAAAGAGGGAAAAAAAAAGACCAAATTTTGGGTTTAGTCTGGTGTGTGACGATACGGTGGAAAGACTAAATTTGGTCAGACGTACATTATACGTTCGCCTGGTGTGGGGCGTGAACTATACGTTCGCCTGGTGTGGGGCGGGGACTATACGTCGCCCGGTGCAGAGAAATTCAAAAAAAAAATTAATAAAAAATAAATAAAAAAAATGGGGCGGAGGTATTAAGCCCGCCCCATGCAAATGCAAACTTTTAAAGAGTGGGGCGGAGGTATAAACCACGCCCCACACAAGGGAAAAAAAAAACAGGCGAACATTATACGTCCGTCTGGGATGGGGCGTGGACTATACGTCCGCCTGGTGGTGGGGCGTGGATTATATAAACGCCCGACTATATTTGGGTTTGGTCTTGGTCGCCGACCAAATTTGGTCTGGGTTTTAGTCTTTGATCAAATTTTGATCGATGGTCCGTCTCACTATGCCTACCCACTGGACTAAATATTTGGGTTTAGCCGTCCATTGTGGACGCTCTAAAAGATTACAGGAAAAAAAATAAGGCAGACAGTCAGAGACAACAAGCCTGACAAAACAAAAAGGAAAGGAAAAATCATCGCCTACATTGATCATTCAAGACAGTTAATAAACTTAGGCCTATAGTTTGCCCTAGTTGAGGTTTGTATTGCAAATCAATAAGTACGACGATGACGACGTAGATCTCGTCGGTGCGTTTTGTGCTCTCCAGTGTCTTGCTTGTGCGCCCCAGTACTGATCTCTGACTTTGTTCTGATGTTCCCACAATTAGAACACACTTTCGTGTTCGTAGAAGCACTGAACGGATCCACAATTTCCTGTTTGGATCAGAAGTGAAATTTAGACTAAAAAAAGAAGAAACGCCATGGTTCATTTCATCAGTTCTGAAATGATTGTTGCCAAAGTAATAGTCCAAAAAAGACAAAAACTCATGAGATGTTGAATGTACGTACATTTATAGACAAATGCTATCCCGCACCGTTTTGCGGGAAGCTATTCCGCTCAAGCGGGCTTCTTTACCGTTAAATGATCAAATCAACAGTTAGATTCGCATTCAGGAAAGGACTCACCACTTTCAGGAAAGAACTCATCATTTTCTCTAAAGGGTTCAAGGTTGTTAGATCTGGGTTTTAGCATGATCTAACGATAAAAAAGTCGCTTGAACGGGATAGTTACCCGCGAAATAGTGTGGGACAGCATTTGCTCACATTTATATAAGTTTCAATGTCGTAAGGCAGCATTATTCAAGATTCCTCCCAGGACAAGTCTATCATTCTCAGTCAAGTCCAACTAATCACGGAATGAATCACAAACAACAAAATTAGGGTTTTTAAAAATGAATAAAAAAAATCAAAATTCAAAATTAGAATAACAAGATATAATGACGATGGTACTCACTTTCTGAGACAGTTGATCGATCTTTCTTATAGTCCTAAGACTTTTTTCCAATGATTCCAACCCCATCTTAATCTTGTTACTGTTTTGCGTTTGAAGATTAATTGCTGGGAATAAACTAAGTATCGAAATAGAAAATTAGTGAATGATAGCGAAATTGTTGTACTATATATAGGGATGGAACTTGGAAGTGAACTGTGTTGAGATTGTTGAATAAACGCAGTGTTTCAAGAATAACTGAAAGTTCGAAATGGAACAGAAGCAACAAGGAAGGACAAAGAAGTATCTCAAATGAAAAACTTCACAATGGTTCGCAAATGAAACATCGCATTTCACCAAGTATGTACCCATAAAAAGTTTTTTTTTTATCTTTGTTTCGAGCTAATTACTGAGATCGAAACGATGCTATTTGCTACTGACGATCTTTGATCGTTGGCTAGATTATCCGATGAGATCGAAATGATGCTGTGTGCATGAGGAATTACGTTTATCATGTTGCAGCCCACATGAAAACCATCGAAAAGTTTGTTCAAAGTCGAAGTTTTAAGATCATAAAAGTAGAGAGTTGTAACGCAACACAGTAGAAGTTGATCGTTACTTGTAATTGCCATGAGGTCAAAGACCTCTAGATCATTCCAGTACTGCTCTTCCCGTTCTATATTGAACTCCTTGATCCAATGCCACAAATTCTTGTCGTTGAAGTTTCCTTTCGTATCACAACCATCAGTATTTATTCTCTTATATGCACTAGTTGGTTCCTTTATCGTCAGTGACTGTCCTAGGTTGTGTATTTTGTGCAGTGTGTTCTTTGGCTTGCGCTTGCTTAGGGTAGCTTGGTACTTTGAATCTTCCTCGTTAAAGGTCCTGATAAAATACACTTCCATGCTAAACGGTGATGAAACCCTCAGTTCTTATTGGTCGAAATAAGTCTTTTCTAATGCAGAAGCTATGATGAGGACACTTGGCGAAACTCTATTAGCTGAAATAATAAAACTTAGGCTACACTTTGTTTACATCAAATATTTAACTGTACGTTAGTAACACCGTTAACAAAAAAGTAGGTAGACAATAGTTCCTTCAAAGTATAAACTTATAAATTTTTTACACCGTGTTTACACCAAATACTTAACTGACAGTTAGGAAGACGTCTCAAGTGGACCATACTTCCGCTACATGACCGAAAATTTTAGGTAGGCGACAAAAGAAAAAAAGTGAGTTAGGCCGGATTTAGGAAAGTTAATTAATACAAATTTGATTATTCGACAATATCGGTTCCTTATTGGGGGTTCAATACAAATTTAATCGCATGTAAGCACTGTTTTCCTTAACAAAGCTTATCTGAAACATATATATAGGAGACACGATTGCACAATTGTGTTGTTATTGAGCCGAGAAACCAGGGAAGAAAGTGAGGTACTTTGCTGCCATCGATTGAGGATGATTATTAGAGCAAGTTTGCTGCCATCAATGTTGGGATGAATCAATGAGATTAATGGTTGTTTTTGAGAATTTGCAAATGTTTAGAAATGTGGATTGTGTACGAATTCGTCTTTTTCAGGGAAGGAGAACAAATAAGGAACACGAAGAGTACCTATATTGTCTTCCCAATCAACATCGAAATGCACATAAACTGTTTGTGTAAATGCCTGAATGACCAGATTAGCTGCAGCTTTTGTTTTTCACTGAACCGAGCTGTTACTGGCAGTTAACCATGGTATGTTGGTTGCTTACCTATAGTTAGAAGTACTATTAACCTTAGCAGGAAAATGGCTAAGTTTTATTCTCTTTGTTCCACTGTGGGTATCATCTTAGGGTGCCTCTTTCTAACCATTGTTTCTGTTTATGCCTCATCAACAGATCAAAATGAAGAAATGAAGATGAACCCTCACTTTCCCCTTCACGTAAGTATTATCCTTTATTCTAACTAAGTGCAACTCTAGATTATTTTGAGCACATGACATATCTGGATAGGGATTAGGGATCTATAATACTGGATGCACACATTTGTAAACTCCTATTCTTTATGCCAAAATTTTCTTTCGGTTTCCTTTAGAGGGATATAATAGGTTCACATACTGACAATATAACTTCTAACGGTGTCGTGTATTTTCTAATTATATATATGCAGGGAAGAAGGGACTTGTTGCATTTAGGGCTTATAGAACCTGTAAACCCGGAGAAACAAAAAGAGATCTGGAATTTCCTGGTATTTCAGTTCTCTTGCCTCAATTGTGTTCGAATTTTTTTACATACATGTGTCCGGAGGGTCTAATATAGATGAGTCGCAAAGTTACAGTTGAGTATCAAAAACAGCAATTATACAATGTGTTTTGAACTATTTGTTGCGGGAGACCGCCTACTCCTGCTTCTTCACGCGAAAACTGTGACAGTAATGGAGACATGTACTTAGAAACTCAATATCCTACCTCGAATTGCACTTACTGTACAGATTGGTGTAGAGACAAATGTTCAGATCTTGGGGATAAAGTGGTTAGTGATAAGTGCTCACTAATTGGTGAATCTAAATCCATAATGGGATACAAATATTGTTGTAATGAGAATCTAAATTTCTTTGTCCATAAAAATTCTTTTCGACTCAATTAGTTCATGAGATCAAGGAAAAATCTATGCATGTCGATGCGTATTGTTGCTCGCCGCGTATTATTGCACATGTATAAGAATCTTATTACATGTTTTCTTCATCTTTGTTCCTATCTAGAGTCTAGGGTTTAAGTACTTAGGGATGGTGGCGAAGGATTGACCATTCTTATGCGTCCCCTGGTAGCATGGTCCCTGCTAAACAACATGAAGAAAGAATTGTTGTTTGTTTTTGGTGGGCAGAAGGGAAAATCATTACGCCGTTTAGTCAAACTAGGTTACTTTATGGTATTGCTTTCTTACATGTTTTTCACGTCATCTGTACCGTGCTAGTACGATTAATAATCGGAATGCTGAACTGAATTTGAAAGAACAAACAAAAAATGATAACTAGGTTACTTTATGGTATTGCTTTCTTACATGTTTTTCACATCATCTGTACCGTGCTAGTATGATTAATAATCGGAATGCTGAACTGAATTTGAAAGAACAAACGAAAAATGATAACAATCTGTCGAAGCAGCCTCAGAGCAATTTCATTAATTCAATTTTAACGTTTTACAATCAGGTTCTTACACTACTAAAGAAGAAAGAGAGAGATAACCCAGATCAGGTTTAACTAATCCGAGTATGACACATGTCCTTGGCTTGACTAATCCTATTGTGACACACGCTACCAAACTGTTAGCCACTAACTATTACTGAGTACACCCTCTGAATTACTCAGAGCAGACCATAGCTCAAGGATGGTCATATGCAGGTATATGAAAAATACCATCCCCATCACCAAATCCTTGTCCTCAAGGATTGAACTTTGGAAGTGGCTTTTTATGTTGCCAGCATCTTCTCATGTGGCATCCTTAGCTGTAACATTGGTCCACTGAATGAGTAGTTGAGGAACTGAGACACCATTTCTGAAAACTGTTCTGGAATCCAGTGCAACTGTAGGAATTACTAGCACTTGACCTTCACTGTTGATTACTGGAAATGTGGAAGAGATGGAATATCCAGCACCAATCTGCTTATTGAGCTGTGAAACATGAAAAACAAGATGGATTCTTGCCTCTGCATGTAGTTGCAATTTGTAGGCTACACTCCAATTATTTGGAGGATGGTGAATGGTCCATAGTACTTTGCAGCAAGCTTTAAATTCCTTCTCAGTGCTAAAGAGGCATGTCTATAAGGTTGGATTTTCAAGTAGACTCTGTCACCTACCTCAAAATGTCTATCTACTCTGGTCCTGTCTGCATAGAATCTCATTCTCTCTTGGGACTTGTGGAGTGAATCTTTCAGTAAATACAACACCGCATCTCTTTCTTTTAAGTACTCTTCAACATCAGCAACATAAGTGGTAGAGGTAGAAGGAAAAGTTAAGTGGGGTGGATTATAACCGTAAAGGGCATTAAGTGGACTTACCTTAAGGCTTGCGTGATAATTGGTGTTGTACCACCATTCAGCAAGAGGTAACCATTGGTTCCACTTTTTGGGTTGATGTCCACACATGCATATGAGGTAGCTTTCTAGGCATGAGTTCACTCTCTCAGTCGGACCATCAGTTTGGGGATGGTAAGCAGTGCTGAGATGGAGCTGTGTACCCAGTGCCTTAAACAAGTCCTGCCAAAAATGTCTGGTGAAGATTTTGTCTTTGTCAGACATAATAGATGCAGGCAGTCCATGGAGTTTGTAAACCTAATTGATGAATTCCCTGGCTACAGAAGAAGCAGTATATGGATGATGCAGACCAAGAAAATGGGCATAATTGGCTAATCTGTCCACCATAACCAAGATAACAGATTTCCTTTCACTCATAGGGAGGCCTTCTATAAAATCCATGGAGATATGTTGCCAAGCATGATCAGGAATGGGTAATGGTTGCAACAGCCCAGCTGGAAAAGTATGGTCATTTTTGTTTCTTTGACAAACATCACAGGTTGACATAAATTTTAGTATTTTCTTCTTCATTGTTGGCCAATAGAATGTTGCTTTTGATCTCATATAGGTGGCTTGAATACTAGAATTCCCACCCATTGCAGAAGAGTAAATGCAGTCCAAGATTTTGGACTTAATATCTGAAGCAGAGCCAACATATATTCTGTATTTGTATCTTAGAATCCCATCAATATAAAAATAATTTGGGAGAGTAGCTGATTGAAGGGTAAGTTGTGCAATGAGTGCTTGCACCTTTGCATCATCAGAGTAGTTGTCAATGATGTCCTGATACCAAGCTGGCCTGGAGATGGATATAACTTGACAAGCACCAACAACATGAGGTCTCCTAGAAAGTGCATCAACAACAGTGTTCTCAGACCCTTTCTTATATCTTATTTCATAATCAAACCCCAGAAGTTTCATCAACCATTTTTGTTGTAAGATAGTATAGATCTTCTGTTCCAAGAAATGTTTGATGCTTTGGTGATCAGTTTGAATAATGAAGTGGTTACCTTGTAAATACTTCCTCCATCTGGTGACAGCTTGGACAATAGATAGCAGCTCTTTTTCATAAGTGGACAATGCAGCTGCTCTTGGTCCCAAGGGTTTACTGTAGAATGCCAAAGGTTTTCCATCTTGCAGAAGAACAGCCCCAATACTAGCATCACAAGCATCAGTTTCAACTACAAACTGTTTGTTGAAGTTTGGAAGAGCTAACACATGAGTAGAAGACATGGCATCCTTGAGTTTTTGAAAAGCTGATGTAGCTGCTGGAGACCAAAGGAATGCATTCTTCTTGAGTAGGTCAGTGAGTGGTCTGCTGATTAGACCATAATCTTTAACAAATTTACTGTAATAGCCAGTAAGGCCCAAAAAAACTCTGAGTTCCTTAAGTGTGTGAGGGAGTGGCGAATTAACCATAGCAGATATCTTTGCAGGATCATCTTTAACTCCATCAATAGTAATGATATGTCCCAAGTATTGCATCTCTTGTTGTCCAAAAAAGCACTTAGAAAGTTTACCAAATAGCCGGTGTTGCCTCAAGATATCCAATGTAAGCTGCAAGTGCAAGAGGTGCTCTTCTAGGGAGGAGCTATAAACAAGGATGTCATCAAAGAAGACCAGGATGAATTTCCTTAAATGCTCCTTGAAGATATCATTCATGAGGGCTTGGAAGGTAGCAGGTGCACTGGTGAGTCCAAATGGCATCACTTTGAATTCAAAGTGGCCATGGTGAGTTCTAAATGCAGTCTTGTAGATGTCAGCAGAAGTGACCCTGATTTGATGATTAGAAGCTCTTAAATCAATTTTTGAAAAAAAAATTCTTGCCTTGTAATTCATCAAGAAATTCTTCTGCCATTGGAATTGGAAATTTATCCTTGACTGTGATGCTGTTAAGCTTTCTATAATCTACACAAAATCTCCATGTGTTGTCTTTCTTTTTGACTAGAATTATAGGAGACACAAAAGGACCATGACTTGTTTGAATGATACCAGAATGAAGGATATCTTGAACCAATTTTTCCACCACTGACTTCTGAATATAAGGACACTTATATGGTCTCATGTTAACTGGTTCAGAATTTTGCTTAAGAGGAATTGAGTGGTATAGGCTTCTCTTAGGGGGAAGTGATTTTGGCTCAGAGAAAACATCAGAGTATTGATGGAGTAATTCTGAAATGGGAGGTGGTGGAACTGGAGGTGTGGGTGAAGTGGAAATGGTAAATAGTTAGCCAATGAGGCCATGAGTGTGTTTTTTGAAGAATCTTTTAGCTGCATTGCCACTCATCATGATGATGGAAGCTTTATCTTGAGTACCAGTAAGTGTAATTTTCTTCCCATTGTGTTTAAAAGAGATGCTCAGTTTGGAGAAATTAAAAATCACATCACCCAATTTCTTGAGCCAATCAGCTCCCAATACCAAATCACAACCACCAAGTGGTAAAAGTCGTAAACTCCTAGAAAATTTGTGGTTGTGCATAGACCAAGTTAAGTTGGAGAAGATGACATTACTGACAGTTCCATCACCATTAGCCACAATGACTAACATGCTAGCGGTTAGATCAATGGAACAGTTGAGTTGCCTAGCTATGTCACTATCAATAAAACTATGCGTGTTTCCTGTATCTATAAGCACTCATATAACTTTCTTTTTAATAAGACCAGGAATCCTAATAGTTTCACCAGAATTGTTACCTGTCAATGCATGAAATGAAATTTCCATGTCACTCTCCACAGGTGAGTCCGCTTCCTCAAGAGGAGTTGCTTCCTCATTCTCCAGAGAATTGTCTTCACTCTCAGCTCCAATCATTAAACACAGATGTTGTTGCTTACATACATGGCCTTTTCTGTATACTTCATCACATTTGTAAAACAGACCTCTGGCTTTTCTAGCTTGTACTTGTTCACGGGTGAGCCATTTAATAGGAAAAGATGTGTTATTTTTTTGTATGATGTTTGAAGTGTATGAAGTTGGTCGGGTGGAAGGAGTTGGTGTAATAGGAGACTGTAGAGCAAAATGTCTAGTGGTGGAAAAAGAAGTGTAATATGCTCTTGTAGCAGGCTTGACAGATTTTTGTTGTAGAGCTAGTGTTTTCTCTTGCATTCTAGCTAGTGAGAAGGCAGATAATAGTGTTGTTGGACCAAACATAAGCACTGGTTCTCTTAATTCTCCTTTTAACCCACCAATAAAACTGCTAATGAAATATTCCTATGTAAAAATATTATGTTTGCTTAACAGCAAGGCTTTCAAATGTTCAAATTCCTCAAAATATGCATCTACAGTTGTAAGTTGAGACAATTTATTGAACAATCCCACAATGTTTTCATGAGCCGGATTTTCAAATCGAAGACAAACATTATTACTTAAGTCTTGCCAGGTGATATGTGGCCTATTCAATCGAAAAATTCTCAAACCATTTACTTGCTTTGTCATCAAAGTGCATCGCAACCATTCTAGCTTTATTAAACTCAGCAATGTCATGCATCTGAAAGTAATACTCACATTTATTAAGACATCATTTTGGGTTATCGCCATCAAAACGTGAGAAATCCATCTTTGGAAGATGATGATGGTGATTCTAATCTTGGCCTGGAGCTCCACTATGGTCACCTTGGTGGAAATTTATTGTTGAGAAGAGATTCTCCATCTGAGATTTCAGCATCGACTGTAAGGTCGGCATATGGAAATCAAGGCCAGCTTTCAGTTTTGTTTCGAATTCTTCTTTGGTCAACATCAAATCGAGTTGAAGATGGATTCTATCGATTTGAAGATGTTGTTTATTAGTTGTATCAGTTAGCTCTTTACAAGTTTGAGCAACCATGTTGAGAAAAAAATTTGAGCTCAAAATTGATGCGTGAATAGGAAAGAACAACTCTGAATACCAATTGTATCGTGCTAGTACGATTAATAATCGGAATGCTGAACTGAATTTTAAAGAACAAACGGAAAATGATAACAATCTGCCGAAGCAGCCTCAGAGCAATTTCATTAATTCAATCTTAACGTTTTACAATCAGGTTCTTACACTAATAAAGAAGAAAGAGAGAGATAATCTAGATCGGGTTTAACTAATCCGAGTATGACACATGTCGTTGGCTTCACTAATCCTATTGTGACACACGCTACCAAACTGTTAGCCACTAACTATTATTGAGTACACCCTCTGAATTACTCAGGGCAGACCATAGCTCAAGGATGGTCATATGCAGGTATATGATAGTATCATGCATACATGCTTTTAACTATTGAGGATATAGAGCAATACTGAGAAATTGGAATATTTAGGCAAGAAATCTTAGTAATATGGTATGGACTCACCGTAATAGTTCCTCTATTAATTTGGTCCTTTCTTTTTTTTGGTTTCATGGGATTATCAAGTTGGACTCATTTTGTGAACTCAAAGGAAATCAGTTTGCCGGTTTGTGACACAGTATTGAAGTCTCAGGAACTGAAAAGACTCAAACACTATAAAGTAATGTATCCATATAATCTTCCTTTGGATTAGTTCGTGAATATTTGGTGATTATTTAGGTACTTACGTTCCGACACAAGATAATAACACTTATTGGTACACTGTCACGAAGGAAATTTTTTATGACACGGTATTGGGATCTTAAGAAGTAGAAGGTAACAATTCAAACACTATAAAAGTAATGTACATGTCATTTCCCTCTGGCTTAGTTTCTGAATTTTTTGGGTTACTTGGTTACGTACGTTCCTACGTAGGGTAATGTCACTTATTATTCTTTAGTGTGAAGGAAGGATTTTATGTGCGAATGTGAATCCTAACAAATTCGATATCGAAGAGCATACTTTTAGGCTTGACCGAACTACTTATGGTACTTATAAGATTTGGATGCGGGCATAAAGGCACATGAAGAAAAAACTGAAAGCTTACTACACCCATGTTTCTGGGAAAAAGAAAGTACTATTATTTTTTCATTTTAGCCAAAAAAAAATAAAAAAAAATCTGATCATTACTTATCGTTTGTAATATTGTTGGACCATAGTTCTCTGGCAGCAACATAAAGGCCATTATGGTGGTGAGGGAGGAAGTCCATTGTAGATCTCATAGAATGTTCACCATTAAACGAAACTTTCCGTGAAGGCAATGTAATGTTTGCTATATTAATTATATGTACTCATATTTTTTATTGATCGTTTACCTTTCATCTACATCTAGAGGTGACTGAAATTTTGTTTTAATTTTCATGTCAATGTGTAAATCCAAATTCAATGGAAACTTAATTTATCGTGTTTGGAAATTTATGAAAGTCCAAATTCAACTCGGAAATCCAATACTTATCATATTAAGACTCTTTTTCCGTAATACATGGAAGAAGAAAAAAATAAAAACTCACATATTTCACACATATGATCTGTGAAAATAAAAGGAAAAAATAAATAAAACTCGCGTATATGTTTAATCTTTTCTCTACCTATTTAATGTATTTACCCCGCCATCTCAAATCAAAAACACATTGCCACGGGATAGGGTGAGGCCCTGCACACGTCAAATCAAAAATGCATTGCCACGGGGCGGGGCAGAGCATCGCGCATGTCAAGTTAAAAGAAAAATGACCAGTGCATAGCACGGGTACTAATCTAGTATTAACTAATAATCAGGCAACAGATGCACTGATGGATCGATTACTTGAATATAGTGAAATCAGCTTACGGGTTACAACATGACTGCCAAAAGAAAACAGCGATACAGGAAACATGGAATGCGAACACAACACGCTTAAACATGAAAGCTGAAAAATCAAGAAACGGAAACACACATGGATACAAATTGTGTGCAAGAATCTAGTCTCTCTTTATTTTACTAATACAAGGATTTTCGGCGTTTTGTTTTTTGATTAATATGGTTGCTGATATGATCGTTAAATGAGCAGACCAACTCGTTTTTAGGTGAGGGTACCATCAACGCAGAGCCACTGACCCACGAAGAGTGCATTGCAGACAAGATTTGGGTTGACCATGCTGAAGTACTGCGGGGACAAGTTGAACTTTTGTGCTACTCCTGCGCATGTGCCTCCACTGTCTACTCCAAAAACCGTGGCACAGCTAACTGATCTTGGCCTCAAGAACCCAGCTGAATTGTTAAACATACGCATCAGTTAAAGCATTAAAATCCGTACTAGTGTATTTAAAGAGAGAAAGATCTTTTGCTAGCACAACACAATCATCTAATATTGAACTACTAAACCAGCTAATTTGGTTGACTACTGACGTTCTATCTGATCTAGGAGGCTGCAATCAAACATCCCAAAAATAAGAGCTAACAACAACGTCAGACTTCAGCTAGATAAGTGGGAAAAACAGAAACCACCCTAGTCCGGCCGACCTATTCTAAACTATACCATGTATCCATTTGCCACCGAGGGTCAACAGAGAGATGGGATGAAAGCCGGGTGGGGGTCGAAATATGCCGAAAATTGGTCATTTGTCCAAATATTTTTAAAACATGGTTCAAATGGACGAGTAAAAATTATTATGGATGAAATGGACACCAGAAAAATAGCAAGGATGAAACTGGATGCATCCTGAAGTAAATTAAAAATAAGAAATAATATTTAAAAATGGGTAGGATGAATCATGAAATTGTTTACATCCTGGCTATTTTTACATTTTTGTCTATTTAAACAGTATCAAAATCTAAATGTTATTTTCACCAGAAATTATTGATTTTGGTCTTTTTAACCAATTTTGTGAAAAATATGCAAGTGACTTAGATAACTTACCGCGACCAAGAAATTTAGCATCAGCCATGGAAAAGATGATAACAAGAACAGAGAGCATCAGGACCAAGCTGAGGAACAAGGATCCTTTGCTGCTTGATTTACCCATAATTTTGCTAAATTTTGGTAGTAATAAAAGAAGTCTGTATCTTACTAGACCAAAAAAAAAAGAAGTCTGTATCTTAACACCGTTGCTTACTCTTTAAACTTCTGAGATGGCCTGTCTTAAATAAAAGAATTGATTAACTATTTATAGGCAATCTCGTTAGTTTATTTATGAATACAAATTTTAAACTCGAAAAGACAGAACAATTGGTAGTTCCAGCAAAGTGCAAGTAAGCAGCCGGCTCTAGACTTGTGCAAGACATGATTGTTGTTTCTACTAAAAAATACAAGAATAGGGGGCGATTTGCTCTATGGCCTAGACAAACATTTCTGTCTAGCGTTGACCCTTTTCATTTCCTTATCTTTTGTAGTTGCAGGAAATCCTACAACCACATCTATACAAGAATCTAAACAATAATCTAAGAAATCATGGTGAAAATCATTCGTTTATTCATCAAAATTTTAAGTTGGATACAAGATAATACAAAGACTTAACTTGTTCTCCAAATAAGCTTTCTCTCTCCTAATTTCTTGTAAGAAACACACTCTCAGAGATCTCCCTCATCACATAATATCCTTTCCCTTTATATAGCATATTACATAGTGGATGACAGCTAATAGATCCCCTATTTTCGGAATCACTGTGCGTTACAATCGCTCATGTACACTTGCTCAACTATGCATACTTTACACTTCGCATAGTTCATCATACTTTACTTGTGACTGCGCTGACATCATCAAATACGTCATCTCAATTTTACTATGTGCGATGATAATCTTCGCTCATATTAGATTGGTTGTTATTTCGCATACATAACGAATGTGCGATATTTCACTCCTACATTTTGCCTCTTCTCATGTCGTTCTCTTTATAGAGTGAGCGATATGAGAAATCTCCATCCTATAATATTGCACATGCTCATCTTTTCATATTCTATTTTGCCGACACACTTCCGGAATTTGAGCTTCCCTAATTTACGTGTGTCTTCTTGACCACTCGTTATCTGACAAGTCCTTATAACAAATTCTTTCTATCCGTTCATTATTCGCATTAAATGAGATAAATCTCGGAAAACGAGAGTAAATTTTCTTATATATCTTCCTTCATCTTTCTTCTTTTTACTTCTTCTTTCTTTTTATTTGTTACTGCAATTTTCTCTTTTCGTATCATTATATTTTTTACAGTCCATTACCTCTTCCCCGTCTCCTTTATCATTCTTCGTGTTTTCCTCTCTTTTCCCTGTATCTTAATCTTGATATCTCCGATTTGATCATAACCTTACTGATTTGATCTTGATCAAGATTATTTTTTATTTTTTTTACATATAAACCCGTCATTCTCATTCTTATAATGGCTCCAACTGGTAAAAAGATGGAGATAGAATTCATTAAACTGAAGAAAAAACTTGATGCAAGAGGTCATTCGCTTTCTCTTCCTTCTGAATCTGATTATTCATCCAGACTCAATCTTGAGTTAATTAATTCCGAACAATGTGCTAATCAGAAGATTATCATTTCATTAGGACAACTTATGAATAATCTTCCTATCCCATTGTATAATCCAGAAATCCCCTTATTCTACGAAATTCTGGCTGATGATCGATTCGCACGGGGAATATTTAAACTGAGTGGTGATGCTATTAGAATACTTTTGGAATATTCTCGTTCTGCAGCAGGATTAAGAACTTCTTATTCTTATGAGGTACGAAATGAATTATTCCGTGATAAATCCATCGACCCTGTTGAGTATACTCTTGATAATTTCTTCAAACACTACTACACTGCAATTATGAAAAACGAATCAACCAAATGGGCCATTCGCTTAAGAAGAAAATATGGCATTTCTGAAGACGAGAAGATTATGCGAGATGTCGATTGGAACGACAAATCCAATAGTATTGCTCGCAGGTCTAATGTCACATGTTGGCTTAATTATCCTGTAATTTTAGAAGGTCCTTATGTGTCTGGGAAAACTGCTGACGGCTACGATCTTCCCCTTCCTGAGAAATTTTCTACTTATCAACCTTGGACATTGGCTTTGTCCGAAAATGAGAACAAAAAAGTGGTATGGGATCTTCGCAGAAGTATTCTAAATTTCGCATAACTTTATTTTATTTATTTCTTATTTTCCTACTCCTCCAATTCCAGGTTGTTAAGCTAAAGAACATAGGGAAGAGAGCCAAGACATCACACGATGTGTCATCTTCGCAGAATAATGAAGTAAGAAACATTCTTTCTCTAATTTTAACAATATTATTTCCTCTGTTTCTTATCTTGATTATTCGCGCAGGTTGAAACTTCGGGTGTTAAGACTAATGGGTAAAGTTAAGAACCAACCCAAGAAACCCGTGTCTAAATCTTCGTCTAAAACGTCTTCTTCGGATCTTTCCAAGAAGCGTAAAGAATTTTACCCTTCTTCAAGTCCTGAATCCAACGATGATGATATTCTTGCTTCTGAAGATCCATCAGTTTCCTCCTCCATGAAAGATTTATCCACCCTTTTCTCTGATACAACGTCGGCCATTAATAATAATGAACTACAACGCACTTTTGGAATGGTCTCTAAAGTATGCGATGCTCCATTTCGGATGATCCATCTCTTCGCGGAGCTGCTTCTGTGATAAATCTAAGTTTCCAATATGCAATTGGTTCTTTGGTAATATTCATATCTTCGCATTTTCTTTAATATTATTTCTATTCTTTATTTTCATTATATGATACTTGCTTTATATTTTCGCAGGTATCTCGCTTATCCTATGAGGTTTCCTCATATTATCAAAAGAAACTTCTCAATCTGGGGGAAGAAAATACCAAACTTAAAGCTGGAAATTCTACCAATTCTGAATGGATTCGCAAAGTACGAGAAATGAATGATGAAATTATTGGTACGTAATCTTTATCATTCCCGTTCTCCTTGCTTTATGTGATAATTCACACTTCTCACTTTTCTATATTCGCAGACATTTATAACCTTTCTGATGAGGCATCTAACTTTCCTGATGAGGAAATTCTTTTAGAACACCTAAATTCTTCTTTAAACAATTATCCTACGAAAGGATTTGAGAATCTTAATTTGGAGGAGTTAAGACTGAAGTACACTGCTCTTAAAATGGATCATAGACCCCTATTGACTACACTCAATAACTTCAAACGTCGTCTTCGTGAGAATAAAGAGACAATTCAGGTTTTGAAAGAAAAGAAGAACAAACTCATTAGTGAAAAAGATGAGGTTGCTCTCAAGGGTGCGAAGGCACTAGAAAAATTCCAAGAAACTGTCCTTAAAGTTAAATTTGAACGTGATTTAGCTTTGAGCGAAAATAACGCACTTGTTGAGGAAAGAAATTTAATCTGTTCTCAACTTCTCATAGAAAGCGAAGCTGAATTTAGTTGGGATGCTAGAGTTCTAAATGATGCTAGGAAGGGTTTATTCGTAAACGTGAGCCTTCAATCTGAACATTCTGCACTGGTTAAAGACATTATTTCCAATCATGAAGGTCATTTGTCGCTCTTTCATACTTGTCATTTCTTGAGGATTATGTCTTTTTTGGCTCTAACCTGCTTATTTATATTTCACATAGAAAGAGAAGAATTATCTTGAGAAAATTGAAGGATTAAAGACACAATTAGATGCTGAAGAGAAGAAACGTCTTGAGGAAGCCGAAAAATATTCAATGGAGTTATCTGCTCGCAACTCCAAGTATCAGAAGTTAAAGAAGAATTACATCCTCACTGTTTCGAATAATGGCAAGGATGCCACTCGTGCTCGTGATGCAGTTGTTAAGAAAGTTTGTGTTTATAATGATATTCCTCTCTCAAAGTATACATTCGCAGACGTTCCCCCCAACGAAGTTGTTCCTGATATTTCTGATAGTGAAGAAGAATATGAAGAATACAAAGAAGAAATAAGTGATTCTGAAGCCGAGCGAAATGATGAAGATAATTCAGGCAAAAATTAATCATTCTTCGCTTGCTGTAAATTCTTTTTCTGCCTCTTGTATATCTTCATGTCTTTTGGTATTTTTTCTTTAATGAACACCTTTGGAGTATTAATTTTTTCTCCTTTAATATATGTTCCCTTTGATTTATATTTGTATTCGCAAATAGCAAAATGTCATTCTTTCTCGCACGTGCATGAGACTATCAAATGGGGCAAATAACATTCTTCTTATGTTTGCATTACCATTCTTTCCTCTGTTAGTTGTCACATATTGATAGGCTGATGAACATAATGTCACTCTATGCCTTATTTTTGTTCTGTATCATGCGAAATTATTCGCAGCACACTTATTTTCCTGCAAAACAAAGTTAGCATATATCTTATTTTTCTCATGAGGTCTTATTTTTCCTTCCTAATTAAAGGTCTTATTTTTCCCAAAATTTTCTTTGCTCTTGTGCGACGAAATCGCAGGAAGTCTTTACACTGTAGTGTATCGACCCATTGATCTCGCCTTATCTTTTTCTTGTATTATTGCCTCTTCAGGTTTCTTATGTGCGTAAATATGACAAGCATTAATACTCCCATGAGTAAAAATCCTCATGACATTTACGTCTTTTGACACAATTCAACTCCCTAATGGATGGTGCCGTCCTTATATTCCCCCTGGTTGCCCCTTCAAGGAAGCTTACTTCTACGGGGTTAAGGTTGGCTCCTCTCATCCGGTAATACAACAACCAGTTGATTTTGCAGCCTCTTATCCCTCCATCAATAAGGTTTATGGTTACGAGACTGCACCCTAAGTGGGGCTTCTTCGGACCGAGTGCATCATAGTCAGGACTTGTCAAGAGTGGCAAGGTACGCTCCAGACGCCCCGGGCACTCTTGACTCAACCGTGTACCTCGGCGCACTGATCGAGTTTCTGCACTCCTTAGGAAAGATCTTATTACCCCAATATTTCGATTTAGGTGTCTCTCTTGGATGGGCATTTTCGTTTTTCTCACCCCAAATATCCATGACTCAAGTTCCAAGGTCGATGTAGCTTTCCCTTGAGTCATGCTTACCAGGTTTTCCCCGATTATGACGTGCGGTAGGTCTTACTTTTTGCCTCTTGCATTTATGCAAACTAGGTTGCATGCCACATTCGGATGCCTAGCCTCCCTAGTTAGAGTTTTTATTTCTTTTGCCTTCTATTAAGGTTTTATATCTGTTGCCTGCTTATCTGTTTTTTCAATTTTAGACACTACATCCAGCATTAGTCTCTCACCTATTTGACTATCTTTAGCATGCTTCTTCCAATTTCTTCGTTTACATTCTCGCTCTTCGCACTTGTCAATATCAATTTCCTGACAGTTTCTACCTTCATTTGTATCTCCTCTTATTACGCCAAGACCTTGAGGAAAAGGAAACTTTATGCATTGATGGAATGTCGAAGCCACACCCAAGATACTATGCAGCCATGGCCTCCCAATCAGAGCATTATAAGGTGACTCAACATCAACAACACAGAATACAATTTCTGTTGGAAGACTTTGTATAAGAATTCGCATTATCACTTCTCCTTTTGGCTATTCGCAGTACCATTGAAGTCATAAATTTTATAAGTCGAAGGAATTAATTCGTCATCTCTTCCACTCATAGTCTTGTATGTATGATAAAAGAGGATATCAACAGAACTCCCAGGATCTATGAGTATTCAAGTATTAGCTTCATCTTCTTCATCATCCTCTATTTCTTCTTTCGGATTAATCCCTAACCTCACCACTACTGGACATTCATGTGGTTCTCCTCCTCCTAGTGTTTCTTCCGCACTGAACGAAATGGTCTATTTTTGCCAATCCTTTAATGGTGATACCTTCGCAAGGTTGAAGATTTATCTTCCATCATTATCTCTCGCATGCACACGACTTAAGATATTGTCATGAAAGTCTTCTATATTTTTAAATGAATGTATAATAAAATTACATTATGGATTCTTCGCCTTCGCACCTTACATATGTATTCTTTCCTTTCTCCGAAACATATGTATTTCCTCCTGGTGGTGGTGGTGGTAAATTTTGTGGCTGTTGGACTAAGAAGTGGTCCAACTTTCCTTGCTCAATCATTCGCAGTATGATTTTCCTCACATTTCTAGAATTACTTGTCGTGTGACCATGAAAGCGATGATATACACAGAATTCTTTGCTCCTTCTCCCCGGTGGTGGCTCATCTCCTACATTATGTGGTTCAGGAATTTCTTCCATTAATAAAACAGCTTCCCAGATTTTGTCTACTGTAGTATTCAACTTTGGCTCATCTCCTTCCACCATTTCTTCGCGCAGTCATCCTTTCTCTTAGTTCTGCCATTTTTTTAAGAATTTCTTCACTCATAGATTGATCTAAGTCCTGTCGCATAGGCCTTTTTAATCTCGCTTGCCTCAATCTATTCTCATGATTATTCTGTCGCATGGCCTCTTGTATCTCTCTTTCTTCATCTTCTTTTCTTCTTCTCCTACACCTTTCTCTTTCATCTCTCATACGTTCACGAATAACATTATTTTTTTTATCCTCTTCTTCGCGTGCATATTGATCTCTCAATATTTCTCTACCATGCAATAGAATTCTCCCTTGTTCTGGATCATTTTCTTCATCATTATTTGACTCATAATGCGTGCGATGTCGTTCGCTTACATTTTGGCGTTTGTTATTCCTTTGAATTTCTTGTCGGCAATGATGTTCACGCGGTTGCTCGTATCGGTCATATTCTATGCGTCTCTCATCGCGTTGATCTTGTAAATTATCATCTACTTGCAAGTTCTCATCAATATTACCTAAAGGTTGCTCTCGCCTAGCATCTCTTTGATTAGATTGACTTCATCTTGATGAACTTCTGTTTGTCCTAGATCTTGATCGTGTAGCACTTCTTGATCTATGTTATTGCAATATGAGATTCTCTTCTCTTAGATCATCATTATGATGTATCAAGTTCGCACGCTCTTCCTCCTCTCTTCGCCGTTCGGCAATCAATCCTTGTCTAAGTTCTGAAATTGTCATATTTTCTTCGTTTCCTTCAATCCTTCCTGCATCTCCAGTTCTTTGTTCCTCTTCTTTGGTAGAATTCGTTCGTGAAGTATGAATATTCACTCGATCGTAATCAATATCATTGTTATGCTCTTGTGCATGCTGAGGTCCAATTGGAATTGCATTTCTTTGATTTTCTCTTTCTCCTACCTCTGGTTGTTCAGGAATTACACCTCTTCTTCTTTCAGGAATTCTTGCACTCCTCCTGGCTGTCGCCGCTTGTTCAGCAGTAGATCTGATTCTTACCATCACCACTTTTTTGTATTAACAAATGAAAGACTACTTTAAAGATAATTCAAAGGTTCTAATGATGAAAATCTCAATTGTTTAAAGAAAATATCAGATCTAAAATTCTGGAAACTTGATTTCTAGACGAATTCACCAACAGGGTATATCACTCAATCCATGTTTCTAGCGCCAAAATGTAGTTGCAGGAAATCCTACAACCACATCCATACAAGAATCTAAACAATACTCTAAGAAATCATGGTGAAAATCATTCGTTTATTCATTAAGATCTTAAGTTGGATACAAGATAATACAAAGACTTGACTTGTTCTCCAAATAAACTTTCTCTCTCCTAATTTCTTGTAAGAAACACACTCTCAGAGATCTACCTCATTACATGATATCCTTTCCCTTTATATAGCACATATTACATAGTGGATGACAGCTAATAGATCCCCTATTTTCGGAATCACTGTGTGTTACAATCGCTCATGTACACTTGCTCAACTTCGCATACTTTACACTTCGCACAGTTCATCACACTTTACTCGTGATTGTGCTGACATCATCAAATACGTCATCTCAATTTTACTATGTGCGATAATCTTCGCTCATATTAGATGGTTGTTATTTCGCATACATAACAAATGTGCCATATTTCACCCCTACACCTTTCTTCTCTTGTTTTCCTATCAGTTAATTTTGCTTTTGACAAGAAATTTTATTAAAAATTATGAGGAAACAAAGTTTTGATCTCGAACAAGATAACTGCAGACTAGAAGTAATGTTGTTTCGCTCTCCTTAACAAGCTTAGAGATTGAATCAACTTAACTATCAGCCAATTCACGAAAGTCAAGATGCAAATTATTTCTTGGACAGTGTTCCTATTCTCTCTCTGCAAACTAAAGGAACTGCATCCATAGTTGATTGAACTAGTTTTGCAACGACTTCTATGTGAACCTTGTCTAACTGGTTAGCTTTGGCCCAATTGAGAGCTCCATGTACAACCAAGTATTCACCTTTTACTGGACTTAAGATTCCATCAACATAAGAGCCTTTGATGCCCCCCACATTGACCTGCATGATCAGGTATAACAAGTCATGTCCCATTTGATTAGTAAAATGATCAAAAGATGCATCAATATTAATCTTAGGCTCTCTAATCGCTCATCAAGATTCAACACAAAAACTGTAATACCCCAAATTTTCGGACCCGAATTCTGACCCGAATCCGATATTCATAAATCCAAAGTGTTGCTTCAATATCATAATTGAAGGCCGGTAGCGTAAACTCTTATTTTGGCTAATTTATTTTATGTTCATGTTAAAAATTCAAACGTAGCGAAAACTTATAAATTAATTTAAGAAAATATAACCACTGATTTCACGTGATTTTAAAGCTACCGGAAACATAGCACATTTTAGTAATCAAATAAAAATACCAACACCATTTAATATTTATGCTTTAATTAGTAAATAACGACTTCAATACCAAATTGTAAAACTGAAAACTGACCATGGTAGACTCCTAGAGTTTTAAGAGATTCATACAAGTTCCAAAATTGATGATAATTATAGGGAAAAATCCTCACTGAAAATAATATTATTAATAATACTTAATAATATTAGACATTCGATTATGGAATACGATCTTGATTATCACTATGTTCTCTGATCTCCGATCAGGTTTCCGGTGACGTAATAATCTAGTTTCCTGATTATCTTCTAACTCGGTTGTGGTTGATGGTGGAGTCTATTTTCTATTGTCAGAATGAACTTGGTTACATCATCAGCCTTCCAGGCTATTTATACATGATATGAACACGACAATTACATGTAGATGACTAAGCACGTCACAACTTGGACTTGATAGTTTCCGGCCTTGTGCTTGTACCAATCTGGGATAGATTTCCAGGTCTCTCTTCAGCTGATAGCATCGAGAGTCTTCTTAGCTTCACATATGGACTCAGGCCTTCCGCGCCTAATTCCGTGTCTTTGTCTTGTTTGGTCGCCTATGGCTCGGTCCTTGAACATCTGTTTTAGGTCTTCGACGTCTGACCTTGATTCTTATTCCATATCTCAGTTGTATTACTCTTCAGCTATCAGTTTTTTGGTAGATGTTATATTTTTTCATCTGCCAACCCTGGACTTGTTTCGGGACAAGTGGCTTCAATTTTGGTTTTGGCTATATTATGTCATCTATATTAGGCATCCTTACTGAAAATAATAGCATAAGACTAAGGTCAAACGTACAGTTGATCATACCATCAGAAAACCGAAATTCTGACAGTCTGTTTTGGAAAATTCATATCGAAACATTCTGAGTCTACATCAAATGGCTGTCTCACTCAAATCATGTAAGATGTTACCATGAAATTTTCACATGATCATCTTTTGACTTTCGTCAAGAATATAAGATGAACTTGGTTAAAGTGAAAGCTTATCAACACATATTTCGAGAAATATGTAAGCGAGTTATACTCAGCTCGAAATATCAAATGTGTATAATCGAAGTTTATATAGATATACGAATTTTGTCTCAAATAGGAGATAGAGTAGATCGACTTTTGAGTGATAGATGAATTCAAGTCTCCACATACCTTTTGTTGATGAAGTTCTACAAGCTCCCCTTAGAAGTTCTTTGTCTTCAATCGATGAACGTCGTGAATTCTAATGCTCAAGTACACTTACTATCCTAATCCGAGACTTAGTTATAGACTAGAAATCAAGACTTATAGGTTTGACAACTAAACTTGACAAACAAGCTTGAGATAAAAACACTTGCGAGTTCGACCGAGCAGTGCTCTAACAGCTTGTTACATACAAATCAAATATACCTTCATTTAAATATGGATAACCGTACCTAAACGTGTATATTGAGTTGGCTCAATAACAGTTAATCGAAGTTATCCATGTGAACACTTTTGTCTTAACCACATTCATCTAACACTTCTAGATCAAATATGATGATCAATCAATCATGAAAGATAATCAAATGAATCTGATTGTGTTTAAAATAAAGTTGTTCAATTGTTCACTATATCATAGAAATATATATGAACCAACTTAAAATCAGATTGATTCGTAATTGTACAAAGTACTTATACAAGAATAAATTCATGAACATTAAGATACGGTTTGCAAAGATTGCATTCCTTTATTCATAAATGTTTAGCTCATAAGTATGAGAATCATACTTAACCAATTTTAGAACTTAAACCACTGTGTTCGAAAACCAGGTATGCAAACAATAGCTCCAGACCTTGGCCTTTTCCAGTCGTTCGCAAATCAGGTATGCAAAAAGCTGTGTAGGACCTAACTCAGGTAGAACCGTTGGAATACTAGGTACGCAAACAAGGTTCCCGGACCTTTACAGGTAAAACCGTTCGCATGCTAGGTATGCAAACAAGGTTCCCGGACCTGAATCATAACAATACAGTTCGCATACTATGTATGCATACCGTGTTGTATCCAGACATGGTAAATTATTCTAAACTCACGTTTCAATCATTGAAACATCCTTAGAAGATGACAATAGCTGTCTCACACAAACTATTAGCTTCAAGTACATTTCAAGTGATCAAATGATCAATACGGAACTTTCCAAGTCGACATCAAAATATTGTCCCACACAAATCATGTAAGATGTTTCAAGGAAATTTTCACATGATTATATTTTGACTTAATATATAGTTTCCAACAAATAAATTGTTTCCAACTAAACTCGTCAACAATAATGATGAACATAGTTAAAGAAAAACGCTCCCAACACATATTCCGATAAATAGATAAGCGAGATAAACTCAGCTTTATATAGCTATACGACTTAGTCTCATTAGAAGATAGAATAGAATACACTTCTGAGTGATAGATAAGTTTTAGTCTCCACATACCTTTTGTTGATGAAGTTCCTCCAAGCTTTCCTCAGTAGATCTTCGTCTTCAATCGATGAACGTTGTGAAGTCTAATGCTCAACTACACATTTTATCCTAATCCTAGACATAGCTATAAGTAGACTAGAAATCAAGACTATGTTTTGATCAACTAAACTTGACAAAAAAATCTTTAGATAGAAAAGCTTGCGAGTTCGACCGATCAGTGCTCTAACATTAACCATAAAAGACAACTTCAAGCATCTAAAATCATTCTCTAGACTCCACGATGATTAAATCCCTTTAAAGCATCAAATATGAAATTTTTTGTCATAATACGACGTGAGTTTTGATCCTCAGTAGGTAAAGAATCAAGAAAACATTTTTCAACTCTTTCAATAGAACAATCATGATTTTAACCATAACATGCATACTTCACATAATATTATCCATATTACAACAACAATATAATTAAAAAATAATTTCAATCGCTCGCCTTAGGGAGCCCTACATGAGTTTAGAGATTACTTCGCAAGGATATCTCGTGTCCCATAAAATATACCACAAATTGTAGAGCACCGTCCACGTCCCACTTAAGCTCAGGTGGAGCTTCAATGTCTCTCTCTTTGGTTCCTTGAAGCTATTTTTTTTCGAAAATACCTCTTTATTCCTCATTTAACTGTTAATCCTTCTGGTGATAAGAGTTACTCGTATTTCCTACAAATGACTTAAAACAACACAATTAGCTCTCTAAGTGGTCATACCTAATATAAATGTGGGTATAAAAATATAGCGCTTATGTTCTTATCAAATACCCCCACATTTACATTTTTTTAGTCATCGGTAAAAACATAATCACTCTTGTACTAATCACAGTTACGTTTAGCATGTGCAATAAGCCTTTGAACCCATAAGTGTCCTTATTGGACGAGTTATAGCCTCGTGAGGATTTACAATAAATATACCCATAATAATTTTACTCTAAATTATGTATACTTGTGAAGAATCTAGAAACGACACTAAACAATCTCTATAGTAGGCCACTTATTTTTAGGTTATGGGAGAAAATACCCTATATGAATCCAATTGTTGTACACAAGTTTGCAATCAGCATACAAAGATTCCTCTTTAAGAACTCAAAGCTCTACTCAGATAGATGGACCACGATACTCAGAATCTATCAAAGTTCAATCAGATTTAAAAGATGATTTTTTTTTGCTAGGCTAAAGATGGACCCAGACCCCTACCCAAATCCGGCCAGTTAAACTGGCCCCATTTCTAGAACCAACCCCGCTAATCCTCTATATACAACTACTTTTAATACAAACCTTTACGCCGGGGATTGAACCCTGACTTCCTCCTTACTGGAGTTGATGTGATACCACCGAGCTATGCCCTTGGACCCGGATGGATATGGATATAATGAAGTTTGTGCATGTTGACTAAGGTGAACGGTGTTTCATAGAATATCTGTATGAACGTCAGTGCCAGAATGAATCCTAATGGTTGAGATGTGATCCCACTTTTCTTAATCCTAATACCAATATCGACTCAGGTGGTATATAAAAGGGTCCCAGCGGTCTATTTATTTATTTTATATTATTTTTATTTTTTGGGTCATGATTTTTTTGGCCAAATAAAAAACAATAATGAGGCTTGATCTCAATCATTCTACTTCATCCCAGCGGTGACAACAAGGCAATAGTAGGGCCCACCAAATCATTTAGAGAAATACATAAAGTTGCAAACATAAAAAGCAGAAAGTGACATGGTCGAAATTGACTCCGAGATATGGTGATTACTATCATGTTATTTCTAATAACTAAGCCAGACGTCCTTTTATGAATAAACCATTTAGTTGGTTACCTCAACTCCTACAACCAAGAGGTTTGTTTCCATCCACTTAGATTGGTTAGTGTTATCCTGAATTTGTACTAGTTTATAGACTTTGGAGATTTATAATGCAAAAAGTTTAAAAATTGCTAATGAAAGTGAATATCTACCAGAATATATATGCTTAACCACTCCCCCACACTTAAATATTACATTATTCTCAATGTAATTGGATCGTCCAATGTAGAAATTTATATGGGAAATTCCGAATACGACATGCAACAAGAAAACAAATAAAAATAAAAGATTGAGTAAAGGGAATTTCCAAATTGATAAAACCCGGAGGGCGAATTTTCCATCTTCAAGGAAAAGCACTATGATCCCCTATCAGAAAAATCCCCAACTCCTCCTTTGGGGCTTTTAATCTCACATTAACTCCCATGAAGAGAAAGGTATTTGATTCCTATATTGGATGTAGCAAGTAAACTCAAAAAAGTTAAATATAGTACTCCAAAGTAACCTGCCAAGCATATATATGAAATCTGAAAAATTGGGGATCAATCTAACATATTAGTTTAGTTAAAAAGACGATCCTACATCAATAACGATTAGTACCCAGAGAGAAATAATGAGTGGATTAGGAACATTATTCTGAACTTTGTAGCTACGACATAAAACTATTTGATAATTCCTTACTAGTCTAGTGTGTTGAACTTCGGGTTTATGCCTAAAAAACTGTATGAGCTTAAGAAAGTAGACTTGCAAAATTTATTTCGTAGTTGAAAGGAATCAAATGATCTATTCTAGGACCGATCCCTTCATCAAGGATCTATACTAGGACCGGTCCAGGAAAACTATAACATGACCGATCCCTTGCTTGGGGTCTATTGTATGACCGATCCCTAATAGGTTAACCAATCATACAATGTATTTCCTATTTTGTTAACATGGAAAGTTCATTAATGTCGACATAATATTTGAACATATGCTAAACTTTTATTACTTAATGTTCAAGTATTTTCCTTGATACTCAAGGTGAGATCCCAAATCGAAATAATCCATAATATTTCTTTTGATATTCGAAATTTTGTATGTCTTTAATTTCCTAGTAATTAAAGCATATATCTGGATAATATATAAGTAAATTATACTTGTATGCTAGATAATACTGAGTTGTCATCCATGAGACATTTCAGTATATTAGTGGGATAGTTGTCGGAATTTAGTGAAAACTCAACTTGGTATTTATTGCGTATCTTATGATATTTCGGTTTTAGAAATTCCTTGGTTTCAGAACTACCTTGGTCATTATAAATAGTGATGTTTGTTATTCTTACAAACTTGTGACCTAACACATAGAACTTCGCATTTAGTGTGAGGAAAGCCCACTAGTAGTATTCTCGTAATACTCTCTCTCGAAGAAAGTAATCTAAGTATGTGAAATCTCTTACACGTGCTTCATTTAAAGACCTTTTTGGGATCAAGAAGCTTTTAGTTGTACCATTAGAGAGAAACTAAATTGTGTTGTTGTTTTAGTTTTCGATTATTAGTTTGATTGACTAACGTAAAAAGTTGAATCTTGATTACAGCTAGTTTGTTCATTCTGTGATCGTTCTCTTCTGATATAAGATCCTTCGAACTAGATCAAGGTTTAATGATTTCAAATATGATATTTATTGATTGAAGATCCGAAGATAGGACTTGTGATGATTAAGGTTTAACAGACTTCGTTTTGTGCATGATCGATCACAAGGTTGTTTGTGCAGGTATATTGAAGATGAACAATTTGAAGACTAGAAAATTTTCTTATTTGTATTATGATCTTTGTGATTATACGTTGTTTGCATCTTGATTGAATTGGATCCGATAAGTTGAACTAGATCAAGGTTTAACAAATTTCGTTTTGTGCATGATCGATCACAAGGTTGTTCGTGCAGGTGCATTGAAGATGGACGATTTGAAGACTAGAAAATTTTCTTATTGGTACTCTGATATTTGTGATTATACTTCGTCTGCACCTTGATTGACCGGGATCCGATAAGTTTGTTTATCTTTGATAGACTTTCATAACTTGTTGTATAGATCGACGATCTATCATTTGGTGGTTCTCTTCAGAACTAAGGTTTGATTATTTCGATAATATTAATCTTGGTTCTAAACCGATACAAAGAAGTTTATATTGATTAAACTGAGGAACCTTTGTAACTCGAAAGATATCTAGTTTAACTTGGTTGATCTAAAAGATTTATACAGCGTTAAATAAACGGATTAATCCTTTCTGTTTTGGAATATGATCCAACAGAGTTGAGTGCTAGAAGTCTTCACAACGGGTGAAACAACTTAAGTTAGTGGACTTTATCTTAGGATTCACGCGCGTAGACCAGATCGGTAGTATGATAAGGGATACTGAAGGAACCGAGTAACTTGGAGTTAGTTTACTTGGTCTAAACCATGAAAAATTGGTAGTCTTTGTATAGCGGCTTAACTCTGAGAGTATTCAAAACTGGACTAGGTCCCGTGGTTTTCTACATTTGTTGTCTCCTTGTTATCAAAATCTTGTTGGGTGCTTTCAGTTTACTTTCAACAATATAATTATCTGTTTAGTTATAATAAAGTAATTGCACTGTAAGTTAATCCAACACTTGGGTTTGATTCTAATAGTTAGGTTCAGATTTGATACCTATTCTATATACCCAGTGTCACCTTGTTGAAAAGTAATCTCATTGACAGTACTTGTCTGAATTAGATTACACAAGGTTTGTCATAATTATGTTGGTATCGAGAAGATTGTGGTGTCCTTAGTACTCTCATCATTTCAGGATTTTATTCTCTTAATTATTTTAAGTGATTCAAAAAATAATTGAACAGACTGAATTGTGATCTTAAAGTACATTAAGTTGATTAATGGAGTATAACCTAAAACATATTTTTTTCGAATGTTTTGATTACTGTAGTCAATCTCGGCGAGACGATGTTTGACCGAGAAACTCGCCGAGACAAGCTGAACATATATAAATTTATAGTAAAATCAAATACAACCCTAAAGAATATCGATTTTTTTTAATCTTTCTTAAAAGTTGATATGGTTTCTTTATATCTATACAAGATGAGCAAAATACTTGGCATTCATATATATATATCGCATATAAAAATTGTAAATAAAGAATGAGATTTCACCGAAAATCTCTCTAAATAAAAGTAGTCTCGGTGTCTAGGTCCCGGCTGAGATGAAAAAAAAACCTTAATCCACTACATTAGTTATGATTGGTCGGAAAGATCAAGAGTGGCGTGGGAGAAGGTTTTCATCATCCAAAGTACATTAAGTTTTCGGTGAACACAAAATGTAACTTAAACAATCTATTTCAGACATTCTGATTGGTTCAAAACAAAATCAAATCGTTAGAGGAAGAACGCGAGGAAGAAATCTTTTTTTTCTTCTATATATATATATATATATATATAGAACGGTGATCCCTAAAACTATACTCGGGTACATCATTAGCCTAGCCTAGCCTAGAATTTAGGTTATTACGGGGTTCGATCCCCCATATTTTATATATATATATATATATTAGATAAAATAGAACGGTGATCCCTAGAACTATATCTAGGTACATCATAGATAAAATATGTAGCGGCCCCTAAGCTAGCAACTGACTAATCCAAGAGATTAACTAAATAAAGAAGCACTAAGAATCTAAAACATGTACTTAAACATTGATTTAAGAAATAATGCGATACAAAACTTAACCCAAGACTAACCTGCTCTAAAACATATATATACAAGAAGTCCTCTCAAATGATACATATACAATAGTCATTTGGTTTACAGATACAATATGTCATATACTAAACATAATAGAAGTTAACCAACTAACGAAAACAACCCTTGAAGCTTTCGCTGCGCAACTCTGACCTGTCTCTGAAACTGAAAGTGGGAATGGGTGAGCACATCATCCCTAAAACGGGTGCCCAGCAGGAATAACATTCAACTTTCAAGTAATCATGCCAAGATTTGGAAAACAATAATATTTTTCCCAAACATTAAAAAGTGAGCAAGTCACTGAAATAAACAAACATGTATATGGACAAACTCCTTCTTCAAACAATGTATAATATTCGTTCTAACCACACTCATTAGCTATTGATATCACCAAGACCATGATGACCCACTCTAAGCAATAAAAGCTGAATTCATATAGATATAAATGTGAAGGAGCGTATCCTATATACCACAAGTGGAAATTCGTATTTCCCATAACAATTCATATGAAAAACAAACATTAACAAAATCAACAGAAGTCTAGCAAACCAATTTAAACAAAGCATGGAATGCACACTAGACAATGCATGAGTTTGTTAAGCATAATTTTTTTTAAAAGAAACAACAATGGTTACAAATGTATTCCCACCTCTTTTGATGATAAGCCACGCCTACCTCGAGATCCACGATCCACCGGTTCATCCTTTGAATCGATAATTGTTAATATAGACTAACTGTTAATCACACAAGAAGTCTAAGAATCTAGCCAAAAGGCTCACACAAGAATCATAAAAGTCTTTCTAGTGATTCTAAGCCCATTTACGGTTCTACATCTTTTATTTATCTATCTTTAGCATAACTAAGGTTTACTAATTGAATTGGGTTGGTCCTATAGTCCACTAGCTAATTCTTATGAACATATACATCTTTGTAGAAGGAACCAAATGTTATTTTGGACCACAAGAAGCCCAAGACATCTAATTAAGAAAACTTCCCTGAGCCCAAGTCCACCAAAGTCAACAACTGTCACTAACGGTCCAGGGTCAACTAACAGTCAACGTCCAAGGTCGGGTCAAATAGTCAACTTAGTCAAATGATTCAACTCAGTCAAGGTCTACTGAGTCAAAACTAGTCAGGTATGGTTATTGGGTTAACTCAGTCAGAAAACTGAGTCAGACAAGGACAAAACCAAGTCAGACTGAATAAGTTCAGTCAGACAAGCTAAAGGTTCCCACACAGCTGCAATTCTAATCTCAGTTCAACTCAATCTAAACATTGTATCAATTCATTCATTCAAATAACTATATAATTTAATTACAAATAAAAAATCTATTTACCTTAATCTGCAGTTGCAGGCTTTCACTAAGGCCATTGCCAAAACAACATTACCATCAACTTCAACTCAAATATCTTATCGACACAATCAAGTTCCAAAAACTATGACACTACCACGTCTGTCCTGCAACTCAAAAGCAACCACAACACTTGACTCTTTACAATCACCAACATCAAAATTTTACCACAATAACACTAGCATCAACTCCCACCAGTTCAATACATTCTTCATATCATTATAGACTAGTCACCTTATTTGTAGAATTACCATCTTCAAACTTACAACAACAACAATATCACCACCAACAACATTCACCAATGCTCATTTATGGCTCATGTTCTTCACCGACAACACCATATTCATCTTATCCATTTCAATTGCCACTGCAAACTCCCAGCACAACTATTTCATCACTATTTCCAAGCCATACACTCAAATATCAAACACCAACATTACCATTATTGTACTTCAAACCTACGCAACACAACCATATCTCCTTTACACTCAATCAAACCTACTTCAGTTCCACACATTACGGTTTACATGTTCACTAATACCTCAACTGCAATTTCAGAAACTAAATATTAGTTCTTCTCTGCCACAACAACTAAGTTACAACACCTCCTATACATTACCACCACCAGTCTCAGCAACATCAATAATATCACAACCCTAATACAGTTCACTTACCCCCAACATCCTTATTCATGCAATTCCATTCCCAATTAAACTCACAAGAAAGCCTGTAATTCAAAACAATACTAAATCCCGATTACATGAACGGCCTACATAACCAACAAATCCAATTCAATTCTTATCATTAAGAAACTTATGAACTCAATAAGGAACTTGAACTGATGAATACTACTAAAACAACTACCTCAATTTTGTTTCACCTAAACCATGGCTTCCTACATACAAATCTGATTCTTCTTTGCTTTCACTTGTTTCAGCAACTCATCTCAAAGAATTAACAACTCATCAATCTCGTTCAATTACACTCATTAACCACTAGCACCAACATTGATTTACCAAAACCCTAATTCCAATTTGGGGAAGAACTTCAATAACCCTAATTCTGCAATTTCTTAATCAATCTTCATAACAACTCCACATATTCCATCAAACACCAACTAAGAACAAACCCATTGTTGATAAGTCCCCTTAACATCAATTTCACCCTCTAATTCTTCAATAAACCCTGAATCTTGATTCAATCACCGAGACAACACAACCACAACAATATAGCAACAACTCTCTTCTTATTCATCTGTCAGTAACTCGATTCATATCTCATAACCTCCAAAACGTTAATCAAATCTGCAACCCTAATTTCAAATCTCTGAAACCCTCTTTTCTGTTGAACCTATATCAACTACATATCGTTCTTCACCAACAATTCATTGTCTTCTGACCCTCACTAATTCAATTGCTAACTTCAAATTTATGTTCCATCGATTTGTTGGGAAAATTGGCATCCCGAGCGCAGCGGAAATCAGGATCACAAAGGGCAATTGGTGATTTGAACCAAATATGGGAGAAATGATTAGAAAGAGACATAAGATAAAGAAGCACACAATCCACAACACAAGATATACGTGGTTCACCTTTACATGCTACATCCACGACCAACACCACCAGAAAACTTCCATTAAATCAAAGACCATTACATGCTCTTTACGCAACCCAAGACAAGACCAAAGAGTTAACGAGACATACCCGAGAACACCATTGAAGAAACCATAGAAACCAACTCTCTAAACTATTTTCGAAACCAGCCTCATATCTTCTCTTCTACACCGTCTTCGTAGTCGCTAGTAACAGAAGAGAAACATGGAAACACTAGAAACTAGGTTTCGGGCAAAGCCCCAAACCCTAAACACTAGAACACCAAAATCCTCTCTCTACAAGTTTTTGCCTCCCATGGATATTTACCTTCACAGTAGCACACGATCCTCCCTAACAAAGAGACCAAAATCCTAAGCACAAGGATTTACCACTCTTGTAGGTTGGATTCTTTCTACACCTCTAATTCTATTCCTTTATATAGAGAAACAAACTTGGTCACCAAGTATTAGTCTCCAACTAGGAAACTAAAATCTTTCATAAACTCTATCAAACCTAGATTAGGAAATCCACCTCAATGTGGAAAAGGCCAAAACAGGAAATCCACTTATTTCCTAACAATCTCCAACTCGGATCATACTTTCAAGCATGAGACGGTCACTGGAAATCACCTCCGTCTTCCACCGTAGCTTTTCACTATCTCTATATACCCATAGAATTACTTTTGAATCTCAAATCCGAACTTCCATCTTCATAGAACCATCTCTTCGATCAAAACACCATGGCGTTGATTAAAGTCTTCAAACCATCTTCTTCATGAAGAACACTTATGAAACTGGCCACTCTTCACACACCATGAAAAATATTCTACCACCATCAACGAATCCTTGCACAGAATCCAACATTGATCACCAAGAGAACCATCCAGAAGAATCACCATTAGCTCCACCTAACCAGTAAGCTAATAACATATTGAACTTTAACCCAGAAAGGAAGAGTTAAATTCAATATCATACTCCATCACATGTCATGATTACCGTGTATCTGAAATAAACCATCAGACAACTCCACTGTGATTAATAGGCTTAATACTTTAAGCGATTCTCAAAGCCATCACCAATCTGACATAATTTTTACCACCATCACACCCAACATACTCGCTTAGAATATATACCTTGTGAATGCCCATATTATCGTGGTACATGCTTTCGATATCGGGCACCTTCTTGAAATTACGTGCAAGCCATCAAGAATACTTTAACATAGACGTAAGAACATAAATCTATAACATCTCGTTCATAACTTCGAAGCGTTGCTGGACTTGCTTCTACATGAGACTTCACAGCCCCATCCTTTCTTCAAACTTTGTAACCCATTCTTTATAGTGTACGGTCACTAACACCCTTCAAGAAGTAAATATGTATTCCACCCGATTCAACCTTATTTTGCATCCCATACTACATCATAAAACCAAATAAATAACATACACTTCTACCAAGTTGAACCTCCGATTTGTAAATCACACGTTACAAATCCATCTTTGTGTAAACACCAGTTGAAACATTATCTTCATAACATATTTCTCCACCCGAACGATAAACCATCATTCAATTCCAGGTTCAATCACACCAGCCTAACCTTGGATCTGATACCAATTGTTGGGAAAATTGGCACCCTAACACAGCGGAAATCACAAGATCACAAAGGGAAATTGGTGATTTGAATCAAATATGGGAGAAATAATTAAAAAGAGACAAAAGATAAAGAACCACACAACCCACAACACAAGATATACGTGGTTCACCTTTACAGGCTACATCCACAGCCAACACCACCAGAAAACTTTCATTAAATCAAAGACCATTACATGCTCTTTACGCAACCCAAGACAAGACCAAAGAGTTAACAAGACATCCCCTAGAACACCATTGAAGAAACCATAGAAACCAACTCTCTAAACCATTCTCGAAACCAGCCTCATGTCTTCTCTTCTACACCGTCTTCGTAGTCGCTAGTAACAGAGGAGAAACATGGAAACACTAGAAACTAGGTTTAGGGAAAAGCCCCAAACCCTAAACACCAAAATCCTCTCTCTACAAGTTTTTGTCTCCCACGGATATTGAACTTCATGGTAGCACACGATCCTCCCTAACAAAGAGACTAAAAACCCTAGGCACAAGGATTTACCACTCTTCTAGGTCGGATTCTTTCTACACCTCTAATTCTATTCCTTTATATAGAGAAACAAACTTGGTCACCAAATATTAGTCTCCAACTAGGAAACTAAACTCTTTCCTAAACTCTATCAAACCTAGATTAGGAAATCCACCTCAATGTGGAAAAGGGCAAAAACAGGAAATCCACTTATTTCCTAACACGATTGATACGGGAGGAAGAAGAATTTACAGAGAAAAGAGAAGAAGAACAGAGGAAAAGAAGAAGAAAGAAGAAGAAAGAGAAAGAAATAAAGAAACTGAATTCTTCGGTCGACTCAGCTGAGGATAAGGTCGACCAGATTTGATAACACACCCACTCTCTTTGACACGTGCAGCCACAAGGGCAACAATACTAAATTACTATTTTACCTTCTGAAAACCAATATATAAATTCTCTCCATCCGGTATCCGAATGATACATTCGAGTAGTCCATTTCGCGTAACTTCTCAAGATCTATCTAACGGTACTAGTTTCGCATCTACGTCGTTGTTAGATTAATTTCTATTAATTAGCATTCTTGTTAAACTAATCGAGTCAATAACGGTTAAATCGTCTCTTGACTAGTCTAATAGCGTTGACGAGCTAGAGGGTCTTTACATTATCCCCAGCTTACATATTTTCGTCCTCGAAAATCAAACCATCCTTCCGGTCTTCAAAAACTCCCCACCTGATAGAATAGTTATATCTCTTGTCTAAGCGCAAACAACAAGAAACAAAGCACCAACCTATATGGCCTTCTACAACTAATACTTATGGCTCTGGGTTCAAAAGATTAATTTTTATTTCAAGAAGTTACTGGTTCAAATTACGAAGAAAAATATTCTATGATTAAATTTCTAAGTAAAATTTGGGATCTATCATTCCACTAATAGAAGCAAGTCTCACTTCTATGCCTAGTGATACAAGAATGCAGTTGCCCTGTCTAGGTTCGCGACGCCTGACCATGCCTACCTACGTAACAAGTATCACCCGAACACATCAGAATTACCAACCTCACTATTCAGCACTGGGGATTAACTAACTATTAATTTATTAAGATTAATTAGTCCCTAAACTTTTATCGTAACTGGTGTAAGTCTGATAAATTTACTTCGTAAAATATATAAATAGTTCACATCATTTTAAGCAATTTAATCATAAAAATTATTTATCTTTATTATTATTTATTTATTTTATCATTATAAGTAATCCAAATTCGATTCACATCAATTTATAATATCTGATATTACATAAATTTTCCAAATATAATCTACTATAAGTTTTTTACCAGCCTAATTATTCGAATAATATTATCAACTATATTATTATTCTTATTATTCTTAAGTTGATAGTACAGTTGATACACTAAGTCTTAATCTTCTAAATATAATTTTACATTCACGTAAGGATTAATATAACAGATTTTTATTTATTCATCTCGAATCCGTATACTATCTTGTTAAAGACTGGCATTGGTAATTTAAAATGATCTAAATTTGAGTCTGCATAAAATTTACAATATATCTTAATAGTCTTTAGATTTTGCTATTAATGTAAAGTATCCTATTAATATACGAATTTATTTTCTTCTAGTTCTATTATTACACTAAACATATGAATACTATTATTGCTACTTCATGTATATTTGTTGTATTTCAAAGATTTACTAGATCTTTTATTAGTCTACAAATAATTTCGGTATAAGATTACTAACAAGTTGAATCTTTTATTTTTTATATTATATCCTCACCCTTTTTACGTCCAACGCCTACTAAGTATTATATTAACCGTCTAATTTAAACACAAAACATCTATTCCTAATTTGTCATTAGTTTAATTTACAAAATTTAATCGTAGATAAGCGTTAATAATTATTATTCTTTATTGAAATTTTAGTTAAGTTAAGTTCAATATGATACTAATTGATGAATGCTAATCATTAGTTTATTAAAATTACTATTACTATTATTGTCATATATAATTACTATACCAATATTTTTATTATTAACATATGATTGAACTATTATTCTAACTACTCTTACAAATATTATTAAGTCCCAACAATATTATTAACATTTATGTTAATTATAATTTGTTTACTCTTCATATAAGTCAATGTGTTCAGTAAGTTTCTATGTGACTTACAATAATATTAATCTCACTATTTTTCTAGTATTAGATTGTATACGTGTTCATACTTTTTAGATTAATTATTCTCATATCTTTATTAACAAAAGTTATTGGTATACCCTAAATTTTTTACTTCAATACATAAACAACCAAACAAACAAATAAATAAATCAATAAAATAATCTTTTTAATTATTGATAGCTTTTAGTGATTAAGATTTATCTCACAACCTGATGAGTGCTAAAAAGTGCATATTTCTATATCTTTTTATTGGCATTTAACTCATCTTTTATGCATTAATTCTACATTTTATCCCATATTCTGTATTTTCATTGTTTTCAAGAATAAATATTTTTATTAATTAATTTTGCATTTTTAGGTTGTAAATAAAGTTTGGATGGAATTACGGAGCGAAAAGAGCAGAAAAGTGGTGGAAGCCGAGAGGAATCACGCAAGGAAGCTGCGAAGAATGTTGTGCGCAAGACCAAAAGGCTAGAAATGGGCTTAACAAGGAAGAATTGTTCTTAAAGAAGATATGGGCTTGGCATACCCAAGGCCCAAAACCCTTACCCAAATCCATTTCCATTATCCATATCCACTTCTCCTGTAGCCGTCAGATTGGATCCATCTTGTCATCCAACGGTCGCCTCATCATCGTGCATCAAACTCTGAAGTTCCTGTCAAACATCACAGTACCTAACTCCAATCTAAGTCGTCAGTTTTGATGTATCATACATCCAACGGTTGCTCCATGCATGTTTCCATCATGCCGTTCGATTTAATCCAGATGTGATCATCCAACGTCTTTAATTCGCTGAGCATCAAATCCGATATATCTGCCCAACACCACAGCATCAAATATCTTCACCTTCAGCCAAACACTTCCTTTCCCCAAAACTATCGTTCTCCCCGACCATTGCAGAGCCCTGCAATTTCACCATCTCGAGTCTCTCCAACCACACAACCATTCCCCCATAAACATCACTCTAGACTCTATATCTCCCACCTCTATCTCATTCATCACCTATGAGATACATCTAAGAGAACTAGGGTTTGAGTACAAATGGCAGACGGCTTTCAGAGACGCAAGAAATTGATGGGTTCGTAGCATAGTCAAGTCGGGAGCATGGGTTGGCGTCAATTTGCAGAGGGGACAACAATCCAGAGAAGTATGGTGAGATTGTTTTGACCTAAATTTCCAAAACCCTAATTCTGAAATTAGGGATTTCTTTGAGATAAATTGTAACTATAAGTAGCTTGATGTGGGTGTGTGTAGAATTATGCCTGGGCTAGCCAGAGCTTCACTCAAGAGGACTGGACTAGCCAGTTCCTCAACTGTGTTATCTTCAGTTCATGTTTTGTTTGAATGCAATGTTGTTTCAAGTGTAATTTCCATGTTCTAAGCTCATAGCTAGGGTGATGAGGAAACCCTTTGAGCCATTGCTAAGTTTCATTCAGTTATAAACATAATTCTTGTTGTGCTTGAAATGTTTAGGATAGTCTTAAGCAAAGCACTTTACATTTTGCTCTCACAGTGCATATCATGTATGCATTGTAGTTAGAACACCACTATGTGATTGTGCTACAGCTCATGCTTAATTGTCTGTTATGAATCCTCTGACTAGTTGTACTCTAAATCAGACAATTAGTACTTAGGATGAATGCTTTAGTTGTGATTAGAACATCCTTTAGGTTGTTAAAACACCTAAGTGGCTTCTCTGCGGGTAGTTGCAGTGTGAGAGCCCCAACTACTACTAGGATTAGAATTATCTTAGTGCCTTTAGCTTTCTTTCTAACCCAACCCTTTGATGAGCAGCAGGCATAGAACCTCCACTGCCATCTAGTTAGTCAGTTGAGCCAAGAAGCTCACTGATAACTATACAAGGGACAAGATTTATGTGGAACTAGGATAACTTAGTCTAGGTGAAATGGTGGAATCTAATCCCTAGTCTTCACCCTAAATCCCTCTTTTCTTTAATGTTTCTTGTTTTTATTTGATTCCCTTTACTTCTTTGTTGTCACTTCACTGCCTTAGGCTCATTGCCTTTGTTTCATTAGCTCACTGCCACTGCTACACTTAGAGATCTAGCTTAGCTAGGAAACCTTCAATCACACACACCTAGTCTCTGTGGTTCGACCCTGACTTGCACACATCTACTACAACAGACCCTGTGCACTTGCAGGTATAACAAGTAGGCTTCTTTCTTGCTCTTATTTTACACTCTTAAAAGCCTACCACAACCCAACCCAGTTCTAAACCAATCTAGTTCTCTAACTGGCACTGACTATTCCTATTATTTCCCATATAAGATCTAATAGTGAGCTCTGATACCAACATTGTGGCGCCCCCTAAACTAGCAGCTGACTAATCCAAGATATTAACTAAATAAAGAGGCACTAAGAATCTAAAACATGTACTTAAGCATTGAATTAAGAAATAATGTGATACAGAACTTAACCCAAAACTAACCCGCTCTGAAACATATATATATATATACAAGAAGTCCTCTCAAATGATACATATACAATAGTCATTTGGTTTACAGATACAATATGTCATATAATAAACATAATACAAGTTAACCAACTAACGAAAACAACCCTTGAAGCTTTCGCTGCACAACTTTGATCTGTCTTTGAAACTGAAAGTGGGAATGGGTGAGCACGTCATCCCTAAAAGGGGTGCCCAACAGGAATAACATTTAACTTTCAAGTAATCATGACAAGATTTGGAAAACAATAATGTTTGGGAAAACATTAAAAAGTGACCAAATCACTGAAATAAACAAACATGTATATGGACAAACTCCTTCTTAAAACAATGTATAATATTCTTGCTAGCCACACTCATTAGCTATTGATATCACCAAGACCATGATGACCCACTCTAAGCAATAAAAGCTGAATTCATATAGATATAAATGTGAAGGAGCGTATCTTATATACCACAAGTAGAAATTCGTATTTCCCATAACAATTCATATGACAAACAAACATTACAAATCCTTTCCAAACCATGGAAAGATTAACAAAATAAACAGAAGTATAGTAAAACAATTTAAACAAAGCATGGAATACACACTAGACAATGCATGAGTTTGTTAAACATAAACTTTTGTAAAAGAAACAACAATGGTTACAAAAAAAATCAAATGTATTCCCACCTCTTTTGATGATAAGCCACGCCTACCTTGAGATCCACGATCCACCGATTCATCATTTGAATCGATCGTTGTTAATATAGACTAACTGTTAATCACACAAGAAGTCTAAGAACCTAGCTAAAAGGCTCACACAAAAATCATAAAAGTCTTTCTAATGATACTAGGCCCATTTAAGGTTCTACATCTTTTATTTATCTATCGTTAGCAAAGCTAAGGTTTACTAATTGAATTGGGTTGGTCCTATAGTCCACTAGCTAATTCTTATGAACATATATATCTTTGTAGAAGGAGCCAAATGCTATTTCGGACCACAAGAAGCACAAGACATCTAATTAAGAAAACTTCCTTAAACCCAAGTCCACCAAAAGTCAACAACAGTCACTAACGGTTCAGGGTCAACTAACAGTCAACATCCAAGGTCGGGTCAAAGACCAGGGTCAAATAGTCAACTCAGTCAAGGTCTACTGAGTCAAAACTAGTCAGGTCTGGTTATTGGGTTAACTCAGTCAGACAACTGAGTCAGACAAGGACAAAACCAAGAACTTGTTTGTTTGCAGCTGACTCGGCGTCTGAATCTGAGTCAACCCCTGACTCGGACCGAGTCAGCAGTCAGACTGTTTGTTTTCCATTTTGAGTCAGATCTGACTCAGACATAACCCCTGACTCGGACTCATTTGAGTCAGGTAACAAAATACCCCTGACTCATGGGACCAAACCACTGACTCACTTATTTCCGAGTCAGATGAGTCAGATCTGACTCAAAACAAATATATCGACTCAGATCCAGATGAGTCAGGTGATTTCACTCAGATCCAGATGATTCAGATCCAGACGACTCAGATGAGTCAGGAGTAAACAAACATGGTGCAAGTCAGACTGAATAAGTTCAGTCAGACAAGCTAAAGGTTCTCACACAGCTGCAATTATAATCTCAGTTCAACAATTATAATCTCAGTTCAACTCAATCTAAACATTGTATCAATTCATTCATTCAAATAACTGTATAATTTAATTACAAATACAAAATCTATTTACCTTAATCTGCAGTTGCAGGCTTTCACTAAGGCCATTGCCAAAACAGCATTACCATCAACTTCAGCTCAAACATCTTATCGATACAATCAAGTTCCAAAAACTATGACACTACCACTTCTGTCCTGCAACTCAAAAGCAACCACAACACTTGACTCTTTACAATCACCAACATCAGAATTTTACCACAATAACACTAGCATCAACTCCCACCAGTTCAATACATTCTTCACATCGTTATAGACTAGTCACCCTATTTGTAGAATTACCATCTTCAAATTTACAACAACAATAATATCACCACCAACAACATTCACCAATGCTCATTTATGGCTCATGTTCTTCACCGGCAACACCATATTCATCTTATCCATCTCAATTGCCACTGCAAACTCCCAGCACAACTATTTCATCACTACTTCCAAGCCATACACTCAAATATCAAACACCAACATTACCATTATTGTACTTCAAACCTACCCAACACAACCATAGCTCCTTTACACTCAATCAAACCTACTTCAGTTCCACACATTACAGTTTACATGTTCACTAATACCTCAACTGCAATTTCAGAAACTAAATATTAGTTCTTCTCTGCCACAACAGCTAAGTTACAATACCTCCTATACATTACCACCACCAGTCTCAGCAACATCAATAATATCACAACCCTAATATAGTTCACTTACCCCCAACATCCTTATTCATGTAATTCCATTCCCAATTAAACTCACAGAAAGCCTGTAATTCAAAACAATACTAAATCCTGATTACATGAACGGCCTACACATACCCAACAAATCCAATTCAATTCTTAATTCATTAAGAAACTTATGAACTCAATAAGGAACTTGAACTGATGAATACTACTAAAACAATTACCTCAATTTTGTTTCACCTAAACCATGGCTACAGACAAATATGATTCTTCTTTGCTTTCACTTGTTACAGCAACTCATCTCAAAGTATCAACTCATCATTCTCGTTCAATTACAATCATTAACCACCAGCACCAACATTCATTTACCCAAACCCTAATTCCAATTTGGGGAAGAACATCAATAACCCTAATTCTGCAATTTCTTAATCAATCTTCATAACAACTCCACATATTCCATCAAACACCAATTAAGAACAAACCCATCGTTGATAAGTAGTCCCCTTAACATTAATTTCACCCTCTAATTCTTCCTTAAATTCTTCAAGAAACCCTGACTCTTGATTCAATCACCGAGACAACACAACCACAACAATATAACAACAACCCTCTTCTTATTCATCTGTCAGTAACTCGATTCATATCTCATAACCTCCAAAACGTTAATCAAATCTGCAACCCTATTTTCAAATCTCTGAAACCCTCTTTTCTGTTGAACTAAATTAACTACACATCGTTCTTCACCAACAATTCATTGTCTTCTGACCCTCACTAATTCAATTGCTAACTTCAAATTTATGTTCCATCGATTGATACGGGAGGAAGAAGAATTTGCAGAGAAAAGAGAAGAAGAACAGAGGAAAGGAAGAAGAATTTGCAGAGAAAAGAGAAGAAGAACAGAGGAGAAGAAGAAGAAAGAAGAAGAACGAGAAAGAAACAGAGAACCTGAATTCTTCGGTCGACTCAGTTGAGGATAAGGTCGACCAGATTTGATGACACGCCCACTCTCTGTGACACGTGCAGCCACAAGGGCAACAATATTAAATTACTATTTTACCTTCCGAAAATGATAAATTCTCTCCATCCGGTATCCAAAAAATACGTTCGAGTAGTCCATTTCGCGTAACTTTTCAAGATATATCTAACAGTACTAGTTTCGTATCTACTTCGTTGTTAGTTTAATTCCTATTAATTAGCATTCGTGTTAAACTAATCGAGTCAATAACGGTTAAATCGTCTCTTGACTAGTCTAATAGCGTTGACGAGGTAGAAGGTCTTTACAAAATAAAACCGTGCTATTACAAGGGTTCGATCCCCGACCTCCCATGTGGGAGGAAGTGTGAGAACCGTCAGTGCACCTGATGAGTCTCATGCACGGAAAGAGTCTCGTTCACTATTTTATTTATTTGACAATTCTACTCTCCCCGGAAACCACGTGGGAGCTTTGGGATAGTACTCTCCCTGGAATCCACGTGAGAGCTCTGGAATACTTTAGGAAAACATTTTATACGTTCAAAAAAAAAGAAGTAAATACCGTATAGTCCTAAGAATAATATATTAGAGAGAGTCTAGTTCAGTTGACTCAGTCATGTGTGTCTTTGGTCCTATTTGGGAAAATATATTATAGTTTGGTCCTAGAAATTATGGTTTGGTCCTAGGGTGATGTCATAGATGATGTAATTGTCATCTTTTAGTGGCAGAAATACCCTTTTAGATTAGGAGCATATATATAGTTAAAAAGTAAGGGAGAAGAAATCATTCTCAGATTTACTTTTCTCTCCTATATTTTCAGATCTAGAATTTTTCTCTTTTTTTTTTCTTTTTATATTTCTTCCTGCTACTGTTTGAAGATGTAAACAATTTTTTTGAAGATTTGATCTGCTGCTGCATCTTTTAAAGATGTTGATAATGAACTCGTCTTTGTTGAAGATGAAGACGACATTTGTTTGAAGATTTTTTAGATTCGAACTCGTGTTTGTTTGCTGTTGAAGATGAAGACGGCGTTTGAAGATGAAAAATTCAAATCTGCTGATGAAGACGAGATGAACTTGTGTGTTGTTGAAGATGAACTCGTCAAATATGATTCTCTGCTGGTGTTTGTTATTGAAGATGAACCCTATAAATATGTTGATGTTGAAGATGAACTCGTCAAACCCTAGAAATCTGCTGCTGCTGTTTGAAGATGAAGATTTATGTGTTTTGTTGTTGCTGCTTAAGATGAAATAGATGAAGATGATGAAGAAGATGAAGATTTATATGGAGTTCATTTCTGGAATGAACGTTGTTTTTTTAGGTTTTTATATGGAGTTCATTTCTGGAATGAACTCTGTTTTTTTTTTAGGTTTTTATATGGAGTTCATTTCTGGAATGAACTCTGGTTTTTTTAGGTTTTTATATGGAGTTCATTTCTGGAATGAACTCTGGTTTATATGTTTTCTGAAAAAATAAGTAGAAATTAACAGGAGTTCATTTTGACGAATGAACTGATACAAGAAAATAAGTAAAAATTAACACGGAAGGGTACTTTTGTCTGTTTTCTATTTTTAAATAATTATGGACCAAACAATAAATGCGTTTTCTCAAAGGATTAAATAGACATAGGCCCACCTAAAAAAGACCAAACGATATTTTTCTTCAAAAAAATTATTTCGAGGAGTACAGTGGGTAATATAACATGCATTTAAGATGGGTCGTCTTTGATACCGATAGAAGCAATCCCGCAACAAGCAAAATTTCAAACTGAAGCTAGGAGCAACATAGATAAATAAAATCTTGTGTGTCAATGAGTCATGGCACATCGTAGTACTAAGAGCTTGTCAAGTAAGCATCGGAATGGATAGTTGAGAGTAGGAAATACCAATTGGTCATACAAATAATATATTAGAGACAGTCTAGTCCAATTGACCTAGTCAATTGTCTGTTTGGTCCTATTTGCTAATATAAATTATCATTTGGTCCTAGGATGATGTCATGGATGATGTAAATGTCATCTTGTAGTGGCAGAAATACACTTTTGGGACCATATATATAGAAAGAAACCCTACAAAATATCTTATTTTCATATTTCCTTTCTCTCTCCTCCTATTTTCAGATCTAGTTTCTCTCTCCCTATTTTTTCTTTTTTCTGTTGGTGCTCATGAAGAACGACGAAATTTTTTGGTTTATTCGTCACTATTTGTTACTGCTGATGTTGAATATGATGATGAAGACGGAGATTTTTGTGTTTCTTCATCACTATTTGTTGCTGCTGCTGTTGAAGAAGATGAAGACGATGGAGTTTTTGAAGATTTTTCTGCTGTTGTGTATGACGAAGAAGAAGAAAAAGATGAAGAAAACGATGAAGAAAACTAATATAACCTTCAATCTTCATCTTGGATCTTGATTTTTTTGGTGTTGTTAATGAAGATTTGATGTTGTTGCTACTGGTGAAGTCGATGAAGATGATGAAGAAGATAAAGATTTATGCGTTTTGTTGTTGTTGTTGTTGTTGCTGCTTAAGATGAACTTCATTCCTGGAATGAACTTCATTCCTGAAATGAACTTCATTTTTGGAGTTCATTTCCGGAATGAACTTCATTTTTGGAGTTCATTTCCGGAATGAACTCTGTTTTTTTTAGGGTTTTATATGGAGTTCATTTCCGGAATGAACTCTGTTTTTTTAGGGTTTTATATGGAGTTCATTTCTGGAATGAACTCTGTTTTTTTAGCTTTTTACATGGAGTTCATTTCTGGAATGAACTCTGTTTTTTTAGCTTTTTATATGGAGTTCATTTCTGGAATGAACTCTGTTTTATATGTTTTCTGAAAAAATAACTAGAAATTAACAGGAGCTCATTTTGACGAATGAACTACTACAAAAAAAAATAAGTAGAAATTAACACGGAAGGGTATTTTTGTCTGTTTAATATTTTTAAATAATTATGAACCAAACAGTAAAGACGTTTTCCCAAAGGACTAAACAAACATGGACCCACCTAAAAAAGACCGTACGATTATTTTTCCGTACTGTGATCTTAGGATTTTATATTGAACGAAGTGCCAATATAAATTAAACCTACACAAAACTGAATATGAAAAGGAAACCAAGGTAGAAAAACATAGGAAAACGAAGGTACAAAGAAGCACTTCAGATAAGCATGCAATATAATATGAAAGTACTTGATCTTTCTTTATTTTGGATCACAGTTTTAGGTTGCCGATAATGATTTTCCGATGAGGGGGCATCGCGTCCTTAGTTAAGGGTACCATCGACACAGAGCCACTGACCCACGAAGAGGGCATCACAAGCAAGATTAGGGTTGATTGCGCTGAAGACCTCTTGGGGCACTGAAAACTTTGTAGCGACGCCTGCGCATGTGTCTCCGCTCCTGACTCCGACTACTGCTGCACATTTCACTGATCTTGGCTTGGCGAGAGCAGCTGCGTCGTTAAGGGCATCCACAATGGTGCGATCAAAACCAAAGATCAAAGACCAAAAATCACGACCAAATTTGACTTTAGTCCGTGGTATGACGCTAAGGTAACGAGTATATTTATTCGAGCGGACGTATAATCAACGCCTGATAGTGGAGCGTAGCTATTAAGTTCGCCCAATTGGAACGACCATAAAGTTAACGCTCGTCATGGGACGTTGATATAATAAACGCCGGATGTGGGGCGACCATATAGTTTACGCCGTGACATGGGACGGTAATATAATGTACGCCCAATGGGGCGTTTATAAAATTTCCGCCCGGAGAAGGGCGTGCATATAATCACCGCCCCACTGTATTAGGATCGTAACCAGTATAACCAAAACAGGATTAGCTTTAACAATTTTGAAATCCTTTGTATCGCAGTTATAACCAAGTGCATATGTGTACTGGATTGGCGTTGAATCTTCATTCCACGGTGATACATAGTATGTTTTATCCTTTAATATTTTCTTGTATTCTTTTGTAGTCGGGTTCCAAAGGTAAACATTAATGTCATCTCCATACCGAGTATGGCCAGTCATTAAAATCACACCATCACATGAGCCATGAGTTCTAATGCTTAGGTTTTCCCACTTAACTATTAGAGACTCAAATGGCAATTTCTTCACATTAACAGTTTCAAAGTAATCACCTTCAAATGTTGTTAATGATGATGATTTTTCTAATTAGCATATTCAGAAGAACATCCCCTTAAAAGAAACTTACTAAATGGGGTGGTGACTTTACAAACGCCTGTCATCGGGCGAACTTTAAACAACCGCCTGGTCGGGCGGACATTTCAGCTTCGCCTGACTAGGGCGTACATTATACAACCGTTTGACCATGGGACGAAACTTATACAAACGCTTCATCCGAAGCGTGCATTATATCAACGCCCGTTAACGGGCGAAGTTTATAACTTCGCTCGACCAAATTTGGTTTTGGTCTCTGGTCGAGACCAAATATGGTCTGAAATTTGGGTATAGTCTGATTTTTTATCTTTATTCTGTTCGACTGCGTCACGTGTCTGGACCAAAAAATTGGGTTTGGTCGCCCATTGCAGTTGCTCTAAATCATCCATAAATTCAAACAAGCTATCATGGCCTAGAACAAGCGGTACCTAAACAATTAGAATGGCCTAATTGGTCACATATGTAAACGGGCATAAAATAGGGACTAGCTAGCTAGCTATGCTTGATAATCTCAATTCTCCCTGGGGTTATTTTGTTTTGTTTAATTGCATTTATGGTGGTATAAACCAGTTTGAGTAATCGCATTAGTTAGGCGTGTTTCGCCATTCATGCACGCCTGACATATGTTGGCATGATTTAACCATGGGGGTTCACCTGGCTCACTAAATAACGTCCAAAGAAGTTTCTGAAAAAAATAGAAGAATTTTCTGAAAAAAAAATAGACTCTTACCTCCGATGAATCTACCCTCATCCAAAGAGAGGACTAGGATGAAAGAGAAAATCAAAACCAAGCAGTTGAAAAAAACTGCATGTTTGTGGTTTAGTGGAGCCATTGCTTCTCTGGAGTATCCTCTTTAGTATATGTTTTCTCGCTCTATTAGCTACTTTTCTCGGATGATTGTGTTAGCAAAATGCTTAGTTTATTTATAGTGAGGATTTTATGAATGAAATGGACATACGAAGGCAACATGAAATATGCATACTTTGTGATTATCATATGGAATTGACCCGACGTCTGTTTCTTTCTTTGCTGGGGCTCATTGTAGACGTAACAATGCTTAATTAGTTGTCAACTTGTCATTCTAACCAACTTATTTGTTTGCACTGTTGAACACGGCGGATTAACCAAATCCGGAACCGTAAAAGCTAAGTGGACTTTCAGTTAAAACTGTGTTTGATAACAGAGAAAAGAAACCATTTCAAAAAGGTGTATTTCATGGAATCAGTATCTTGGAAACATGAAAGCATTTTTCATGGAATATTATGGAATTAAAATTTAAAACATATTTTAGACCGAGTTATTTTTGTAAATTGACCCACAATTTCATGAAAATAAATTTGTAAGAAAACGACGGGAAACACGTTGTTTTCATGGAAAGATGGCTAATTTCATGCAATTAACTTCTGTCAAACATAGTCTAAGTAATTTAAAGTTAAGAGACCATCTATGTAAGTGGAGCGTAAAAAAATCATAGTAAGACATTTAATTATTCAAAACAAGTGAAGCCGAAAAGGTGTGAAAATTCTAGATTGACTTCGGCTTTCTCCCGAAGAAACTATCGACAGAAACAAAATAATAGGGACCCACTTTCACGACACACATCAAAATGCTAAAACATCTCCTAAAAGTCATCCGATTTATCTTTAGAAGATACTTCGGAACAAAAAACGGTACATCTAACACTACTGAAAGGGGTAACCAAAGTCAATGCGTGTAATGACCCAATCCCCTGATATTGTAGTAATACCCCGATTTAGGCAGTGGTTGGACGAATGGAATATAAGTAATGGTTTGTCTTTTCTGAACACCGAGGCCTTTTCAGCACAATTGGCTCCAGACTTGGTAGATAGCTCTGCATTTATGCGTGCTCGGGCGAGAGTAATTCTGGGATGGGCGACATCCTGGATAACCGCCGTGATGCCCGTTGAAAAACCCATACTGCAGGATAACCGCAGTGGCTAAGTGGGGAAAATATCGATGGAGGGTCGGATCATTGCAAGTGGTATCAGAGTCCTGGTAACATAAATCCTCGGGAGCGGGTGTAAGATCTTGTTTGATCATGTTAGGTACGAGTTTTAGGAGCAGCTTGATCGTTTTCCTTGTATGAATTTGTGTTGATAGTTTCTTGTTTTCCATTCTTATAGAATGGACGGAAATGGAAATAATCCAAGGTGTTCCAAGTTCTTAAAAGTTTTTTCAAAAGCTATATAGAGATCTTCGTCTACACATCCCTTTTCGTCGAGTTCTTTAAAAATACTGAATAACCATCTTTTAAGATAACATAGCTTATTACTTTTAACAGGACATTTCTTGTTTTTAACCTTGACGAAGGATTTCTTAAGTTTTCCTATTGATTCTTTACTATTCACCAAGATATTGGGAATCTTGAATGAATTGAGATCATCCTGTGAGACCGAAAGTCTTGAGGTAAATAAACACGAAGAATATTTAAGGAATTCTGGTGTACGTTACAGGTGAACAGAAAAAGTTTCTCATAAGAATATACTTTCAGGATCAAACAAACACAAACTTATTATAGGTTTTCTGTGTTTTCCTGCTCTGATACCAATTGAAAACGCAGGGGGTACTAAAATACACCACCAACTTTTTTTTAGGAACCTGTATGGACAAACTTAAATACAATTCCGAGAGTTCAACTTAATGAATCTCAATCAAGGAATAATATTTAGAGTTATTTCTCTTTTTCTCACAATCAGAAAGTTTACAGAGACAAGTCCATGAACTAAATTTGAGTGTGAGAGTACTTGGGCGATTCCAAAGATCAATATCCAAGAATCAATCAAGTCGTATCCAACAAACAAGGATGGATGTTCCTACTTTAATTGATTTATGTACAACCTGTGATATTTCAATTATAAAGACAAACAATATAATGCGGAAAAAGAAATAACACAGACACCGGAAATTTTGTTAACGAGGAAACCGAAAATGCAGAAAACCCCGGGACCTAGTCCAGATTGAACATCAAATTGTATTAAGCCGCTATATACACTAGCCTACTACCAATTAACTTCGGACTGGAATGTATTTGAGACCGAATTAACCCCTCACAACAATTCAACTACAGTCTCGCTCCTTACGCCTCTTGAATCTTAGCAGGACTCCGTGCAGTTGATTCCCTTAGCTGACGTCCTTTACATCCTAAGAGTTACTTAAACTCAATTGAAGACTTTAAACCAATCTTCCTCCCACAGATAAGCCTATATGGTGATTTTATTTTTGATCATGGATCAAGGTGAGACTGTAAATCGATAGAAATAGACAAAGTCTATCTAACCTCAAAATCCGGCCTTATGCTTCCCGAAGATCAGCCTAGATAATTATTCACCTCACAAGTATTAAACCTGTGGAATCACAAATTCTGAGACGAAGAGAACTTTGTGATTTTTTTCTATCTTATTTGAGTGAGTAGCTCAGCGATCAAACAAGATCAGGATATACGAACTATCAAGATAAAGATAGTTGGACCTGGCTTCACGAATCCCTATGAAGTATTTTTAGTCGCTAAACTCTAAAAGGGTTTTAGGAAGAGGACGACTCTAGTTTACAACTAGGACACACAAAGATAGTGTCGGGATTCAAAGATCTCAGTTGCTTGAGGTTCCCTTTTTATAGACTTTCAAACCATAGGTTGATTTAGGTTTAATCTAAGATAGCTTCGGAACCAAGCAAACAATGTCCACCGTTAGATGAATCTTTGAAATGTGAATGACATATCAAGATATATAATTTGGTTAGGATAAACCGTAACTGAACTATGTACAAAGACATTGTTCATAAACGGTTAGCCGAAACTAGCTGATTGAACTATACGCTTAATCATTTTCATAAACACTTAAGACTTTAAGTTTGAATCACAACCATAAGTTATAATGTGATCAATCATGTCTATATATTGTTCTTAGAAATTATTCAAATGCTAATTATCTCACAGAAATAATTTTATGTGCATCTGAAAATATTCGACAGGTCAAGTACGTGTACTCATCCTTGTTCGTGATTATATTTTTCATGGTACATGTACCGGGTATGTGTACCCTTAAGACAAATATAAGTCCCGAAACATACAAAACTCTTTCGGTTTACATACATGGCATGGATACCACACCATTTTCAAAACCAATAGTTCTTTTTTTGTATGCATACTAAGTATGCGTACATTCCAGGTTCACGAGTTCACAGAATTTTTGTGGTATGGATACTGGGTATGCGTACCAATAAGTCGTTTCCGAACTATAGCTACGCTGGTATGTGTACTGGGTACATGTAATACGACTCCAGACCTATAACAGTTTTCCCAGTTTGTGAAACTGGCATGCATACTGTCCAGTATCCAATTTTTCAGTAGTTCTATATTTCTCTCTAAATCATTTCGAAACATTCCCAAAAAACATCAATGACACATGTCACTTTTCTAGGATATTTTCGAATGATAATCTTGAATCATAATTTAGATTACGAACAATAAATTTTTCTTAACCAAAAATCATCAAGTATGAATAAATGTTCATTAAGCTTAGTCATATATATTTCGAGAACTAATTACCAAGGTAAACTTGACTCGAAATTCTTGATATGCTTACAATAGTCTAATTAGTTATGCGACAACGTATCATAGATAGAAAGATGAATATAACTTGAGAAAAAAATGGTTTACTTCCAAAGTTATATTTGCATAAAGACATAATAGACTTAACTTTTGAGCATATGAGATAAGTACAGTCCACGAACGTAAACACATATATATCTCATAATACATGTGCAATAAATAAAACCAATAAGATTAAATATTGCATGATCATCTTCCAAATAACTTGGAATTTAAATAAATAAATCTAAAAATATTGCAAGATGAAAGTGTTGGAAATTTCTATGAATAAAAATATTCAGTACCAACAAGCCAATGAAGCATAAAACAGAAACATGTTTTGAACTGACTATCAAAAAAAAAAAACATCTAGATAGAACATCTTAAGTCAATAAATAAATTTAGAGTTAAGATTTTTATTGTTAGACAACAAATGAACTGCCTTTTAGAAATTGTTTGAAAAAAAGACTTAAAGCTTCCCATGCTTGCAACAAAGAGTATTATTTTAAAAAAGTTACTAATCATTCATGTTAACAAGCGTAAATATTAACTGGAGCAAGGCTCAACAGTAAGATGATCATTTTCTTTTTATATAAACCAAAAAAAAAAAAAAAACACAAGTACAACAAAAACCACTTTGTCAAGAATAAAATGTCTTTTTGAGAATCTTGTGCATCTTCACATGGTCTCAAAGGAGAGGCACAAACATAAGCAGTCAAGTTGTAACAAGATGAGTATTTTTCTCATCAAAGGTGTTGACTTTCTATTCCTTTCTTTATTGAGAAACATCGGAAAAGTCAATAAAGTTAGTCTTAAGAGAATCAACATGAAGAGGACAAGAAATACATGATGTTGCTGATTTCTTTGTCTTCCTAATGCTAAGCTTGAGTCTATTATACTGGTCTTGACTTCCGAAACACAAATATTGGTATGAATGTATTCAGGAACGATTAAGCCTTTCGATCCAAAGCTTTCTTCAACCATAGAAGAAGAGTTTGAAAGATTTTATTTTCTTTGTCATTTGTCCTTATAATAATATCCCTTTGGAAATTGTTACAATTGTGAAAAGGTTTTGTATTACCTTTACAAACAAAGGTTGGTTCATCACAGCACTTTATTTGTCTAAAAGTTGTACGATTATGATACAAGTTTGATCACTTCTTTAGACATCCATACAAGAATGTTGCAAAATTTCTCATTCCGTAAACGAAAACGACATCTCCTTTCAAGGTGACCCTTGTTTCCGCAGTAACGTCAACTGAAAGGAATGTTATTACCTGATCTCATGTGAGATGCTTTTGGAGGTTGACGAACCTTCTTCTTTGAAAATTCAGATGCTGGAGGTAGATCATCACTTTTGCCACCAGTGAGATTATTCTGTTGGAAATTTATATTAGCATAAACAAAACTAATATTACTAATAATTGGAGCGTCTATTACTTTATATCCCAAACCTCGTGTATCACGATGTTTTTTACATGCTCCCAGTATAGTGGATAATTTGGTTGAGCTAGAGCTAATCCTTTTCAAGTCTTCTTCCAACGGTTTGGCCTTATCGTGAGCAACAGTTAGGTCAGCCTCTAAATTTTTTTCTCGAGAGAGAAAAGCGTTTTCTCTGTCACTGAAACAACTTTGTTGAGATCACACATTTCTTCTGATTATGCAAGTTTTTCTTTCAACACAAAGAGGTTTCGACGAAGATTTTCACATTCAGAATTTTTTGAACGCATATCTTCTTCACGATCTTTAAGTAGGGATTGTAAGAGATTATATCCACAATCATAACCCTTAAAGAGTTTTCTCATGTTCTTGTTTTCTTGACAGGGAAGAGTCAGAAACTCATTCAGACATGACGTTGACTTCTTTTTCTTTATGAGATGGTCAAACAACTTAATATATTGAGAGACTTCCTCATCAATATCTGAATCACTTGCATCTGAAATTTCATACAACTGTTCCTTCAGACGTGTTTCCCTGTTATACACAGTTTCAGGCAATGATAAAGTTGTGAGAGTTTCCTCAAGTGAATCCAAGCTTTGAACCAAGTCTGAATGTTTCTGGACTGGTGATGCGTCGTTCGAGATAACGCTTCTGTCTACAGAGTCAGATTGCTACAAACACATACTTATGAGGTCTTAGCGTGTTTGCTTCTCTGATATCAATTGAAAACGCGTGCGTATAACAACCACACCCAATATTTCGTTTGGAAATCTGTATGGACTAAACTCCAACATAATTCCGAGAGCACCAATTTAAAAGTGAGACTCAATCAAGAAAGATATCAAAGTGTTTTATCTCTTTATCAATACAATCAGTAAATCAACTAGCTAGATAAAAATCCGTGAGACTGATTGATATGATAATAACTCGGGTGGTACCAAAGACCAATAGCCGAGTGTCAATCAAGTTCTATCCAACAATCAAGGTCGGATTTATCAACTGATTGAACTACGCACAATTTGTGATATTTCAATTATATAAACAAATATAATGAGGAAAAGAAATAACACATACACTATAAAGTTTGTTAACGAGGAAACTGCAAATGCAGAAAAACCCCGAGACATAGTCCATATTTGAACACCACATTGTATTAAGCCGCTACAGACTCTAGACTACTACAAATTAACTTTAGACTGGAATGTAGTTGAGCCCTCTTGAATCCCAGCAGGACTCGGCACACTTTATTCTCTTAGATGATCTCACCCACAACTAAGAGTTTCTACGACCCAAAGTCGAAGACTTATAAATAAATCTGTCTCCCACAGATATGTCTATCCTTTATTTTTTTCGTTCCGTATTTTGATCCAAAGATGAAGATGAACACGAACAGACTAATAATCTGGTCTCATACTCCCTAAGAGCAGCCTAGAAATATTATTCACCTCACAATAACCTAACTGATTAATAGAAGAAGTTATTGCGGAATAACAAGAGTCTGAGACGAAGAAATGTTGTTATTACTTTTTATATCTTACCTATCGGAGATAACGCTCGAGTAAATCTTAGAGAAGATAAAACTCAATACGATAGAACAAGTAAGATCAGAATACACAACTATAGAGAAAATAGTTGGATCTGGCTTCACGAATCCCAAATAAAGTCTTCAAGTCGTTAAACTAATAATGGTTTTGGAAAACCCTAGGTTAAAGGAGAATCGACTCTAGTTTACAACTAGGACACACGAGCGTTTCGGGCTGATAGAGTTCTCCCTTATACAGTCTTTCAAATCAGGGTTGCTTATAATCAAAGATACGAAAGCTTAGTAACAAAGCAATTGATATTCACCATTAGATGAACTCCTGATTTAAGATTCAAGCGAAGTCTACTTAGAAACTAAGCAATAAATCTCCACCGTTAGATGGTATTATATTGATACACACAAATGAAATATACTTATATTTATATATGGATGAAATGCACCCAAACGTGTATACCTTGTTGGATCAATAACAATTAACCGAAGTTAGCTATATTAACACTTATAACTTAGCCATATTCATCTAACACTTCTAGGTCAAATATGATGATCAATCAATCATGATAGATAATCAATTGAATCATAATGTGTTTCAAGAGAGTTGTTCAAATGTTCATCATCTCATATAAATATGTATATGAACCATTCGAAACAAATTTTTTTAGGTTTGTAATTGTACAAAGTACTTATACAATAACCAATTCATGAACATAATGTCATGGTTTGTAGAACTAGTTCACGTACCTTAATCAATAAAGTTCCAAGAATTTTAGTTCGCAAACGAACCTGAGTTCATGAGTATAAAAATCATACTTTACTGATTTCAGAACTTGACCACAGTGTTCGAAAACTGAGTACGCGAACAACAGTACCGGACTTTGGCTTTTTCCATCCGTTTGAAAACATGGTATGCAACTAACAGTTCCAGACTTGGATTTTGTCTAGCCGTTCGCGAACAGGGTGCGTGAACAACAGTTCTAAACCTTTCACAGGTAAACAAGTTCCCAAACAATAGTTCCGAACCTGAACTAGACTTCCACAATGCACATACAAAATATACATATTATGATATATCCAGGTATATGTAGTCGTTCTAAACTCTCATTTAATCATTTAAACATTCTTAGAAGACAAGAATGGTAATCTTACACATACCACTACCTTCAAGCAATTTTTAAGTGATTAATCGATCAATACGAAACTTCCCAAGTTAACATCAAATGACTGTCTCACACAAATCATGTAAGATGTTCAAGGTAATTTTCACATGATCATCTTTGACTTAATATTTAGTTTCCAACAAATAAATTGTTTCCAACTAAACTCTTCAAGTATGCGATGAACTTAGCTAAAGTTAAAAGCTTCCAACACATATTTCGAGAAAATAGATAAGCGAGATAAACTCGGCTCGAAATATCAAATGTGTATAACGTAAAAGTCTATATAGCTATACGACTAGTCTCTTAAGAAGATATAATAGAATGGACTTCTGTGTTTTAGATAAGTTTCAGTCTCCACATACCTTTTGTTGATGAAGTTCCTCCAAGCTCTTCAGTAGACCTTCTTCTTCAATTGGTGAACGCCGTGAAGTCTAAATCTCAACTCACACATCCTAATCCAAGACAGCTATAAATAGACTAGATATAAAGTATATATTTTTGATCAACTAAACTTGATAAACAAGCTTGAGATTCAACGCTGTGAGTTCGACACCGAGCAGTGCTCTCACAGTTTGGCTTTTCATACCTTCTAGGAATAATTCATTTCTAGGTATATTCCTTATCTATGAGAAATTACCTTGTCTAGGAATATTTCCTATCTAGCTAGGAATTAATTCCTTTTCTAAGTATATATTTCCTTATCTAGAAATATTACCTTGTATAGGAAATATTCTTTTTTTAGTTATATTTTCCTTATCTAGGAATATTATCTTTGTTTTAGAAAATTTCCTTATCTAAGAATATGCCTAAAAAACCAGTATTCCTTCCCATAGTAGAAGTCTATCCTCAATATAACTTGAGTATTGTTAAGTTCCCAAAAGAGAAAAGATACACTTGTATCATGGGCCCTCATTTAAGAACTTGAACTCTTGTGACAGTTAGAACTGGAGATAAGGAACTCGAGAGTTCCTTTCTCCTTACTGGGAACTTGACCTTCACGTTAAAAAAATAGAAAACCAGCATCTTCTTCTTGTTATTGTCTTAGTCAGTCTTAGAACCATAATGGGTTATCCTCGATTGGTTATTCTCTATCAAACCACAAGTCTCCTATACGTGACAAGATCATATTTTCATCCTCACCACATCTCTCTATTCGTAGCGGTGGATCAAACAACTTCAAGTGTTCGTCATTAATAACCGAAAACATTCTTTCCCCATATGATCTTTCCTTATCTAACTCCAATCATACCATGGTCATCTGTTCTTCTAATATTCCAATTTTCGAGTGACTCACCAACTTGTTTGTAGAGAGATCTAGTGAAGACCATAAACCACAGGAATCTTCCCTAAAACAAACGAACCTTACTCTGAAACCAACTTGATACATATAATCTCTGTACCTTGGTGACTATTACTATAAAGGCGGAATTTAAAATAATAATAGACGAAAACTAGAAAACAGAGTACACTAGAAAAAAGATTCGAAGCAATATATCTTCTCTAGATTATGAACAAGAAAACTATTACAATTCTCTCTTTGTTACGCTCGCAGTCTCTCTAAACAGTGGATAATCTTAAACTTTTTGCTAAATTTGCTTTTACAATAATTAATTGCCTCACAAACTTCTCTCAAGGTGATTTGTCTCACAAGCCTCCCTCTCTAGGTGTATTTGTATCACAAACCACACTCTCTAGATGTCTAAGCTATGAGCTAAACATCTCTATTTATATCTTGGTTTGGTTTCTCAAACCTTCTAGGAATCTATTTTCCTATCTAGGAATAATTCCTTTTCTAGGTATATTTCCCTCTCTAGGGATATTACCTTGTTCTAGGAATGTTTCCTTGTCTAAGAATACTGCCTAAAAATTAGTATTTCTTCCCCAAGTCGAAGTCTATCCTGAATATAACTTGAGGATTGCTAAGTTTCCAAAAGAGGAAAGATACACATGTATCACCAGATCAACAATATGAGATGTTTTACTTTGATAAACATTGATTACAAGGAGCCCTCCTTTACTACTGCTTTCCCATCTCAAGATAATTACATAACGAGGTGATGCCAAGATCTTGTTAACAAGAGGTTGGATGAGAAAAATGCTCACAAACCTTTCTGGCGTGACAGTCTTCCGGTTCCGTTTCCTCCTTCTTGTTATGATTATGAGACGGTCTTCTGTAATCTTTAGGAGTAGTCATTATCATTTTAGTAAACATGCAATATTTTTTGACATGTCTGAATACTCCTGTATATGGTGGATTTTTGACAAGGGTTAAAATCGTAAAACCATAATTATACATGCTCCTGATCCGTCAATCAGATGAGTATTGAGGCTCATGTCTCTCATTAAAGCATGAAAGCTCATGCCATAAAATCTCTGACTGAGAATGTTGTCTCTCAGAGTATATGAAGATGTGTAGTCTCTCAGCTGAGGCAACGACACATCTCATGACTACTAAGCAATTTCAGTAATTGTTTCTATATAGAATCGAAAGATTGAATGGCTCCTAGACATCATGCCTTCTAGTATAGAACAATAACGTCTTCAGGATGCAACAAGGTTTTCCCTGACTATATAAGAGAAATATGACGTTTCAACAAGCTCATATCTCTCAATTCTTAGATAATTAATGCTCCTAGACAGCATGCCTGCTAGTATAGAGCCATCAATTAATTATCTCCAATCGTTAACTGAATATTCAACAATATTCTATGATTTTTCGTAATATTTCGTCACTTCAATTTGTGGTTCTTCCCAGCAGAATTCCACGGGTTAGTGATAAATATTCAACATACGGGCATCTGAGCAGCTCTCGAGTAAGCCCCGACCAAAATGGTGCAAGTGTACTCAGCAATAATGCACAAACGAGCACCTGATGCACAAACGAGGATTTCAAAACACGAAGGAACGATGAACCTATGCAAAATAGGAAGAAAATAATAAATAATAAAATATTAATCAAGGCGCTAGGAGACTGGGCCCACCGGCCGACCGGTCGTGCCGTGGCTAGTCCCACGCCTAATTTTATATTTTATCATATTTTTATTATTTTCCTTGATCTCATGAAAATCTCTTAATTTGAGCAAATATCCTTCGTTTCATGAAAAAACTCCTTGAATTCATGAAATTTCCCTCAAGTCAAAGAAATAATAAAAATTAGGAAAGCTTTCGTGGGACCAAGCTCACTAGCCGGCCGGCCATGCCCTAGACGTGGCCGGTCCCACACCTCATGGTTCTTTATTATTTTTATTATTTCCCTCATCCCATGAAAATTCCCTGATTTCATGATATTTCCCTAAACCCATGAAAAATAATATAAAATTAGGAAACTCGTGGGACCGGGCCCTAGCCGGTCCCACACTTCATGATTCCTTCATTTTTTATTATTATTTCACGGTTTCAGCAAAAATCTCTGATTTCTTCATATTTTCTCAAAATGATGCTCAAACGCACACCAGAAAATATCAAAATTCTCAGAACTGAGACGCGGACACATTGGTGACGTGAGCACGTTACCTTGACCGACCAAGGTTGTCTCTTTCGCTTGCAAGGAGCCGGTCCCATATACTTTTCATGATTTGACCTAATTTGCACAATTGCACGTAATAATGTCCAAAACTCTTCCAAACAACTTGGAACTTCATAAAAATGATCAACAAACGATCCCATGACCAACCAAGGCCGGTTTCATGATTCCTTGGTTGGTCTTTCATCTCTTCATAGTTAGGTTTTAACACCTAATGCTGAAATAAGCATTATTTTTCAGCAACAAATGATTAAACCATCATTTAATCATCCTTTTACTAACTGGTCTTCAAGAGACTTTAATATTTTTCTCACCTCAACATCTGGGCGCTACATAGTCTATTCATCATCCCATGTAGCCGGTCCCTCCTTCATTTCATAAATGATTTTCAATAAATCATCAATTAATCATCAATTCAACAATTGATCAAAATTAGGGTTTTGAAAGGTTCATAATTCCATATTGAAACACTAAATTTTATGTTGATCCCATGATCAGCACTCTAATCAATTATACTTGGTTTGGTCGCAGTATTTTAATTTAATATTTATTTGGTCATGCTACCAATACTTCATCAAATGAGCAGCATTTGCACAGACAAGCAATATTTGCTCAGACTAAGGAATATTGGTTCAACTATCAATATTCAACAATTCATCAAATGAGCAATATTTGCTCAGATGAAGAATATTTTTTCGCACTGATGAATATAGGTTCAACTATCAATATTCAATAATTCATCAAATGAGCAACATTTGCTCAGATGAGCAATATTTTCTCAGCCCATGAATATTGGTTCAACTATCAATATTAAATATTTGCTCAGTCCATGAATACTGGTTCAACTATCAATATTCAATATTTGTTCAATCCATGAATATTGATTATCAACATTCAACAATTTATCAAACGAGCAATTTTGCTCATACGAGCAATATTTGCTCACCTTAACAACCAACATAATTACACCTCTGTCTCAACAGACATGTTCAATTCATGAGTCTCAAAACATTTGCAAAGTCACGTTCAACTTAGCAACACAAGGACTCATCGTCCCATAAAGTCAGCAACTGACTCCACAATCACGAGATGTCAATCGTGTCACATCGGGGGATATTAACTAGGGTTTTGGTCTAACGGTCTACGGCACATGTGCTCATACACACGATGAGAATGTGGGAAAGTCGTGCAATCATTTGGAGGAGTTAGAAAAGTAGTGGTTGGAAAGTTAACCAAGTCTCTGCACGATGAGCAACTGGTTTCAACATGATTTTCACTTCCCCACTCTTTGACTCCAGCAACTGTCACACTTCATGGGATCGTGGTGTTTTCAATTCAGCAATATAAAAGACCTCTGAATCATGATTGAAAGGGATAACATTTGTCTAGACAAGAATTTCTCGAAAAGTTCATACGGACAATATTTCGTCTACACGAACTCATCGTCTGAGAAATCACTATTAGCCGAGTAAAATTCAATCATTTAGAACTTTCTTACGCAGAATACACAATATACCTACAGTCTCGATCACCATTGATCTCACACATTTCTCATCTTCCCTCCTACAGACCTGCCCATCCTCTCTTGTGACCTAATTGACTATGGAACGACCATTGTCTTGGTTTAGGCCGGAGTCTTACAGATTGATCTCTCGAACTTAAAGCACTCCCTTCTTGCAATGCATCTGTGTGAGGTTAAGCATTTTCTCAGTTCAAGGAGTCTCCGCACGGTCATCTCCTCAATTCCGTAAAAACCAGAAAATCATTTTATCATATCTACAGATTGGCGACCACAGTGAGAGATTAATCTCTCGGTTGTAATCTCACGTTCTCACAAAGATGGATGGTCTTAGGTCTGGGTTAGTTACAGGTTCCAACATAAACGATGCTAGCACTAGTAACAATAACAATGAGGATATCCCGGAAACGATTCCGGCCTCTAACACTGACGATGGTAATGTTGTTCCTCCTCACTCTTACATGGAAGGTCATCCCCTATTCGGACGATACCCTGAGGAAGTCAGGGGGAATCCACCACCTAGCATGGCTGATCTCATCAAGGTGCAAGAGACTCTTGCAAAGAATCAAACTGACATAGCTGGAACACAGAAGGAGCTATTCAATTATCTCAAGACTCTCACTGACAAGATGTCAGAGAAGACTCAAGGGAAAGTAAAAGAAAAGGAAACATCCTCAGATGCTGATCCGGAAGTAGTTCCAATTTGTACAGTGGATGACAGCGAAGTCCGCAAAGCTGCAGACGATCCATCGATAAAGGAATCATCAAATTTCATTACTCGGGAAGATTTGGAACGCCTGTTGTAGAACCATGGAAAAGACAAGACATCACATGTCCACCGTCACCAGCCTCCTTACCATGCTGATACACAAAGGATTCCTCTTCCAAAAGGTTATACCTCTCCAACCTTCACTTTATATGACAGAACAGGCAATGCTCGGGAGCATGTTTCTCGGTTCCTGGAAGCGTTGGGCAAACATGAGCATAAACATGTTGTTCGCCTCAAAGAATTTTCAAAATCCTTGAAAGGAAGGGCATACACCTGGTACAACAACATCGCACCAGGAACTATCAACAATTGGGGAGAAATGGTTAATGTTTTCTATAGAAAGTACTTCTTTGTGTCAGAGCAAGTTACTCTCTCTGATCTTGGAAGAATGTTTCATAGGAATAATGAACATCCCAATGATTACGTGAAAAGATTCAGAGTCCAGGCCCTGGACGGTCATGACCCAAAAGTCACGGAACAACAACTTATAAACTTGTGTATCAACGGCATGGTCCCGGTCTACAAAGCTTTGTTGGAAAATATCTGTTTCCATACCTTCTTAGAGCTTCATGAAGCGGCAAAGAGGTCAGCAACTAATGCACCCGCTTTACTGGAGAGAACAAAAGCCACAAAGGCTGAAGAACCGCGAGACGCTCAAAGTAGCAGGCGTCTGATCAACAAGCAGTATAACCTTCATCCTTCCACAAACGCTGTCGCAGAAGGGAGAAAACGGAAAGCCAAACCACCGCGCAAGCATACCTCAGATCATTCAAAAGCACAAAGGAAGGATAAGCAAGATGCACAAACCCCTGACCAGTGCACAGAGACTCCTGATCAAGACGCACCTGACTTTCCCCTTTCCATTGAATAGGTGATTGAACTCCTGGATGCTTGGATCCAAGATGGTGCTATCAAATTGCCATATGTTAAGAAAGAACCGACTGAAGAAGACATGGAAAGTCCTCGTTACTGCCGCTTCCACAGGTTCGTAAATCATCCCACAAGTGACTGCAGAGTCTTAAAACGCATATTCAGGGAAAAGGTTGAATCGGTAGAGCTTAACTTGGGGACTGAAGGAGTACAAAGAGATCCTCTCCCAGTCAGGACTTTCTCCATCTCTGAACAACCATTCAAAGAAGCAGTTCAGTCATTGATCGAACATGTCTGCGAATTGCTCTATCTGTCGAAGGCGCAAAGGGGAGACATGTTCATGGCTCTGAACCACATAGTGTCTGGGAAACGTCTACCGATTCCATAAGTACCTCCTGAACCCCCAACCACTGACCAGGAAATGTATGACTGGGGACTGCTCACCACAGTGCATTTAAATGAAACGAATTCAATAGAGCATTTGTTGATGTTGGCAATGCCATCAAAATCATTCCTTTGAAAACTCTCAGAGCCACTGGCATTACTTGACAAGAAGCTACACATGCTCCCATATCAATCAGGGATCACGAAGGGACACTCAGAGATGCATACAGCCACATCACCCTCAAAGTCAGAGAAAATTCGGTCTGCACTGAGACCAAGTTTTATATAATCTGGGAAGATCCAGGATATGACATGATTCTCGGACGACCTTGGATTCATACCGAAAAGGCGACTCTAATACCTTCGATTGAAAAAAGCTCTGATTCGGAAGAAATAGAAGATACTCCATCATTCGAGTATCTGGAAGAAGTTAAAGCCTTGGTGGAATTAGCACAGAAACCTGGAGAAAGTGCACACTCTGTCATCAAAAGATTCCATATTCAGGAAAGTCTGATTCCTCTCCATGCGCCTATAATACCATTGTTTAGTTATGTTGCTATGGTTCGAGGACTTCTTCCCACTGACAACTTAGCTGTCACAAGGTGTTATGAATGGATAACCTCGCCACGGCAATATTACACCAAGTGGTTGAATACGGAGTTTCTTCAAACTGAGCATTCTATCAAAAGATTTATTGTTGAAGACATGACAAAGCATGACAAACAGTACGTTGGGTACTCCCCTATGCACGAGTCTCCATATGTGCCGCAACTATGGAATCCCATCACATGAGGAATTTCGAGTCAAAAGAAGATATTCAATGCGTGAACGACCAAGCCTAACAAATTCAAGGAAGGATATTTAGTTCTAAAAGCAACTCAACGCAATCTTCACTCTGGAAGAAGCTCCAATTGGGAAGGACCATTTATGGTTGCTAAGTCCATAACCGGAAGGAACTACAGGTTGATCAACACAGATGGAAGGACCCTTCCAGTGATCCACGAGAATTGGCTTAAGGCATTTGATGCCTGAAATTATTAAGGCATTTGAGGTACTGGGCGTTTGAGCATTCATGACGCATGGGATTTGGCATTTAGGATTTTCTTTTACTGTATTTCAATTTCTCCAAAACGTTTGCAATACTTGCATTCAGTATTTGAGTTTTTATCAAAATTTAATTCATTTTACTTAAAGGGTATGTTATTCTCACACGAGTTCTTGATTGCATCTATTTTCTTACGAAGCCACTTCACGTTGAAGCCAAGTCTTTCAGAATTCTCCAAGTTGAACTCCCAATCAAAGAGTACATCTGGAGTCACAGTATTTCTGGCCCTAGCGCATATATCACTTACCACACGCAAGATTGCATTTACTTTCATTGTTAAAGCATAAGCGCGTCCAGGGTCTGTGGTAACAATGATGTGACCAAACTTCCTCCATATCTTCTCGTACAAGCCTGTATATCCAATAGGGACGCTGAATCCACCAACTAATTCATGATATGAAAGCGATGCATCAAATGGAGGATCAAAAGAAACTCCCGCACTTGGATATTTATGCACCACTATACGGTTCTCAATTACTTGAGCAACTTCTACGGTCATGGCAGCAGTTTCTTCAATCTCCTCTGCTTGTGGCTCGGTTTCTTCTACTACTAGAGTAGCAACAATCGAAGTTTCTATAACTTCAGTAACAACCCTCCCATGGCCTTGAATTGCAGGGATGGTTGTCTCTTCGTCAATAAATCTAGGGATGCTCACGTTATCATTATTGATTTCAGTATCCTCAACTTCGATATTTGGTACCTAGTACGAAGATTACATGAGGTTAGAGAAATATAGACATGGAAACCAAATAGGATCATAAAATACAGCATACAAGCAGTCCAACATCATCAAGGTTCATCATTATGCACTCAAGACGCGAGCAAATAGCGTGAAAGTCATAGAAATACGCTTAGCGGCAAGATCAGCCGGAGGTTTTACTTTACCCTGTACAAGAAGACAAATTGGGAGCAATCTACAAGGAATATGAGGATGAGTTATATACCATTCTCTTCGTATGGATTTTCTCTACCACATACCAAAATTTCATACAAATCCGATGAACGATCAAGGATATGTGGTCGAAACATTGGACAATGTATAGTATGAAAAAGTTCTGAAAGTCTCCTGGAAGTTTACTGTTTCGCCTTTTCAGGCCCTGAACGTGCTCAAAACTTAAAAATCTTCTTTGATAAACTTGGAAATTCTCCGGGCTTAAAGATACATATGCATACCATGAAAATACGACTTCAAACGAAGACTCTACGACGTTTCTACTAAAAGCTGAAGTCTGAAATTTTCTGGTGACGTATTTCGACAAAATTACTTGTATACTCACATGGATCCTCATTAATTCATTCATAAATCAGCAATTCCATACTTCTATGAAGAGGTTACAGGAGATATACTTACTTGGGAAGTCTCTGAAGCATTCAAGGAATTGGAATTGCCCGTGTCAGCATCAAGGGGCTCATTATTTCCATTCGGTTTCGAACCTTGGGAATTTTCTTCATCTCTATTCTCCGAGGATGAACGGGCATCAGCACTCTCCGCTTCCATGATGACATCCTCCTGGACATATTCTCAAACAATTAGCATTTTATATATGAAGCATCATATGCGGGTATGTAGAGGAATACTCACATCATTTTCTTCTTCAACGCTCAAATCAGAAATTGTCTTCCCAGCAGCAGAAAATTGAAGACCGTCAATACTTGATGGAGCAAAGTTCTGCAATGGAATAACAAATATTGCTTTCGTGATCCTAACAACGCGGAGAAGCAGTCATAACAAAAGGAGTATTTATAACTCACCAAAGAAGCGACTGGGGACTTTATGGTATTAGGTAACAACTTATAATTCTTGCTCCTGCCTTCTCCGCCATGAACAATTACTTCAGTTTCTGAGAAATCTACACGGATTCGGGGTCTTACATTATGTCCGTCCTGTGGAAAAAAATTTATGCAATGATCAAAATACAATTATCATAATTTTATGAAAATTATAAAAAAGGGTTCATACCTGTGAACATCCTAGAGATGTCTTTCGTTTATCACCGGAAAGATACTTCAATCTTGGACGACCAGCGATCATCTCAGCGGAAGGAGCATCTTTCACCGGAGGTTGTCCAGTTGTTGCAAAATCATATAGACGCTCGAAATGTTGATCCCAAAAGTCTACATAACCTGGAGTCACATATGTAATTCTATCGGAGCAAGGGAACCAGTAATCACTTCCTTCTACATGTGTACGGTCTAAATGGGTCCTAAGTTGTTCGACTGATGGTTTTCTCTTTCGAAGAGTAAGAACACACTGATCCATACCCAGTTGTCGAGCTTCCCTGTCAATGTTGTATTCCTCCACTGAAAGCTCCCCATATATTGCTGATATCTGATGTAGTTTTTACAGTGGTAAGAAAAGGGTTTGATTCTCGGACTTGTGAAGTTTTTGATTTTAGACTTAATTAAAGAAAATAAGAAACTAGCAAAAATATGTAAAAGAAGGTAACACGAGTAAGATTTACTGGGACTCAGGATTTCACTGTTTCTCATATTCATGTGGTTCAGAAATTAATCCAAGGATATTTATGGCTCAAATAATAAATTTTATTAACTCTTAATATTTGCCAAGATAGATTTTTGAAAGCAATGACTGTAAATCTAAAGCATGGGACATCAAATCATTTAAGCTAAGCATGACCCGTCAATTGAAATAAAAATCATTTAATAAAAAATCATAAAACAATTTATAAACAATGCAAAAAGTAAATAAGAATTAATTCAAATTACCACATAGATGAAATCCAGCTTCTTCCGTCGTCCCAGTGTTGGGGTTTAGCTCATCATGGTAGAAACATGCTCAAAAGAATTTTTCATTGCTCAAAAAGGTGTTTTATTGAAGAAATATGAGAATAAGAATAAAAGCAGCTCAACTGCAACGTTTATAGCTGTTGAAGATTGAGTGTTACAGAGATAATAAGACTGCTGTTATGACTGTTTCTTCTGTTGTTGATATGCGACAGTGCTATGCGACTGACTTTGACAGGCCTTTGTTCTTCGTCTTCTTCTTCCCTGCACCAGCAGAGAAACTTCTCTGCACTTCTCTTCTCGGCTCTGCAGACTCTCCCAACCTCCAAAACTACTCGACCCTTTCTCTGGGACTCGAATGACCTTATTTATACATCACAACACTATAAAATCTTCACGAAATCTTTGGTTTAATTACTCCTATTTCTTTGCTGGGAAGCCACAATAATATTTCTTCAACTCTCCTTTTACGCGTCTCTCTGTGATTAAAACTTCTCTAAATATCCCAGGGAATTTATATAATCGAATCCCATGGAAATACTTTCCCTATTCCTCGTGTAAATGCCAAACTCCGAGATTCTCTTTCCCTTCCTGTTGCATTGAGAAAAACATGGAAACTCCCTTCTTTGACGCAACCAAGCCTGTTACCACTTATGTTTCATCCAGACAAGTTAGTCCGAGTCCAGTATAATACCACTGTCCGACTAAAACTTGGCCTAAAACTTCCCCCGAAAAGTCGAGAGTTCCTCGACCTCTGTTTACCAACACAGATGACCTGTCCAAATTTAGTCGCGTAAATCAACTATATAAACCCTGTTTAGTTGAATCAAGTCCATCCCATTCAAAATATTCGATTGAATCTCATCAAAATTTTCCCAGAAATCGAACCCTAAAACTTGTTCTTCGCTGCAATTGTTCCCGCCAAAATAGAATTTCAAAAGTTAGGGGATGGAGTTCCCTTTATTCGACAGTGGAGTCCCTTTAACATCTGGGGCGGAAACATTAATTTTTGGAGTGCAAATAGCAATGGGTGCCCATTATCCATTTGAGGGATATCTTCAGTAATTTTCTCCGGAGAATCCAAATACCACTTTTCGAGCTAATTGTTCGCGCATGTTTATTTCTCCAACAATACCTACAAAGACATAAAATACCAAAATAAGTACAAAATGGGTACTAACAATATAGAAAATCGAGATCAAAATAGACACATAAATGCGTCTATCAAATACCCCCAAACTTATTATTTGCTGGTCCTCGAGCAAATCAAATCTATAAAATAAAATTCTAACTCACTGTCGCAGGCATCGTCGATTGAATTTAGCATATGCAATAAGCCTTTAAACCCCTAGGTGGCCCTAGTGGCCGAGTTATAGTCTCGGGAGGGATTACCAGAGATATACCCATAAAACCTTTACTCCAGACCCTAGCAATCTACGCATAACCTTGGAAGGCACTAAAGAATCTCCTTGGTTGGCATACTTATTGACTACAGGAGGAAGTACCCTGATGCGAAATTCCAATTGTTGTACACGAGTTTGCACTCAAGTATACTAAAATTCATATATAAGTGACAGAGCTCTACTCAGATAGTCGCATTATGGACATCATTATTCGGAGTCAACAAATCACATGGATAGATTAAGAGATGGATATAGAAAAACATAGATGGTTTTGATGTTGACTAGGTGAACGGTGTTTCTCATATCTGTCTGAAGGCCACTGCCAAAATGAACCTATCCTAATGGACTGAGATACTGGTCTGACTAATATCAACCCAACTGGCATATACAAGGGAACCAGTAGTCGATAACCCTAATTCTAGATCAACTCAGCTGGCATATACAAGAGAACCAGTGGTTGATTTTATTGAACAATTTATTCCATTTGGTTTGATGGTCTGGTCTCAATTTCTCTTCTTTTTTTTTCTTTTTTTTTTTAAACTTTTTCACCTTTTTTTTTTTTTTAACTTTTTCACCTTTTTGACCTTTTCACCTTTTTTTTTTGGTTTGATGGTCTGGTCTCAATTTCTCTTCTAAATCAACCAAGGTTCCACCACCAAATCAGCGGATCTATACTAATTTATGCTTGTTGGGTGACGCTCTATTATGCTACCGGGGTTTTCATTCAAACCATGGTTTGCTCATTCAGTCAAAATCTGGTAACGTCTTATCTTATGACTAAGTTAAATTACTTATTTTTTCTGTAACTGGAAAATCACCATTCATTGCTGACTGAGGAATATGACTGTCCCTCACTAAGCAGGGGACTTAATGTAGATGGTGGATTTTCTACAAGGGTTAAAATCGTAAAACCATAATTATACATGCTCCTGATCCGGCAATCAGATGAGTATTGAGGCTCATGTCTCTCATTAAAGCATGAAAGCTCATGCCATAAAATCTCTGAATGAGAATGTGTCTCTCAGAGTATATGAAGATGTGTAGTATCTTAGCTGAGGCAATGACACATCTCATGAATACTGAGCAATTTCAGTAATTGTTTCTATATAGAATCGAAAGATTAGACGGCTCCTAGACAGCATGCCTGCTAGTATAGAGCAATAACGTATTCAGGATGCAACAAGGTTTTCCCTGACTATATAAGAGAAATATGACGTTTCAACAAGCTCATATCTCTCAATTCTTAGATAATTACTGCTCCTAGACAGCATGTCTGCTAGTATAGAGCCGTCAATTAATTATCTCTAATCGTTAACTGAATATTCAACAATACTCTACGATTTTTTGTAATATTTCGTCACTTCAATTTGTGGTTCTTCCCAGCATAATTCCACGGGTTAGTGATAAATATTCAACGTACGGGAATCTGAGCAGCTCTCGAGTAAGCCCTGACCAAAATGGTGCAAGTGTACTCAGCAATAATGCACAAATGAACACCTGAATGAACAAACGAGCATTCCAAAACACGAAGGAACGATGAACTTATGCAAAATAGGAAGAAAATAATAAATAACAAAATATTAATCGAGGCATTGGGAGACTGGGCCCACCGTATGGCCGGTCGTGCCGTGGCTAGTCCAACGCTCAATTTTATATTTTATCATATTTTTATTATTTTCCTTGATCTCATGAAAATCTCTTCATTGAGCAAATATCCTCCGTTTCATGAAAAAACTCCTTGAATTCGCGAAATTTCCCTCAAGTCAAAGAAATAATAAAAATTAGGAAAGGTGTAAGCTCACTAGCCGTACGGCCATGCCCTAGCCGTGGCCGGTCCCACACCTCATGGTTCCTTATTATTTTTATTATTTCCCTTATCCCATGAAAATTCCCTGATTTCATGATATTTCCCTAAACCCATGAAAAATAATATAAAATTAGGGGAACTCGTGGGACCGGGACCTAGCCGGCCGGTCATGCCCTAGCCGTTCCCACATGCCTCTTATTTTGTTATTATTATTTTTTATGTTTCCCTCATCTCATGAAAACTCCTTGATTTCAACAAACTCCTTGATTTTATGATATTTCCCTAAAATCATGAAAAATATTGTAAAATTAGGAAAATACCCTAGGACCGGGCTCTTTGGCCGGCTGGCCATGCCTTGGCCATAGCCGGTCCCACACTTCATGATTCCTTCATTTTTTATTATTATTTTCCTTCATCTCATGAAGTTTTCACGGTTTCAGCAAAACTCTCTAATTTCTTCATATTTTCTCAAAATGTTGCTCAAATGCACACCAGAAAATATCAAAATCCTCAGGACTGAGACGCGGACACTCTAATGACGTGAGCACGTTACCTTGACCGACTAAGGTTGCTCTTTTGCTTGCAAGGATCCGGTCCCATATACTTATCATGATTTGACCTAATTTGCACAATTGCATGTATTAGGTCCAAAACTCTTCCAAACAACTTGGAACTTCATAAAAATGATCAACAGACAATCCCATGACCAACCAAGGCCGGTGTCATGATTCCTTGGTCGGTCTTTCATCTCTTCATAGTTAGATTTTAACACCTAATGCTGAAATAAGCATTATTTTTCAGCAACAAATGATTAAACCAGCATTTAATCATCCTTTCACCAACTGGTCTTCAAGAGACTTTAATATTTTTCTCACCTCAACATCTGGGCGCTACATATTCGATTTATCATCCCATGTAGCCGGTCCCTCCTTCATTTCATAAATGATTTTCAATAAATCATCAATTCAGCAATTGATTAAAATTAGGGTTTTGAGTTCAAGGTTCATAATTCCAGATTCAAACACTAAATTTTATGTTGATCCCATGATCAACACTCTAATTAATTATACTTTGTTTGGTCGCCAGTATTTTAATTTAATATTTATTTGGTCATTCTACCAATACTTAATCAAATGAGCAACATTTGCTCAGACTAAGGAATATTGGTTCAACTATCAATATTCAACAATTCATCAAATGAGCCACATTTTCTCAGATGAACAATATTTGTTCGCACTGATGAATACTGATTCAACTATCAATATTCAATAATTCATCAAATGAGCAACATTTGCTCAGACGAGTAATATTTTCTCAGTCCATGAATATTGGTTCAACTATCAATATTAAATATTTTCTTAGTCCATGAATATTGGTTCAACTATCAATATTCAATATTTGTTCAGTCCATGAATATTGATTATCAACATTCAACAATTTATCAAACGAGCAATATTTGCTTACCTTAACAACCAACATAAATATACCTCTGTCTCAACAGACATGTTCAATTCATGAGTCTCAGCACATTTGCGAAGTCACGTTCAACTCGGAAACATAAGGACTCATCGTCCCATAAAGTCATCAACTGACTCCACAATCACGGGATGTCAATCATGTCACATGGGGGGATATTAACTAGGGTTTTTGTCTGGCGGTCTACGACACATGTGTTCATACACACGATGAGAATGTGGGCAAGTCGTGCAATCGGTTGGAGGAGTTAGCAACTGTCAATAGTGGGTAGAAAGTTAACCAAGTCTCCGCACGATGAGCAACTGGTTTCAACACGATTTTCACTTCCCCACTCTTTGACTCCATCAACTGTCACACTTCATTGGATCGTGGTGTTTTCAATTCAGCAATATAAAAGGCCTCTCAATCATGATTGAAAGGGACAACATTCGTATAGACAAGAATTTCTCGACAAGTTCATACAGATAATCTTTCGTCTACACGAACTCATCGTCTGAGCAATCACTCTCAACCGAGTAAAATTCAATAATTCAGAACTTTCTTACGAAGAATACACAACACACCTGCAATCTCGATCACCATTGATATCACACATTTCTCAGCTTCCCTCCTACAGATCAGCGCATCCTCTCTTGTGACCGAATTGACTATGGAACGACCATTGTCTTGGTTTAGGCCGGAGTCCTACAGATTGATCTCTCGAACTTAAAGCACTCCCTTCTTGCAGTGCATCTGTGTGAGGTTGAGCATTTGCTCGGTTCAAGGAGTCTCCACACGGTCATCTCCTCAATTCTGAAAAAACCAACAAATCTTTTTTCCCCATCTACAAATTGTTAACAAGAGGTTGAATGACAAAAATGCTCACAAACCTTTTTGGTGTGACAGTCTTCCGGTTCCGTTTCCTCCTTCTTGTAATGATTATGAGACGGTCTTCTGTAATCTTTAGGAACAGTCATTATCATTTCAGTAAACATGCAATATTTTTTGACATGTCTGAATACTCCACACCAAAGGAAAACTTTATCAGTGTCAGAATTTCGTACGAACATAACCTTTCTCAATATCAACCGAAGGCGTTCCAAGATATTAAAAGTTTTATCAAAAGCTATATAGAGATCTTCATTTACAAATCCCTTTTCGTCGCATTCTTTAAAAAGACTGAATAACCATCTTTTAAGACAAAGTAGCTTATTACTTTTAGCAAGACGTTTATTGTTTTTAACCTTTACGAAGGATTCCTTAAGTTTTCCTATTGATTATTTACTATCCACCAAGATATTGGGAATCTTGAATGAATTGAGAGCATCATGTGAGACCGAAAGTCTTGAGAAAAATAAACTCTGAAGAATCTTTAAGGAATGCTGGTGTACATTATAGGTGAACAAAAAAAGTTCCCAAAGTAGTTTCCCATAAGAATGTACTTTCAGGATCAAATAAACACAAACTTATTAGGTTTTTCGTGTTTGCCTGCTCTGATACCAATTGAAAACGCGGGGGTACCAAAGTACAACACCAACTTTTTCTTAGGCAACCTGTATGGACAAACTTAAATAAAATTCCGAGAGTTCAACTTAATAAATCTCAATCAAGGAATAAATATTTAGAGTTATATCTCTTTCTCTCACAATAAGAAAGTTTACAGAGACAAGTCTGTGAACCTGATTTGCGTGTGAGAGTATTTGGACGATTTCTAAGATCAATATCCAAGAACCAATCAAGTCGTATCCAACAAAGAAGGATGGATGTATCTACTTTGATTAATTTATGTACAACCTGTGATATTTCGATTATATAGATAAATAATATAATGCAAAAAATTAATAACACGGATATCAGAAATTTTGTTAACGAGGAAACCAAAAATGCAGAAAAACGCCGGGACCTAGGCCAGATTGAACACCAAACTGTATCAATCCGCTACAGAAACTAGCCTACTACCAATTAACTTCGGTCTGGATTGTAGTTGAGACCAAATTAAACCCTCACAGAAATTAATCTACAGTCTCGCTGCTTACTCATATTGAATCCCAGTAGGGCTCCACGCAATTGATTCCCTTAGCTGGCGTCCTGTACAACCTAAGAGTTTCTTCAACGCAATTGACTTTAAACCAATCTGTCTCCCATAGATAAGCATACATGGTGATTTCCTTTTTGATCATAGATCAAGGTGAGACTGGAAATCAATAACAATACACAATGTCTAGTTAACCTCAAAATCCGGACTTATGCTTCCCGAAGATCAGCCTAGATTATTATTCACCCTACAAGTATTAAACCCGCGGAATCACAAAGTCTGAGACGAAGAGAACTTTCCGAATTATATATATCTTGTTCGAGTGAGTATCTTAACCATCAAACAAGATCAGGATACACGAACTATTAAGATAAAGATTGTTGGACCTGGCTTCACGAATCCCTATGAAGTTTTTTAGTCGTTAAAACCTAAAAGGGTTTTAGGAAGAGGACGACTCTAGTTTATAACTAGGATACACAAATATAGTGTCGGGATTCAAAGATCCCAGTTGCTTGAGGTTCCCCTTTTATAGACTTTCAAAGCATAGGTTGCTTTAGGTTTAAGCAAAGATAGCTTTGGAACCAAGTAAATAATATCCACAATTAGATGAATCCTTGAAATGTGACTGACATATCAAGATATACACTCTAGTTGTGATGAACCGTAACCGAACCGTGTAAAAAGACATTGTTCATAAACGGTTAGCCGAAACTAGCCGATCGAACTATAAGCTTAATCATTTTCATAAACACTTAAGACTTTAAGTTTGTATCACAACCATAAGCTATAATGTGATCAATCATGTCTATATAATTTTCTTAGATATTTATTCAAATTCTAATTATCTCACATATATAATTTTATGTGCATCTGAAAATATTCGACAGGGCAAGTATGTGTACCAGGTAGTGTGCTCAGGCTTGTTCGTGACTATATTTGTCATGGTATATGTACCGGGTATGTGTACCCTTAATACAAATACAAGTTCCGGAACATATAAAACTTTTTCTGCTTGCGTACCGGGTATGGATACCATGCCGGTTTCAAAACCAACAGTTCTTTTCCGGTTTGCATACTAGGTATGCGTACCATTCTAGGTTCATGAATTCACAGACTTTTTATGGTATGGATACCGGGTATGTGTACCACTAAGTCTCTTCCGAACTATATTTATGCCGGTACGTATATTGGGTACATGTACTACGGCTCCGGACCTATAATAGTGTAGATGGGGAAAACGATTTGCTGGTTTTTACGGAATCGAGGAGATGACCGTGCGGAGGAGACTCCTTGAATCGAGAAAATGATCAACCTCACATAGATGCATTGCAAGAAGGGATTGATTTAAGTTCGAGAGATCAATCTGTAGGACTCCGGTCTAAACCAAGGCAATGGTTGTTCCAGAGTCAATTCGGTCACAAGAGTGGACGGGTCGGTCTGTAAGAGGGAAGCTGAGAAATGTGTGAGATCAATGGTGATCGAGATTGTAGGTGTGTTGTGTATTCTGCATAAGAAAGTTCTGAATGATTGAATTTACTCGGTTGAGAGTGATTGCTCAGACGATGAGTTCGTGTAGACGAAAGATCGCTTGTATGAACTTGTCGAGAAATTATTGTCTGTTTCAATCATGATTCAGAGTCCTTTTATATTGCTGGAATTGTAAACACCTTGATCCCATGTAGTGTGACAGTTGCTGAAGTCAAAGAGTGGGGAAGTGGGAAGTCGTGTCAAAAACAGTTACTCATCGTGCGGAGACTTGGTTGATTTCCCATCCACTACTTTGCTAACTCCTCCAACCGATTGCACGAATTGCTCACATTCTCGTCGTGTGTATGAACACACGTGCCGTAGACCGCCAGACCAAAACCCTAGTTAATATACCCCATGTGATACGATTAACATCTCGTGATTGTGGAGTCAGTTGCTGACTTTATGGGACGATGAGTCCTTGTATTGTTGAGTTGAACGTGATTTGCAAATGTTCTGAGACTCATGAATTGAACATGCCTGCTAAGAAAAAAGTATATTGTCGAATAATTGTTGATAATATAAGGTGAGAAAATGTTACTGAATTGTTGAATATTGATAGTTGAACCAATATTCCTTAGTCTGAGAAAATATTGCTCGTATGAGCAAGTGTTGCTCGTCTGATGAATTGTTGGTGTCAAGAACAAAATAAAATATTAATTTAAGATATTGGGAGATAGGCCGAGCATAATAATAAAAGTGTTGATCACGGGATCAACATAAAATTATTAGTATTTGAATCTGCTCAGAATTATGTTTTGTAGAGCTATGGATTCGGAACCCTAATTTTTGATCAATCGACGATTTATTGAAAATCAACCACAAAGTGAAGGAGGGACCGGCTACATGGGATGACGAGTCGACCATGTAATTCCCAGATGCTCAAATAAGCAAAATACCAAAGTCTCTTGAAGACCAGTTGGTGAAAGGATGATTAAATGCTGGTTTAATCATTTATTGAAATAATGCTCGTGTGAGCGTTAGGTAGTAAAACCTGATTATGGAGAGATGAGGGACCGACCAAGGAGTCATGGGACCGGCTCTTGGTGGTCGTGGGACCAGCTGATGGTCGTTTGAGAAAACTCCTAGTTGTTTGAAAAGAGTTTGGACCCAATATGAACAATTGAGCAAATTAGGTAAAAATTATTAAAACATGTAGGACCGGAAGTTTGCAAGCCCTAAGACATCCTTGGTCGGGTCAAGGAGACATGCACGTGTCACCATAATGTATGTGTCTCAGTCCTGAAAGTTTCAGGATATTTTCTGATGCGCGTTTGAGCAACATTTGAGAAAATATGAAGGATTTAGGGTTTTGCTGAAACTGGGGAATCTTCATGAGATGATGAAAATAATTAATAAAATTGGAAACTTTAAGGTGTGGGACCGGCCACAACTAGGGAATGGTCGGCCAACTAGCAAGCTCGGTCCTACATCACCTTTCCCAATTTTATGTATTTTCCCTGATGTGAGGGAAATACCATGAAACTGAGGAATTTCATGAGATTATGGAAATAATAATAATAAAATAGGGATTCATGAAGTGTGGGACCGGCTATGGCCAAGGCATGGCCGACCGGCCATGGGCACGGTCCCATGTCAGTTTCCCTAATTTTATATTATTTTCATGATTTTAGGGAAATATCATGAAATCAAGGAGTTTGCTGAAACTAGGGAGTTTCCTTGAAGTGAAGGAGTTTCCATGAGATGAGGGAAACAAATAATATTAAAATAATAAGACAAGGGCGTGTGGGATCGGCCACGGCTAGGGAATGGCCGACCGGCCAATGAACCCGGTCCCGTGCGTTTTCTCCCTAATTTTACATAATTTTCATGAGTTTAGGGAAATATCATAAAACCAAGGAATTTGTTGAAATCAAGGAGTTTCCATAAGATGAGGGAAACATAAAAAATAATAATAATAAAATAAGGGGCGTGTGGGACCGGCTAGGGCCCGGTCCCACGAGTTTTCCTAATTTTATATTATTATTCATGACTTGAATGAAATTTCATGAATTTAAGGAGTTTTCATGAAACGAAGGATATTTGCTCAAATGAAGAGATCTTCATGAGATCAAGGAAAATAATAAAAATATGATAAAATATAAAATTGGGCGTGGGACTGGCCACGGCACGACCGACCGGTCGGTGGGCCCAGTTCCCTGGTGTCTTAATTAATACTTTATTATTTATTATTTTCTTCCTATTTTGCATAGGTTCATGTTCCTTCGTGTTTTGGAATACTCGTTCGTGCATTCATGTGCTCATTTGTGCATTATTGCTGAGTACACTTGCACCATTTTGGTTGGAGCTTACTCGATAGCGGCTCAGATTCCCGTATATTGACCATTTATCACTAACCCGTGGAATTCTGCTGGGAAGAACCACGAATTGAAGTGACGAAATGTTACGAAGAATCGTCGAATATTGCTGAATATTTAGTTAACGATTAGAGATAATTAATTGATGTCTCTATACTAGCAAGCATGCTGTCTAGGAGCATTAATTATTCAAGATTGAGCGATATGAGCTTGTTGAAGTGTCATATTTATTATGTATAGTATAGTCAGGGAAAACACGTTGTTGCATCCTGAAGACGTTATCGCTATATACTAGCAGGCAAGCTGTCTAGGAGCGGTCCAATCATAATGATTCTATACACGTGTCTTTTATATAGTCAGGGAAAACATTGTTACATCCTGAAGACGTTATCGTTCTATACTAGCAGGCAAGCTGTCTAGGAGCCATCCAATCGTTCGATTCTATGTAAAAGTGATTAATGAAATTGCTCAGTATTCATGAGATATGTCGTAGTCTCAGTTGAGAGACTACACATCTGCATATGCTCTGAGAGACAGTATTCTCATTCAGAGGTTCTTGCGGCATGAACTTTCATGCTTCAATGAGAGACATGAGCCTCAATACTCATCTGATTACTGGATCAGGAGTATGTACAATTGTGGTTTTACGATTTTGTCCTTTGTCGAAAATCCACCATCTACATTAAGTCCCATGCTTAGTGAAGGACAGTCATGGTCCTCAGTCAGCACTGGATGGTGATTTTCTAGTCATAAACGAAATAAGTAATTGAACTTAGTCATAAGATAAGATGTTACCGGATTTTCGATTGTACGAGCGAACCATGGATTGAACGAAGATCCCAGTGGCATGATATAGCATCGTCTAACGAGCATAAATTGATGTAGCACCGCTCTTTTTTTATATCTTTTTCAGAAGTTGATAACTTGTTCATGAGTTGTTCATGTTAAAATTATATATACATATGTATGTATAGACGTGAGTTTTGTAAAAACCCTTGTTTTAGGAACAAACGCTCGTTCGATCGTCAGTTTAAGAAACTGGCAATAATCCCTAATGTATGAGATATTTTTTTTTAAATATGTGAGATTTTAATAAACTCTCGTTTCATAGGTGGATGCTTGTACCAGAGAAAAATTCTTTTTTTTTTTTGAATAGACGTACGTCTGTTAGTAAAAAATTTGTCTATGAGCTTTCATGAAAATTTTATTTTCGATATGTAAGCGTTCACAAATTTTTGAAAATATACTCTCGAGGGAGCAAAAATATATATGTATATATGTTTTTCAAATTTACGTGAGTTTCACGTTAAAACGTATTTTTTGTAAAATCAATGTTTTGATTTTGAACAAATGTTGAAAGTAGACAATTATACATGGTGAAATAATGTTTGTATGTGAGTTTTCACAATTATAGAATGGACGTTTGTCCAATTTTGAAAAACCAGTGTATGTTAAAATTCACGTGGGTTGTTCATGGCTTTATGAAAATCAAGTTATGATTTTAAATAATGAATTTTGCTCGTCTTTGCAGGTTTGTTGCGTGTTTGTTATCGGTATATCCATGACTCCATGTCTTTTTCCTCAGATAGTGGTGACTTCTGGTTACAACCACCCTTATAGCTCTTCCGAAGAACGCTCCAGAAATATCTAAGTTAAAGATGAAGACTTCTGCAGATGTTCATGCCAAGGTGAATCAAACTTTCAAAGACGTTGGAAAGCTGGTACTTTGTATGTCTCTCGATCATCTGGGAGTCATCCCTTATCAGTACTAGAAGTACCGCCAACTTCAGCAAATGAAATTATCGGCTGAAGATGAAGTTAGGATTTGCATTGATGGTGTAGATCCTGATTCATATGTGGATGAACGAAGAATTTCGTCATAATTCGTCATCAGAAAATTCAGAAGTTGGTCTTTCAGTAAAAACGCTGTAGAATCTTCGTCCGATATCGGATTTTCGCGGTCTACCGATGTTTTTTCATCCTCAGAAAGTTTCCAATCTTTTTCAAAGAATAATTTCGATTTTTGAGCATGTTTAGGGGCCGAAATAGGTGAAACAGTAAACTTCGAGGAGATTTCCAGAAAATTTTCAGCTAGCATGTAGTCCAATGTTTCGACCACATCTCTTTGCTCGTTCATCCAATTACTATGAATTTTGGATATGTTTTAGTGGACATCCATACGAAGAGAATGTTATATGAATCATCCCTATATTCTTCACCAATTTCTCCCAGCTCGCTTCTTTGTGCAGGACAGTGTAAAATCATCTCAGACGAGCTTGTTTTAAAACATTCTTGTTGTGTCTTTGGACCATTCGCTTGTATCTTCAACGTTTGGTGAAGGATTTCAATTTCATTGATTCATTTGATATCAGGACCCCTTGATTGATACATGAGCATGGTGCTTTCAGCCATCTTGTTTCTGTCAGTCGTAGAAACATCACTTCCGGAACCCTGGTCACGAGACCATAACTGAGGTTACTCTCAAGAGGGGCTGGTGTAATGACCATGGTTTCATGTCCCGGTGGTAGCATTACTTTTATGATGAATGATTAGCACATAAGAGTCTGGTGCCACGGGTCTTGGACTGTGAAACTGATCGTCATGATAAGTGGACCGTCAGTCCCCAGTATTTTGTTAAATTTCTCCTTTTCGTTTTCTCTTCTTCTAGCAAGACTTGGATAGAGGATCCAGGTATAAAAATTAATGTAAAGACCTAGGTGGTCGAATTTGGAGGTACCTTGATGAATTACTTAGTGGAAAGACCTGGTGGACACCGATCGACTGTGGAAGTTATGAATCCCGTCTAAGAATTGCTGCTTGCATGTTGTACGCTCTAGAAGCTGTAGGAACCTCATACGACGTCGGAATTCGATGCTTGACCCCCAATTTTGGAATCTAAGAGACTGAGTTATCACATGAGATAAAAATCACTCAAATAGGAGTTATAGAGGTCAGCCAACGAAGCGTACACATTTGTAATTTGTAATCCGTACAAATTTTTAGATTTCGTAGACTTGACGGTAAAGGACATATGTTTCAGCTCGTATGTCCAATTGAGATACCCTTTTGATGTGTTACAGAAAAGACATAGACGTACATATTTCGTTGAGGAAGCATTGTCCCATTCCTTACCCATTGGTACGTTTTTGTAAACCCATGGCCTGAAGTGTGTTGTATCTCATTTATAGAGGTGATGATAACATCTTGTAGAAGACTTTGGATTGCGCCCATCAGCCGCATGTGAGCATTTTATCAGGTCTACACATCTTGATATGAATCATTAGTGCTTGGAGAAGTCCGCTTCGTCGAGCAATACTTCATAGAATGGTTAATTGATGAAGCCCTGTCATGAGGATGTTGATCTTGAGACCGTTGTTGATGCTAGATCACGATTGAAATTTCTCCAGAAATTCTTGTTGATGCTGAGACCATGAACGGAGTTCCTCCACATATCCTTTTTGATGCCGATACTATGGTCGTAGTTGATCCAGATACTAAAAAAGGATAGAACCATTATTATCGATATATCCTTTGCTCCTTCATCCAGTGAGCCTTTTATATTCACGAGCTAGTTGGTGAGTTGAGCATTCATAAGATGAAGATGTTCTAATATTTCATCCTAAATTATCCTGAATATGACTTTACTGTGAAGTGGCTTCGTCAGGGAATCGATGTTGTTGTGGAAGATAACAACGGCAGTCTCCATTCTGGATGTGAGGAGAAAAAGTTCCTTGGTTGTGCAAGGCTTGTGTTGTAGAGAGGTTCCGTTGATGAAGTTTCATGGAATCACATCAGATTGCAAATTCCAATAAGATCAAGTCCCCAGTATATGTTAAGGAGTTTGTGCCATCCACGGATGAATGATGTTGCATCTGCTTCATAAGTCTTATCATGGGATAATGAAGAATTAGCGATTGTAATTTAGTTACCTTTTGATTGTGCTGGTGTTGAATCAGTGTGTCATCACCGAGATATTTGTGCTGAAGCCAGATGCGCCATTATCGAAAGTGTACTCTTTGATTGGGAGTACAATTTGAAGGCTTATTAGATGCTTGAGCGTTGAAGCGTACATTCCTTAAGTATTGAATGTCTTAGGGGTTTGATCATCTCGGCCTGGAGTATCTTCTATTGATTCAGCATACCTTTCGTTGCGGTAGTGGGATTCGTCACTTGTGCAGACATCACAACTTTATGATTTTGTGGAATACATGGACTTGCAGGAGAAATGCCCAAAGTGTTCTTTGCCATAGACATCATCTCAGTAATGAATGTTTCAGTGCTTGATCCGGAGAAACGTCAGATTCAACCACTTGGTGAAATATTAATGCGGTGAAGATACCATTCATAACGTCTTGCGAAGTTGCTAGCAGAATTGAGTCCCCATGTAGGATAGCATGTAGAGAAATAAATGACATAGACGCGGAATGAGACTTGCCTGAGTGAGGAACTTCTTGATGAATGTCTATGCATCTTTTTCAGTTTCTTGCTTCAACCTCGTCAAAGTTTGAAATTACTCCAAGTACTCTGATGATGGAATTCCATCAAATCTTCTGGATCAGAACTTTCTTCGTTGGGGAGATGTGAAACCAAAGGCGCTCTGTCAGTAGCCATATTCTCAGCATAGATCCACGCTCGTCTGAAGAATATGTCATATTCTGGATCTTCCTGATTATGTGAAACTTGGTTTCTGCCCAGGTTGAACTTATGTTCACTTTGAGAGTGATGTAGCCATAAGTGTTTCCGAGCGTTCCTTCAAGGTCTCTGATAGAGATTGGATCACGAGTAACTTCTTGTAGACTGATGCCTGCGACTCTGAGGGTTTTCAGTGGAATGATGTTGATGATGGCGTCAGCATCGATCAACATTCTTCTGAATTCATTTCCTTTGAGATGGACCGTAGTAAGAAGTCCCCAGTTGTGCATCTCCTTGTCTGTGGATGAAGGTTCAAGGAGTATTTCCGGGATGGACAGGTGTCTGACACAAAGTATATCAGTGTTGAATATGTCTTTCCTCTGTACCTTAGACAGATAGAGCAATTCACAGATATGCTCGATCAACGATTGAACTGCTTTTTTGACTGGTTGTTCGGAGAGTGTAAAGGTTCTGATTTGGAGAGGATTCTACTCCTTCAGTCCCCAATTAAAGCTATTGTGGATCAACCTTCTCTTTGAAGATGTGCTTCAAAATATTGCAGTTACTTGTTGGATGTTTGATGAATCTATGAAGGTGACAGTACCTAGGATTCTCCATTTTTCTTCACTTGGTTCTTTCCTGACATATGGAAACTTGATTGCACCATCTTATATCCAGACTTCTAATAATTTGATCACCTATTCAATGTGAAAAGGGAAGTAATATTCTGCTTGATCAGCTTCCGTGCTGGTTTGGAGCTTGTGCATTCCGAGTTTGATTATCCTTCATTTGTGCTTTTGAATGAGCTGAGAAAGTATGCTTGCGTTGTGGCTCGGCTTTTCGTTTGCTCCTTCTGCAACAACGTTTGTGGAAGGTTGGAGGTTGTACTGTTTGTTGATCAAACACCTGCTACCTCGAGTTTCTCGTGGTTCTTAAGATTTTGTAGCTTTAGCTCTCTCCAGTAAAGCAGGTGCGGTAGTTGCTGATCTCTTAGTTGCTTCATGAAGTTCTGAAAAGGTTTGGAACCAGAGATTTTCCAGTAAATCTCTATAGACCAGGATCATTCCATTGATGCACAAGTCTACAAGTTGTTGCTCTATGACATTTGGTTCATGACAATCCAGAGCTTGAACTCTGAATCTTTTCACATAATCATTAGGATGTTCTTTGCTCCTTTGAAACATCCTTCCAAAATCAAAGGGGGTGATTTGCTCTGAAACGAAGAAATATTTTCTGTAGAAAGCATTAATCATTTCTCCCTAACTGGTGATACTTCCTGGTGCGATGTTGTTGTATCAGATGTATGATCAGTCTGAGACTTTGAGAATTCCTTTAGACGGATGACATGATTGTGTTCATGCCTAATGATTCTAAGAACGAGAGACATGTTCTCGATCATTTCCTGTTCTGTTGTAAAGGGTGAACGTTGGAGAAGTGTAGCATTTCGGGAGAGGAGTTCTCTGTGTGGCAACGGGATATATGGAGGTGGGTGACGTTGGACAGATGATGTCTTGTCTTTTCCTCGATCCTCCAAAAACCGCTCCAGCTCTTCACGAGTGATGAAACTTGCAGGTTCCTTTCCTGGCGAGTCATCTGCAGCCCTGCGGATTTCTTCATCATCTACAACATGGATTGGAGTGACTTCAGGATCAGCAACCGAAGATTTTTCTTTGGCTTTTCCTTTCTCTTGAGTTTTCTCTGACATCTTATCTGTAATGGCAGTCTTGAGATAATTTCGTAATTACTTCTGAGTGGCAGACATGTCAACCTGATTCTTGGCAAGAGTTTCTTGCACCTTCATGATATCACCATGGTAGGCGGATTTTCTTTGACTTCTTCAGGGGACCGGGCGAAGAGAGGATTATTGATGGCGCCAGTACCGTCGCTTGCAGGGGTGATCACTGGAGCACCAGTATTCGGAGGAGTAGTATTGGCAGGTTGCGCTGGAGGAGTGGTATTAACTGTACCACTAGAGCTTGTAATGTTAAGGTTGGGTGTTGAACCCGAGTTGGTAACTGAACCAGACCTAAGATCGACCATCTTTGTGAGAACTGAGATTGCAACCGAGAGAATGATCTCCCACTGTGGTCGCCAATCTGTAGATGGGGAAAAACGATTTGCTGGTTTTTATGGAATCGAGGAGTTGACCGTGCGTAGGAGACTCCTTGAGCCGAGAAAATGCTCAAACTCACACAGATGCAGTACAAGAAGGGAGTGCTTTAAGTTCGAGAGATCAATCTATAGGACTCCGGCCTAAACCAAGGCAATGGCCGTTCCAGAGTCAATTCGGTCACAAGAGAGGATGGGTCGGTTTGTAGGAGGGAAGCTGAGAAATGTGTGAGATCAATGGTGATCGAGATTGTTGGTGTGTTGTGTATTCTGCGTAAGAAAGTTTTAAATGATTGAATTTACTCAGTTGAGAGTGATTGCTCATACGATGAGTTCGTGTAGACGAAAGATTGTCTGTATGAACTTGTCGAGAATAACTTGTCTGTTTCAATCATGATTCAGAGGCCTTTTATATTTCTGGAATTGTAAACACCTTGATCCCATGAAGTGTGACAGTTGCTGAAGTCAAAGAGTGGGGAAGTGGGAAGTCGTGTCAAAACCAAATTCTGATCGTGCGGAGACTTGGTTGATTTCCCATCCACTACTTTGCTAACTCCTCCAACTGATTGCACAACTTGCTCACATTCTCGTCATGTGTATGAACACACGTGCCGTAGACCGCCATACCAAAACCCTAGTTAATATCTTCCACGTGACACGATTAACATCTCGTGATTGTGGAGTCAGTTGCTGACTTTATGGGACGATGAGTCCTTGTATTGTTGAGTTGAACGTGATTTGCAAATGTTCTGAGATTCATGAATTGGACATTCCTGCTGAGACAAAAGTATATTGTCGAATAAATGTTGATAGCTTAAGGTGAGCAAATGTTGCTGAATTGTTAAATATTGATATTTGAACCAATATTCCTTAGTCTGAGCAAATATTGCTCGTATGATCAAGTATTGCTTGTCTAATGAATTGTTGGTGTCAGGACCAAAATAAAATATGAATTTAAGATACTGGCATCCAGGCCAAGCATAATAATAAAAGTGTTGATCATGGGATCAACAAAAAATTATTAGTATTTGAATCTGCTCAAAGTTATGTTTTGCAGAGCTCTGGATTCGGAACCCTAATTTTTTATCAATCGGTGATTTATTGAAAATCAACCACAGAGTGAAGGATGGACCGACTACATGGGATGGAGAGTCGACCATGTAACGCCCAGATGCTCAAATGAGCAAAATACCAAAGTCTCCTGAAGACCAGTTGGTGAAAGGGTAATTAAATGCTGGTTTAATCATTTATTGAAATAATGCTCATGCGAGCGTTAGGTAGTAAAACCTGATTATGGAGAGATGAGGGACCGACCAAGGAGTCATGGGACCGTCTCTTGGTGGTCGTGGGACCAGCTGATGGTCATTTGAGAAAACTCCCAATTGTTTGAGATGAGTTTGGACCCAATATGATCAATTGATCAAATTAGGTCAAAATTATTAAAACATGTGGGACCGGCTATTTGCAAGCCCTAGGCTATCCTTGGTCGGTCAAGGAGACATGCTCATGTCTCAGTCCTGAGAGTTTCGAGATATTTTCTGATGCGCGTTTGAGCAACATTTGAGAAAATATGAAGGATTCAGGGTTTTGCTGAAACTGGGGAATCTTTATGAGATGATGAAAATAATTAATAAAATTGGGGACTGTAAGTTGTGGGACCGGCCAAAACTAGGGCATGGCCGGCCAACTAGCAAGCTCGGTCCCGCATCACCTTTCCCAACTTTATGTATTTTACCTGATGCGAGGGAAATACCATGAAATTGAGGAATTTTATGAGATTAAAGAATTTCCATGAGATTATGGAAATAATAATAATAAAATAGGGAGTCATGAAGTGTGGGACCGGCTATGGCCAAGGCATGGCCGGCCGGCCAACGGGCACGGTCCCATGTCACTTTCCCTAATTTTATATTATTTTCATGATTTTAGGAAAATATCATGAAATCAAGGAGTTTGCTGAAACTAGGGAGTTTCCTTGAAGTGAAGGAGTTTCCATGAGATGAGGGAAACAAATAATATTAAAATAATAAGACAAGGGCGTGTGGGACCGGCCACGGCTAGGGCATGGTCGGCCGGCCGGCCAATGATCCCGGTCCCGTGCGTTTTCTCCCTAATTTTACATAATTTCATGAGTTTAGGGAAATATCATAAAACCAAGGAATTTATTGAAATCAAGGAGTTTCCATAAGATGAGGGAAACATAAAAAATAATAATAAAAGATAAGGGGCGTGTTGGTCCGGCTAGGGCCTGATCCCATGAGTTTTCCTAATTTTATATTATTTTTCATGACTTGAAGGAAATTTCATAAATTTAAGGAGTTTTTATGAAACGAAAGATATTTTCTCAAATGAAGAGATATTCATGAAATCAAGGAAAATAATAAAAATATGATAAAATATAAAATCGGGCATGCGACAGGCCATGGCACGACCGGCCGGCCGGTGGGCCCAGTCCCCCGACGCATCAATTAATATTTTATTATTTATTATTTTCTTCCTCTTTTGCATAGGTTCATCGTTCCTTCGTGTTTTGAAATGCTCGTTCGTGCATTCCGGTGCTCGTTTGTGCATTATTGCCGAGTACACTTGCACCATTTTGGTCGGGGCTTACGCGATAGCGGCTCAGATGCCCATACGTTGAACATTTATCACTAACCCGTGGAATTCTGCTGGGAAGAACCACGAATTGAAGTGACGAAATGTTACGAAGAATCGTAGAATATTGTTGAATATTTAGTTAACGATTAGCGATAATTAATTGATGGATTTATACTAGCAGGCATGCTGTCTAGGAGTATTAATTATTCAAGATTAAGCAATATGAGCTTGTTGAAGCGTCATATTTATTATGTATAGTATAGTCCGGGAAAACACGTTGTTGCATCCTGAAGATGTTGTCGCTCTATACTAGCAGGCAAGCTGTCTATGAGCCGTCATAATGATTCTATACACATGTCTTTTATATAGTCAGGGAAAACATTGTTACATCCTGAAGACGTTATCGCTCTATACTAGCAGGAAAGATGTCTAGGAGCCGTCCAATCGTTCGATGCTATATAAAAGTGATTACTGAAATTGCTCAGTATTCATGAGATATGTCGTTGTCTCAGTTGAGAGACTGCACATCTGTATATGCTCTGAGAGACAGTATTCTCAGTCAGAGGTTCTTGCGACATGAACTTTCATACTTCAATGAGGAGTATGTACAATTGTGGTTTTACGATTTTATCCTTTGTCGAAAATCCACCATCTACAAATAGTTCTCCCAGTTTGTGAAACAGGTATGCATACTGTCTTGTATCCAGATTTTCAGTACTTCTATATTTCTCTCTAGATCAATTCGAAACATTCCCAAATAACATCAATGACACATATCAGTGTTCCAGGATATTTTCGAATGATAATATTGAATCATAATTTAGATTACGAACAATAAATTGTTCTTAACCGAAATTCATCAAGTATGAATAAATGTTCATTAAGCTTAGTCATATATATTTTGAGAACTAATTCCCAAGATAAAATTGACTCGAAATTTTTGATATGCTGACGATAGTCTAATTAGTGCGACATTGTCACATAGATAGAAAGATGAATATAACTTGATAAATAGGTGGTTTAGTCTTCACTTACATTTTTTTGAAGAAGTTCTCCAAAATCTTCGGTTGATCTTCGACTTCAAACAATAGAATGCAGTGATGTCCGATTCTGAACTGCATCTTCTATCCTAATCCGAGACTTAACTAGTTTTTGACTAGAAATCAAGATATAATTTTGACAACTAAACTTGACAACAAGCTTGAGATAGCAACACTTCTGCGTTCGACCGAGCAATGCTCTAACACAACACAGTTACACAAACACCTCCATCTCCCATCTTCATAATTATCACTTCAATTACCCTACTAGGGATGGGCCATGGTAATTAATATACATCATAATTTTCCCAATTTTGAACATCAAAGTGATTCTGAACAACAAATCCCCTCCAAATTTATCAGATTTTCCCAAATTTTTCCCTAATTTATCTTCTTGTTTTTTGCATAATCACAAAATGTTTCCCTAATTTATCATAATTGAAGTCACATACCTAATCAAAGAGGCGGAAAATCCGATACTCATCTTTTAACATCATCCTTAATTCGATCATTTTGATTGCATTCTGTTTTCTAGGTGTGCTTGATGAGCTTGAATCATCATCATCTTTAATCGCATTAAAGTTAACACACATTTTTGGTAATGGGTTTCTCCCAGAAATATTATTAATGAAAATACGAGGGTACCCAAATATACCTCAATATAAAACTTTTCCACTATAAGTCCTTTCTCCAAAAGTGATTGTCTATGGACAGAATAGAGACAATACAACAAATCGGTTCACACTTCGTGTGATCGTCTATGGATACGAGATCGAGACAATACAACAACGATGTATGTTTACTTGATAAAAGGTTCGTACTTAACCAAACACAATAGGATTACTATCAAGTACATAGGAATTAACGTTTGTGTAATTTACTTTAAATTATAACAACAACAAGTATAATTGCGGAAAATAAAAGTAAATGACACAAAAAGATTTTATTAACGAGGAAACTGCAAATGCATAAAAACCCCGGGACCTTGTCCAGAATTGAATACTCTCAGGATTAAGCCGCTATACAAAATCAAACCAACTTCATATAGTTGAGACTAAGCAACTAAACCTATAGCTCACCTAGTTCCGTTTGTATTCCCACGCCTCCAACTTGTAATAAGTCGCGTACTTGGAACAATTCCTTTGTTTCGTATTCCAAACAGTAAAGGAGCAACAAATCTGTTTGGTATGAATTCTTTTTAACCAAGTAATGTGAGTTCGACAAAAGGCTCTTCTGTTTATCTCAATAAACTCCTTTGTCAGGTTCTTAGATCTATCTTATTAACAACTACCAAAGTAATTTTTAAGATTTTTCAATCAATACTTTTAATCACAAAGAATTGTATTGATGCCGATCTAAAAAACTAATTAATCCAATCTATCACAAGGATAAATGGATTATAGTTGGATCCTCTTTAACCGAAACAAGTATTGTGCACACCAAAGATTATGAACCCAAATCAGAAATCTTCAAAGTCTTCTTTGTCTTCAAATCTTCTTAGATCTTCAATAAACACCTGCACACAATCAACTTGAATCTCTTGTGATCAATCACGCACAAAACGGAGTCTGTTAACAATGGATTATCACAAGACGTCTTTAGATCTACAAACAGTCTAAAGATCCCCATCGAAACTTCGATCTAGTTTGAGTGAATCTTATTTCAGAAGAGAAGATTCTCAAGCATAAACAAACTAGGTACAATCAAATTTCAACCACCGTTAGTCAATCAAATCAATCGAAAACAAAAGATAAACCGCAATTATCTAGTTTCCCACCAACGGTACTAATAGAGCTTCTCAATCCCAGAGAAGTCTTTAAACCGAGCGATCGTAAGAGATTTCGCCTAATTAGGTTACTTTCCTCTCCGAATAGGTGGTTCCACTAGTAACAACATAACTGAGGTAGTTTTGCTGGTTTTGAGGATTAGTTTGCTCAAAATGCAAACTTTGATATTTATAGAAAAGGAAGTTTGGACACCAAGGAATTTCCAAAACCGAAAATATTCTCAAGATATGCAATATATTCCAAATTCGGTTTCCATAATTCCTGGAAATGCTTTGTCCAAACATTGACCGAAAATCTCTTAGAAAATCTCCAATTAGTAAATGCACATTACCAATTTTCATTTTCCAAAAATAAATTAAAAACCTTAATCTAAAGATTCTCAACTTATTTTTCGATCCGGGATTTTTTCCTTTAGCTATTAAGGAACAATTAAAGATAAGCGTTACTGCACATGTTCAAAGTATTTCGACATCTTTACTTTGTAAGTCCTCTTTCATACTTACAATCTTGAAACCGATTTACCACACTTCCAAACAAGTTTAGAATTGGTCCATCTGACTTTCAAGAACTATGTGATTGATCAAGAACACTCAATCACCAAACATGGGTTACACGGTTCTACCAAAACAAGTTTCGGTTCTACTTCCATGTGAAAACTGTGCATAGTCACACTAGCTTTCCAAAAATTCAGTTGACTAGGTACTAGGATCGGTTCCCCACATACTTATGGTAACTACTTGTATTTGCTGCACATGTCAATAGGATCGGTTCCTCTTTCACTAAGAACGTGTTGCAAATGTTCGTAGGATCGGTTCCCCCATCTACTAAAAACTTGTTGCACCTCATACAAGGATCGATTCCCCTCTTGTGATCGGTTGCACCTCTTACTAGGATCGGTTACCCTTTGCCTAGAGTTGGTCATACTAATAACACTGAATCAATCATACCATCTCAGGTGATTACTTAAGATCGGTTTCACTAATAAAAGTCATACCAATACAAAAGTCAGGCCTTTGTGAATTGTTTTACCAAGAACATAAAAGAGTCATGAGCGGTTAAACTAATCACACATATTGGTAGTTCAAAATATATGCAATGAATAACAATACCAGTAATGCCTAGCGATTTCCCTTTCGATTAACAAAAAAAGTTCATGAATTTACTTCCTTTAAACAAATGTAAAACATTGTTTCCTAGGATGAAATCTTCGCCTTATACCCATACATAATCACAATAACATCCAAACGAATATGTCGATGTCTTATATACAAAGTTTAATGGTTAAGCAATAAACCTCGTATTGTATTCCTTAATACTATGTCTAACTAGAGTATAATCATTCGTGCTTCGCAGTTATGGTTTCAATGCACGACTTGAAAGATACGTTAGGTAATGAAATAGTTCAAATCAAACATCACTAAACTCAAGTGGAAGGATGATGTTGTCGTTGTAGCTCCTTACTTCTTCACTTCTTCAAGTCTTCGCAATACTTCTAATGTCTCATATCCTAATACTTTCAAGCTAACCTATACAAAGTTGACTCTAGTGCATAGTCAAGCGACTCTTTAAATGAGTTTTGGCTCACTAAAATATGACAACCAAATTTGACATACCAACACTTGGTGGGTTCAACCGAGCTATGCGCTAACAATCTCCCCTTTTGCCAATTTTAGTGACAAAAATCATACAACATATGGATAAACAAATTACAAGAATTCATTACACATACTCTTGATTCCCGAATTCAACAACACAATAACCTGTATACATTCAATCGATAAATGCCGTTGTTGACATTATAATAACAAAGATAATACTCCCCCTAGTAGATTTTCAATCCGCATGTCTTTGTTATTCCGTTGTAGTCCATATAACTACAAGCATCATATGATATGTTACTCCCCCTTAGTCTATGTTTTTCCTCTTTCGTTAGATAAACGTTTAAGCACAAATGTCCTTTCCCTTAGTGATACCAATCAGTATAAATCAATGCCAGTATCTTTTGTTTACTCCATATATTTCTCCCCCTTTTGTCACAAAATGACAAAGAAACGAAAAAATAAAGGACAAACCGAAAGGATCTTACAAATCTCAGAAGACTTGCAACCTATAGAGTTAAGCACGAGGATTCCACACACTATTTTTGATAACCAATATCAAAACTGAAGCTACAAAGTAATTTTGTTTTGATATGTTACCAAGGAAACAATTGCCCGAAGCAATTTTCCCTAATAGTTTAGCAAACCAAAAATTGACCAAGCACCTTATTTTCTTTGCTAAACGGATTGTAAAAATACAATCGCTTGTTCCATAAGACCAAAATAAAGATAACTCTATTTTTCTCATTAGGTTCTAATTATCCATATAACTTAGACCTATAACTTTTAAACAAGACAAGTACTAGGTTAGTTAACTGGCATTTCTTGTCAAGGCATTCGATTAGACTTGAATAAATGAAACCTCCACTTTCATAAGTCTAACTAAGATCAGAATTAACTTAGTTTCTCTTATCTGGAATCGAATTTGACTACAATTCATCCCAAAAACCTTTTCTTTTGTTAAGTCATAAACAATTCATACAAACCAAATAAATCAACTTACATAATTATTCACTTCAATCGGAAGCAATTGAAACAACATAGACATTAAAGCACCGCAATTGCACCGAAATTCTGTAAGCCTAAAAGATTGATATCAAATAATAAAGAAAGATAACAATAGTTTTTCTTAACCGGAACCAATTGAATCACGCACACATCCGTACACAAATAATGGAGTAAAACATCAATTGTAACGAAATTTTGTTAAGCAAAAGCAATAAAAAATATGTAACGAAATCATGCTTTTCTTAAACAGGAAAACAATTAACTAATAAACTCTTTTCCTCAAATTGCGCATCATTTTCTCCAATATGTTTGCATCTTCTTCTAGGGAGAATTGATATCGAAATATTATTATGTTATCATCCTTATGCAAAACAAAAAAATAACAACGACCAACCTTTACCAGAGAAAGGTTGAAAACAGGTTTTTAACTATTGCAAGCAAAAGTTGAAAACCCCGAAACACATATGCTTTTATGCTAAACCAAACGATTCAACATATTGTGACTTTTTCACATGTTGTTTCAATCAGAACCCCTCATGATCCTTTGATAAAGCCTACCAACATGGGATAGAACTTAATCCTGCTAAACCAAAAAGTCACCCAAACCATAAGGGTTCACAACATTATGAAATCGAATATCAAGGTAGCAAAACCGAAATCAAACATCCCATAAACATACATAGCAAATAAGATAAAGCATTCAAGCACATGCTATGTAAATCAAAAACTATCACAAGAAAAATTATAAATCAAATAATTTTATTCATAATAATAGTTTTATTCATAAAATAGACCTTACACAATTATTGAAAGAAATTAAACATTGATGTCTATTTTCCTGGATTAAGTGTTACAGCATATAACTTAATCTCTACTGGTGCTCTAATTATTCACCGAAGATTCGTCAGTGTTCAAACTTTTGAAGCATGTCTCAAGAGACTTGTCTGCAACCACTTCTTATTTCTCAAGTTTTTCAACTTGAATCTTCATATCAGCAATATCAGCTTTTGTTTCCCCAATTTTATTTTTGAACCAATCCTGATTTCGAACCATTATTATAAGATTGGTTCTTAGTTCTTCATAACCTTGGATATAGTCAATCATACTATCAGAAAGAATCCACTTGGTTTTGGTTGGATCTTGTAGGTTGTAAGCCAACAGACATGACTCATCTTGTGATCCAACTGAACTATCAGAGTCAAATCAGACATGATTTTTGATATGTTTTTCTTCTTCCTCTCTGTATTGATTCATTGACAATCTTTAACCTTTTGAGCTTCCTCCTTATTAGCCTTTGTGATACTGCGAGTTATTGGAGGATGCTCGGTTATATAAATAAGGATTGATCAGGGTTTCAATAAAACAGGCAAGAGATAGTTTCCCTTTAATAAGAGATAACTCTCGGGCCGAAAATATCAGGAAATTCCGAAAATATTACAGAAAAATATTTCATTTCCTTTGTTCGAACTTCTCAAGCTAGGAGGTTTATTAAAATTCGAAAATTCTAAATAAAACCTAATTTTGGAAGATCATGATAAACATGAACACATTTTTAGACAGACACGGATTCACAGTAATCCAAAAATGTCACAGAAATTTCTGATAAGCAACTACACATAAGACAAATGTGCTTTCATTTTATTGTGCTTTTCTCATCCATAATTAAGAGCACGGAAGGGGATGAGAGTGCACAATTTAGATACAACTAAGTTGTATCGGAGTAAGCTTTTTCTAGCTTACAACGAGTATCAGAAGCATAATTCATGTTTCTCCTTGGGAATTTCCGGCCAAAATATTTTCTCCCAAAATAATGATCTTTTCTAACTCTCGAGATATGATCATGTGGATAAGTTGTACTGATGTGAGAATTTTCAGGGATAGTTAAATCTCTCTTAATTCTCTCAATGAGATTTTCATAAGATTTTCTCATTCTAAGGATTTCCTTATGATGCACATCAGCATAATTATCTGAAACAATTATCGGAAATTCCTGATTGTTTCTTTTGGCAGAGATTCTTTCTTTCCCTTTCTTCTGGAGTTGTTCTTCATCAAAACAAGGATTATTTCGATATGGATAAGGAGGAACCTTTTTTCATAAACGATTATCAACTCTTTCCTCTGATTTTTTTGAGTTGATCTTATCGGGTAGTGGCATGATATGTGTTTCTACTGAGGAATGGTCTTTCAAGTTTTTAAGACAAGAAACTTCTTTCAGTATTTTTACCCCCGTATGTTGAAGAAGTATAATTTTCCTGTCAAGTGACTGAATATTGTATTCCTTAAGATCACGTTCACGGAATCGTTTCAAAGTTTTCTTTGGACAAGATTGCGTTTGATCATCATTAGATATAGAAGATGGTTTCTTATCCTCTTCTGACTTGATATAGTTAGGTAAACTACCATCATCTTGATTTGTTTCAGATGTGACTAAACCGGTTTTATCACAATCTGTAAAAGTCGAGCAAGGACTTTTAGTTTCCTCAATATCAGAAGAAATCACCACAGTATCATTAGTCAGAGTCAAAGGACGAGTCTCTTTATCTTGAGTAAGAGATTTACCAGGATCTTCTAATTTGACAGTGAGATCCATATTCTCTTTGGCTAGAATATTCAGTTGAATGTCTTTATTTGTGATCTCATTCTTAAGAAGATTTGACTCTGTCTTTAATATCAGTACCTTAGTAGACAGATATTTTATAGGCTTTAGGAGTTTTACCAACTCTTTATCAGCATCCTGTTTTTTATCAGAAAATGACATAGATGTTTTCGCAACTCCTGGATCATGAGCTAACGAAGTTGTAACATCTTCAACTTTTGATTATTCATACTCTTACATAACGTTAACTGAATCAGACATAGATTCAATTTCTTATAGGTTGGATCGCACCAAACACATATTGTTAGATCTTTTCGTGTTTCCCTGCTCTGATACCAATTGAAAATACGAGGGTACCCAAATATACCTCCGAAAGTGATTGTCTATGAATAGAGTCAAGACAATACAAAAAATCGGTTCACATTTCATGTGATCGTCTATGGATAGGAGATCGAGACAATACAACAACGAAGTATGTTTACTTGATAAAAGGTTCGGACTTAACCAAACACAATAGGATTACTATCAAGTATATAGGAATTAACGTTTGTGTAATTTACTTTAAATTATAATAAAAACAATTATAATTGCGGAAAATAAAAGTAAATGACACAGCAAGATTTTGTTAACGAGGAAACCGCAAATGCATAAAACCCCGGGACCTTGTCCAGAATTGAATACTCTCAGGATTAAGACACTATACAAAATCAAACCAACTTCGTATAGTTGAGACCAAGCAACTAAACCTATAGTTCACCTAGTTCCGTCTGTATTCCCACACCTCCAACTTGTAATAAGTCACGTACTTGGAACAATTCCTTTGGTTCGTATTCCAAACAGTAAAGGAACAAAAAATCTGTTTGGTATCAACTATTTTCAACCAAGTGATGTGAGTTCGACAAAAGGCTCTTCTGTTTATCTCAATAAACTCCTTTGTCAGGTTCTTAGATCTATCTTATCAACAACTACCAAAGTAATTATTAAGATTTTGCAATCAATACTTTTAATCACAAATAATTGTATTGATGCCGATCTACACAACTAATCAGTCCAATCTATCACAAGGATAAACCGATTATAGTTGGATCCTCTTTAACCGAAACAAGTATTGTGCACACCAAAGATTATGAACCCAAATCAGAAATCTTCGAAGTCTTCTTTGTCTTCAAATCTTCTTAGATCTTCAATAAACACCCGCACACAATCAACTTGAATCTCCTGTGGTCAATCACACACAGAATGGAGTCTGTTAACAATGGATTATCACAAGACGTCTTTAGATGATCGGTTCCCCCATCTAATAAAAACTTGTTTCACCTCATACAAGGATCGATTCCCTCTTGTGATCGGTTCTACCTCTTACTAGGATCGGTTCCCCTTTGCCTAGAGTTGGTCATACCAATAACACTGAATCGATCATACTATCTCAGGTAATTACTTAAGATCGATTTCACTAATAAAAGTCATACCAATACAAAAGTCGGTCCTTTGTGAATAGTTTTACCAAGAACATAAAAGAGTCATGAGTGGTTACAATAATCATACATATTGGTAGTTCAAAAGATATGCAATGAATAACAATACCAATAATTCCTAGCGATTTACCTTTCGATTCACAAAACAAGTTCATGAATTTACTTCCTTTAAACAAATGTAAAACACTGTTTCCTAGGATGAAATCCTTACCTTATACCCATACATAATCACAATAGCATTCAAACGATTATGTCGATGTCTTATATACAAAGTTTAATGGTTAAGCAATAAACCTCGTATTGTATTCCTTAATACTATGTCTAACTAGAGTATAATCATTCATGCTTCGCAGTTATGTTTTCAATATGCACGACTTGAAAGATACGTTAGGGAATGAAACAGTTCAAGTCAAATATCATTAACCTCAAGTGGAAGAATGATGTTGTCGTTGTAGCTCCTTACTTCTTCACTTCTTCAAGTCTTCGCAATACTTGTAACGTCTCATATCCTAATACTTTCAAGCTAACCTATACGAAGTTGACTCTAGTACATAATCAAGCAACTCTTTAAATGAGTTTTGGCTCACTAAAATGTGACAGCCAAACTTGACATACCAACGCTTGGTGGGTTTAACTGAGGTATGCTCTAACAATTAACATAGGAATGGTTTCATTTTTATTTTTGAAGAATGGTTTTTTTTCAAGAAAGAAACAGTTGATTTTTCTAATTGTACTTGTTAAAAGAACCAATATGTGTAGAGGATTGTTCTAGTTTTCTTGCATAATTTAAGGGACATATATTCCATTCCAAAACATTTCCTGTTGTTATTTTATCCAAAAGATAAAGTAAGTAGATCTAACCCTACATTATACAATCTAACGTCCATAAGTTGCTAGCTTATGGTGCTTCACCGCGCGGCTTCGAAGGATAACATTGCTTTAATTTTTAAATCAACCACACACCACCAATAGAAACAAAGTGTTCACACTTGATAGTGTACCAAAAAAACAGAGTAACCGAAAATTTTAACATAATACATTGAGTGCTATTACACTTGCCTGCATTCTCTTTGCAACAAAGAAAAAATGATCATTAAAAAAAGGACCCACTTTTATGCAATTATGCAGAGGAAAATGAAGAAAACCGGAATTTAAAAGAATAAAAAATAGAAACCCATACTTGTGTAGATGAAGATTGAAGATTATGGTTTACTCAAAGATGATTTTGTTGTTGTTTTCCCTCTGACTCTAGCTTCTTGACCCTTGAAGAGAAACTAATAACTGCTAGTTTTTGTTTCAAAGTAGAAAACATAAACTACTTTCTCAAAGAAGATGAATTTGTTGGGAAATGGAGTATTTGTTTGATAGTGATTAAATGAGTTGATGGGTGGAAACAACATCTCCTAATTTATGAGCGGCTAATGAAGTTGGTCGGAAACAATAAAGTAACTTAAACAGGGGTCTGTAAGCAAATATGTGTAAAAATGAGAATACAAAAAAAAAATTATTACAAAATCCAGAGTCAAACATGAGTAAAATCCGGCAACAACTGAAAACCATTAAAAACAAACATGAAAACAACATTTAGGCAACAAAAATTAAACTGAAAAAAACATAGAGCTCGCAGGTCCAAAGACAACTCTAGATCTTGCAATTGGAATCTGCATATACTCAATACAACATTATTATAAAGGGGAATTTGGACCTATTAATTATCAAGACCAGCATTCTAATCAAATGAAAATGTATGCACAATCAAAATAATTGAAACTTATTAATCGCACGTACATTGTAGATTTTTCATTTTTTTGTTTTAGGTGGGCGCTTTTGCTTCAGAAATTTAGCTAGATGTGGTTCCTCTGCTAAAATATCTTGAAAACTGTCGCGACCTGGTATCTTTGGTTTTTCCATGTCTGCAGTCATTCCTCTCGGCCAGGGAATAAATAACAACCCACCATTCTGCATGTTTCACATCCCTGGAGTAGAAAACTTGGCTATTGTCTCTTCATCAACAATTACCGGATCGTCTGAAATATTGGTGCATCTCTTCAATCTTGAAAGATTTACCAAAGGATAATTTGAATTCTGAAAAATCTTTATTATATTCTCTACCTTCACTCAATCACAATAGAAGACGGTTTCTTTAAATGTACCTAAGTTCAACTCTAGGATTTGTTTAATGACCCCATACCCCCGAGTTAGGTTAGTAACAAATCTTTTGTCCCTTTTCGAGCTCCTAAAAGTGGTCGATGCAACCAAGGTGACACCACTATCATGGGTCTTAGCATTTACCTCGTTGCTTGAGAAAAAAAATTAAATCCATTCACACGGTATTTTTTGTGCTCTTTTTGAGACACCGGTCCTCTAACATAACGCCACAAATCTGTATCCATTCTGTTTTCTGATCTAAGGTACGAAAGCGAAAAGAAAATCAACACATCAGCATACTGCATAATTTTTACGCTAACAAACAGGAGAAACAATGCAAACCTTTTCATACAGCTAACTAAGGAACTCGGTTTGCATCACAACTTCCTCCATTTCAACCCCATCAACTTCATGGTTCTTGCAATAATCCCTACATTTAGCATACGTACTATTAAAATCAAATTATATTTAAAAGAACCCATTTTCCACATACAAACAAAACACGGCTAACCAATACATGTAATAAACATCGATACCTTCTGGATTACGCCAAAAAATTACCAACCGACGTATCTGCATCCACTGAGTAGGGCTCACCTGAACTGAATTTTTATCAAGCAGAGAACCCACATCGCTGAATTCATGTTCATCCTTTAAGAAGGGCTCCAAATTTTTAATGTTCTCCTCCATGGCAAATCTAACATAGTCGTCCATTTCATTCAATATCGTAATTGGACCCTTCAATGTATCTACCGTTATTTGGGATATTTTTGCACTCCTTCACTACCCTGATTCAGTATGTACATGTTAAATTCAGTACAAAATTAAACAACAAAAATAAATAAAAATAAAGGACAAAATGGTAAAATAGCAATTCACTTTTCAAATGGGTACATCCATCGATACCTAACAGGTCCACAAACTAAGGCCTCATCAGCCAAATGAATCATGTTGTGCATGCTTGTATCAAAAATTCCAACACGGAAATACTTTTCGAACACATATACGGCCTCTACAATTATCCACTTATCTTGGTTCAGATAATCTCTGCTGAAAATGCGGGAGTCTAACAACCACACCCAACAATTCGTTTGACAATCTGAGAGAACTTACTCAAATATAGTTTCTAGAGAATCAACTAGACAGTCAAACTCAATCTAGAAAAAAATATATCAAAGAGTTTATATATTTATCTCTTAATTCAATCTGCAATCAATAAATAGAAATCTGCGAGCCCGATTGAATATAAGAAGAATAACTTGAACGGTACCAAATACCAATGTTCAAGGATCAATCAATTTCAATCAACAACCAAAGTTTGGATTTCCCAATTGATCGATTCAACGCATAACCTGTGATATTTCAATTATATAACACAATATAATGCGGAAAAGAAATAACACATACATCATAATTTTGTTAACGAGGAAACCGCAAATCCAAAAAAAACCCGGGACCTAGTCCAGTTTAAACACCACATTGTATTAAGCCGCTACAGACACTAGCCTACTACCAATGAACTTCAGATTGGACTGTAGTTGAACCCTAATCAATATCATACTAATTCAAGGTACAGTTTCGCTCCTTACGTCTCTGATCCCAACATGATACTACATACTTGATTACCTTAGCTGATCTCACCCACAACTAAGAGTTGCTACGACCCAAAGTCGAAGACTTGATAAACAAATCTGTCTCACACAGAAAAGTCTATTGGAATAGATAAATCTGTCTCCCACAGAAATACCTATGAGTTTTTGTTCCGTCTTTTGATAAATCAAGGTGAACAGGAACCAATTGATAAACCAGACTTATATTCCCGAAGAACAACCTAGTATTATCAATCTCCTCAAAATAATCTAAATCGTATGATGGCGAAACTAGATATTATGGAATCACAAACGATGAGATGAAGGTGTTTATGATTACTTTTTATCTTGCCTATCGGATATTAAATCTCGAGCAAATCTTAGAGAAGATAGTACTCAAACGATAGAATCGAGCATGTTCAGAACACGCAACTACGAAGAAAATAGTTGGGTCTGGCTTCACAATCCCAATGAAGTCTTTGAAGTCGTTAACCTACAGCGTCTTGGTAGAAACCTAAGGTTAAAGGAGAATCAACTCTAGTTGATGCAACTAGTAACGCGCAAGAGGTGTGCGTATTAGGATTCCCAGTTGCTAGAGTTTTCTTTATATAGTTTAAAAATCAGGGTTTGCAATCCAAGTTACCTTGGTAACAAAGCATTCAATATTCGTCGTTATATGAAAAACTTGATTCAACAAAGCTAATATCTTTCAACCGTTAGATCGAACTTAGCTTGTTACACACAGATGAAATGTACCCTCATTTAGGTTTATGTAACCGTACCCAAACGTGTACACCATGTTGACTCAATAATAGTTAACCGAAGTTAGCCATATGATCACTCTCATATCGACCCTATTCATCTTAACCATAAATAGTTCAAATGACTCAAATGAAATTATTCAAAGAGTCGTTCAATTGTTATATTCTCATAGAAGTATACAAGAACACAATTGAAGCAAAATCTGTTTGATTCACTCGAATCAATACGTGAACATTATAGCTGTTAGAGCATTGCTCGGTTGAACCCACTAGCGTTGGTTTGTCAAGATATTTGTCAATTTTAGTTTCCAAAATGCATTCTTGATTTAGCATACTAAAAATAGTTTCGGACTAGATTAGGTCTAAGAAGTTGAATCGAAGATATCCTTAAAGGATGAATATTGAAGACTACAAGAAGCGATCAACAAGTACTTCATCAACAAGTGATTGATTTCATTTGTATTCTTGTTCAATTTTACCTTTCTAATCTATCGAGATAAATGCTCACTTTATGGAACAATTCTTATGACGGTAAATATACATTTATATATATATATACTTGAGGTTATTTGATTCATGACCTTGATGACAATAACCTTTATCCCCGGAAAGGTTCTCATGTTATAGTGAATGAGCTTACGAATTCAAAGAGCCAAGAATCACTCAATTACGAGTTATAACGATGAAGTTATGAGTGATTTATTAAAGTAACAGTTATAAGTGTTGCTGTAACTGTTACAGTTCGTTAGAAGGAAACAATCCATGGACTGTTTGTAACGGTTCATGGACTTGGGCCCAATTACGTGACTAGAAGTCTTTTTTAGACAAATTGGTGATGTTTCCTTATCTAGTCAAGATGGCTATTAATCCAAACATATTTGATTACCATATTAAAGTGTTTGTGATAACTTTTAATTCCTGCCTAAGTTAAAATGTTGTTAGAGCATTGCTCGGTCGAACTCGCATGCGTTGCTATCTCAAGCATGTTTGTCAATGTTAGTGATCAAAACTATAAGTCTTGATTTCTAGTCTATTATAGCTAAGTCTCGGACTAGGATAGAAAGTGTAGTTAAGCTCAAAGACTTCATGGCGATTCATCATACAAGTAGAAGAACTACTCAAGGAACCGGTAGAACTTCTCGACAAAAAGGTATCCGAAGACTTGAACTTATCTATCACTCAAAAGTCTATCTACTTTATCTCCTACTCTTCGAGACAAGAAGTCGTATGATATATATATAGACTTTGATTATACACATTTGGTATTTTGAGCCGAGTATACCTCGCCTATTTGTATCTCGAAATATGAGTTGGTAAGCTTTTCGTTTTAACCAAGTTTATCTTTACCATGTCACGAAAGTCATGATATGTTTCAATCATATTGAAAATTTCTTTGACGAGAAATGGTGTAACAACTATATAACGTCCTCTAAGAATGTTTCAATGATTGAAATGAGAGTTTAGATTACATAACCAATGGTGGACATAAGCATTGTTGTGGAAACACATTTATGTATACGTCATATTCCTTGAACCAAAGTTTGCAAACTTTGTTGATCAGAGAACTGGAAGAATGGCGTGAGCCAAGTCCGCGAACTCAGTTTGTGAACTGACGAAGTTCTCAAACCCGGGAATTTCTACTGGAGTTGACAAACTATTTGCGTGAAACTAAGTCCGCGAACCCAGTCCGCGAACCAGCGAAGTTCTCATACCCGAGAATTTCTGCTGGAGTTTGTAAACTCTGCCCGGTAACTTAAGTCCGCGAACCTAGTCTGCGAACTTGAGAAGGTTATATATCTGAAGATGATTTCTGAACTTAAACTTAAAAAGACTAAGGAATGCAGTTTGAAAACCGTGGCTATAAAAGTTCATAAACCGATTCAATTGAATGAAATCATCTTTGCTTCAATTGTGTCTTGTGTAGTACATGAGATTTCCTTGTAATTGAACAACTCTCTAACCAGTTCATCTTGAAGCCATTTGAACTAGTTATGGTGAAGAAGAACGTGGTTGATATGGAATGATCATATGGCTAACCATTTGGTTAACTATTGTTGAACCAACAAGTGCATACGTTTGGGTACGGTTAAGAAACCTAGAAGTGTGCATTGTCAAGTGTGTGTAACAAGCTAAGTTTTCGATCTAACGGTTGAGAAATATTAGCTTGAATCTAAATCAGGTTTTCATCTAACGGTGGATATTGATTGCTTTGTTAACAAGGTAACTTAATTGCAAACCCTGATTTAAAAGATTATTCAAGGGGAATTCTAGTATTCGTGCAAAACTAATCCCCACAACTCACGTGTGATACTAGTTTGCATACTAGAGTCGGTTCTCCTTTAACCTTTGGTTTTCTTCTTCTAAAACCAGGTTAACGACTTAAAGACTTCATTGGGATTGTGAAGCCAGACCGATGCTACTTTTATCGTAGTTGTGTGATTTGATCTTGCATCTTCTATCGTACGAGTACAATCAGATTGATTGGCTTGAGATTGATTTCTCCGATAGGCAAGATATAAAAAGTAATCACAAACATCTTCGTCTCATTGTTTGTGATTCCGCAACATCTTGTTTTGCTACCATACAATTAAGATTGTTGTGAGGTTATTGATAACTCTAGGCTGTTCTTTGGGAATATAAGACTGGATTATCCATTGGTTGTTGTTCACCTTGATTATTATCAAAAGACGGAACAAAACTTTTTAGGGTTTATCTGTGGGATAAAGGTGATCCTTTGATAGACTTGTCTGTGTGAGACAGATTTGTTTATTGTCAAGTCTTCGACTTTGGGTCGTAGAAACTCTTAGTTGTGGGCGAGATCAGCTAAGGGAATCAAGTGCTCAGTATCCTGATGGGATCAGAGACGTAGGGAGTACAATTGTACCTTGGATCAGTGGGAGACTGATTGGGGTTCATCTACAGTCCAGTCCGAAGTTAGCTTAGAGTAGGCTACTGTATGTAGCGGCTTAATACAATGTGTGTTCAATCTATACTAGGTCCTGGGGTTTTTATGCATTTGCGGTTTCCTCGTTAACAAAATTTCTGGTGTCTGTGTTATTTCTATTTCCGCATTATATTTGTTTATATAATTAAAATAATACAGGTTGTGCGTTTGAATCAATCAACTGGAAATCCGACCTTTGTTTGTTGATTGATATTGATTGATCCTTGGATACTGGTCTTTGGTACCATCCAAGTTATTCCTTATTTTTGATTTGAACTCGCAGTTCTTGCTTGAGTAAATCAAATCAAGAAGAGAGATATAAACTCATTGATATACTTTTAATTGATTGAGTCTTGTTGATTCTCTTAAAAGTATATTTGAGTTTGTCCATACATATTGCTAAGCGAAATATTGGGTGGTATTGTTAGACCCCTGTTTTTTCAAATGTGATTTATTCATATAAATACAATATTTGCTAATTAATTATTTATTTAATTATTTGGCAAGAGTTTGTAACTGAAGAAAGACTCCCAAAATTAGGAGAGTCTTGAAAAAGGAAAACAGCTTTGCGTAGCTTCCAAGTTATTGTTCACTATAAATAAGGGGTTCATGAGTGCTACACATTTTTATCCCCTTCGGAAAATTGGTGTAAGATTCATAAGTTTGTTTTCCATGTCTTATATTCTTCGTGAACGAGAGTGAGATAAAAGTCTTTGTATTGGGGATCACAAAGCCGAGTTGGATTAATCTTCGTGATTGATTATACAACTTGTAATCTAGGTTTTTAACCTCTTGTCTATTCTAAGGTTTTCTCTTATGATATAAACCATTCAAGAGTTGTTGATCATAAACCCTAGGTTTTGATAGATTTCAGTTTCCCATCGTACAAATACTTGTTAGTCGAAATCGGAAACTAGAAAGAAAACTTTGATTAAGGTATCTCATAAAAATCCTTAAGAAGTTTTAAACAAGATATCTCTAGATTTATTCTAGTTGTTCTTGTTGTATAATTATTAGGGTTTATTAACTTGGAAATTGATCTTTGGAATCACCCAAGTTCACTTACGAAAATCAGGTTCACAGACTCCTTGTGTGTACGCATACTGATTGTATGTTAAAACCCTAATCTACAAGTTTATTTTGATATTACTTTTACCTAGTAATTGTTTTTCCCAAAACAAACACAAGATTTCCAAAACCTTGATTTACATTTAAAGGGAAATCGATTTGGTATTTTGTGAAAATAAAGGATCGAAAAATATCAACCGTGTTGTTGTATCTTCTAAAGAGAGCCTTGGGTTCTGCTAGAAGATTTACAAGAAGAATTCCTAATGAGAATCGGTGTTCTGCTAGGAATTCTATAAGTGCTTGAATACATCTGAAGCAGGTATTACATCTAGTCCGAATAGGTAGTAGGAAATTGGTGTAACATCTTTTAATCAGTGTGTGTTTATTCTGGAAGGTCCCGGGGGTTTTCTGCGTTTGGGGTTTCCTCGTTAACAAAATTTCTGGTATCTGTGTTATTTTTTTCCGCATTATATTTGTTTATATAATTGAAATATCACAAGTTGTACGTAAGTTCAATCAATTGTGAATCCTACCTTTGGGTTGTTAATTAAATTGATTGACACTTGGATATTGGTTTTTGATACCGTCGAAGTTATTTCTTATATTCAATCGAGCTCGCAAATTCCTATTTGTTTGATTGCGGATTGAATTGAGAAATTGAGATATAACTCTTTGATATACTTTTCTTAAGATTGAGTCTGATTGTCTAGTTGATTCTGTTGAAATTATATTGGAGTTAGTTCATACAGATTTCCAAACGAATTATTGGGTGTGGTTGTTAGACCCCCTCTTTTTCAATTGGTATTAGAGCAGGCACACACGCTAAGATCTCATAAGTCTGTGTTTGTAGGAATTTGATTCTATGGACAGAAGTGCTATCTCTATACACGTACCGCCAATCTTCGATGGCACGAACTATTTATGGTGGAAAATTCTATGCGTGCTTTTATTCAAGCGCGAGATTTTCAATCATGAGTTTGTATTGTTAATGGCTATAATCTTCCATAGTTACAATAGACGGTGTAACGGTTGCAAAGGATATTGGTGATTATAATGATATTGAGATTCTTGCTGCAAAGCAAACTTCTAAAGGATTAAATGATATCATCCATGCCATTACCCCAGATCTTCAGCACCACGTTACTACGTGTAATAATTCTAAAGATGCTTGGGATGTCTTAGAAATCGTATTCGAATGGAATGTCGCAGAGAAAGAAGCAAGGCTTCAAAATCTAGCTTCTGACTGGGAAAACCTTCACATGTCTAATGATGAAACCTTTTATGAGTTTAACCAAAGACTTTCTCAAATAGTTTACTGCTCATATTCATTAGGAAGAACTATTCTAGAGAAAGTTATTGTGTGCAAAATTCTCAAGTCTCTACCATCAAGATACGAGTCTAATAAACATGCCATTGAATAAGCAAACGATCTTTCTACACTCTCCAGAAACACTCTTGTTGGAAAGCTAAAGATCTTTGATAATGAACACGCATCTAGAAAAGAGGTGATTTCTCTTAAAGCTGTAAACAATTCTGAATCCTCTAAGGATAAATCTGGTTTGCCAGATACTAAGGATGTTACTCCAAGACAATTTAGAAAACTCTTGAGAGACAGAAAAAAGAGTTTTTCTAAAGTTACAACATCTCCTAATGATGTTGTACAATGCTATAACTGTCGTGGTTTCGGTAACCTTTCTTCAGTATGTCCTAGATGGAGCCGTAGACAATCGGCATATGCAGCAGCTTTGCCTACTCTTGATGATGGACCCGAATATTATGATCACCAAGAGTACGCAGGCGAGGTTGCATTAGCTTCTGGAAAAATCCTTTCGGATACTGAGTCTGATTCTGACGAAGAAGTGTTCCATGAAGATCCAGTTGCTAATAATCTTCTTAAGAAATGTCATCAGAAACTCTCGGAGGCTAAAAGCACCATTTCCAGTGAGAAAGTTAAATATGACAGACTTCATAGTAAGAATAAAGACTTGCAAGACCAACTTGATTATATTATTGCACGAGATTATCTCAATGAAATGCGAATGCTTAAAGAAGAAATTGCTGGAAGTAGAGATCGGGAAATTACTCTTCAAGCAAAGCTAGATAACTTGGAGAACATTGAGATGAACTTGTTGTTTGATTCGGAACGAGAAGATCTCAAAGTTGAATGTGAATCATCCAAGAATTATCTAGTTATTGCACTTGAAAAGGTCAAAAGGTTGGAAGAAGAAAACTCGAGCTTAAAAGAGAGTTTGTCTAGATATAGCATCTCAGATAAATTAACCTCGATATTGGGAGCATGTAGAATTCATCGTGATACACGAGGATTGGGCTATGAAGGAATAGACGCTCCTAGTATTTGCAAAGAGGTAAAATTTGTCAAAGCTAAAGATTCTTCTCGACCAAAAACTTCCACGGTTGACAAAAGTAAAGTATCTCTACAAACTGCCGATGACGAAAAGAGGAAATTCTGTCAAGTTCCAAAGCAAGCACATACACATTCAGGTAATACTAAATATAACTTTTTCCATTCTACTAAACACTGTTTTTATTGTGGAAAACCAGGTCACTTGCATAGGAATTGCAGATTTTTTAAACGAGATAAAACCAGATATGATTCTGTTAAGATGACAAGATCTGATGTTCTAAACTGGAGAAAAACTGAGTCTCATGATTTCACTTCTTCTAGTATTCCCTCAAAGAAGTTTCACAATTATATTGGGGAGAAAAAGAGATACGTTGCTCCAAAAGCTACTCAGAAATGGGTACCAAAGAATATCAATAAAGAAATGAGTACTATTAAGAAGGATCTCCCAGACAAGAGTTCGACATGGGATAACATCTTAAATAGGTATGGAACAGTTACTGAAAGTTTCAAGGAAGTTGTTAAATTCCTAGAGTCCATGCATGATTTTGCTTCGAATACCAGTCGTGAGCAAGATTTTGTTCACCTCAACACAACCTGATTGTGTTGGAAGTTCATCCTCACCAAGAAACCCTTATAAATGCGGTGAGGATTGCAAAATAATTGGGGCGCACATATTATGTTGGGTAATTTTTGAATATGTGTAACAATTTATTGTTTCGAGATGAGTTTAACTCGCTTACATATTTCTCGAAATATATGTTGGTAAGCTTTCGCTTTGGCCAAGTTCATATTTTCTCGTGAGGAAAGTCATATTAGTTTCAATTACTTGAAAATCGCTTTGACGAACTTGTGGAAAAAAACTGTATAACATCCTCTAAGAATGTTTCAATGATTGAAATGAGAGTTTAGAATATAACCTTGAAAGGATATAAACATTGTGTAATAACTCACTTGTGTAAGTCCTTATTCCTTGAACCAAAGCATGCGTACTTTGTTGCTCAGGAAAACCAGAACTGAAGTCCGCGTACCAGTGCGCGTACTGTCGGAAGTTCACATCCCGTGAATTTTGTGCTGGAGTTTGTGAACTGAAAACAAACTTATTCTTGGTACTTAAGTCCGCGTACCAGTATGCGTACTTAAGTGGGTTAGTTGCTAAAAACGATTATTCGTGAACTTAAACTTATATAAAATAAGAAATGAATACTTGCAAACCGTGGCTATAAAGTTCATGAATTGATTCGAGTGAATCAAATCGTTTTTGCTTCAATTGTGTCTTGTATATTTCTATGAGATCTAAGCAATTGAACAACTCTCTAACTAGTTCTCTTGAGTCATTTGAACTGGTTATGATTAAGATGAATATGGCTAAATACCACGTGTATGATTCTTAATTACCTAACTTGATTTGTGATTAAAATTCTTAAGTATAACAGGTTAGAAGCAATAATCAAATTCATTAGATGTTGTTTTCCATTGTCAAAGAAACTTTTTCATACACTTATGGTAACCACTATTGGTGTGGATCCTTGTGGAAAAGGTTTTATTCCTTCTAAGCATATTAATTCTTGTTTATACGAGTTTGTATCTTATAAAAGATGATCACAATACTTGATCTTCATGATTACATATTTTGTATTGTTACCATGAGATAGTTCTAAACTTTTTAGTAACACGATCTCATGAGAGACTTTCAATGATTGGTTCTTAAATCGTATCTCCTTGTAGGATTTATGAAATCCAATATATAAATCCTTCTCCCTCGAGAAAGGTCACTCTTGTTATTCTTTCTGGAATGACAGTTTATGTGGGAGAGTTCTTAATTAAACTTGTGCTTAATTGCTATATCTTTGAGGGGAGAAGCAGTTGTGGAACATATAGCGGTTAACTTGTATCTTAATAAACTCCTTGATGAAGTCACTAAGTTTCGTCTCTGTGATATCGTCTAAACAAAGTTGATATGTTTTCTTCTTTTAGTCACGAGGTGTCTCTGTGAAAATTTCATGAGGATCCCACTAGTTTTCGTACCTTTGCCAATTTATATTAACAAAAGGGGGATAATTAATGTGTAGTTCATACTACAAATACATATGCTTTACGGATCATTATGTAAGGGGGAGTGGTTTTCATGTTGAGATGGAGTATTGACTAAGGGGAGTGATATATATCACCGTAGTATTATTGTCAAAGTTGTGATACAATGAAACTTTGATGTTGTGTCATAATACTATGATGGAGTACAGGATGAACACACGCAGAGTTGAAGAACCAAGGAAATCAAGCATGTCGATTTTTCTTTTAACAAGTACAAGCCATATGTAAAATGGTTTTGTCACTAAAATTGACAAAAGGGGAGATTGTTAGAGCATTGCTCGTTTGAACCCACTAGCGTTGGTATGTCAAGATAGTTGTCAATTTTAGTTTCCAAAATGCATTCTTGATTTAGCATACTAAAGATAGTTTCGGACTAGATTAGGTCTAAGAAGTTGAATCGAAGTTATCCTTAAAGGATGAATATTGAAGACTACGAGAATACATCAACAAGTGATTGATTTCATTTGTATTCTTTTTCAATTCTACCTTTCTAATCTATGGAGATAAATGCTTACTCGATGGAACAATTCCGATGACGGTAAATGTACATTTATGTATATATATACTTGAGGTTATTTGATTCATGACCTTGATGACAATAACGTTTATCCCTGGAAAGGTTCTCATGTTATAGTGAGTGAGATTAATAATTCAACGAGCCAAGAATCACTCAATTTCGAGTTATAACGATGAAGTTATGAGTGATTTATTAAAGTAACAGTATTAAGTGTTGTTGTAACTGTTACAGTTTGTTAGTAGAAAACAATCCATGGACTGTTTGTAACAGTTCACGGACTTGGGCCCAATTACGTGACTAGAAGTCTTTTTTAGTCAAATTGGCGATGTTTCCTTATCTAGGAAAGATGGCTATTAATCCAAACATATTTGATTACCATATTAAAGTGTTTGTGATAACTTTTAATTCCTGCCTAAGTTAAAACACGATTTACATAAATACAATATTTGCTAATTAATTATTTATTTAATTATTTGGCAAGAGTTTGTAACTTAGGAAAGACTCCCAAAATTAGGAGAGTCTTGAAAAAGGAAAATAGTTTTGCGTAACTTCCAAGTTATTGTTCACTATAAATAAACGGTTCATGAGTGCTACACGTTTTTATCCCCTTCGGAAAATTGGTGTAAGCTTCATAAGGTTGTTTTCCATGTCTTCTGTTTTTCGTGAACAAGAGTGAGATAAAAGTATTTGTATTGGGGATCACAAAGCCGAGTTGAATTAATCTTCGTGATTGATTATACACCTTTTAATCTAGGTTTTTCACCTCTTGTCTATTCTAAGGTTTTCTCTTCTGATATAAAACCATTCAAGAGTTTTTGATCAGAAACCCTAGGTTTTGATAAATTTCAGTTTTCGATCGTATACCAACACTTGTTAGTCGAAATCGGAAGTTAGAAAGAAAACTTTGATTAAGGTATCTCGTAAAAATCCTTAAGAAGTTTTAAACAAGATATCTCTAGATTTATTCTAGTTGTTCTTGTTGTAAAATTATTAGGGTTTTCTTAACTTGGAAATTGATCTTTGGAATCTCCCAAGTTCACTTATGAAAATCAGTTTCACGGACTCCTTGTGTGTACGCATACTGATTGTAAGTTAAAACTCTAATCTACAAGTTTGTTTTGATATTACTTTTACCTAGTAATTGTTTTTCTCAAAACAAACACAAGATTTCAAAAACCTTGATTTACATCTAAAAGGAAATCGATTCGGTATTTTGTGAAAACAAAGGATCGAAAATATCAACCGTGTTGTTGTATCTTTTAAAGAGAGCCTTGGGTTCTGCAAGAAGATCTACGAGAAGAATTCCTAATGAGAATCGGTGTTATGCTAGGAGTTATATAAGTGCTTGAATACATCTGAAGCAGGTATTACATTTAGTCTGAATAGGTAGTAGGAAATTGGTGTAACAACTTTTAATCAGTGTGTGTTTATTCTGGAATAGGTCCCGGGGTTTTTCTGCAATTGCGGTTTCCTCGTTAACAAATTTTCTGGTGTCTGTGTTATTTCTTTTCCGCATTATATTTGTATATATAATGGAAATATCACATGTTGTACGTAAATTCAGTCAATTGTGAATCCTACCTTTGGGTTGTTGATTAAATTGATTGACACTTGGATATTGGTTTTTGATACCGTCCAAGTTATTTCTTATATTCAATCGGGCTCGCAAATTCCTATTTGTTCGCGGATTGAATTGAGAAATTGAGATATAACTTTTTGATATAATTTTCTTAAGATTGAGTCTGACTGTCTAGTTGATTCTCTTGAAAGTATATTAGACTTAGTCCATACAGATTGCCAAACGAATTATTGGGTGTGGTTGTTGGAGCGCCTATTTTTCAATATCCACGGTTTGTAAAGATTGTATTCCTTATTATATAAATGTTTAAGTTCATGTACACAACCGATTTAGAAAGTAACCCACTCAAGTACGCAAACGGGTACGCATACTTAAGTAGCCGGACCGAGTTTGGTTAAGTACGCGTGCGGGTGCACATACCAATTCACACTTCCAAACTCTAGCACAAATTCACGGACGTGAGACTTCCTCCAGTATGCATACGGGTACGCATACTTTCCCAGACATCCAACAACCGCTAGTACGCGTACGGGTACGCATACTTCAGGTTATCGATTTTGGACTTATACACAAATGTGAGAATACACTATGTTTATATCCAAACATGGTTACTTGATTCTAAACTCTTTATTTCAATCATTGAAACTTTCTTAGAGGATGACAATAGCCGTTTTCACACACTATTAGCATCAACGCAATTTTCAAGATATTGAAATAATCATAACGAAACATTCCAAGTCTACACCAAATGATTGTATCACAAAACCAAGTAAAATGTTACTTGGAAATTTTCACATGATCATATTCTGACTTTCGTCAAGAATATAAGATGAACTTGGTTGAAGCGAAAGCTTGCCAACACAAATTTCGAGAAATATGTAAACGAGTTAAACTCAGCTCGAAATCTCAAATGTGTCTAATAGAAACCTATATCGTAATACGACTTATGTCTCAATATAGGAGATAGAGTATAAATAGACTTTCCAAGTGATAGATGAGTTTCAGTCTGCACATACCTTTTGTTGATGAAGTTCCACAAGCTCTCCTTAGTAGTTCTTCGTCTTCAAATGATGAACGCCATGAAGTCTAATGCTCAACTACACAATCTATGTCCTAGTCCGAGATATCTATAAATAGGCTAGAAATCAAGACTTATAGTTTTGATCACTTACATTGACAAACATGCTTGAGATAGCAATGCATGCGAGTTCGACCGAGCAGTGCTCTAACAATCTCCCCCTTTGTCAATTTTAGTGATAAAACTATCAATACATATGGATTACAAAATAAATAAAAACTTTGTAGCTTCTCATCCAAATGCTTGATCTCCTTGGAATCTTCAACAATACTCGAAATCTTCGTCACTTCCAAGTACTCCATGATTCTAAACATGTTCAACTCAGCATCATAGTTGTTGAAGATCCTTAGCAATAACAATGAGAAAACATGTGCTCTCGATCATTGTTATACAATGTCATAGTATTATTACACAACATCAAAGTTCAACTGCATCACAACTTTGAAAACAATACTATGGTGATATGTATCACTTCCCTTTAGTCAATACTTCATCTCGACATGAAAACCATTCCCCCTTACATAATGATTCGCAAACCACATTGTTAGAGCATAGCTCGGTTGAATCCACCAAGCGTTGGTATGTCAAGTTTGGTTGTCATATTTTAGTGAATCAAAACTCATGTTGAGAGTCGCTTGATTATGTACTAGAGTCAACTTCGTATAGGTTAGCTTGAAAGTATTAGGATAATGAGACATTACAAGTATTGCGAAGACTTGAAGATGTGAAGAATCAAGGAGCTACAACGACAACAATCATCCTTCCACTTGAGGTTAGTGATATTTGACTTGAACTGTTTCATTCCCTAACGTATATTTCAAGTCGTCCATATTGAAAACAAAACTGCGAAGCATATTTGAACTCTATATAGACATAGTATTAAGGAATAAAATACGAGGTTTATTGCTTAACCATTAAACTTGGTAGATAAAACATCGCCATAATCATTTGAATGCTATTGTGATTATGTATGGGAATGAGGTGAGGATTTCATCCTAGGGAACAATGTTTTACATGCGTTCTAAGGAAGTAAGTTCATAAACTTGTTTTTGAATCGAAAAGGAAATCGCCAGGCGTTATTAGTTTTTTTATTCATTGCATATCTTATGAACAACCAATATGTATGATTGAGTATAACCGTTCACGGATTGTTTGTATTCTTGGTATAACTATTCACAAAGGCCTGACTTATGTATTGGTATGACTTTTATTAGTGAAACCGATCTTAAGTAATCACCTGAGATGGTATGATCGGGTTTGTGATTTTACGTCTGACCAAATATGGGAAAGGGGAACCGATCCTAGTAAAAGATGCAGTACATCACAAAGGGGAACCGATCCTTGTATGAGGTGCAGCAGGGTTTATAGCAGAAAGGGGAACCGATCCTATGAACATGTGCAACACGTTTTTAGGCAAAGGGGAATCGATCCTATGGACATGTGCAAAACATATAAGTTAGATACCATATATATATGGGGAACCGATCCTAGTACCTAGTCACCGAATTTTGGAAAGCTAGTGTGACTATGCACAGTACTCACATGGAAGGTAGAACCGAAACTTGTTTTGCTAGAACCGTTAAACCCATGATTGCGATTGAATGTTATTTGATCAATCACATAGTTCTTGAAAGTCAGATGAACCAATTATAAACTTGTTTGGAAGTGTGGCAAATCAGTATCAAGGTTGTAAGTGTGAAGGAGAACATACAAAGTAAGGATGTCGACATACTTTGAACACGTGTTGTGAATGTTTATTTCTTTAATTGTTCAAAGTTATTCCTTAATATCTAAGGGAAGAGAATCTCAGGATCGAAACATAAATAAGTTAAGAATCTTTTAATTAAGGTAATTAACTTCATTTTTGGGAAAATAAGAATTAGTAATGTGCATTTACTAATTAGATATTTTCTGAGAGATTTTAATCATTATTTTTGGACAGAGCATTTCCAGGAATTATGGAAACCGAATTTGTGCTTTAATGAATATCTTGAGAATATTTTCGGTTTTGGAAATTCCTTGATTCCAAACTTGCTTATCTATAAATACTTGAAGTTTGCCTTTCTAGCAAACTAATCCTTCGTAAAAACAAACTTCTTCTTTGTTGTGTTGTTACTGGTGTAGCCGCCTATTCGGAGAGGAGAATAACCTAATTAGGCGAAATCTCTTACAGCCGCTCAGTTTAAAGTCTTCTTTGGGATTGAGAAGATCTAGCGTGTACCGTTGGTGGGAAACTAGATAATTGTGGTTTATCTTTTGTTTTCATTTATTTAATTGACTAATGATGGTTGAAATTTGATTGCACCTAGTTTGTTTATGCTTGAGAATCTTCTCTTCTGATATAAGATTCACTCAAACTAGTTCAGAGTTTCGACAGGGATCTTTAGACTGTTGTTAGTTCTAAAGACAATCTTGTGATAATCCATTATTAACAGACTCCGTTCTGTGCGTGATTGATTACAAGAGATTCAAGTAATTGTGTGAAGGTTATTATTGAATATCTAAGAAGATTTGAAGATATTGAAGATTTCTGATTTGTGGGTTCATAATCTTTGATATGCACAATACTTTTTTCGGTAAAAGAGGATCCAATTAATAATCGGTTTATCCTTGTGATAGATTGGATTGATTAATTGAGTAGATCGCCATCAACACAATTCTTTGGATTAATAGTGTTGTTGGCTTAATCTTAAATGATTACTTCGGTAATTGAACATAAGTTTGATCTAAGGACCTGACGAAGGAGTTTATGTTAAGATAAACATAAGAGCCTTTGTCCGACTCATATCACTTGGTTGAATAGAGTTGATACCAAACAGATTTGTTGTTACTTTACTGTTTGGAATACGAACCAAAGGAATTGTTCCAAGTACGTGACTTATTTATAAGTTGGAGGCGTGGGAATACAGACGGAACTAGGTGAACTATAGGTTTAGTTGCTTGGTTTCAACTATACGAAGTTAGGTGTAATTTTTTGTTGCGGATTAATCCTGAGAGTATTAAATCCTGGACAAGGTCCCGTGGTTTTTCTGCATTTGCGGTTTCCTCGTTAACAAAATCTTACTGTGTCATTTAATTTATATTTCCGCATTATAATTGTTTTATTATAATTAAAGTAAATTACACAAACGTTAATTCCTATTTACTTGATAAGTGAACCCTATTGTGTGTTTGGTTAAGTCCTAACCTTTTTATCAAGTGTACTTCGTTGTTGTATTATCTCGATCTCGTATCCATAGACGATTACACGAAGTGTGAACCGATTAGTTGTATTGTCTAGACTCAGTCCATAGAAAATCACTTTCGGAGAAAGGACTTATAGGTAGGAAAAGTTTTAGCTTGATGTATATTTTGGTACCCTCGCCTTTTGAATTGGTATCAAAGCAGGAAAACACGAAAAGATCTATCAATCTGTGTTTGGTGTGATCCAACCTATAAGAATTGAATCTAATGATCGATTCAGTTAACGTAATGGCAGGATTTAACTACTTTATAAGATCGTGGTGTAAATGACGTATGAAGTATGTAATACTCATATTCCTAAACATGTTAGGAATTATGCTTATGTATGTCTTGAGTGGCTTACGTAATCCCTTGGCTTTCATAGGATTGTATATCATTATGTTGAGTAGAAATGATACAATGGCCTATGAGACATGTCATATCGTGAAAATGTATAAGATTCTACTCAATATTTTTATGAACATCGGCTATTATGCTCTGGAAACTTCAAGAATCTTGAATATATTTTGGATGGCCTACCAAAATATACACATGTACATTTTCAGATCAAGGACTGTCAATGTTTCGCTTTCTAGGATGCAATTTTGGAAAATATGTATTCCTACAAGGAATAAGTTTTCAGTTAATAATTCTATTAACAATGGTTTGCTTCATACACCTCACAACTGTTTTGATGAAGCAAGTGATCTTTTGAAATATTGTTGGGATTATGAGTCTGATGGTATTTTTGACAAATATCATATCTTGTTCAGATTTATCTCTGTATACTCTAGTAAACTCTTGAATGAGATTCAAGTGATATTGCCACCTTCTGGCAATAAAGGAGTAAACAGGTTTTTGGACAAAAACATGGAATCAATCCGAAACAAAGATCCATACCATGAAAAACCAGTTTTCCAAAAGAAAGACCTGGATATAAAATCGGAATTGTTTCCCCACAAGCCACGGTTTCGGATTTTGGGTGTATTTCCTAAAACTAGTTATTTCCGGTTTTTGATATCAAGTATTCCTATAAAAGATAATCTCTTGTTATGTTTTCAAACATATTTGGGAAGATTGCTCAAAACCGTAACTAGGGTTTTTCATATTTTCGCAAGTATGAGAAAAGGGAAATTAAAAACTAAATCCGCTAATAAACGGATCAGAATTCAAAATATGGATGAAATCAGATTTCCTAACAGTATTGACAACAAGCATGAATTTGCACGTTTCATTGATAGATCTTGCTTCAGGAATTACGAAGCACTTAAGGGAATGGATTTTACCACTGAAAAGAAGTTTGATCCAGATGTCCAAAATAAGGATTATATGAATTTTGTTCAAGATCGAAACTGGGGGAATCTTTTTAATCTTGAAGAATATTCACCTGATTTGGTAAGAGGGTTCTATGCCAATATACACAATGTTGATCACAAAAAATTTAGTGTTCTGACTTTTGTTGGTCGATGTATCTATTATATTGATCGTATGAAAATTTCTAATGCTATTAAGTACAGTGAGGAAAGTAATCACCTGATTACCAGAGTTGAAATTGAACACGATACCATTTCAACATGTCTCATTGGAAATAAGGTTTCATGAAAAAATAATATATTATCTACAAAGAATACACCTTTTCATCTTAAGGTCTTCGGTAAACTTGCCTTAGCAACCATGTTTGCAAGTACAAGAGATAAATCAGTCTGGGATAAGACGTTTGCAGAATTTGTCTATTTTCTGTTGAAAGAGGACACTCAAATAGATCTTTGCGGTATCATTGTGAGCCAAATGATCAAAATATCAGATTCTATCTTATCTTCTGGTATCAAGAGACATCTCGGTTTTCCGTGCATAATTACCAAAATCTGTGAATCAGTCGGAGGAGAATATTTTGACGAGATGATGAGTATTAATGCTATGAATAATAAGAATGTAAGTCAAATGATTGGGGTACAAACCCACTATAAAGGTGTTAAAATAATTACTCCAAATTCTAACAACAAGACTCTTCTTGTTTACCTTGAAAGTTTAGGTAAACAACTTGATTGTTTTCAGAAACAGCTGGGCTTTGCTGCTAGAAAAGAAATAGAAACTCTTAAAGGAATTCAAAATTTTGAATCAGAGTTTTGGGATCAAGAATCATAAATCGAAGAAGAGCGAAAAAAAGCACTTGGTCCCTAGGAATGTTCTTCCCAATGATTAAGTTGCAAAAGGAAAAATAGACAGTAGTTTTTGATTTATTTCAATAAAGTCTATTATGAATAAAAACTATCTTAATTATGAATAAAATTATTTGATTTATAATTTTTCTTCTGATAGTTTTCGGTTTACATAGCCTGTGCTTGAATGCTTTTATCTTATTGCTATGTATGTTTATGGGATGTTTGATTTCGGTTTTATTACCTTAATATTCGATCTCATATATTGTGAACCCTTGTGGTTTGAGTGACTTTTTCATTTAGCAGGATTAAGTTCTAGCCCATGTTGGTAGGATTTATCAAAGAATCATGAGGGTTTCTGGTAGAAACAATATGTGAAAAAGTCACAATATGTTGAATCGGTTTTGGTTTAGCATAAAAGCATATGGGTTTCGATGGTTTTCAACTTTTGCTTGCAATTGTTAAAACCAATTTTCAACTTTTCTCTGGTAAAGGTTGGTTGTTGTTATTCTTTTGTGTTTACATAAGGATGACAACATGATGATATTTCGAATTCTCCTTGGACGAAGATGCAATCATATTGGAGAAGTGGATGCGAAATTTAAGGTAACAATCTTGTTAGTTAATTGTTTTCCTGTTTAAGAAAAGCCTGAGTTTATATTATATGTATTTATTGCTTTTTCTTAACAAAATTTTCGGTACAATTAATGTTTATTCCATGATGTGTGTGATTCAATTGGTTAGGGTTAAGAAAAACTATTTTTATCTTGCTTTATTGTGTGGCATCAATTGTTTAGGCTTACAAAATTTCGGTGCAATTGTGGTGTTTTAATGCTATGTTGATTCAATTGCTTCCGGTTGAGGTGAATAATTATGCAAGTTGATTTATTTGGTTTGTATGAATTATTTATGGCTTAACGAAATAAAGGATTACGAGATGAGTTGTTTTGTCCAATTCGATTCCGGATAAGAGAAACTAAGTTAATTCTGATCTTAGTTAGACTTATCGAAGTGAGGTTTCGGGTATTCAAGTCTAATCGAATGCCTTAACAAGAAATGCTAGTTAACTAACCTAGTACTTGTCTTGTTTAAAATTGAAAGGTCTAAGTTTATGGATAATTAGAACCTGATGAGAAAAATAGAGTTATCTTTATTTTGGACATATCGAATTAAGCGGTTGTTTTTGAACAATCGGTTTAGTAAAAGGACTAAGGTGCTTAGTTGATTTTCTTTTTTGCTAAACTAAATTGGAAAAATTGTTTCGGGCAATTGTTTACTTGGTAACATATCGAAATAAAACTACTTGTAGTTTCAGTTTTGATATTGGTTATCAGAACATGATGTGTGGAACCCTCGTGCCTAACTCTACAGGTTGCAAGTCTATTTGAGATTTGTAAGATTCTTTTCGTGTTGTCCTTTATTTTTTCGTTTCTTTGTAATTTTGTGACAAAAAGGGGGAGAAATATATGGAGTAAACAAGTGATACTCGCATTGAGTTTGTATTGATTTGTATCGCTAAGGAAAAGAACATTGGTGCTTAAACGTTTTATCTAAATGAAAGAGTGAAAGCACAGACTAAGGGGGAGTAACATGTCATATGAATTGGTATAACAAAGACGTGCGGATTGAATATCTAACTATCTTCCTTAGGGGGAGCATTTTATTTGTTATTATAATGTCAACAACAGCATTTTCAAGGATTGAATGTAAGCAGTTTAGTGTGTTGTTGAATTCGGGAATCAAGCATATGTGTAATGAATTCGTGTAATTTTTTTATCCATATGATGTAAGAGTTTTGTCACTAAAATTGACAAAGGGGGAGATTATTAGAGCATAGCTCGGTTGAACCCACCAAGCGTTTGTATGTCAAGTTTGGTTTTCATATTTTAGTAAATCAAAACTCATGTTAAGAGTCACTTGATTATGTACTAGAGTCAACTTCATATAGGTTAGCTTGAAAGTATTAGGATAATGAGACATTACAAATATTGTGAAGACTTGAAGGAGAGAAGAAGCAAGGAGCTACACGATAACAATCATCCTTCCACTTGAGGTTAGTGATATTTGACTTAAACGGTTTCATTCTCTAACGTATCTTTCAAGTCGTGCATATTGAAAACAAAACTGCGAAGCATATTTGAACTCTAGATAGACATAGTATTGAGGAATACAATACGAGGTTTATTGCTTAACCATTAAAATTTGTAGATAAGACATCGCCATAATCATTTGAATGCTATTGTGATTATGTATGGGTATGAGGTTAGGATTTCATCCTAGGGAACAATGTTTTACATGTGTTCTAAGGAATTAAGTTCATAAACTTGTTTGCGAATCGAAAAGAAAATCGCCAGGCGTTATTGGTTTTGTTATTCATTGCATATATGATCGGGTTTGTGATTTTATGACTGACCAAATATGGGAAAGGGGAACCGATCCTAGTAAGAGGTCCAGTACATCACAAAGGGGAACCGATCCTTGTATGAGGTGCAGCAAGGTTTATATCAGAAAGGGGAACCGATCCTATGAATATGTGCAACACGTTTTTAGGCAAAGGGGAACCGATCCTATGGACATGTGCAACACATATAAGTTAGATACTATATATATGTGGGGAACCAATCCTAGTACCTAGTCAACCAAATTTTGGAATGCTAGTGTGACTATGCACATTACTCACATGGAAGGTAGAACCGAAATTTGTTTTGGTAGAAAAGTTAAACCCATGATTGTGATTGAATGTTATTTGATCAATCGCATAGTTCTTGAAAGTAAGATGAACCAATTCTAAACTTGTTTGGAATTGTGGCAAATCGGTTTCAAGGTTTTAAGTGTGAAAGAGAACTTACAAAGTAAGGATGTCGACATACTTTGAACACGTAGTGTGAATGTTTATTTCTTTAATTGTTCAAAGTTATTCCTTAATAGCTAAGGGAAGAGAATCCCAGGATCGAAACATAAATAAGTTAAGAATCTTTTAATTAAGGTAATTAACTTCATTTTTGGGAAAATAAGAATTAGTAATGTGCATTTACTAATTAGTGATTTTCTAAGAGATTTTGATCAATATTTTTGGACAGAGCATTTCCAGGATTTATGGAAACCGAATCTGTGCTTTAATGAATATCTTGAGAATATTTTCGGTTTTGGAAATTCCTTGGTGACCAAACGTCTTTGTCTATAAATACTTGAAGTTTGCCTTTCTAGCAAACTAATCCTTCGTAACAACAATCTTCCTCTTTGTTGTGTTGTTACTGGTGTAGCCGCCTATTCGGAGAGGAAAGTTACCTAATTATGTGAAATATCTTACGGCCGCTCAGTTTAAAGTCTTCTTTGGGATTGAGAAGCTCTAGAGTGTACTGTTGGTGGAAAACTAGATAATTGCGGTTTATCTTTTGCTTTCATTGATTTAATTGACTAATGGTGGTTGAACTTTGATTTCACCTGGTTTGTTTATGCTTGAGAATCTTCTCTTCTGATATAAGATTCACTCACACTAGTTTAGATTTTCGAAGGGGATCTTTAGACTGTTGTTAGTTCTAAAGACGATCTTGTGATAATCTATTGTTAACAGACTCCGTTCTGTGCGTGATTGATCACAAGAGATTCAAGTGATTGTATGCAGGTTATTATTGAAGATCTAAGAGGAATTGAAGACGAAGAAGATATTGAAGATTTCTGATTTGTGGGTTCATAATTTTTGGTGTGAACAATACTTGTTGGCTTAATCTTAAACGATTACTTTGGTAATTGAATATAAGATAGATCTAAGGACCTGACGAAGGAGTTTATGTTGAGATAAACAGAAGAAGCTTTGTCCGACTCATATCACTTGGTTGAATAGAGTTGATACCAAACAGATTTGTCGTTCCTTTACTGTTTGGAATACGAACCAAAGGAATTGTTCCAAGTACGCGACTTATTTATAAGTTGGAGGCGTGGGAATACAGACGGAACTAGGTGAACTATAGGTTTAGTTGCTTGGTCTCAACTATACGAAATTAGGTGTAATTTTGTGTAGCGGCTTAATCATGAGAATATTCAATTATGGACAAGGTCCCGATTTTTTTTTGCATTTGTGGTTTCCTCGTTATCAAAATCTTACTGTGTCATTTACTTTGTATTTCTGCATTATAATTGTTTTATTATAATTAAAGTAAATTACACGAACGTTAATTCCTATTTACCTGATAAGTGAATCTGTGTTTGGTTAAGTCTGAACCTTTTTATCAAGTAACATACTTCGTTGTTGTATTGTCTTGATCTCTTATCCATAGACGATTACACGAAGTGTGAACCGGTTAGTTGTATTGTCTCGACTCAGTCCATAGACAGTCATTTTCAAAGAAAGGACTTATAGGTAGGAAAACTTTTAGCTTGAGGTATATTTGGTGTAGATGGTGGATTTTCGACAAGGTTTAAAATCGTAAAACCATAATTATAATACTCCTGATCCAGCAATCATATGAGTATTGAGACTCATGTATCCCGTCGAAAGCATGAAAGCTCGTGCCACAAAATCTCTGACTGAGAATATTGTCTCTCAGAGTATATGTAGATGTGCAGTGTCTCAGCTGAGGCAACGACACATCTCATGAATACTGAGCAATTTCAGTAATTATTTCTATATGGAATCAAATGATTGGACGGCTCCTAGACAGATTGCCTGCTAGTATAGAGCAACAACGTCTTCAAGATGCAACAATGTTTTCACTGACTATATAAAGGTAATATGACGTTTCAACAAGCTCATATCTCTCAATCCTAAGATAATTAATGCTCCTAGACAGCATGCCTGCTAGTATAGAGCCATCAATTAATTATCTCTAATCGTTAACTGAATATTCAACAATATTCTACGATTCTTCGTAATATTTCGTCACTTCAATTTGTGGTTCTTGCCAGCAGAATTCGCGGGTTAGTGATAAATATTTGACGTATGGGCATTTGAGCAGCTCTCGAGTAAGCCCCGACCAAAATGGTGCAAGTGTACTCAGCAATAATGCATAAACGAGCACCTGAATGCACAAACGAGCATTCCAAAAACACGAAGGAACGATGAACCTATGCAAAATAGGAAGAAAATAATAAATAATAAAATATTAATCGAGGCGCTGGAAGACTGGGCCCACCGGTCGACCGGTCGTGCCATGGCCAGTCCCATGCCCAAATTTATATTTTATCATATTTTCATTATTTTCCCTGATCTCATGAGAATCCCTTCATTTGAGCAAATCTCCTTCGTCTCAAGGAAACTCCCCAGTCTCATGGTGTTTCCTCGTATCAAAGAAATAATAATAAATTAGGAAAGATATCGTGGGACCGGGCTCACTATCCATGGCCGGTCCCACACCTCACGACTCCTTATTATTTTATTATTATTTCCCTCATCCCATGAAAATTCCTTGAATTCATGAAATTTCCCTCAAGTCATGAAAATAATGTAAAATTAGGGAAACTCATGGGCCCGGGCCCTAGCCGGTCATGCCCTAGAAGGTCCCACACGCCCCTTATTTTTTTATTATTATTTTTTATGTTCCCCTCATCTCATGGAAACTCCCTGATTTCAACAAATTCCTTGGTTTCAACAAACCTCTTGATTTTATGATATTTCCCTAAAATCATGAAAAATAATATAAAATTAGGGAAACTCATGGGACCGGGCCCTAGCCGTCCAGTCATTCCCTAGCCGGTCCCACACGCCCTTTATTTTATTTTTATTTTTTTTATGTTTCTCTCATCTCAAGGAAACTCCTTAACTTCATGAAATTCCTCAGTTTCATGATATTTCCCTCACATCAAGGAAAATACATAAAATTAGGAAAGGTGTTGCGGGACCAAGCTTGCTAGATGTCCGGTCCCACACCTTGTAAATCTCCTATTTTATTGATTATTTTTCATCATTTCATGAAGATTCCCCAGTTTCAGCAAAACCCTGAATCCTTCGTAATTTCTCAAAATGTTGCTCAAACGCGCATCGGAAAATATCGAAACTCTCGGAACTAAGACACGGACATTATGGTGACACGGGCATGTCTCCTTGACCTACCAAGGCATGCCCTTGCAAAAATCCCGGTCCCACGTGTTTTAACAATTTTGACTTAATTTTCTCAATCGCTCATATTGGGTCCAAACTCTTCTCAAACAACTTGGAGTTTGCTCAAATGACCATCAGTTGGTCCGATGATCACCAAGGGCCGGTCTCATTCCCTCTTGATCGGTCCCTCATCTCTCCATAATAAGGTTTTACTACTTAACGCTCACATGAGCATTATTTTAATAAATGATGAAACCAACATTTAATCATCTTTTCACCAGGTCTTCAAGAGACTTTGGTATTTTGCTCACTTGAGCATCTGGGAGCTACATGGTCGATTCATCATCCCATGTATCCGTTCCCTCCTTCATTTCATGAATGATTTTCAATAAATCATCAATTTATCATCAATTCAGCAGTTGATCAAAATTAGGGTTTCGAATCCAAGGTTCATAATTCTAATAATTTTATGTTGATCCCATGATCAACACCCTAATTAATTATACTCGGTTCAGTTGCCAGTATTTTAAATTTATCTTGGTCCTGTTACCAATGATTCCTCAAAATAGCAACATTTGTTCAAATGAGCAACACTGCTCATACCAAAGAATATTGGTTCAACTATTAATATTCAACAGTTCATCAAATGGGAAACATTTGCTCAGATCAAGGGATATTGGTTCAACTATCAATATTCAATGACTCAGAACGATATTTTTTCATTTTAGCTATCAACAGTTATTCGACAATGTATTTTTGTCTCAGCAGACATGTTCAATTCATGAGTCTCAGAACATTTGCAAATCACGCTCGACTCAGCAATACAAGGACTCATAAAGTCAGCAACTGACTCCACGAGATGTCAATCATGTCACATGGGGAGATATTAACTAGGGTTTTGGTATGGCGGTCTACGACACGTGTGTTCATGCACACGATCAGAATGTGAGTAAGTCGTGCAATCAGTTGAAGGAGTTAGCAAAGTAGTGGATGGAAAATCAACCAAGTCTCCGCACGATGAGCAACTGGTTTTGAAACGATTTTTCACTTCCCCACTCTTTGACTTCAATAACTTTCACACTTCATGAGATCAAGGTGTTTACAATTCCAGCAATATAAATAAGTCTCTGAATCCTGATTGAAACACAAAAGAATTTCTGTACAAGTTCACACAGACAATCTTTCATCTACACGAACTCATCGTATGAGCAATCACTCTCAACTGAGTAAAAATTCAATCATTCAGAACTTTCTTACCCAGAATACACAATACACCTACAATCTCGATCACCATTGATCTCACACATTTCTTAGCTTCCCTCCTACAGATCAACCCATCCTCTCTTGTGACCGAATTGACTCTGGAACGACCATTGTCGTGGTTTAGGCTGGAGTCCTACAGATTGATCTCTCAAACTTAAATCACTCCCTTCTTGCAGTGCATCTGTGTGAGGTTGCGCATCTGCTCGGTTCAAGGGGTCTCCTCTGTACGGTCATATCCTCAATTCCGTAAAAACCAGCAAATCGGTTTTCCCCATCTACAGATTGGCGACCATAATGGGAGATCATTCTCTCGATTGCAATCTCAGTATTCACAAAGATGGATGGTCTTAGGTCAGGGTTAGTTACAGGTTCCAACACAAACGACGCTAGCACTAGAAAAAATAACAATGAGGATATCCCAAAAACCATTCCGGCCTCTAACACTGACGGTGGTGATGTTATTCCTCCTCACGCTAACATGGAAGGTCACCCCCTGTTCGGCCGACACCCTGAGGAAGTCAGGGGGAATCCACCACCTACCATGGATGATCTCATCAAGGTGCAAGAGACTCTTGCAAAGAATCGAACTGACTTGGCTGCCACACATAAGGAGCTATTCAATTATCTAAAGACTTTCACTGACAAGATGTCAGAGAAGACTCGAGGAAAAGGAAAATAAAAGGAAACATCCTTAGATGTTGATCCTGAGGTAGTTCCAATTCATACAGTGGATGACAACGAAGTCCGCAAAGCTGCAGACGATCCATCAACAAAGGAATCATCAAATTTCATTACTCGGGAAGATTTGGAACGCCTCTTGGAGAACCATGGAAAATACAAGACGTCACATATCCATCGTCACCAACCTCCATACCCTGCTGCTATGCAAAGGATTCCTCTTCCAAAAGGTTATACCTCTCCAACCTTCACTTTATATGAAGGAACATGCAATGCTCGGGAGCATGTTTCTCGGTTCCTGGAAGCCTTGAGAGAACATGAGCATAACCATGTTGTTCGCCTCAAAGAATTTTCAAAATCCTTGAAAGGAATGGCATACACCTGGTACAACAACATCGCACCAGGAACTATCAACAATTGGGGAGAAATGATTAACGCTTTCTACAGAAAGTACTTCTTTGTGTCAAAACAAGTTACTCTCTCTGATCTTGGAAGAATGTTTCAGAGGAACAATGAACATCCTAATGACTACGTGAAAAGATTCAGAGTCCAGGCCCTGGACTGTCATGATCCAAACATCACGGAGCAACAACTTGTAGACTTGTGTATCAACAGCATGATCCTGGTCTACAGAGCTTTCTTGGAAAATCTTCGTTTCCATACCTTCTCAGAGCTTCATGAAGCGTCAAAGAGATCGACAACTACTGCACCCGCTTTACTGGAAAGAACAAAATCCACAATGGCTGAAGAACTGCGAGACGCTCGAGGTAGCAGGCGTCTGATCAACGAGCAGTACAACCTCCAGCCTTCCATAAACGTTGTCGCAGAAGGGAGCAAACGGAAAGCCGAACCACCGCGCAAGCATACCTCAGCTCTTTCAAAAGAACAAATAAAGGATAAGAAAGATGCACAAGCCCCTGGCCAGCGCATAGAGGCTCCTGATCAAGACGCACCCGACTTTCCTCTTTCCATTGAAGAGGTGATCGAACTCCTGGATTCTTGGATCCAAGATGGTGCTATCAAGTTGCCATATGTTAAGAAAGAACCGACTGAAGAAGACATGGAAATTCCTCGTTACTGCCGCTTCCACAGGTTCATCAATCATCCCACAAGTGACTGCAGAGTCTTAAAACGCATATTCAGGGAAAAGGTTGAATCGGGAGAGCTTAACTTGGGGACTGAAGGAGTACACAGAGATCCTCTCCCAGTCAGGACTTTATCCATCTCTGAACAACCAGTCAAAGAAGCAGTTCAGTCGTTGATCGAACATGTCTGCGAATTGCTCTATCCGTCGAAGGCGCAGAGGGGAGACATGTTCATGACTCTGAACCATATAGTGTCTGGGAAACGTCTACCTATTCCAGAAGTACCTCCTGAACCCCAAGCCACTGACAAGGAAATGTATGACTGGGGACTGCTCACCACAGTGCATGTTAAAGAGAATGAATTCAAGAGAGTATTTGTTGATGTTGGCACTACCATCAACATCATTTCTTTGAAAACTCTCAGAGCCGCTGACATTACTCGACAAGAAGCTATACATGCTCGCATGTCAATCAGAGATCACGAAGGGACACTCAATGATGCATACGGCCACATCACCCTCAAGGTCAGAGAGAATTCGGTATGCACTGAGGCCAAGTTTTATATAATCCGGGAAGATCCAGGATATGACATGATTCTTGGACGACCTTGGATTCATACCGGAAAAGTGACCCTAATGCCTTCGATTGAAGAAAGCTCCGACTCAGAAGAAATAGAAGATACTCCATCATTCGAGCATCTGGAGGAAGTTAAAGCCTTGGTGGAATTAGCACAAAAACCTGGAAAAAGTGCACATTCTTTTGTCAAAAGGTTCCGTACTCAGGCAGGTCTGATTCCTCTTCATGCGCCTATACTACCAATGTTTATTTATGTTGCTCTGATTCGAGGACTTCTTCCCACTAACAACTTAGCCGTCGCAAAGATCTACGAGTGGATAGCTTCACCACGGCAATATTACACCAAATGGTTGAATAAAATACAGAGTTTCTGCAAACTGAGCATTCTCTCAAAATATTTATTGTTGAAGACATGGCTAAGCATGGCAGATAGTATGTTGGATACTCCCCTATGCATGAGTGTCCATATGTACCGCAACCATGGAATCCCATCACACGAGGAATTCCGAATCAGCAGAAAATATTCAAGGCGCGGACGACCAAGCCTAACAAATTCAAGGAAGGATATTTAGTTCTTAAAGCAACTAAGTGTGATCTCTATTCTGCAAGAATCTCCAATTGGGAAGGACCTTTCATGGTTGCAAGATCCATAACTGGAGGTTACTACAAACTTATTAACACATATGGAAGGACCATGCCCGTGATCCATGAGAATCGGCTTAAGGCATTTGACGCCTGAAATTGTTAAGCGTTTGAGGTACTGGGTGTTTAAGCATTCATGACGTCTGGGATTTGGCATTTAAGATTTTCTTTCATTGTATTTCAATTTCTCCAAAACGTTTGCAATACTTGCATTCAATATTTTGATTCAACAGTTTATCAAAATTCAGTTCATTTTACTTAAAGAAAATCTCTATCAAATCCAAAAGAAAATCCCCAATCATCTACCAATCCAAAACCAGTCAATATCAAAACCAAAATAAAACCTCAATCTCTTAGAAGTTCGGAAGTTCAAGAGATTACGAAAAGGAAATCAAAGAAATTCAGCGAAGAAAGACTTTTTCTCCTCTGCATCCTTCAAGATTTGCAAAGCCGTCTTCTCCAGGTTCAGCGCCTCAGTCAGCTTAGCAATCTTTTCCTCCTTATCCATTACAACATTATTGGGAAAGGGTATGTTGTTCTCACATGATTCCTTGACAGCATTCATTTTCTTACGAAGCCACTTCATGTTGAAGCCAAGTCTTTCTGAATTCTCCAAGTTGAACTCCCAATCAAAGAGTACATCTGGAGTCATAGTATTTCTGACCCTAGAGCATATATAACTTACAACACATAAGATGACACTTACTTGCTTTGTTAAAGCATAAGCACGTTCAGGATCTCTACTAACGATGATGTGACCAAACTTCCTCCATATCTTCTCGTACAAGCATGCATATCCAATAGGAACGCTGAATCCGCCAACTAGTTCATGATATGGGAGTGATGCATCAAATTTAGGATCAAAAGCAACTCCTGCACTTGGATATTCATGCACCACTATGCGATTCTCAATTACTGGAGCAACTTCTACGGTCATGGCAACAGTTTCTTCAGTCTTCTTTGCTTGTGGCTCAGTTTCTTCTATTACTGGAGTGACAACAATTGAAGTTTCGATAACTTCAGTGGAAATTCTATCATGGCCTTGAGGTGCAGGGATGGTCGTATATTCATCAATAACTCGAGGTCTGCTTGAATTATCTTTATTGGTTTCAATATCCTCAACTTCAGTATTTGGCACCTAATACGAAGATTACAGGAGGTTAGAGCAATCTAAACATGGAAACCAAATGGGATCATAAACTAAAACATACAAGCAGTCCAACATCATAAAAATTCATCATTATGCGCTCAAGACACGAAAAAATAGCGTGAAAGTCATGAAACACGTTTTTACGGCAAGCGCATCTGAAGAGATTTTACTCTTCCCTGTACAATACGACGCACTGGGAGCAATCTACAAGGAAACTGAGGATGAATTATATACCATTCTCTTTGTATTGATGTTCTCTACAATATATAAAAATTTCATAACAATCCGATGAATGAGCAAAGAGATGTGGTCAAACAATTGGACAACATGCAGTCTGAAAAAGTTCTGAAAGTCTTCTGGAAGTTTACTGTTTCGCATTTTTCAGGTCCTAAACGTGCTCAAAACTTAAAACGCTTCTACGCTAAACCTTGGAAATTTTCCGGGCTTGAGGATACATATGTGGATCTTGAAAATCCGACTTCATACGAAGATTTTATGGTGTTTTTACTAAAAGACTGAGTTCTGAATTTTTTGGTGACGTATTTCGGCAAAGTTTTTCGTATATGTACATGCATTCTCGTTCATTCATTCATTCATAAATCAATAATTTTATGCTTCCATGGATAAAATGCAAGGGAAATACTTACTTGAAGGGTCTCTGAAACGTTCAAAGAATCAGAATTTCCCGTGTCAACATCAAGAGTCTCATTACTTCCATTCGGTTTTGAACCCTGGGAGTTTTCTTTATCTCTACCCTCCGAAGGTGAACGAGCATCAGCACTCTCCACTTCCATGGCGACATCCTCCTGGACATATTCTCAAACAATTAGCATTTTTTATCTATGAAACATCATATTTGGTTATGTGGAGGAGTACTCACATCATTCTCTTCTTCAACACTCAAGTCAGAAACCGTCTTCCCAGCAGCAGAGAATTGAAGACCATCAATACTTGATGGAGCAAAGTTCTGTAACCAAATAACGAATGTTGGTTTACGATCCTAGTAATACGGATAAGAAAAGGTCACGGCGGAAAAAGTATTGACAACTCACCAAGGAAACAACTGGGTAATTTATGGTGTTAGGCAACAACTTACAGTTCTTGTTCCTGCCTTATCCACCATGAATGACTGTTTCTGCTTCTGAGAAGTTTACTTCGATTCGAGGTCTCACAGCATGACCGTCTTGCAAAAGAAAATTTATGCGATAATCAAAAGCAGTTATTTTAATCTTATGAAGAATATGTAAAAGATACATACTGGTGAACATCCTGTAGATGCCTTTCGCTTATCGCCGCCAGAGATAGGTTTCAATCTTGGTCGAGAAGAAATCATATCAGCATAAGGAGGCTCTTTCACTAAAGGTTGGTCAGCCATTACAAAATCATGTAAACGCTCAAGCTGCTGATCCCAGAAGTCTATGTAACCTGGAGTTACATATGTAATTCGTTCAGAACAAGGAAACCAGTAAGAACCTCCTTCCATACGTGTGCGGTCTAAACAAGTCTTAAGTTGTTCCACTGATGGTTTCCTTCTTCGAAAAGTTGGAACGCATTGATCCATACCCATCTGACGAGCTGCTCTGTCGACGTTATATTCTTCTACTGAAAAGTCTCCATATATTGCTGATATCAAGTGACCTGGAGTACAACTCAACATGAAGGATCTCTCGCCATCGTTCAAGTCAACACCAGATTTCAAAGTCATATTTTCTTCAGTATTGAAAGTTTTCAACTGAGAAACATAAGAAGGAATTAGCACCCAGGGGCGGAAATTGAACTCAGATTCATTGTCTAACACATCGATGATATGTGTCTTGGATTGAGGTTGCTTTGTAGACCAGCGCATAATCCTAGCATTATCCTTCTCAGGAAAAATACGACGAGAATAAGCAGCATTCATCCCTTGCAAGATATTACGAGGAATAGGTGCATAATTCTTGAAGCGCTCCCACATAAAGGCCTGTAGAAACATCGTATTGGCGTAGCATTCAATCTTCATAAAGCCATTCGAAACGCTGGAGTCTATAACCAAGGAGTCCAGGTTAGAGTACAAAGAACCCAAGAATAGACTACCTATGGGAAGTTGTTCACCTTGAGCCATCTTAATGGCAAAAGGAATTACAAATGGCTTTAGCAAAGTTCCTATGTCTTCAAACACGTCCCTGGACAGCCATAAACACAAGAAAGCGGCAATAGATAACATATCGCCAGGTTCGTCATGAGGGGCATCTCGTGGCCACCAGTTTGTTAACCAGTGGGCATAACTACCTTTTCCGTACACCTTATTAATTCTCTCCATCTCGACTGTCAAGATGTTGGAAACTGCCGTCTCCTATGCTGAAAACTCTCCGGGAAAGTTACCCATGATTGGGAGATGCAACAAAGAAACTACATCCTCCAAAGTGATGGTAAACTCTCCCCATCTTCATATGAAGGTATGGGTTGGAATGCACCAGCGAGCAAGAAGAGCTAAAATACCTCGCGCATCATGGAAAATGAACCAGAAAAAGTCCTCGTCCAAGACAAAATCGAATATCTGCTCGAGGAGTCACTAGTTTCTTCTGAACAACCTCTCTGGGATTTATCAGAAGGCGAAATGCTGGAGATTGAAGACGTTTTTCAGTTCCTTAATGAATCTCGAAAAATGCATCATCTATGTTTGGAACGTTTTTTAGCCCAGAAGTTTCTTCTTCTTCTTCACCAGCGGAAGTCTCATCCATACATATATCGTCTCTGGAGGCATCATTTTCCTGAGAGCCATACATCTTTGCGGAGTAGCTGTAATGTGCGCAAACATTATTTCAGAATATTGTCATACGAGATGCAAACTTCGACACTATGATGGAGCTACACAATCTGATAACAAAATATTTATGCAGGCATCTACAAAAATGGTAATCCTTAACTCTTACCTCTTTATAATTCCACTAGCACAGTGATTGTGATATAAGAGTTAGCACTTCAAAATTAGTTCGTTCCTTGAAACCTGCAATAACGAACAAAGCTTTATCATTTGAAAATTGAAACCTGATTTTTCATAAAATCATAAGCATAATTTTCATAATATAAACAGCCACAACTGAGCTATGAAACTTGCACCAAGACAGTATTTCACCATAAAAAATTGTCTAATTTCGAGGGTCATTCAAAACCCGTGTTTTGATTTTACGAAACAATGGTTAACGTGAATAATTCACGTAAAATTTTCAAAACCTTTATTTACTCACGTAAGTAAATATATGTCACTATATATGTCATGGTTTTACAAAAAAAAAAAAATCGTGAACAAGTCACGATTTCATAAAAAATCTTTTTTCCTTCGTACTATCATCCGTCTTTGAAACGAGGGTTTATTTCGATTTTGTGAAAGTTCACATCTTCCAAGATAAAGTTTTGGTTTTCATGAAAGCTCATAAACAAAATTTTATCACTGGACTCGGGTTTATATATAAAAAAAATCTCTCATAAGTCAGGAATTATTAATAGTTTCTTAAACTAATGATCGAACGAACATACGTTTTCTAAAACAAGGGTTTTCAACAAAACTCACACTCATATACACATGTATAGAATTTTAACATGATCAAAGCATGAATAACTCATGAGATCAGCAATCACAAAAAAATTTGACGTACCTGGTCGGCGCTGGAGTTGGCCGGAATTTGGCCGGTGGTGGATGGCGATGGTCGGCTCCGGCATACACAAAAAAAAACTTTTTTTGCTCTGACGTGAAGGAGATGGAGAGGTGATGAAGGTGGTGTCCGGTTGTGTGAAGGTGAAATTAAAAAATAGAGATTAATCCCTTTTATATCGAGTTTTATTTCCAAAACCTAATTTCATAAGGATTTCCTTATTTGGGCCCGGCCCGTGAATCTTGAACCAACCAAGGTTCCACCATCAAATCAGTGGTTCTACACCAATTTATTCTCGTTAGACGGTGCTCTATCATGCCACTGGGATTTTTATTCAAACCATGGTTTGCTCATTCAGTCAAAAATCTGGTAATGTCTTATCTTACGACTAAGTTCAATTACTTTATTTGCAACTGGAAAATCACCATTCAGTGTTGAATGAGGAACATGATTGTCCCTCACTAAGCAGGGGACTTAATGTAGATGGTGGATTTTCGACAAGTGTTAAAATCATAAAACTATAATTGTAGTACTCCTGATCCAGCAATCAGATGAGTATTGAGACTCATGTCTCCCGTCGAAAGCATGAAAGCTCGTGCCACAAAATCTCTGACTGAGAAAACTGTCTCTCAGAGTATATGTAGATGTGCGGTCTCTCAGCTGAGGCAACGGCACATCTCATGAATACTGATCAATTTCAATAATTATTTTTATATAGAATCAAATGGTTGGACGGCTCCTAGACAGCTTGCCTGCTAGTATAGAGCAACAACGTCTTCAGGATACAACAATGTTTTCCCTGACTATATAAAGGTAATATGACGTTTCAACAAGCTCATATCTCTCAATTCTCAGATAATTAATGCTCATAGACATCATGCCTGCTAGTATAGAGCCATCAATTAATTATCTCTAATTGTTAACTGAATATTCAACAATATTCTACGATTCTTCGTAATATTTCGTCACTTAAATTTGTGGTTCTTCCCAGCAGAATTCTGCGGGTTAGTGTAAATATTTGACGTATGGGAATTTGAGCAGCTCTCGAGTAAGTCCCGAGCAAAATGGTGCAAGTGTACTCAGTAATAATGCACAAACGAGCACCTGAATGCACAAACGATCATTCCAAAAACACGAAGGAACGATGAACCTATGAAAAATAGGAAGAAAATAATAAATAATAAAATATTAATCGAGGCGCCAGGGGACTGCGCCCACCAGCCGACAGGTCGTGTCGTGGCCAGTCCCATGCCCAATTTTATATTTTATCATATTTTCATTATTTTCCCTGATCTCATGAGAATCCCTTCATTTGAGCAAATCTCCTTCGTCTCAAGGAAACTCCCAAGTCTCATGGTGTTTCCTCGTATCAAAGAAATAATAATAAATTAGGAAAGATGTCGTGGGACCGACCTCACTAGCCGGCCGTCCATGCCCTAGCCATGGCCGCTCCCACACCTCACGACTCCTTATTATTTTATTATTATTTCCCTCATCCCATGAAAATTCCTTGAATTCATGAAATTTCCCTCAGGTCATGAAAATAATGTAAAATTAGGGAAACTCGTGGGACCGGGCCCTAGCCGTCCGGTCATGCCCTAGCCGGTCCCACACGCCCCTTATTTTATTATTACTATTATTTATGTTTCCCTCATCTCATGGAATCTCCCTGGTTTCAACAAATTCCTTGGTTTCAACAAACCTCTTGATTTTATGATATTTCCCTAAAATCATGAAAAATAATATAAAATTAGGGGAACTCGTGGGACCGGGCCCTAGCCAGCCGGTCCCATGCGTCCTTTATTTTTTTTTATTTTTTTTATGTTTCTCTCATCTCATGGAAACTCCTTAACTTCATGAAATTCCTCAGTTTCATGATATTTCCCTCACATCAGGGAAAATACATAAAATTAAGAAAGGTGTTGCGGGACCAAGCTTGCTAGCTGGCCGGCATGCCCTAGCCGTGGCCGGTCCCGCACCTTGCAAATCTCCTATTTGGTTGATTATTTTTCATCATCTCATGAAGATTCCCCAGTTTCAGCAAACCCCTGAATCCTTCGTAATTTCTCAAAATGTGTTTCAAACGTGCATCTGGAAAATATCAAAACTCTCGGGACTGAAACATGGGCATTATGGTGACACGAAGATGTCTCCTTGACCGACCAAGGCCGGCCCTGAGGCTTGCAAAAAGCCGGTCCCACGTGTTTTAACAATTTTGACTTAATTTTCTCAATCACTCATATTTGGTCCAAACTCTTCTCAAAACACTTGGAATTTGCTCAAAAGACCATAAGCTGGTCCCATGATCACCAAGGGCCGGTCTCATGCCCCCTTGGTCGGTCCCTCATCTCTCCATAATCAGGTTTTACTACCTAACGCTCACATGAGCATTATTTTAATAAATGATGAAACCAACATTTAATCATCTTTTCATTGGGTCTTCAAGAGACTTTGGTATTTTGCTCACTTGAGCATCTGGGAGCTACATGGTCGATTCATCATCCCATGTAGACGATCCCACCTTCATTTCATGAATGATTTTCAATAAATCATCAATTTATCATCAATTCAGCAGTTGATCAAAATTAGGGTTTCGAATCCAAGGTTCATAATTCTAATAACTTTATGTTGATCCCATGATCAAAACCCTAATTAATTATACTCGGTTCAGCTGCCAGTATTTTAAATTTATCTTGGTCCCGCTACCAATAATTCCTCAAACGAGCAACATTTGTTCAAATGCAACATCTTCTCATACCAAATAATATTGGTTCAACTATTAATATTCAACAATTCATCAAATGGGCAACATATGCTCAGATGAGAAATATTTGCTCAGATCAAGGAATATTGGTTCAGCTATCATTATTCAACGACTCAGAATAATATTTTTTCATTTTAGCTATCAACTTTTATTCGACAATGTATTTTTGTCTCAGCAGACATGTTCAATTCATGAGTCTCAGAACATTTGTGAATTACGTTCGACTCAGCAATACAAGGACTCATAAAGTCAGCAACTGACTCCACGAGATGTCAATCATGTCACATGGGGGGATATTAACTAGGGTTTTGGTCTGGCGGTCTACGACACGTATGTTCATGCACACTATGAGAATGTGAGCAAGTCGTGCAATCAGTTAAAGGAGTTGGAAAAGTAGTGGATGGAAAATCAACCAAGTCTCCGCATGATGAGCAACTGGTTTTAACACGATTTCCCACTTCCCCACTCTTTGACTTAAATACTCTGTCACACTTCATGGGATCAAGGTGTTTACAATTCCAGCAATATAAATAAGTCTCTGAATCCTGATTGAAACAGAGAATAATTTCTCGACAAGTTCACACAGACAATCTTTCGTCTGCACAAACTCATCGTCTGAGCAATCACTCTCAACTGAGTAAAATTCAATCATTCAGAACTTTCTAACGCAGACCTACAATCTCGATCACCATTGATCTCACACATTTCTCAACTTCCATCCTACAGATCAAACCATCCTCTCTTGTGACCGAATTGACTCTGGAACGGCCATTGTCTTGGTTTAGGCCGGAGTCCTACAGATTGATCTCTCGAACTTAAAGCATTCCTTTCTTGCAGTGCGTCTGTGTGAGGTTGAGCATTTGATAGGTTCAAGGAGTCTCCTCCGCACGGTCATCTCCTAAATTCCGTAAAAACTAGCAAATCGTTTTTCCCCATCTACATTGGGTACCCTCTCCTTTCCACATATGTATTTGTAATATAAAACTACACATTAATTCTCCCCCTTTTTGTCAATATAAACTGGCAAAGGTACAAAAACTAGTGGGATCCTCATGAAATTTTCATGGAGATACTATATGACCAAAAGAGAATAACATACTAACTTATTTAGATGCAATCATAAAGCCGAATCTAAATGCATTCATCAAGGAATTTATAAAGATACAAGATAACCCCTATAATATTCCACAGCCGCACTCCCCACAAAGATATGGAAATCAAGCACAAGTTCAAAAAAGAACTCTCCCCCATAAAATGTCATTCCCGAAAGAACAACAAAGGCGACCTTGATTTTACAAGAAAAGAAGGATTTATTTGGATATAAACAAATCACATGAAAACATGAATTTGTATCCAAAAATCTCAATTGAGTCAACCACAAAAATGAGCAATTCAATTGGCCATGATCGAGATAAGAGAAATTGTGGAGCAGCACAATATATACACAAAAATATGGATCGGATATAGACCAATACTACGGAATAAACAAGGATTAATTCTATTTTTCATCACTATTTTCACAATGACATATAATAGACTTAATCCTTGTAAACAAAAGTGAATCCTTTATTCCATCAATATTTTCATAATGACATAAAAGTCTTAACTTTTGTTTTGTCAAAAGTTCATTCTATCTTTTATCAACACTTTCATATCGACATATAATAGAGAGAACTTTTAGACACGTATGGGACAGTCAAGGTTCACGGACGTAAACAACATATCCCATAACGAATTGCAATATATAAAAATCATAAAGATTAAAATTTCAAAAATCATCTTCCAAAAACTTAGAATTTAAATAACTAAATCTAAAAACATAGAAGATGAAAACGTTGGAAATAGCTATGTGTACTCACAATAATGGCTATTCCAAACCCTAGTAATCCTTCTAAAAACACAAGAAATAAATTCTCATAAGAAGTTTTCTAGACATAATAAATAAAAAACAAACTCTAAAAACCAATCATGATCACAAGCACTAATAAAAGTTCAGGTACGGAAGCTTCACTGGTCCCAAGACCTTCAAGCTTGTGACAGACAGGATTGACAGCATCTTCAGACACGACATTGAGACGATCCTTAAGTAGTATCTTCATTAGAGCAAGTTAGGTGTTGACCTTTATCAACTCAGTTCTTAACCCATCTAACTCTTTTAGAGTCTTAACAAGCAACATCTTTGCATCGTTAAACTGACCAATAAAGTTTTGAAAAACTTCATTAGAAATCTCTTCATCATCCTCAATATCTGAAAAGTTATCAGGATATTGAGGAGATGAGTCATCAACTTCCACTGGAGTTCCTTTCCCCTCCTCTTTGAGTTTGAGACCAAAACCCGTATCAAAAATCCTCTTGGAAAATTACAAGTTCCCGATGAAGATGCCATTCTTGACGAAAAAGCAGACTGGAGTATGCGTACTTTTCAAAAACAGGGTTTGGTATTTAAATGGTCTCACAGAAACTCAGAAGATAGGGTTTTCAAAGTCGGTCCGTGATATGTAAAAGGATACCCGTAGGAACACAAACTTGGCCCATTATTTAAATGACTCAATTAAGAAGGCATTTTGACGATAATATTTGGCTATGTGAGAAATTTCACATATCTTAGCTCAATAAATTTAACATTCCCATAGGAGATAAATTTAGAGCATAAGAGTAGCAATTTTGACACAACAAAATTTCAAGAAGAAATTGAGAAAACTCGAAATTTTCAAAGAAAAAGCATGAATACTTATGCAAAGATGTTTGTGAATGATCATCTAGCTAATAACGATAAGAAAATAGCGTAGAGAATCAGAAAAACATCTTTCCATCAAGTATACTTGAATACTTCTCACTATACCAGGATTTTTTTCTTGAGATTGAAATTTCAACCTTGTGATTAATTAGCACAAGTATGATCTTTGAGATCATTAAATGAATGTTGTTTAATGTTAAACCTCTTTCTCCTGATCTTTGAAGGAAAACCGTTATGATGCGAAAAGTTATCATAAAATTTGCTATCATCAAAATACGATGCATAGTTTTTATTCTTACCTGAAGGATTTTGCCCAGAGGGAATTGACAGCATGTTGATGATTTCTTTATATCATTAAATTATCATTTTTATGTTGTCTTCCATACCTCCATGTTTGCTTCCTTCTTTTGGTACCTTTCTCACATCATGAATAACATTATCTCCCTTTTTGGAAGAAGAAAAACCATGAGTTCTTTTTGATCGAAAAATGTTGGGGAGTCTGTTAAGTTCTTGAACATTTGAAGAACACCTTGAACTGACTTCCTGGTAAGATACAGGGTGACTACTAAAACCAATTGGTTTCGACATACGAATGTCAGTTACACCTTTGCGAATTAGATCTAAGGTGTGTTGAAGACGAATAATAGAATTGTCATTCATCCTGGATTTCTTATTTTGTTTAACATGACCTTTTGAATTACAAAAGTGACATACTTTCTGATCACATGAGTGATTAGACAGAACAAACTCAACACCATCGTTGGGAGACTTCTTTCCGTGTGATGTGGATATTCCTTGATTAGAGGAGGACAATAGCACATCATTTTCAACAGAAAGGGATTTTGTTTTTGCTTCTGAAACTGATTCTTTTACAGTCAAATTAGAAGCAATAGGTACGGTAGAATCTTTGGAACAATCTTGTAAGGAGAGTTTACTTAAGAGATGTTCAATTTCCAAAGCATCCTTTTTGAGTTTTACCTCAAGTAGAGTCGTGAAGAACAGACTGAGACATTTTCCTCTTGAAGGACCTAGACGAGAGTCACGCTCATTTACCAAACCAACAAGGACATTGACTTTGTGTTTCAATCGGTTGACATCATCAGCCTGAATTCCAACGAGTTTTAGAATCACTGCACTCTCTTTGGATGCATTCCTTTCAATTTCAGATTCAGACTCGTTAGTAAGGTAGTCAGGGTAACACTTGTCAATGTACGTCTTTTTCCTTGGAACACAAGGTTCTTTTATATTCGAGATTACAAATATTTCTCTTTAATAGACTTCGTAGATAAAGAACTTTTATTTCTGGGTATGCTTTTATCAGAGACAATATCATCCATCCTCAGATTGCTACAAACACAGACTTATGAGGTCTTAAACATGTTTGCCTGCTCTGATACCAATTGAAAATGCAGGGATCTAACAACCACACCCAACAATTCGTTTGGAAATCTGAGAGGACTTACTCAAATATACTTTATAGAGAATCAACTAGACAGTCAGACTCAATCTAGAGAAAAGTATATCAAAGAGTTTATATCTCTAACTCTTAATTCAATCTGCAATCAACAAATAGAAATTTGCGATCCCGATTGAATATAAGAGGAATAACTTAAACGATACCCAAAACGTTCAAGGATCAATCAATTTCAATCAACAACCAAAGGTTGGATTTCCCAATTGATCGTTTCAACGCACAACCTGTGATATTTCAATTATATAACAAAATATAATGTGGAAAACAAATAACACAGACACCAGAATTTTGTAAACGAGGAAAATTGCAAATGCAGAAAAACCCCGGGACCTAGTCCAGTTTGAACACCACACTGTATTAATCCGCTACAGACACTAGCCTACTACCAATGAACTTCGGACTGGACTGTAGTTGAACCCTAATCAATATCACACTGATTCAAAGTACAGTTGCGCTCCTTATGTATCTGCTTCCAGCAGGATACTACGCACTTGATTCCCTTAGCTGATCTCACCCACAACTAAGAGTTGATACGACCCAAATTCGAAGACTTGATAACAAATCTATCTCACACAGAAAATTCTATTGGAATAGAAAAATCTGTCTCCCACATAAATACCTATGAGTTTGTGTTCCGTCTTTTGATAAATCAAGGTGAACAAGAACCAATTGATAAACCGGACTTATATTCCAGAAGAACGGCCTAGTATTATCAATCACCTCACAATAATCTAAATCGTACGATGGAGAAACTAGATATTGTGGAATTAAAAACGATGAGACGAAGGTGTTTGTAATTACTTTTTATCTTGCCTATCGGAGATTAAATCTCGAGCAAATCTTAGAGAAGATAGTACTCAAACGATAGAATCGGTCAAGATCAGAACACGCAACTACAAAGAAAATAGTTGGGTCTGGCTTCACAATCCCAATGATGTCTTTGAAGTCGTTAACCTACACGGTCTCGATAGAAACCTAAGGTTAAGGGAGAATCGGCTCTAGTTGATGCAACTAGTAACACACAGGAGGTATGGGGATTAGGATTCCCAGTTGCTAGAGTTTTCCTTTATATAGTTTTGAAATAAGGGTTTGCAATCCAAGTTACCTTGGTAACAAAGCATTCAATATTCACTGTTAGATGAAAAACCTGATTCAACCAAGCTAATATCTTTCAACCGTTATATCGAACTTAGCTTGTTACATACAAATGAAATGTACCCTCATTTAGGTTTATGTAACCGTACCCAAATGTGTACACCATGTTGACTCAATAATAGTTAACCGAAGTTAGCCATATGATCACTCTCATATCAACCTTATCCATCTTAACCATAACTAGTTCAAATGACTCAAATGAAACTAGTTAAAGAGCCGTTCAATTGGTATATTCTCATAGAAGTATACAAAAACATAATTGAAGCAATATCGGTTTGATTCACTAGAATCAATTCATGAACATTATAGCCACGATTTGTAAAGATTGCATTCCTTATAATATAAATGTTTAAGTTTTAGAAAGTAACCCACTTAGTACGCAAACGGGTACGCATACTTAAGTAGCCGGACCGAGTTTGGTTACGCCAGTATGCTTACGGGTGCACATACCAATTCACACTTCCAAACTCCAGCAGAAATTTACGGACGTGAGACTTCCGCCAGTATGCGTACGGGTACACATACTTTCCTAGACATCCAAAAACCTCCAATACGCGTACGGGTACGCATACTTCAGGTTCCAGGTTTTGGACTTATGCACAAATGTGAGAACATACTATGTTTATATCCAAACATGGTTACTTAATTCTAAACTCTTTATTTCAATAATTGAAACTTTCTTAGAGGATTAAAATAGCCGTTTTCACAACTATTAGCATCAAACCAATTTTCAAGATATTGAAATAATCATAAAGAAACATTCCAAGTCTACACCAAATGATTTTATCACACAAACCATGTAAGATGTTACTCGACAATTTTCACATGATAATATTCTGAATTTCGTCAAGAATATAAGATGAACTTGGTTGAAGAGAAAGCTTGCTATCACATATTTCGAGAAATATCTAAGCGACTTAAACTCATCTGGAAATCTCAAATGTGTATAATAGAAAACTATATCGTAATACGACTTATGTCTCAATATAGGAGATAGAGTAGAAATAGACTTTCCAAGTGATAGATGAGTTTCAGTCTCCACATACCTTTTGTTGGTGAAGTTCCACAAGCTCCCTTAGTGGTTCTTCGTCCTCAAATGATGAACACCGTGAAGTCTAATGCTCAATTACACAATCTATGTCCTAGTCTGAGATATCTATAAATAGGCTAGAAAATCAGGACTTATAGTTTCGATCACTAACATTGACAAACATGCTTGAGATAGCAACGAATGCAAATTCGACCGAGCAGTGCTATGATATCTGCTAAACACCTTCAAGCACAAAATTCTAAAATACAAACTGACTTGTTGAAGTGCCATACACAAGTCTTTCTCTCTTGGAAAGACATGCTAAAGCAGAACATGTAATAAGTACCCGATAATCATATGATAATCATGGGATTTCAAGCAACTCAATTGCTTCATGTTTACATTGTTACTTATATTCGACGAAAATCTTGTAGGAACCTTCAGATCTTTAAGAATCTGAAAAATTCAGTTTTCTCTTGTTTGCTCAAAACGAACACCGGAACCATGTCTACTCCTTTCTTAGTTTTATGCTTTTTCCACTCTCTACAGTGTAGTTTATTCTCCTTCAATTTGTTACGATCATTCCATGCAAAAATAGCGTTATTATCCTTATAAAAGATAGTATAGATAACGTGTTCCATGACATTCTTTTTCGTATGCATCACATCAAAACAATGCCATATAGTCAAGGAATAATACCATCAAGTTCCCAAAGAATACACTTCTTAAAGAAAGCACGTGTGACAATTTTAGAATCACCTTCCTCTTCATCAGAATGATATCTCTTTCGTTTACATGTCTTGCGAACCACTAACTTACCAGGTTCGTAATGAACATCGGTCAACTTCTCAAGCAACTGCGGTCATGTTAGTCTCGGCGGTGAAATTTTATGCTCCTCTGTCTCTATTCCCAAGAGAGTCTCATACCTATATGGGTTCTTTGACATAAGGAATACTCGATAATTAGTGTGCACAATCTTGTTGTTGTAACCTAGATGAGTACTTCGAGTTTCGTTTGCGCAGCAAGCACACACACAATAGCCATGAGTGATATATACACTTAAAATACATTGAACAGGAAAATCATGAATCCCAAACATCAGATTTGCTTTCAGAGTAAAATACTCCCTTTTCAAAGAATCAAAAACTTGTAACCTTGGATTCCAAATGTTTTTCAGCGTGTTGACCAGCGGCTGCAAAAAGACATCAATGTCTTGACCCGGTGAATTACGCCCGGGTATCAACAAAGTCATCATATGGAATACTTCATACACATAGAATGCAGAAGATTATAAGCCATGAGGATCACATGCCAACAACTCTAATTCAAAGTCTGTACACCATGGGGATTAAACCCATCCGTTGATATTCCACACCAAACATTTCTGCCTTCCGAGGAAATCAACGTAAGCTTCCTTTTCATTAGTTCCCACTGAGATGAATCGATTGGATGACGCATATATTCAGATGAAACTTCCATACGATCGTGCCAAAACATTGCATCTAATATCCAAGGTAGAGAATACATTTTCTTTAGTTTTCCGTCTACATGAAAGTATCTCATCACTTTGCAAGGTTCATTTGTTAGCACATGACCATTTTTGGTAGCTTTCACCTTGAACCTTGGAATTTTTCATAACGGACACTCTATTAAATCCTCATTTTCCTCGTAATACAGAATACAGTGATTCTCACAAGCATGAATAGCCTTCACTTTCATCCCAAGATACTTAAGCATTGACCTCATAACATCATAGTTTTTAGGCAACTTGTTAGGTTTTAGAAGCCTCTCTCTTAACAAATCCAACAAACTGTTGACACAGTTACCAGAAATTTTATAAGTTTTCTTCTAATTATGCAGTTCTACCGTAGCAGAGAGGATTGTGAGATTTTCTTCACGGGTAGGGTACTACTTCTCAGTCGCTAACGATTTGTACCTTTTATAACACTTCTCGACATTTGGATCTTCTATGGTTCCTTCACTAATTTGTGTTCCATCATGGTCATTGTTGATACATGAAAATAAATACCCCTTAACAGGGCTAGGGGTTCCTAGAGAAAGGGTAAACCCATTCGCTAACATGGGGACTAGAGCCCAATCCCAAAAGAGCATATTTATGGAATGGGAAGGATAAGGAAGGGATTAATAGAGAAGTAGAAGGTTATGTTGGGAGGAATGACAATAATGGTAAATAAGGGGAGACCTATGACATATGGCATAATGTCATGAGAATAAGGATTTTGGGGAAAGCCTATAAAAGAAAGGACATAGTACAATGGAAATGGGGCTCTCTCTCATACTATTCTAAGAGAAGGTGTTGTTGTTGTTGAGACTAGGAAGTGCATAACTCATATCATCTTTACCTATCAAAATTTGGCGACCGCACCTGAAGGCTCGTCTCTCGTCCACCATGACACACCCAGCAAGCACCAGTACGGGCGCGTTATGAAGTCAGCTAACCGATCGGGAAGTCAACCTTGATGAAGTAACAATAGAGTATCAGCACGAAAAGAGTTCTGAATAAGCATTGATACGAGGCATAATCATGAACCCAGTCACACAAAAACCCTAAGCAGAAAAGACAGCTGCGCGGGAAAAAGGCGAACAGCGGGCACGGCCAGCGCCAATAACCTAAGGAGAAATGCAGAAAGATCTAGAAGCCCATGTCCGAAGAAAGCAAAAGTTGGGAAGATTAATGGAACAGACAGCAGCAGCGGAACAAGGCGCTATAAAAGTAAGTGGCGAAGGACGGCGAGAGCAAGGAAAATACACCCACAACAATGTCCTAGGAGGCAATAGCGAAGTACTTAGAGATGAACTACCGCGTGGTAAAACAAGAAAATTATGATTTCATAAACAGTCCATATTCCTCAGAAGTCATCGAGTATCAATACCCGGAGGATTATCCATCGGAAAAATTCAAAGTATATGATGGACAAGGGAAAGCGCGTGAGCACCTCAACCGATTCCTATCAGCTATGAATGATCAGGCAACTGACAGAATTCTATGTTTAAGAGAATTCCCAAATCGCTCTCGAATACAACATTCACCTGGTACGAAAACCTTAAACCGGGAAGCGTAGATTCATGGGCGGCTATGTCCATTTTTTTCTTAGGAAATTCTATTCAGACAAGAGGAAATTACGTCGACAGACCTGAGTATATGCAACCACCGGGAAGGGGAAGATATAGGAAAGTACATCACTCGATTCCACCATTTCCCGCTGGACCGTCCACGAGGATATCAAGGAAGAAGCACTGGTGGAGATTTGCATACGCGGAACGACACCCACCTTCAAGAGAATTTTAGTCAATTTCAGGTTCCAAACCTTTTTGGAATTGGAGGAGACAGCCGAGAGGATCTGAGCACAGACCATGCTTGGCGTTTCACGGTTAATACAACATCAGTGGCTCCAAGGAACACATGTTAAAATAACATACCAAGACGAGTGGAACACGCATGCACCTCAATTTCTCAACGAGCACTACAGGACCAAGGAAAGATTTCTACTAGCCACCGCCTTTACCATGCAACTGGGAAAAAATTGTTAGACTATTGAAACAGTGGATAGCGAATAAGAAAATCGAGTTACCACTAATGGTAGTAGACATTAACAAGATAGAAAAGGGCACCGCCGGATATTGCCACTATCATCAATGACTAGGCTACCCAGCAGTGGAATGTTTTGCCATCAAAAATATCTTCAATGGGAAACACATAGCCGAAGAAGTCGAAATATCCGACCAAGCAATTGAGCGCGATCCCCTTGCCCGACACTAAATCACAAAGGAATCATAGCACAAACAGGGAAACATAGCGAAGCACAAGATAAGCAAGCGAAGATAATAACATCACATAAAAATCTTGTGTACCTTGTTTACAAAAAAAGAGGGTACGTCAACACATAATAAAGGCAGGTTGTGTGTTTTTTTTAAAAGAGTTACAAACAAAAGTCTAAGGATTGTTCTGCGTATCTGGTCCGCTAACAATACAATTACAAAGGCTACGAGTTGCTCTGCGCATTCGGTCGGCTGACATACAAATTTATAAAAGGCTACGGGTTGCTCCGCGCATCCGGTTGGTAACAATAGAATTACAAAGGCTACAGGTTACTCCGCGCATCCGGTCGGCTAACAATACAATCACAAAGGCTACCGGTTTGTCCACGCATCCGGTATGCTAACAATACAATTACAAAGGCTACGAGTTGCTCTGCGTATTCGGTCGGCTAACATACAAATTTACTGAGGGTTGCGGGTTGCTCCGCGCATCCGGTTGGCCAACAATACAATTACAAAGACTAAGAGTTGCTCTGCGCGTCCGATCGGTTAACAATATAATTACAAAGCTACGGTTTCTCTGCGTATCCAGTCGACCAACAATACAATTATAAAGGCTACGAGTTGGTTTGCGCATCCGATCGGATAACAGTACACTTACAAAGGCTACGGGCTGTTCTGCGTATCCAGTCGGCCAACAATACAATTATAAAGGCTACAAGTTGGTTTGCGCATCCGATCGGATAACAATACACTTACAAAGGCTACGGGTTGTTATGCGCATCTGATAGGCTAGCAATACCATTACAAAGGCTACGTATTGCTTCGCGCATCCGATTGGCTGGCATACAAATTCACAAAGGCCACGAATCGCCCCGTGCATCTGGTCAGCTGACATAACTTACAAAAGGGCCATGGATCGCTCTGCACTCACGGTCAATAGGCACATGAATCCAAAAAAGACCGCATATTGCCCATATGTCTAATATTGATTAACGAAAATGGGTAGGGGTCTCCCTATGCAGACGGTCGCTCAATGGGACGCAAGTACAACCACTTGCATGTTCTATCAAACACCTTGTTTCACCCACCCCGACAAAAGAGGGGGAACGCGTTTTGATTGCCTAAAAAGAAAAAGGGGGAAGCGCGTTCTAATTTTCTCATAGCGCGTTTTAGCGCGCTATGCTTACCTTGAACATAAAAGAAGAAAGAAAAAAGAACATTGTGCTCTTCCTACTTGAAAAAAGAGAGGGCGGAGTACATCTCGCTCGCCTTAAAAAAAAGTACCTTGAACAAATAATAAGAGAGCCTGTTATGCTTACCTTTAAAATAAAAAAGAAATAAAAAAAGAAAAAGGGAAGAGCGCGTTTTGCTATCCTAAAAAAAAAGAGAAGGGGGAAGCTCGTTCTATTTTCCTTGAGAATATATATATAAAATAAACTAAAATAAAATATATATAATAAAATAACAAGGAAAGGGGAGCGCGTTTTTGCATCCTTAAAAAAAAAGACAAATGGCAGCACGTCTTACTCACTTTGGGCGCGCGCGGCCCACCTTACATGACTCTATAACAAATTCATTAGAAATACAAAATCGTCTTAAAAACAAAAATACAGTCTTCCCATAAGTGTATGAAGCTAAACACCCCGGTTCGTCCCATACTCAATGTAGTCGAGAACCCTCAATAACAACACATGCACAAACAAGAAGAAAAGAGAAAGAGCGAGAAGCACAAGTAGCAAACTCTGCAAGCATCAACACGCTGCAATAGATACAAACTTAAATGGGCGACAATTTAGAAAATAAGCGTAGCAGAATCCCACAAGTAATAAAGAAAAAAAAAATTGAAAAAAAAACAAACAACACAAACAAAAACACAAAATAGCCGACAAAAACATCCACGATATCCTCAAACCACAATCAAAAAAGGGGAGAGAAATGGAAACAAGCTAAGTAGACTGGAAGGCGCCCCACTCCTTCCTTTTCTTTTCAAGCTCCGCATGAACCGCCTTCTCGGATGCTTCCGCCTGCCGGGCTACAACAGTCGCCGCCGTGCCACTAGCAATAAGCTTGTTCAGCACCTCTTTCTTCTCAGAAGTGACGCCAGCAAGGGAAATCAAATTTTTCTCCAACTTAGCAATCTGTCTTGGAAGAAGCGTGCGGGGGTCATGTCGATCCTTCACCGTAGCCAAGAGCTCATCCAACCATTTCACAGGAAAGCCAAGACCAAGAGCCAAGCAAATTGTAGTCTCCTGATAGACGCATTTATATGTCTAATATGTCTCAATTGTATGTATTGTTAGTGCTCGATTTTATATTTATTTTGTTATTTTATGTCTTTGTAGGTATTTATAGAGAAATAAGCTCTTGCGCCAAAATTGGCTCGAAAAGTGGTGTTTTACACTCCAGGATAAAGTACTAAAGGCACCCCAGAAATGCACCGGAAGCACCCCAAAAATGTGCTAGAGAAATCCCAGAAAAATTACTATTTACGCCCAAAAATTACTATTTGCACTTCATAAGGCAAGTGCTAAAGGGAAACCCGTACAGGATTAGGGGGAGGACATCTTTCGAAACAATATATTTTCGAGACTAAAATAAATAATGGGATTAAATAAAGAGATTTTGGGAGATTCAATGTCGCAATGATGTATAAATAGGTTCCTAGGATCACATAGAAGGGGGACGGAGAGTTTGGGGTCGAGAGGAGAGCTCAGGAGGCGTGAATCAAGAATTTTCAGAACTCTGTTTCTGCTGCTGCACCAAGAACACGAAGAACAAAAGACCACCAGAGGCAGTCGTTCATGCTACAGTGACAACGACAGCCACACGAGGGTCGCAGAGATACAACAACAACAGTTCTTTTTTATCGTTCTTTGTAACAGTGTTTTGCAACAATTATAAACGTTGCAAACACCCGATTTTCATTTTTTCTCTCCATTTCATCTTTCTAAACAAATTTTGAGCATGAATGAATATTTTGAGCAAGTTTACACAATGATGAGCTAAACCCATCCTCTGGGGCGACGGAGGAAGCTATTTCGCCAATGAATTGTGGTAATCTCTATTTTATTTAATTTATGCAATTATTATATGATTATTTGCCTTGATAAATAAATAGATAAAATGTTTTTTGTTAAACAATTGTTATTTCAATTGATGGAGCATGCTAGCCTAGGGTTTTGATGTCCCATACTTTCGAGTTACAATTGTTATTTCTAAAAAATCAACTTTTGCAATATTAAGAATCAATTTGAATGAAGGATTTGCATAATTATAATTAGAAAATATAAACCACTTTGATATTGGTAATTAGTGGAATCCATAGCCCCAGTCTTCTCCATATTTTTCATATCACTTTTATTTAAGTTTCCTATATTTTTTATTTAAAATTAAGTCTAAAATCTGGTTTCACAAGTCTTGAACGAATCTTATCACTACAACAACTTTGAAAACACATCAATTTTTGGCGCCGCCGACGCGGACTTGTCTTTAGGCTAGAGTTTTTAGATTTTTTTTTTAGGTTTTTATTTTATTTGTTCTTCTTTACGTTTTTGGGTTTTTGTCTTTTTCTTACAGAATTCGGAATTTGGAGCGAAAGAAAATTTTGCCAAAGCTTTTGGTGAATACTTAAAGACTTCGAGTAAAAGACAAAGCGAAAGGAGCGAAAGAAGAAGATTTTTTTATTTTAAAAAAAAGAGAAAAAAAAAGACATTTTTATTTTTGTAGATTTTTATTTTTTAGACTTTCTTTTTCTTTTGCACTTTATATTTTTGGACTTTGGACTTTAAATTTTGGGACATTATTTTTTAAACCCTACGGAAGGGTAGTTTAAATATAACCTGTTTGCAGAGAAGGACGGTGATTACGATAACACCTCGACCCCTCGGGTTCGTACATGACATAGGAGTCGTGGCCCGAGTCGACTACAAAGGTTCATCCCCCGTCTGGTACGGGAGGTAAGTTTGTCGAAACACTCGCGAATCCCCTGTTAGCGAGTTACTGTCTTCCTTCGTATGCATATATGTTGAGGACTTGAAAACGGCTTCTTTAATTTCCTAGTAAAGGGCAAGGACTGGCCATACAAGATAAGGGTTCGGATTTCATCACCGTTCTCTTCTTGCCCGCCTTAGGAAAACGACACCAAACGCGAACCTAAGCCTAAAATTTTGACTAGAACGAGACCGATAGGGTAACGAGCTTAACAGGAAAGTCATTCGAAAAATATTGGTTACTCTTTTAAGCATACTTCGAAGTTCTTGACGGTTTTGTAAGTTGAATGCGTGACTGCGCCGCCTTGTAATACCGGTGAGGCCTTGGGTATCAAAGCTCCACCGAGCTTCCCTCGCCTCTATTCAACTTACTTTAACTCGGATTGATTCCAGAGGGGTTTGCTTAAATTGTAACGAATTCCCGTTCGAAGGATTAGAAGCTGGTCTAGAAACAATCTAAGTGGAGCCATCATGCTTTTGTTTGCTAGAAATCAGTAGGTTTGCTGTGGTGGAGTCAGCCTTGTTTGTGTTTGCATAGAACATCCCTTCCTTTTTAGGACTTTTCTTTTTGATTTTGTTTTTCTAGTGTATGCCCGAAGTTTTTAAACGGGCTTGGAAAAGAAACACTCTAGGTCGTTTGATTAGTGACAAACCTAGTAGTTCTTCTTGTGAAGGCGGGGAGCTCGAAGACTCTTCTTTTGAGAGCCCCGTTTTTGGAAACTTCAGTTTTGAGAATCTGTCTCTTCGTGAGGAAAGTACCCCTAGTACTCCTAGTCCTTTGGTAGTGCCAGAAATGGCAACTTTGAAAGCTTTGCTAAACCCAACTAGGACCTCTCGTCCGTCTTGTATCAAGTTAGCTGAAACCGAGGCAAATTATGAACTGAAACCTGGGACTTTACAGATGCTCCCAATGTTTTTAGGGAAGGAGAATGAGAACCCCTATTTTCATGTTAGGGAATTTGAGGAAGTTTGTAGTACTCTGAAAATTAAAAACCTAAGTGATGATGCGTTGAAACTTAGGTTATTCCCCTTTTCCTTAAAAGATAAAGCCAAATCTTGGCTGTATAGTTTGGACTCTGAGTCAATTGAAACCTATGACCAACTTACTTCTGCCTTTATACATAAGTTTTTCCCAAGGCATAAAACATCGTCTATTAGGACACAAATATGTACTTTTGCCCAACAAGAGGGAGAATCTTTATATAGGTACTTAGAAAGGTTCAATGACTTGATATCTCAATGTCCTCATCATGGTTTGGAGAAGGTTAGGTTAGTTCAGATCCTCTAGAGGGTTTAGATTATTCAACAACAACCATGGTTGAGTCCTTATGCACAGGTGGGTTTGAGAATAAAACTGTTGATGAAGCGATGACATTTTTGAATGAAATCGCCGATAAGACCCAACAATGGGAAAATAGTAGGGAACCCCAGAAAAAATTCTTCTAAGTAGAGGAAATGTTAATAGGGTAGAAGGATCTCATGAGTCAGATGCCAAAAGCAGCTATAGCCAAAAGGTTAGAAGCCTTAGAATTAGGTCATTCTAGTGGTAGTGGAAGAAATGAGCCTTTTTGGGAAGGCCATGTTTGAAGAGCAAGCCAATGCTCTTTATAACAACACTAGGTTTGATAACCGACAGAAGTTTGACCCATATTCAGAAACCTATAACCCTGGCTGGAGAAACCATCCAAACCTTTCTTGGTCCAAGGGCCAGAATCAAGGTCAGTCTAGTAATGCTCAGGTTCCCCCAGGTTTTGGCTATACTAAGAATCCTTCAGCTCCGGCACAGTTTCAGAACCCTTCGGATAAGAAGATTATGAGTTTAGAAGAGTCTCTTGCTTTGTTAACTCGTAACACTGTGCAGTTTCAGCAATCTGTTGCTCAAGGTTTAGAAGAAAATAAGAGAATAGGTCAGGCTAACTCTCAGGCTATTTCCGAGTTGAAAACCCAGGTTAGTCAGATAAATGAGTCTTTAAGAGAAAGAGGTAAGTTTCCTAGTCAGACTCAACCCAACCCTAGAGGAATTAATGAAATAGGTGAAAGACCATCTGATCATGTGAATGCTATTAAAACCCTTAGGAGTGGTAGAGTGATAGACAACAAGGTTTCCATGCCTGATAGTGAACATGCTGTAGTTCACCCTTCTGAACCAGAAACTGAGGAGACTGATAGAGTCTCTAAAGAGACCAATGAGGGTCATATTGAGCCCGGCTTTGTCCCTAGAGCCCCATTCCCACAGCTGCTAGTTCCAACTAAGAGGGAGTCCAATTTTAATGATATATTGGAGGTTTTTAAGCAGGTAACTATCAACCTTCCACTACTAGATGCAATTATTCCCTCTTATGCCAAGTTTCTCAAGGATATGTGTACGCGAAAGCGAAAGCTTAATGTCCAGAAGAAAGCCTTTCTAGCTAGTCAGGTGAGTTCTATTATTCAGAATACCACTACTCCTAAGTATAAAGACCCAGGGTCCCCTACCATTTCTTGCACAATAGGTAAATACCGTGTTGAGAAAGCGTTGCTTGACTTAGGAGCTAGTGTGAACTTACTACCATATCATGTGTACCTTAAGCTAGGACTTGGTGAGATGAAACCTACCCAGATGACACTTCAGTTAGCTGATAGGTCCGTTAAAATTCCTCGTGGTGATCGAGGATGTTCTCATAGAGGTTGACAAGTTTATTTATCCAGTGGATTTTGTTATCCTAGATACCCAACCTGTCCCTGACCCAGAGAACCAGATACCGGTAATTTTAGGTCGCCCGTTTTTAGCTACATCCAATGCGATCATTAACTGTCGAAATGGTATTATGAAATTGTCTTTTGGTAATATGACTATTGAGCTGAACATTTTTAATATTAGTAAGCTACCCTCTGAACTAGATGACTCGAACATAGAAGAGGTGAACATGATAGGAACATTAGTCGAGGAGTCATTACCAAACACTTTGTTAGAAGATCCATTAGAGAAATGCCTAGCTCACTTTGGGATTGATTTTGATGATGATAATGTGATTAATGAGGTGAATGCTTTGTTAGATTCAACCCCTTTGTTAGATACTAGTAATGGATGGAAACCTAAAGTCGAACCACTACCAGTTTCTAAGTCTACCCTAGTTCCTTCATTAGAAGAGCCTCCTAAGTTGGACCTAAAACCATTGCCAGATTCCCTGAAATATAGTTTTTAGGCCCGTCTGAGACTTTACCTGTGATTATTTCTTCCGTCTTGGATAGTGACCAGGAAAGTAGGCTAGTAACCGTCCTTCAAAACAACAAGGAAGCTTTAGGGTGGACCATAGCTGACATTAAGGGTATAAGTCCCACTGTTTGTATGCATCAGATCTATTTAGAGAGTGATACCAAACCTTCTAGGGAGATGCAACGTCGACTAAACCCTAATATGAAAGAGGTAGTTCGAAACGAGGTCCTTAAGTTGTTAGATGCAGGCATTATCTACCCCATTTCAGACAGTAAGTGGGTCAGCCCCGTTCAGGTTGTACCCAAGAAATCCGGTATTACTGTAGTCCAGAATGATAACAATGAGTTAATCCCGACCCGAGTGACCACGGGTTGGCGTGTTTGTATTGACTATAGGAAATTGAACAAGGTCACTAGGAAGGACCACTTTCCCCTTCCCTTCATCGACCAGATGCTAGAGAGATTAGCTGGACATAGTCACTACTGCTTTTTAGATGGCTACTCTGGATATAATCAGATCGTTATTGCCCCAGAAGACCAGGAGAAAACCACTTTTACCTGTCCCTTTGGTACCTTTGCGTATAGACGCATGCCTTTCGGGCTTTGTAATGCCCCTGCGACTTTTCAGCGTTGCATGATGAGCATATTTTCTGACATGGTAGAACGGTTCTTAGAGGTCTTTATGGATGATTTTTCAGTGTTTGGTTCGTCTTTCGATGAGTGCTTGCATCATTTGTCACTAGTGTTGACTAGGTGTAAGGAAAAAAATTTAGTGCTTAATTGGGAGAAATGTCACTTCATGGTTCGTTCAGGAATTGTTTTAGGGCATATCGTATCTTCTAAGGGTATAGAGGTAGATAAAGCCAAAGTTGACCTTATTAAGACTTTACAGGTCCCAAAAACCGTAAGAGATATTAGGTCATTCTTAGGGCATGCAGGTTTTTATCGTCGATTCATTAAGGATTTTAGCCTAATTTCTAGACCTCTTTGCAATTTGCTTGCAAAAGATGTTAAGTTTGTCTTTGATGATGCTTGTTTAGAGGCTTTTGAGAAGCTTAAGAATTTACTCACTACCGCCCCCATAGTCCAGGCACCCAACTGGAACCTACCCTTTGAGATCATGTGTGATGCTTCAGATTATGCTATTGGTGTTGTGCTAGGTCAGCGAGAAAACAAATTACTTCATGTGATTTACTATGCTAGCAAAACTCTGAATGATGCCCAGTTGAACTATACCACTACCGAGAAGGAACTGTTAGCCATTGTGTTTGCCTTAGACAAGTTTAGACCCTATCTCTTAGGTTCTAAGATCATCATATATACTGATCATGCTGCTTTGAAATATCTTTTGTCTAAGAAGGATACAAAACCTAGATTGATTAGGTGGATCCTTTTGTTGCAAGAGTTTTCTCCAGACATTAGAGACAAAAAGGGTGCCGAAAATGTTGTAGCAGACCACTTGTCTAGGCTAGTTGTTAGTTCCCCTGATGATTCCCTTCCTATAAGGGATAGCTTTCCTGATGAACAATTGTTCTTTGTTACCCAATTACCTTGGTATGCGAATATAGTGAACTATCTTGTTACTGGTCGAATGCCCCAACATTGGGGTAAACAAGATCGTTCTAGGTTTTTCTGAGGTTAAGCACTTCTTTTGGGATGATCCTTATTTGTTTAAGTATTGTCCAGACCAGATTATTAGGAGATGTATACCTGAGAGTGACCAGTCCAGTATTATTTCCTTTTGTCATGATCATGCTTGTGGGGGTCACTTTAGTGCTAAGAAAACTGCTGCTAAGATATTGCAGTGTGGATTCTATTGGCCTTCGTTGTTTAAAGACTCCCACAGTTACTGTGTGACTTGTGAACGTTGCCAGAAATTAGGAACCATTTCCCGTAGGAACATGATGCCCTTGAACCCTATTTTAGTTGTGGAGGTCTTTGACGTGTGGGGTATTGACTTTATGGGTCCGTTTCCTAATTCTTTTGGTAACTTATACATCCTTGTCGCTGTAGACTATGTCTCTAAGTGGATTGAGGCGGTGCGTGTAAAACCAATGACCATAGGGTTGTGATTGAGTTCTTGAAAAATAATATACTTACACGTTTTGGTACACCGCGAGCTATAATTAGTGATGGAGGGTCGCACTTTTGTAATGGACCTTTTAGGCTTTTGATGAAAAATATGGTATTACACATAAGGTAGCTACCCCGTATCATCCACAGACTAGTGGTCAGGTAGAAGTTTCCAATAGGGAGATAAAACGTATATTAGAGAAAACAGTTAATCCTAATCGGAAAGACTGGTCGTCTAGGCTTACTGATGCCTTATGGGATTACCGTACTGCGTTTAAGACCCCCATTGGAATGTCGCCTTATCGGCTTGTTTATGGAAAGGAATGTCACTTACCTGTTGAGTTAGAACATAGAGCTTATTGGGCTGTTAAGCAGCTAAAGTTTTCACTCGACAAGGAAGGAGCCCATAGGAAACTCCAGCTCAATGAGTTGGAAGTGATTCGTAGAGATGCATACGATAGTGCTAAGGAGTATAAGAATAAAATGAAACTTGTGCATGATAGAAATATATTAAGAAAGTCATTTTCTCCAGGTCAAAAAGTTCTTCTGTATGATACCCGCTTGCATCTTTTCCCTGGGAAGTTACGTTCTCGGTGGACGGGTCCTTTTATTGTTCGCACTGTCTTTCCTCATGGAGCTGTTAAGATCGAGACACCGGATGGTAGTAGTTTTTTGAAGGTTAACGGTCATATATTGAAACCCTTTTTAGATCCCTTTCCTACAGGTGATATTGAGGAGGTCCCTCTGGAGGACCCTGTTTACCCTTGATTGACCATCGAGGCGATTGTATGATGTATATTAGTTTTTGATTTCTTTCTTCACCCAGGTACTATCTTCCCGACTTCTCTCTTTACTAATTCCTCATGTTACTTTACTGTTTGGTATTGCTCTTTCATTAGAAACATTGAGGACAATGTTAGATTTAAGTTTGGGGGTGGGGAAGAAACTTTTTGTTAGCTTTTAGTTGCAATAAATAAACTCCAGAGCCTAGAAATTTATTCTTATTAAGGTTGGCACTAACCAATCTAAGTGGATGGTAACATCTTGGTTGTAGGAGTTGAGGAACCAATCTGATTAGATGGAAACATCTAAAGAGTATATTCATAAAAGCATAGAGCTCATGTGTTAGAATTAAAAAAACATGGTAGTTTCGTTATATCTCATTGAATCCTAATCCTTCTATTTTTATTTTTTTTAAGTTATTTGGTGGGGCACATGATTCAAGTTGTTACCTTTGCTAGGGTGGAATAGAGTGATTGAGATACACAAAAAAAAATGAAAAAAAAAATGAGACCAGACCATTAGACCAACCAGAATAAATTCAATAAAGTCGACCACTGGTGCCCTTGTATATGCCAGTTGTGTTGACCTAGAGTTAGGTTTATCGACCACTGGTCCCCTTGTATATGCCAGCTGTGTTGATATTAGTCAGACCGGTATCTCAGTCCATTAGGATAGGTTCACCTTGGCAGAGGCCTTCAGACAAATATGGGAAATACCGTTCACTTTTAACCATCTCTTTATCCATCTTCTTAATCTTTCCACGTGTTTGGTTGACTCCGGTTATGATGTACAGAAACTATCTGAGTAGAGCTCTGTCACTTATATATGAATTTTAGTATCCTGAGTACAAACTCGTGTACAACAATTGGAATTTCGTATCAGGGTAGTTCCTCCTATAGTCAATGAGAGTATGCCAACCAAGGAGATTCTTTAGTGCCTTCCAAGGTTCTGCGTAGATAGCTAGGGTCTGGAGTAAAGGTTTTGTGGGTACACCTCTGGTAAACCCTCCCGCTAGGGCCACCTAGCGGTTTAACGGCTTGCTGCACGTGCTAAGTGTAGTCATTTTTATTTTGTAGTTTTGATTTGCTCGAGGACTAGCAAATAATAAGTTTGGGGGTGTTGATAGACGCATTTATGTGTCTAATATGTCTCAATTGTATGTATTGTTAGTGCTCGATTTTGTATTTATTTTATTACTTTATGTCTTTGTAGGTATTTATAGAGAAATAAGCTCTTGCGGTAAAATTGGCTCGAAAAGTGGTGTTTTACACCCCAGGATAAAGTATTAAAGGCACCCCAGAAATGCATCGGAAGCACCCCAAAAATGTGTCGGAGAAACCCCAGAAAAGTTACTATTTACGCCCAAAAATTACTATTTGCACCCCATAAGGCAAGTGCTAAAAGGAAACCCGTACAGGATTAGGGGGAGGACATCTTCTTCTCAAATTCAGAAAAACAATTTTGGCGGGAAAACATTTCACTTCACTGGCAGAATTTCGATCGAATGTTTGGAGGAGTTTTTGTGTGATTCAATCGCTGAAACTTCATTGGTAGTTGTGATATAACCTAGCAGAGCTAGTATGGGTGTTTGTTTCGATCAAATTTGGATAGATAACTTGGTTTAATACAAACAGGGAGTTGGAGGAAAAACATGAGCTTGCACGAGTTGTGAGGAATTTAAACGTGTTCTGCAGTGCTTGGAAGAGTTGATCGATATTCTGGAGCGTGAAAAGGTATAGAAGGAAAGAAATACAGCTGCAGACGCATAGGAAAACGATTTTTTGGAAACAATATATTTTCGAGAATAAAAGAAATAATGGGATTAAATAAACAGATTTTGGGAGATTCAATGTCGCAATGATGTATAAATAGGTTCCTAGGATCACATAGAAGGGGACGGAGAGTTTGGGGTCGAGAGGAGAGCTCAGGAGGCGTGAATCAAGAGTTTTCAGAACCCTGTTTCTGCTGCTGCACCAAGAACACGAAGAACAAAAGACCACCAGAGGCAGTCGTTCATGCTACAGTGACAACGATAGCCACACGAGGGTCGCAGAGATACAACAACAACAGTTCTTTTTTATCGTTCTTTGTAACAGTGTTTTGCAACAATTATAAACGTTGCAAACACCCGATTTTCATTATTTTCTCTCCATTTCATCTTTGTAAACAAATTTTGAGCATGAATCAATATTTTGAGCAAGTTTACACAATGATGAGCTAAACCCATCCTCTGGGGCGACGGAGGAAGATATTTCGCCAATGAAATGTGGTAATCTCTGTTTTATTTAATTTATGCAATTATTATATGATTATTTGCCTTGATTAATAAATAGATAAAATGGTTTTTGTTAAACAATTGTTATTTCAATTGATGGTGCATGCTAGCCTAGGGTTTTGATGTCCCATACTTTTGATTTACAATTGTTATTTCTAAAAAATCAACTTTTGCAATATTAAGAATCAATTTGAATGAAGGATTTGCATAATTATAATTAGAAAATATAAATCACTTTGATATTGGTAATTAGTGGAATCCATAGCCCCAGTCTTCTCTATATTTTTCATATCACTTTTATTTAAGTTTCCTATATTTTTTATTTAAAATTAAGTCTAAAATCTGCTTTCACAAGTCTTGAACGAATCTTATCACTACAACAACTTTGAAAACACATCATCTCCCATCCCTTTAACGCATTCGCATCAAGGGGACCATCCCCCTCCCCCGAAAGATTATCAGCAACCTCCAGAAGATTTTTGTTTATGTAACATAGAGTCTTCATGTCAAGAGTGCACTCTTTTACCATGTGACCGAACTTTTCAACAATACTCCTGTTAGAGCATTGCTCGGTCGAACTCGCATACATTGCTATCTCAATCATGTTTGTCAATGTTAGTGATCAAAACTATGAGTCTTAATTTATAGCCTATTTAGATGTATCGGACTAGGACATAAATTGTGTAGTTGAGCTTTATACTTCACGGCGTTCATCTCTTGAAGACAAAGAACTACTAAGGGGAGCTTGTGGAACTTCATCGAAAAAAAGCATGTGGAGACTGAAAATTATTTATCACTTGGAAATTCTATTTCTACTCTATCTCCTATATTCAGACATAAGTCGGGTTACAATATAGTTTTATATTATACACATTTGAGATTTCGAGCTGAGTTTATCTCGCTTATATATTTTTCGGAATATGTGTTGGAAAGCTTTTGCTTCGGCCGAATTCATCTTATATTCGTGACGAAAGTCCGAATAAGATCATATGAACATTGTCGAGTTACATCTTACATGGTTTGTGTGATTCAATCATTTGGTGTTGTCTTTGAATGTTTCATTATGATAATTTCAATAACTTGGAAATTGCTTTGACGAAAAATAGTTTGTGAACAACAACTATATAACGTCCTCTAAGAAAGTTTCAATGATTGAAATAAAGAGTTTATAATCATGTAAGCATGTTTGGATATAAACATAGTGTGTTAATCATATTAGTGTACAAGTCCAAAATCGGGTACCTGAAGTATGCGTACCCGTACGCGTACTAGTGGTTACTGATGTCTGGGCAAGTATGCGTACCTGTATGCATACCGACGGAAAGTTCACTTCCGTGAAAATCTACTGGAGTTTGGAATGTGTTGAAGTATGCGCACTCGTACGCATACCGGCGTAACCAAACTCAAGTCCACCTACTCAAGTATGCGTACCCGTTTGCGTACTTGAGTGCGTTACTTTATAAAATTGGTTGTGTACATGAACTTAAACATTTATATAATAACGAATGCATTCTTTTCAAACCGTGGCTATAATGTTGATGAATTGATTCGAGTGAATCAAGCCGATTTTGTTTCGATTGTGTTCTTGTATACTTCTATGAGAATATAACAATTGAAAAACTCATTAACTAGTTTCAGTTGAGTCATTTGATCTTGTTATGGATAAGATGAATATGGTTGATATGAGAGTTATCATATGGCTAACTTCAGTTGACCATTGTTGAGCCAACATGGGTGTACACATTTGGGTACAGTTCATAAACCTAAATGAGGGTACATTTCATTAGTGTGTAACAAGCTAAGTTCAATCTAACGGTTGAAATATATTAGCTTGGTTGAATCAGGTTTTTCATCTAACGGTGAATAATGGATACTTTGTTACCAAGGTAACTTGGATTGCAAACCTTGATTTGAAAACTATATAAAGGATAACTCTAGAAACTGGGAAACCTAATCCCCACACATTTGTGTGTTACTAGTTGCATAAGCTAGACTCGATTCTCCTTTAACTTTAGGTTTTCCTAAACCTTGTAGGTTAACGACTTGAAAGACTTCATTGGGATTGTGAAGACAAACCCAATTATTTCTCTTGTAGTTGCGTGTTCTGATCTTTCCCGATTTTATCGTTTAAGTAGTATATTCTCTAAGATTTGCTCGAGATTAATTTCTCCGATAGGCAAGATAAAACGTGATCACAAACATCTTCGTCTCATGATTTGTGATTCCAAAATATCTAGTTTCGCCATCATACGATTTAGATTATTGTGAGGTGATTGATAATACTAGGCTGTTCTTCGAGAATATAAGACCGGTTTATCAATTGGTTCCTTTTCACCTTGATTTATCAAAATACGGAATAAAAACTCATAGGTATTTATGTGGGAGACATATTTTTCTATTCCAATAGACTTTTCTGTGTAAGACAGATTTGTTTATCAAGTCTTCGACTTTGGGTCATAGCAACTCTTAACAAAATTAATGTGAGATTGATTAGGGTTCAACTACAGTCCAGTCCGAAGTTCATTGGTAGTAGGATAGTGTCTGTAGCGGCTTAATACAGTGTGGTGTTCAAACTGGACTAGGTCCCGGGGTTTTTCTGCATTTGTGGTTTCCTTGTTAACAAAATTATGGTGTCTGTGTTATTTGTTTTCCGCATTATATTTTGTTATATAATTGAAATATCATAGGTTTTGCGTTGTATCGATCAATTAGGAAACCCAACCTTTGGTTGTTTATTGAGATTGATTGATCCTTGAATATTAGTCTTTGGTACCGTTCAAGTTTACTCCTCTTATATTCAATCGGGCTCGCAGATTTCTATTTGCTGATTGCGGATTGAATTAAGAGTTAGAGATATTAAAATCTTATATATACTTTTCTCTAGATTGAGTCTGACTGTCTAGTTGATTCTCTAGAAAGTATATTAGAGTAAGTCCTCTCTGATTGCCAAACGAATTGTTGGGTGTGGTTGTTAGACGCCCGCATTTTCAATTGGTATTAAAGCATCCATACACTATAAACCTGATAAGTTTGTGTTTGATTAATCCTAAAGTTTGTCCTCAGGGGAAATTTCTTTGGGAAACTTGCTCGTGGCATCTGTAACGCACGCCAGAATCCTTTAATGATTGTTCAGAGATTCTTATGGATTAGACTGTTTGGTCTTCATGAAAATCTCGTCCCATCTAAGACCTTGGAAAACTTGGATGATGAAAAACAATCTAAAAGAAAAATTAAATGTTCTTCTATGAATGGAAAATCGAGAAAACGTTCTTTACGCTCAAGGTTGTAGAATCTCGCTAGATTAACTCTTAATCTTTTTGAGGAATACCATCGTGATGAATCAATTGATAAAGAACGATTTAGATCATTTGAAAACGTTTTTATATTCTTAGATAAACTTAATTCGATTAAGAATAAAAATTGCTCTGATAAAAGTTCTGCACATATTAATTCATGGAATCATGATGTACGAACTAAACTTGTTGAGAACACGAGTAGGTCCAATTAAACGGGTTCTTGTGTTTTCAATACAGGTTCAGGCTATCGGTAAAACCTTCCTTCCACTCATATGAAAAGGAAGTTAGAAAGATCTGTTATCTCAGATAATCTTACCACTAGTGTTGTCCTCAAATATCAACAAGAAATAGTGCATGAGAGTCTCTCTGCACATCTTGCCACCTGGTAACATGTTTGGCACCACCCCATCTGTATATATCTTGAGATGAGGCAAGAAATGGTTTGATTTGTCTTTACTATGGCTAACAATTTGCTTTCTACCGCACCATCCTTTCTTACGTATGTGTTCATGTTCGGGGTGCATATCCTTGGTGCTTAAGCACCCATGAAATCCCAATTTCCTTTTGTGGGTCGCGGTTCAGAAACGGGTCCAAGCCCATTATTATGTATAAAAAAAGAGCAGTACGCGTACCTTCTTCCTCCACCCTTCTTGTCCGCGTACGTGAACGTTCTAGGGTTCATGTATTTCCTCCATTAAAACATCCTTTGGAAAAATAAGAGAAAGGGTTTTTCAAGGTCCACTTCAAGTAAGTATTTTGTACCTTCTTCTTTCTAATTTCTAAATCTCATGATGAATTTCAAGGCTTCAAAAGGAATTTCAAAAAATTTGGGTTCTTCGTCTTCTAACATGAACTTGTCTATAGATCAAAATTCTCTTAGGATTAGATTTTTCAATGATTCCTGTGCTAAATTTTTTGAACGAATTTCATCTAATGGTTTTATTTTAGAAAAGAAATTGGATTTCGCTATTGGACATAAGGAGGATTTAATTTTTTTTGAAAAATTTAAGCTTAGAAAAATCTTTGATGGTCCTGGTGAAGGTTTTGCATTCTTACTAAAATATTCTATGCAAACATCCATGATGTTAATCATAATGACATGGAATTCAAGACCATGGTTAATAGGAAAAGGATTCATGTGACAGGAGAGTTAATTTCAAGAATTACTAATATTCCCCTTGGGAATTTTCGCCTTCCAAGACCTTGTCATGAACGTCCTTCTTATGAAACCATCTTCATGGGTCTATGTGGAAAGAGTGTTTTTTGGAATGAAGGAAAATTTCCTACTAATGATCTTAGTCTTGCTTTGATGTCCTTTGGAAAACTTGGAATATCTAATCTTCGTCCCTCCACGATTAAGAATTCTCGTTGGAGTCGTGAGTTTGCGGAATTGGTATATTTTCTTGAGTTGGAATCTCTAAGTGTCGACATTTGTGGATTTATCATACATCAAATGTTGTTGATGACATCTTCCAACAAGAAGCTAGGATTTCCTTGCTTAATTGAGCGAATTTTCACACTTTCACTATAGATCCGATTGGAAACTCCATTGGATCTCCCAAGCTTGTCCGACCTTGCACGTTTAATCGGATGAAATAAAATTCTTGCAAGAGACAAAGAGGCAACACACTTGATGGCTCATGTGATTCCTCCTACATGAATCTTCTTCATCGAATTCACAAAGATGTTTGTAAGATTTGTACCAAAGTAAGGTGTGTTCAAAAGCAATTACTTGTTATTGATACCAAGTTTTCGGATATCAAGGATGATATGGACAGGATTCAAGCCACTCTTATGGTTTCCGATGATGAAGACGACGTCTAGCCTTTCCTTGTCTTATCTATTGGGTTAAGATTTTTTTTTATTTCTTTTTGAATATACTCTTATGATCTCAATGTATAGGAAACTTCTTATGAGAATTTTTATTCTTGTTTTTTGTTTAGAAGGATTACTAGGGTTTGGAATAACCATTATTGTGATTACACATAGCTAGTTCCAAACGTTTCTTCATCTTCAATGTTTTTAGATATATTTATTTAAATTCTAAGTTATTTGGAAGATGATGTTTGCAATTTTAATCTTTATGGTTTTATATATTGGAAATTGTTACGGGATATGTAATTTACGTCTGTGAACCTTGATTGTCCCATACTTGTTCAAAAGTTATCTCTATTATATGTCGGTATGAAAGTATTGATAAAATATAGAATGAACTTCTGACACACAAAAGTTATGCCTTTTATGCCATTATGCAAATATTGATGGAAGAAAGGATGAACTTTTGTTTATAAGAATTTTCTATTTTATGTCATTGTCCAAATAGTGATGGAAAATAGAGTGATTTCTTGCTTATTCCGTAGTATTGATCTTCCCGGATCCATATCTTTGTGTTTTTACTGTGTTGCTCCGTAAGTTCTCTTATGTCGAGCATGTGCAATTAAATTGATCATCTTGTGTGGTTGATTCAATTGAATCCTTTGGATACAAATTCATGTTTTCATGTGATTTGGTTATATTCAAAGAAATCCTTCTTTTCTTGTAAAAGTAAGGTCGCCTTTGTTGTTCTCTCGAGAATGACATTTTATGGGGGAGAGTTCATTTATGAACTTGTGCTTAATTGCCATATCTTTGTGGGGAGTGCGGTTGTGGAAATTTTATAGGGGTTATCTTGTATCTTTATAAACTCCTTGATGAATGCATTTAGCTTCAGCTTTATGATTGCATCTAAATTTGTTGGTGTGTGTGTTCTCTTTTGGTCATGAAGAATCTCTATGGAAATTTCATGAGGATCCCACTAGTTTTCGTACCTTTTCCAATTTTATTGACAAAAAGGGGGAGAATTAATGTGTAGTTTCATACTAGAAATACATATGGTTTACGGATAATTATGTAGGGGGGAGTGGTTTTCATATTGAGATGATGTATTCACTAAGGGGGAGTAATACATATCACCATAGTATTGTTGTCAAAGTTGTGATGCAATTGAACTTTGATGATGTGTAATAATACTATGACACTGTATAACAATGATTGAGAGCATTTGTTTTCTCATTGTTATCGCTACAGATCCTCAACAACGATGATACTAAACTTACAACCTTTGGAATCATTGGAGTACTTGGAAGTGACGAAGATTTCGAGTAATATTGAAGATGCTAAGGAGATCAAGCATGTGGATGAGAAGCTACAATTTTTATTTATTTTGTAATCCATATGTATTGATAGTTTTGTCACTAAAATTGACAAAGGGGGAGATTGTTAGAGCATTGCTCGGTCGAACTCGCATGCATTGCTATCTCAAGCATGTTTGTCAATGTAAGTGATCAAAACTATGAGTCTTAATTGCTAGCCTATTTAGATGTCTCGGACTAGGACATAGATTGTGTAGTTGAGCTTTAGACTTCACGGCGTTCATCTCTTGAAGACGAAGAACTACTAAGGGGATCTTGTGGAACTTCATCGACAAAAGGTATGTGGAGACTGAAACTTATCTATCACTTGGAAAGTCTATTTCTACTCTATCTCCTATATTGAGACATAAGTCGGGTTACAATATAGTTTTCTATTATATACATTTGAGATTTCGATCTGAGTTTATCTCGCTTATATATTTCTCGGAATATGTGTTGGCAACCTTTCGCTTCGGCGGAATTCATCTTACATTCGTGAAGAAAGTCCGAATAAGATCATATGAAAATTTACGAGTTACATCTTACATGGTTTGTGTGATACAATCATATGTTGTTGTCATGGAATGTTTCATTATGATAATTTCAATAACTTGAAAATCGCTTTGACGAAAAATAGTTAGTGAACAACAACTATATAACGTCCTCTAAGAAAGTTTCAATGATTAAAATAAAGAGTTTTGAATCATGTAACCATGTTTGGATATAAACATAGTGTGTTAATCACATTAGTGTACAAGTCCAAAACCGGGAACCTGAAGTATGCGTACCCGTACGCGTACTGGTGGTTACTGATGTCTGGGAAAGTATGTGTACCCGTACACATACCGGCGGAAAGTTCACTTCCGTGAAAATCTGCTGGAGTTTGGAATGTGTTGAAGTATGCGCACAAGTACGCGTACTAGCGTAACCAAACTCAAGTCTGCCTACTCAAGTATGCGTACCCGTTTGCGTACTTGAGTGGGTTACTTTCTAAAATCGGTTAACATTTATATAATAAGGAATGCATTCTTTGCAAATTGTGGATATAATGTTGATGAATTGATTCGAGTGAATCAAGCCGATTTTGTTTCGATTGTGTTCTTGTATACTTCTATGAGAATATAGAAATTAAACAACTCTTTAACTAGTTTCATTTGAGTCATTTGAACTAGTTATGGATAAGATGAATATGGTTGATATGAGAGTTATCATATGGATAACTTCGGTTGACCATTGTTGAGCCAACATGGGTGTACACGTTTTCGTACGGTTCATAAACCTAAATGAGGGTACATTTTATTTGTGTATAACAAGTTAATTTCGATCTAACGGTTGAAGTATATTAGCTTGGTTGAATCAGGTTTTTCATTTAACGGTGAATAATGATTTCTTTGTTACCAAGGTAAGTTGGATTGCAAACCCTGATTTGAAAACTATATAAAGGAGAACTCTAGCAACTGGGAAACCTGAACCCCACACATTTGTGTGTTACTAGTTGCATAAGCTAGAGTCGGTTCTCCTTTAACCTTAGGTTTTCCTAAACCTTGTAGGTTAACGACTTGAAAGACTTCATTGGGATTGTGAAGCCAGACCCAACTATTTCTCTTGTAGTTGCGTGTTTTGATCTTGCCTGATTCTATCATTTGAGTATTGTCTTCTCTAAGATTTGCTCGAGTTTAATTTCTCCGATAGGCAAGATAAAACGTGATCACAAACATCTTTGTCTCATCGTTTGTGATTCCACAATATCTAGTTTCTCCATCATACGATTTAGATTATTGTGAGGTGATTGATAATACTACGTTGTTCTTCAGGAATATAAGACCGGTTTATCAATTGGTTCCTATCACCTTGAGTTATCAAAAGACGAAACAAAAACTCTTAGGTATTTCTGTGGGAGACAGAGTTATTCAATCCTAAAGACTTTTCTGTGTGAGACATATTTGTTTATCAAGTATTCAACTTTGGGTAGTAGCGACTCTTGGTTGTGGGTGAGATCACTTAAGGGAATCAAGTGCATAGTATCCTGCTGGGATAAGAGATGTAAGGAGCGCAACTGTACCTTGAATCAGTGTGAGATTGATTAGGGTTCAACTACAGTCCAGTCCGAAGTTCATTGGTAGTAGGCTAGTGTCTGTAGCGGCTTAATACAGTGTGGTGTTCAAACTGGACTAGGTCCCGTGGTTATTATGCATTTGCGGTTTCCTCGTTAACAAAATTCTGGTGTCTGTGTTATTTTTTTTCCGCATTATATTTTTTTTATATAATTGAAATATCACAGGTTGTGCGTTGTATCGATCAATTAGGAAATCCAACCTTTGGTTGTTGATTGAGATTGATTGACCCTTGAACATTGGTCTTTAGTACCGTCCAAGTTTACTCCTCTTATATTCAATCGGGATCGCAGATTTCCATTTGCTGATTGCGGATTGAATTAAGAGTTAGAGATATTAAACTCTTCTATATACTTTTCTTTAGATTGTGTCTGACTGTCTAGTTGATTCTCTAGAAACTATATTAGAGTAAGTCCTTTCAGATTGCCAAACGAATTATTGGGTGTGGTTGTTAGACCCCCGCATTTTCAACTCATATAAGTAGCGGCTAAATTAGAAGGAACCCAGAAGCCGTGAACCCGCGTATAAATTTGTGGTTGATATCAGCCTCAACAGCGTCCACTACCTTTGAGAAGCGGAACCGGGCATCCTCAGGCACTGATAGAGGGTCGGAAATATTAGGCGTATCCCCTGATTGGGAATACGGCATGGAACCATCCCCTCCGAGCCTTACACGCTTTACCCCACCATATTATCAGAGGTGTCCATCTTGTTAGAGTTTCCCATGTTCTTAAAAAAAAAAAGGAGAGGAGAGGATGACAACACGTAAAAAAAAAATTAAAAAACAAAAAAATATAGAACCAAACGCGCCAAAGAGAAAAAAATGAGCGAGCTAACCTCGGAAAGAGGGGGGATCAGGAGAACGCTTGCGAGGCTTCGAGTGAGAAGAAGGGGAGACGGAAGATGACTTGGAATGCCTTGAAGAACCTACAAAACAAAGAGGATATATGACACTAAGAAATAAATCTCAACGTATAAATAGGGCGAAAACAAAAGACGCCACGAAATAAAGATGAGAACACGTGTAAAGCAAAGAATGAGCAGTTACCTTCGGAGGGATCTGTCTAAGGTGCCACCTGGATAGAAGACCCATCCAAGACCGAACGATTCGATCCGATAGGACTAAAAGAATCAAGCAAGTCGCTAGAAGACTCCAAGGCTTGGCCCCTAGCACGTAAAGTTTCCCCTATCAGAGGATTAACTGATGAAACATGCAAACGCAGAGAATCCCATCCCGAGACCCCTAGAAACTGGATAACAAGACTCTGCATACGGTCCATGAATGAAGGAGTGGGGATACTATCAGCATCTTTCCGAGTCTGCGTAGGAAATACATGCTCGACGTTAGCATAAGAACAAGCGTGGGTGGCGAATGACATGGCCGCGTCGCGTTTGGCCTTTTTGCGAGGCTCTTCTGAGACCAATCACGCTCGGGCATATTGAGATACTCCTCCATCAAATAAGAAGGAGGCTTCCATCCCACAAGTTTGGATGATAGCGTTCCCTGAGGACGCGACACCTGTTACTTCAACAAAAAAAAAGGTAGGAAAACTGAGATAATAATGAGCTCACAGCATACCTGAATGCTGGAGAGCTAACAACGGGTTTTGGAATTTGAATCCTGACAGGATTTATACCGGAAGAAGGGGGCTTGGTGCCTTTCTTTTTTCAGTTCCTTCCTATAGGCTCGTGCCCCTCGGGCGGATCCCAGGAAGTTACTAATGGATCTAAAGGACGACCCTTAGTACCGGGTTTTAAACCATGCTCCTCCGCTACCCCTTCATTCATCTTTACAGGACCAGGCGCGTGCATCACCTTCAGATCATCAAAAACCAATCGAGGAGGAGGAGCCGCCTGTGGAAAAATGAAGTTTATCGCGGGACGACGGATATAGTCTTGATAGTCATGAGTCGCATCAGTAACATCTAAGTGATGGTCCTGTACATGATGCTGAAAAGAGAACTCGATCATGCGGTCTCCCAAACAAGTTGGACCCTTGAAAACAAAGCGGTCAAAGCTAGCGCGAACCGCCAGAACATCTGAATCGAATGAAGGAGGTAAGTTAGAAGAAACCCCTTGGTCAAATCCCAACCGTCGAGCCGTACGATCAAGATTATAGGACATCACCATAAATTTATCAGTATAAAGACTAGGGAGATAACCGGGCAATACCACAATCATTGAACCGAAATCCGATGTAGAAAGAACCTGTGAAGAATCCAGCGTCGTACCCTCTAGTGGGGATGTAAATTCATAATGTGCGGGACCAGAGCGATCATCATGATAAGGAAAGAGCTCAAAATCTTTGGTTACATCTATAAAATTCATTATATCATCTTTTGTTGCCTTCCCCTTACCACTTCAAAGATCCATCCGAGGATACTATAAGTAGCTGGTGTTAGAGCATTGCTCGGTCGAACTCGCATGGGTTGCTATCTCAAGCATGTTTGTTAATGTTAGTGATCAAAACTATAAGTCTTTATTTCTAGTCTATTATAGCTAAGTCTCGGACTAGGATAGAAAGTGTAGTTGAGCTCAAGGACTTCACGGAGATTCATCATACAAATAGAAGAACTACTCAAGGAACCGGTGGAACTTCTCGACAAAAAGGTATGTGAAGACTTAAGCTTATCTAGCACTCAAAAGTCTATCTGCTCTATCTCCTACTCTTTGAGATAAGAAGTCGTATGCTATATATATAGACTTTGATTATACACATTTGGTATTTCGAGCCGAGTATACCTCGCCTATCTATATCTCGAAATATGAGTTGGTAAGCTTTTCGCTTTAACAAAGTTTATCTTTACCATGTGACGAAAGTCATGATATGTTTCAATCATCTTGAAAATTGCTTTGACGACAAATGGTGTAACAACTATATAATGTCCTCTAAGAATATTTTGATGATTGAAATGAGAGTTTAGATTACATAACCAAAGGTGGATGATAGACGCATTTATGTGTCTATTTGTTCTCATTTACATGTATTGTTAGTGCTTGTTTTTGTACTTATTTGGTTATTTTGCGCTTTTGTAGGTGTTTTTGGAGAAATAAGCTTTTGCGGCGAAATGGGCTCGAAAAGTGGTATTTACACCCCGAGAGGAACTACCAGAAGCACCCCAGAAGTATGTTGGAGACACCCCAGAAATACCCCGGAGGAACCCCGAAAAAGTGCGGAAAACATCTTAGAAGAATTGCTAAAGGAACCCCTAAGTTGGATAAAGGGCACCCCATTTCAGGGCATGTACTAAAGGGACTCTCGAAATGGATAAGGGGAGGTCATCTACATAATTCAAATACAATTTTTGGCGGGAAACTGGCAGCAGCGAGGAGAAATTTTTGTGTGAGAATCTTTGGGCAGTTTTAAAGAGATTCAATTGTGGAATTCGATTGGGCTGGACTTACTAGAGAAAAACAGGGTTTGTGTGTGCGTTTGGGTCGAACATATTGGGCTAGAATGTCCGGGAGAAGTGAATCAAAGTTCAACAGGGATACGTATTCTTTCTGTTTATTTTCAAAGATTTTGTGAAGAATTTTGGGAGAGTTTTACGCTGGATAAAGATGTACCTAGTCTTGTTCAAGTCAGAGAATAGTTTGGATACGAGAGAATAGCCAACAGAACCACGTGAATCAACAGGAAAGTGATTTTTCTCCAAACTTCCCGAGAATAATAATGAGATTATTCTCGGATTTGATCGAGTTTCTAGGGAGTTGGATAGCTATAAATAGCTGTGTTTTCATCATAGAAGGGTTAGAAACCATTAGGATAGAGTTTAGAGGTCTGCAGAGAAGGGAGAATCGAGTTACAGAGAGTTACAGTGCTGCTTCTGCTGCTCGAGAAGGAAGAAGAAGACGAAGAACAGACTAGCTAAGAAAGTCGTTCTTCAACAGTCGTTCTTCAACAGTCTTAAAAGTGGAACCCAGTGTCGTTGTTTTACAGCACTTGAGTTGTATCATTGATTTTCAGCCCTTTCCCCTTTGTAACAGTGGCGCTGTAACACCATTACAGCGTTGCAAATTCCTGTTTCATCTTATATTCATCAATAAAAACACCTATTTTAGCCATGAAATTATCTTGTGAGTGTGTTTTTGAGATGAGGAGCTAAACCCAATCCCAGGGGTGATGGAGGAAGCCATTCTTCCAAAAGTTATGTGGTAAAATTCATTTAAATTTATTTATGCAATCCTTTTATGATTAATTGCACCGAATGAAAATTGAATAAATGATTTTTATTAATTAATTGTGTTTTCTCTTGATGAAATATGCTTGGTTTATTGCTTTTGATATTTCATGCTTGCGATTAACAATGGATGTTTTGAAAATCTGATTTAGGCAATGATTAGAATCACAATTACTTTTGATTGGAATTATAATGTCTAGAATTGCATGATAAGAATTATCATTGAATCACATGAATTTTGGTGTATGGTGAAATCCTGAACCCTGGTCTTTCCATAATATTTACTTCACCTTTGAATTTAATTTGTTTTATCTTTATTTTTATTAAGTCTAAAAATTATTTCCTTCACAAGTCTGAAAAGAACCCAGTTTTTACCACAACTACAATAACTTTTGGAAAACCATTAAATTTTTGGCGTCGCCGACGCGGATTTGTATTTAGGTAGCATTTTTTTAGATTTATTTTTTATTATTATTTTTATTTGTTCCTCTTTACGTTTCTTTTTGTGTCTTTGATTTACAGGTTCGAAGTGGAATACTAAGAACTTGGGAACAAAAAGCTAAAAGCTAAAAGCTAAAAGAGAAGAAAAAAAAGACATAATTTTTTTTTAGGATTTAATTTTTATTATATATAGCTTTTATTTTTTTTAGAATTTGTAAACATGCTTTATTTTTCATAATTTTTGTACTTTTTATTTGGACTTTATTCTGGACTTTTGGACATTTTTTTTAAAACCCTACGGAAGGGTTATATTAATAATAAAAAAAATATATTAAATTGTGTGCAGAGAAGGACGGTGATTACAATATCACCTCGGCCCCTCGGGTTCGCACACGGCATAGGAGTCGTGGCCCGAGTCGACGACAACGATTCATCCCCCGTCTGGTACGGGAGGTAAGTCCAATCGAAACACTCGTGAATCCCCTGCAAGCGAGTTACTGTATTCCTTAAGGTGATAATTGTTTGAGGACGAACCGGACTGTCTTTATTTTCCTAGTAAAGGGAAAGGCCTGGCCTAAACAAGAAAAGGGTTCGGATTTCATCACCGTTCCCTTCTTGCCCGTTTTAGGAAAACAAAACCTAACGTGAACCCAAGCTTTAAAATATGATTAGAAAGAGACCTATAGGGTATCGATCTTGTTAGGAAAATTTTTCGAAGGATATTGGTTACCTTTTAAGCAATTTCAAAGTTCATGATGACTTCTGGGAGTTGAAACAAGCCGCCTTGTAACGCTGGTGAGGCCTTGGGTATCAAAGCTCCATTGAGCTTCCCTCGCCTCAGTTTCATCTCACATTAGCTCGGATTGATCCAGAGGGGTTGCTCAAACTGTAACGAATTCCCTTTCGAAGGATTAGAAGCTGGTCTAGAAACAATCTAAGTGGAGCCATCATGCTTTTTGTTTGCTAGAAATCTTTAGGTTTGCTTTGGTGAAGTCGAGTCAGCCTGCTGTGTGTTTGTTAGAACAACCTTCCTTGTTAGGTTTTTATTCTTTTTGAATTTTTAGTGTATGCCCGATTTTGTTAATAGGGCTTGGAAAAGAGATACTCTAGGTCGATTGATTAGCGAAAAACCTAGTAGTTCTTCTGATTTAAGCAGGGAGCTCGAAGATTCTTCTTTTGAGAGCCCTGTTTTTGGAAACTTCAGTTTTGAGAATTTATCTCTGAGTGATAAAAGTACCCCTAGTACTCCAGTTGTGCCAACGATGGCAACTTTGAAAGATTACATGTTCCCAACTAGGACTAACCGAGCTTCATGCATTAAATTGCCAGCCACTACAGCTAATTTTGAGATAAAACCTAGTATTCTTCAGATGATCCCTATATTCTTAGGAAAAGATGCTGAGAACCCTTATTTCCATATTAGGGACTTTGAGAAAATCTGTGGGACAATTAGAATAAAAGACCTTACTGATGAAGTCTTGAAACTTAAGATGTTTCCCTTTTCCTTGAGAGATAAAGCCAAGACCTGGCTGAACAACCTACCATCTGAATCCATTGAAACATGGCAGGAACTTATTGCTGCTTTCTATATGAAATTCTACCCTAAGCATAAAACTGCAGCTGTTAGGCAGAAAATTAGTGCTAGTGTGCAACAAGAGGGAGAGTCTCTTTATAGGTTTTTAGAGCGATTCAATGATCTCCTATCTCAGTGTCCTCACCATGGATTTGATAATATGAAACTCGTACAGATTATTTATGATGGTTTAGACTATTCGACCAAAGCCATGGCTGAGTCTATGTGCGCTGGTGAATTCACTAGTAAAAATGCTGATGATGCTTTTATCTTCTTAGGAGCTATCGCTGAAAAATCCCAACAGTGGGAATCTTGTGTTGAACCCCCTAAAAGACTCTTGGTCAATAGAAGTAGCACCAATATGGTAGATACGATTTTTGCGTCAGATGCTAAGTTTGCTGCTTTGTCCAGAAGGTTAGAAGCTTTGGAAATGGGTCAGACTAAAAATAGGTCCCTTGTTGAACCTAATAGAGCCTCACAAGTCTCTAGTTGTGGAATAGAGCCCGATAATTCATTTTGGGAAGGTCTTGTTAGTAAAGAACAAGCCCATGTTGTCTATAACAATGCTAGGTTTGAGAACCGTCAGAAGTTTGACCCATACTCAGAAACCTACAACCCTGGTTGGAGAAACCATCCTAATTTCTCTTGGTCTAAGGGCCAGAGTCAAGGCCAGTCTAGCAATTCTCAGCCTCCCCCAGGTTTTTCTTTTAAGAACTCTTCAGGTCAAACCCAGTTTTAGAGCACTTCTGAGAAAAAGATCTCTACCTTAGAGGAAGCTATCACTATGTTAGTAAGTAACCATGACATGCTATCAAAGAACCACATGAGCTTTCAACAAGAAACTAGGCAGGAATTGAAGAATACTTCCCAGAGTCTTGCCAAGTTAGAACTTAAAGTAGGACAAATAGCTAAGTTTATAAGTGAGAGAGAAGATGGAAGGTTCCCTAGTCATACCGATCCTAACCCCAAAGGAGAGAAATCGTACAATCATGTGAATGCTGTCACAACCCTGAGGAGTGGAAAGAAGGTTGACAACAAGGTTGCCATGCCTGATAGTGAACATGCTGTAGTTCACCCTGCTGAGCCAGAGAATGAAGAGACTGATAGAGTCTTTAAAGAGACCAATGAGGGTCCTGTTAAGCCCGGCTTTGTTCCCAGAGCCCCGTTTCCCCACCTGCTAGTTCCGACTAAGAGGGAGTCCAACTTTAATGATATATTGGAGGTTTTTAAGCAGGTTAATATCAACCTTCCATTATTATATGCAATTAGGAAGATTCCCTCTTATGCCAAGTTCCTTAAGGACTTGTGTACACGAAAGTGTAAGCTCAGTGTCCAGAGGAAATCCTTCATAGCTAGTCATGTGAGTTCTATTATTCAGAATACCACTACTCCTAAGTATAAAGACCCAGGGTCCCCGACCATTTCTTGCACAATAGGTAAATACCGTGTTGAGAAAGCGTTGCTTGACTTAGGAGCCAGTGTGAACTTAATGCCATACCATGTGTACCTTAAGCTAGGACTTGGTGAGATGAAACCTACCCAGATGACACTTCAGTTAGCTGATAGGTCCGTTAAAATTCCTCGTGGTGTGATCGAGGATGTTCTCATAGAGGTCGACAAGTTTATATATCCGGTGGATTTTGTTATCCTAGATACCCAACCTGTCCCTGACCCAGAGAACCAAATACCAGTGATTTTAGGTCGCCCGTTTTTAGCTACATCCAATGCGATCATTAATTGTCGAAATGGTATAATGAATTTGTCTTTTGGTAATATGACTATTGAGCTGAACATTTTTAATATTAGTAAGCTACCCTCCGAGCTAGATGAATCGAGCGTAGAAGAGGTAAACATGATAGGAACCTTAGTTCAGGAGTCATTACCAAACATCGTATCGAAAGATCCGTTAGAGAGTTGTCTATCCCATTTTAGCCTGGATTTCGACGATGGTAGTAACATTGAACAAGTAAATGCTCTATTAGATTCCATTCCTGTGTTAGATTGATATATGGAAATATAGGTTTGAACCATTACTAGCTTCCGAGTCTACCTTAATACCTTGTTTAAAAGAGCCTCCTGAGTTGGAGCCTAATTATACATTTTTAGGCCCACCCAAGTCTTTTCCTGTGATTGTAGCATCCGATTTGGATAGTGATCAGGAGAATAGGCCAGAGACCGTGCTTCAAGAAAATAAGGAAGTTTTAGAGTGGACCATAGTAGCTATGAAGCAAGTAGAGGATGAACAACCTGATTATAACTTAGAGAAAGCAATTGACCTTTTTCAAGAACCCGATGGTCTAGAAATTAGGAACATTATGACTAGTCTATGTAGAGGCACCCAAAATTCTAAGTTTGGGGGTAGAGAACTAGAAGAATCTCTTGAGCATTTTAAGGACTGGGAAGATCCGGAAATCCAAACAATAATTAAAGGTTCGTCTGACAGTAGTGAAAACCCTAAGTTTGGGGGTAGTAATGATTCTTGTGATTGTCAAGTATCCCCATTGGAAGTCCCTAACTTGGGACTCAAGCCTAGTGAGGTATTCCCTGAGTTTATTCAGACTCCACAACCCGATCCTCCTGATACTTTCCAGGAGAAAATCCATATGTTAGAGACCCGATTTTCGGATGAATATGTTTGCCGAGACACTCATATGAATCCCAAGTGGGCACCTCAGATAAATCCAGTCGTTTTGCGAGAAACTTTAGATCAGGTTGTGCTCTATCTGCTCATTTTTCTGATCTTGAGCATTTTTCTCCTATTCGTGGCAGTTCTATTTGGTCTTATGGACCCACAATTGTTTCGACTATTGGTATACGACTTTGGAAGGTGACAATTCTTTTAGAGGTATTTCATGTCTAGCTAATGACAATAAATTTAGCATTTACTGGGAGGATCCCGCGTTCATGTGATACGGTAATATCCTTCCTTATTTCTTTTCCCTCCAGTGGTAATAGTTTCTCCTTGTTCATGCTTTTAATTTCATCTTTAGAACATTGAGGACAACGTTAGATTTAAGTTTGGGGGTGGGGAAGAAACAATTTTTGTCACCTTTTTGCAATAAATAAACTCCAGAGCTTAGAAATTTATGCCTATTGAGGATTGCACTAACTAATCTAAGTGGATGGAAGCATGTTGGTTGTAGGAGTTGAGGAACCAATCTGATTAGGTGGAAACATCTAGAAGAGTCTATTCATAAAAGCACAGAGCTCAGGTGTTAGAAATAACATGATAGTTTCACCATATCTCGTTGAGTCCTTTTCACTTCTATTTTTATTTTTATTTTTAAATATGTTTCTAAGTGATTTGGTGGGGCTCACGATTCAAGTTGTTACCAATGCTAGGGTGAATTAGAGTGATTGAGATACCATAAAAAAAAAAAGTTGAAAAAAAAAAGACATTGAGACCAGACCATTTGACCAAAAGGAATAAATTCAATAAAGTCGACCACCGGTACCCTTGTATATGCCAGTTGTGTTGACCTAGAGTTAGGTTATCGACCACTTGTACCCTTGTATATGCCAGTGTGTTGATATTAGTCAGACTATTATCTCAATCCATTAGGATAGGTTCATTTTGGCGGAGGCCTTCAGACAGATATGGGAAACGCCGTTCACTTAGTAAACATCAAAACCATATATGTTTTTCTATATCCATCTTCTTGATCTATCCATGTGATTAGTTTTGACTCCGAATATGATGTCCATAGTGCAACTATCTGAGTAGAGCTCTGTCACTTTATATGAATTTTAGTATGCTTGAGTGCAAACTCGTGTACATCAATTGGAATTTCGCATCAGGGTACTTCTTCCTGTAGTCAATAAGTATTCCAACCAAGGAGATTCTTTAGTGCCTTCCAAGGTTCTGCGTAGATATCTAAGGTCTGGAGTACAGGTTCTGTGGGTATATCTCTTGTAAGCCCTCCCGAGACTATAACTCGGCCATTAGGGACACCTAGGGGTTTAAAGGCTTATTGCATACGCTAAATGCAATCGACGATGCCTGCGACAGTGAGTTAGGATTTTATTTTGTAGTTTTGATTTGCTCGGGACTAGCAAATAATAAGTTTGGGGGTATTTGATAGACGCATTTATGTATCTATTTGTTCTCATTTACATGTATTGTTAGTGCTCGTTTTTGTACTTATTTGGTTATTTTGCGCTTTTGTAGGTGTTTTTGGAGAAATAAGCTTTTGCGGCGAAATGGGCTCGAAAAGTGGTATTTACACCCCGAGAGGAACTACCAGAAGCACCCCAGAAGTATGTTGGAGACACCCCAGAAATACCCCGGATGAACCCCGAAAAAGTGCGGAAAACATCTTAGAAGAATTGCTAAAGGAACCCCTAAGTTGGATAAAGGGCACCCCATTTCAGGGCATGTACTAAAGGGACTCTCGAAATGGATAAGGGGAGGTCATCTACATAATTCAAATACAATTTTTGGCGGGAAACTGGCAGCAGCGAGGAGCAATTTTTGTGTGAGAATCTTTGGGCAGTTTTAAAGAGATTCAATTGTGGAATTCGATTGGGCTGGACTTACTAGAGAAAAACAGGGTTTGTGAGTGCGTTTGGGTCGAACATATTGGGCTAGAATGTCCGGGAGAAGTGAATCAAAGTTCAACAGGGATACGTATTCTTTCTGTTTATTTGCAAAGATTTTGTGAAGAATTTTTGGAGAGTTTTACGCTGGATAAAGATGTACCTAGTCTTGTTCAAGTCAGAGAATAGTTTGGATACGAGAGAATAGCCAACAGAACCACGTGAATCAACAGGAAAGTGATTTTTCTCCAAACTTCCCGAGAAGAATAATGAGATTATTCTCGGATTTGATCGAGTTTCTAGGGAGTTGGATAGCTATAAATAGTTGTGTTTTCATCATAGAAGGGTTAGAAACCATTAGGATAGAGTTTAGAGGTCTGCAGAGAAGGGAGAATCGAGTTACAGAGAGTTACAGTGCTGCTTCTGCTGCTCGAGGAGGAAGAAAAAGACGAAGAACAGACTAGCTAAGAAAGTCGTTCTTCAACAGTCGTTCTTCAACAGTCTTAAAAGTGGAACCCAGTGTCGTTGTTTTACAGCACTTGAGTTGTATCATTGATTTTCAGCCCTTTCCCCATTGTAACAGTGGCGCTGTAACACCATTACAGCGTTGCAAATTCCTGTTTCATCTTATATTCATCAATAAAAACACCTATTTTAGCCATGAAATTATCTTGTGAGTGTGTTTTTGAGATGAGGAGCTAAACCCAATCCCAGAGGTGATGGAGGAAGCCATTCTTCCAAAAGTTATGTGGTAAAATTCATTTAAATTTATTTATGCAATCCTTTTATGATTAATTGCACCGAATGAAAATTGAATAAATGATTTTTATTAATTAATTGTGTTTTCTCTTGATGAAATATGCTTGGTTTGTTGCTTTTGATATTTCATGCTTGCGATGAATAATGGATGTTTTGAAAATCTGATTTAGGCAATGATTAGAATCACAATTACTTTTGATTGGAATTATAATGTCTAGAATTGCATGATAAGAATTATCATTGAATCACATGAATTTTGGTGTATGGTGAAATCCTGAACCCTGGTCTTTCCATAATATTTACTTCACCTTTGAATTTAATTTTTTTATCTTTATTTTTATTAAGTCTAAAAATTATTTCCTTCACAAGTATGAAAAGAACCCAGTTTTTACCACAACTACAACAACTTTTGGAAAACCATCAGTGGACATAAGCATTATTGTGGAAACACATTTATGTATAAGTCCTATTCCTTGAACCAAAGTTTGCGAACTTTGTTGATCAAGAGAACCGGAAGAATGGTGTGAGCCAAGTCCGCGAACTCAGTTCGCGAACTGCTAAAGATCTCAAACCAGAAAACTTCTGCTGGAGTTGACAAACTATTTGCGTGAAACTAAGTCCACGAACTCAGTCCGCGAACCCAGTCCGTGAACCGGCGAAGTTTTCATACCCGAGAATTTTTGCTGGAGTTTGTAAACTTTGCCCGGTAACTTAAGTCCGCGAACCTAGTCTGCGAACTTGAGAAGGTTATATATTTGAAGATGATTTCTGAACTTAAACTTAAAAATACTAAGGAATGCAGTTTGCAAACCGTGGCTATAAAAGTTCATGAACCGTTCGAGTGAATCAAATCATCTTTGCTTCAATTGTGTCTTGTGTAGTACATGAGATTTCCTTGCAATTGAACAACTCTCTAACTAGTTCATCTTGAAGTCATTTGAACTAGTTATAGTGAAGAAGAACGTGGTTGATATGGAATGCTCATATGGCTAACCATTTGGTTAACTATTGTTGAACCAACAAGTGCATACATTTGGGTACGGTTAACAAACCTAAAAGCGTGCATTGTCAAGTGTGTATAACAAGCTAATTTTTCGATCTAACGGTTGAGAAATATTAGCTTGAATCTAAATCAGGTTTTCATCTAACGGTGGATATTGATTGCTTTGTTACCAAGGTAACTTAATTGCAAACCCTGATTTGAAAGACGATATAAGGGGAACTATAGTATATGTGCAAAACTAATCCCCACACCTCACGTGTGATACTAGTTTGCATACTAGAGTCGATTCTCCTTTAACCTTTGGGTTTCTTCTTCTAAAACCAGGTTAACGACTTAAAGACTTCATTGGGATTATGAAGCCAGACCGATACTACTTTTATCGTAGTTGTGTGATCTGATCTTGCATCTTCTATCGTACGAGTACAATCAGATTGGTTGGCTTGTGATTGACTTCTTCGATAGGCAAGATATAAAAAGTAATCACAAACATCTTCGTCTCATTGTTTGTGATTCCGCAACATATTGTTTCGCTATTATACGATTAAGATTGTTGTGAGGTGATTGATAACTCTAGGATGTTCTTCGGGAATATAAGACCGGATTATCAATTGGTTCCTGTTCACCTTGATAATTATCAAAAGACGGAACAAAACCTTTTAGGGTTTATCTATGGGATACAGATTAATCCTTTAATAGACTTGTCTGTGTGAGATATATTTGTTTATTGTTAAGTCTTCGACTTTGGGTCGTAGCAACTCTTAGTTGTGGGTGAGATCAACTAAGGAAATCAAGTGTGCAGTATCCTGCTTGGATCAGAGGTGTAGAGAGTACAATTGTACCTTAGATCAGTGGGAGACTGATCGGGGTTCAACTACAGTCCAATCCGAAGTTAGCTTGGAGTAGGATAGTGTCTGTAGCGGCTTAATACAGTGTGTGTTCAATATGGACTAGGTCCTGGGGTTTTTCTGCATTTGCGGTTTCCTCGTTAAAAAAATTTCTGGTGTCTGTGGTATTTCTATTTCCGTATTATATTTTTTTTATGTAATTGAAATAATACAGGTTGTGCATTTGAATCAATCAATTGTAAATCCGACCCTTGGTTGTTGATTGATATTGATTTATCCTTGGATATTGGTCTTTGGTACCATCCAAGTTATTCCTTGTATTTGATTAGAACTCGCAGTTCTTGCTTGAGTAAATCAAATCAAGAAGAGAGATATAATGAGTCTTGTTGATTCTCTTAAAAGTATATTCGAGTTTGTCCATAGGTGGTGTTGTTAGACCCACGCTTTTTCAATTAGTATCAGAGCAGGCAAACACGTTTAAGACCTTATAAGTCTGTGTTTGTAGCGTTGTGACTCTATGGACAGATGTGCTATCTCTATTAACGTACCTATGGTGGAAAATTGCTACGCGAGCTTTTCTTCAAGCACGTGATTTTCAATCATGGGTATATGTTGTTAATGGCTATGATTCTCCCGTTGTGGCAGTTGGAGATGTAAACGTTCCCAAGAATATTGGTGAATATAGTCCTGCCGAGATACTTGCTACAAAGCAAAATTTTGACGGTTTTAATGCCATCATACATGCCATTACCCCAAATCTTCAGCACCATATGTCAAATTGCACCATGTCTAAAGATGCTTGGGATATCTTTGAAACCGTATTTGAAGGTAACTCCAGTGAAAAGGAAGCTAGGCTTCCAAACCTTAATTCTGATTGGGAGAACCTTCGTATGGGAGATGAAGATACATTTGATGAGTTTAATCACAGAATGTCTGAAATTGTTAATGCATCTTTTGTATTGGGTAAGACTATTCCTGAAAAGGACATTGTGATGAAAATTCTCATATCGCTGCCATCTAGATACGAGTCTAAGAAGCATGCCATCGTTGAGGGAAATAACCTTGATAATCTTTCCAGAAATAATTTGGTTGGAAAGTTAAAGATCTTTGATCATGAGCATACATCCAAAATCGGAAAGGATGTTGCCTTCAAAGAACAAAAGAACACTAAATTACTTGATAAAAGTAAAAGTGTTTATGTCTCTGAGGATGATCAGTCGGAGGGTGATTTTTCAGATGAAGATCTTGATAAATCAGCCTCCTTGATCACAAGATAGCTTAGGGATCTTTTATTGAAGAGAAGTAAACGGTTTTCAAGAGACAAACCCAGGTCATCAGATAAACCTCACAATCGCGTTCCTCCTAAAAACAGGGATGCTGACAAGGCTGATGACGAGGATATGCCACAGTGCTTCAAGTGTAAAGGTTTTGTTCATTTTGAAAATGAGTGCACAAATCGTAGAAAATACAATGGGAACAAAGGTCTTGTTGTAACACTTGATGAGATGTCTGAGATCTATGATTCTGATGAAGATAGGAAATCAAGTGTTGGTCTTCTATGTGAAAACATTGATTTTGATAATTGTAGCAATACATATATCAACCTTGATGGTTTCGGTGAATAAGAGAATCCAATCAAGCTGGAAGAATCAATTGACCCATCCTTTGGAAACTCTGTCTGTAATGTTTCAGGATCTACTATGTGTTTAGATGCTTTCACACCACATATGCCTGAATACTATCCAATATTGACGTGCTCATTTTGTTCTCAGAGAGGTCATGAACTATCAAGATGTTACAAGGACAAACATCAAGTGAGGCATGCCAACAAACTTCAACGAAGAGCAAATCGATTGGCAAGGAAGCTTAAACTTGCCCAGAAGACTGCTGAGGTATGTAGGATTTTATCTTCGTCTAAGAAGTTGGTTTCCTAAGACAAAATAAGACCATTAGAGCAGAAGGTATGGTCAAATCGCTTTAATAGACAGAATTCAGAGGATTCCTCTCAAGAGGAAAATGGTGGACAAATTGTTGTTCACCACATCACAAATTAATTGTGTTGATTGGTAAATCCTGTCCCATGTGCCTGATCAAAAGAGATAAGATTGTGTACTGCTCAGGATATAGGAAAAGTTTCTTCTTAGGTTTGTTTTTCCTGTCTATCAAATAAAGGGTTATTATCGAAAATTCTACTCTTTATAGGGTTTAGATTTGGACGTCCACGAACCTGCTTAAAGGTTGCGAACCCTACATTCCTTTTTCCTCTCTGATATCCTTTATATCTTAAGACTGCTTGTTGAGATTGTGAATTCCACTCACGAAAAAAAACAGTTGTTTATAACTGTTCTCTAAGCATCATGTCTTTGGATGGAAAAGATGTCAACATGATTGTTAAGCCATCAATCAAGGAAAAGGAGAAATCTCCAATAACTCCTTCCTAAAAAAGAAAAAGGAGGAATGCAAGAAAGCCAAGAGTTGTTCCTTCTAACTCTCAGAAGTTTTCAGATGTTCTTGATGAGTTGAAGGAAGCAATAAAGGAGACTTGTGAAATAAATGCTTGCGTTTTAAGATCTTTGGAAATTCATAAATCCCTGGTTCGACATCATCAGCCAAGACGGTTTGTTGATATTAAATCCTATCTCCACGAACCTTATGTTCCAATGGCTGTTGACGACAAGGAGTTCGGGAATGATAAAGAATTTCTCAAAGACATTGTTGCCTAGTATGTCTTCTTTTTGATTTAGTTGGAAGAATAACTAGTGCTTTGAATAGCAATGATTGTGACTATACATAGTTATTATTTTTTATCTTCTTGTTCTTTTTTAGGTTTATTGGTTTAAATTCTAAAACCATTTGGAGGATGATGTTTTGAAATATTAATCTTTATGATTTGTTATATTGCAATTTTTTATGGGATATTGATGTTTACATCCGTGAGCTGTGTTCGTCCCATACTTTGTCAAAAGTAAAGTCGTTCGTGATCGGTATTCACGTATTGATAAAAGAATGAATAGACTTTTGACAAATACAAAAGTTAAGCCTATATTGTCAATAATTTGATTGAAGATAGGTTAAAATATTTTGTTTTCAAGGATTATGTCTATTAAATATCGTTATGCAAATAGTGATGGAAAAATAGAATGAATCCCTGTGTATTCCGTAGTATTGATCATCCCTGATCCATATTTTATGTATTACTGTGAGGCTCCGTCAGATATCTTATGTTGATCACTATACAACCAAGTTGATTTTTTAGCTTAGTTGTTGTTCCGTGAGATATGTTATGTCGAGCATATTAGTCATCTTGTTTGATTATTCAGATATTGCTCCGTAAGTTTCTTATGTCGAGCAAAACAAATGGTAATTAAATTAATTACTTTTGTGATTAGTTTGGTTGTGTATTCCAATTAGATTAATTATGGGTTCTCTTGTAATTAGTCTAGTTAAGTATTTTTGTATCTCCATAAGTTCTCTTATGTTGAGCATAATCAATTGAATTGATCACTTTTTGTGTTTAATTTGATTGCGTATTCCGATTAAATTAATCATGGATTTACTTGTGATTAATTTGATTGAGTTTTTGGATATAGGAAATCATTCTCATGTTTTTTTGTGTCCAGTAAAAAATCCTTCTTTTCTTTCGAAATTAAGGTCGCTCTTGTTGTTCCTTCGGGAATGACATCAAATGGGGGAGAGTTCTTTTGAACTTGTGCTTAATGGTCATATCTTGAGGGATGTGCGGTTGTGGAATTTTAGAGGGGTTATCTTGTATCTTTAAACTCCTTGATGAATGCATTTAGCTTCGGATTTATGATTGCATCTAAATTTGTTGGTATGTATTTTTCTTTTTAGTCATGAAATGTCTCTCTCGGAAATTTCATTATGATCCCGTTCTTGTACCTTTGCCAATTTTATTGACAAAAAGGGGGAGAATTAATATGTAGTTCACACTACAAATACATATGGTTTTTGGATCATTGTGTAAGGGGGAGTGGTTTCCATGTGAGATGGAGTATTTACTAGGGGGGGGGGTGATACATATCACCGTAGTATTATTGTTGAAGTTGTGATACAATTGAACTTTGATGCTGTGTAATAATACTATGACACTGTATAACAATGATCGAGAACTATGTTTTCTCATTGTTATACCTACGGATCTTCAACAACAGTGATGCTAAAATTACAACCTTTGGGATCATTGGAGTACTTGGAAGTGACGAAGATTTCGAGGAATGTTGAAGATTAGACATGTGGAATAGGAGCTACTAAAGTTTACTTATCTTTTTTGTATTCCATATTTATTGATAATTTTGTCACTAAATTTGAAAAAGGGGTGTTAGAGCATTGCTCGGTCGAACTCGCATGCGTTGCTATCTCAAGCATGTTTGTCAATGTTAGTGATTAAAACTATAAGTCTTGATTTCTAGTCTATTATAGCTAAGTCTCGGACTAGGATAGAAAGTGTAGTTGAGCTCAAGGACTTCATGGCGATTCATCATACAAGTAGAAGAACTACTCAAGAAATCGGGGGAACTTCTCGACAAAAAGGTATGTGAAGACTTGAACTTATGTATCACTCAAAAGTCTATCTACTCTATCTCCTACTCTTTGAGACAAGAAGTCGTATGCTATATATATATATACTTTGATTATACACATTTGGTATTTCGAGCCGAGTATACCTCGCCTATCTATATCTCGAAATATGAGTTGGTAAGATTTTCTCTTTAACCAAGTTTATCTTTACCATGTGACGAAAGTCATGATATGTTTCAATCATCTTGAAAATTTCTTTGACGAGAAATGGTGTAACAACTACATAACGTCCTCTAAGAATGTTTCAATGATTGAAATGAGAGTTTAGATTACATAACCAAAGGTGTACATAAGCATTGTTGTGGAAACACATTTATGTATAAGTCATATTCCTTGAACCAAAGTTTGCGAACTTTGTTGATCAAGAGAACCGGAACAATGGCATGAACCAAGTCCGCGAACTCAGTCCGCGAACCCATTCCGCGAACCGACGAAGTTCTCATACCCGAGAATTTCTGTTGGAGTTTGTAAACTCTGCCCGGTAACTTAAGTCCGCGAACCTATTCTACGAACTTGAGAAGGTTATATATCTGAAGATGATTTCTTAACTTCAACTTAAAAAGACTAAGGAAAGCAGTTTGCAAACCGTGGCTATAAAAGTTCATGAACCGATTCAAGTGAATCAAATCATCTTTGCTTCAATTGTGTCTTGTGTAGTACATGAGATTTCCTTGCAATTGAACAACTCTCTAACCAGTTCATCTTGAAGCCATTTGAACTAGTTATGGTGAAGAAGAACGTGGTTGATATGGAATGATCATATGGCTAACCATTTGGTTAACTATTGTTGAACCAACAAGTGCATATGTTTGGGTACGGTTAACAAACCTAGAAGCGTGCATTGTCAATTGTGTGTAACAAGCTAAGTTTTCGATCTAACGGTTGAGAAATATTAGCTTGAATCTAAATCAGGTTTTCATCTGACGGTGGATATTGATTGCTTTGTTACCAAGGTAACTTAATTGCAAACCCTGATTTGAAAGACTATATAAGGGAAACTCTAGTATCTGTGCAAAACTATCCCCACACCTCACTGTGATACTAGTTTTCATACTAGATTCGGTTCTACTTTAACCTTTGGTTTTCTTCTTCTAAAAACAGGTTAACGACTTAAAGACTTCATTGGGATTGTGAATCCAAACCGATACTACTTTTATCGTAGTTGTGTGATCTGATCTTGCATCTTCTATCGTACGAGTACAATCAGATTGATTTGCTTGAAATTGATTTCTCCGATAGAAAAGATATAAAAGGTAATCATAAACATCTTCGTCTCATTGTTTGTGATTCCGCAACATCTTTTTTCGCTACCATACGATTAAGATTATTGCGAGGTGATTGATTACTCTAGGCTGTTCTTCGGGAATATAAGACCGGATTATCAATTAGTTCCTGTTCACCTTGATTATTATCAAAAGACGGAACAAAACCTTTTAGGGTTTATCTGTGGGAGACATATTGATCCTTTGATAGACTTGTCTGTGTGAGACAGATTTGTTTATTATTAAGTTTTCGACTTTGGGTCGTATCAACTCTTAGTTGTGGGGGAAATCAGCTAACGGAATCAATTGTGCAGTATCTTGCTGGGATCAGAAGCGTAGGGAGTACAACTGTACCTTGGATCAGTGGAAGACTGATTGGGGTTCAACTACAGTCCAGTCCGAAGTTATCTTGGAGTAGGCTAGTGTCTGTAGCGTCTTAATACAGTGTGTGTTCAATCTGGACTAGGTCCCAGGATTTTTCTGCATTTGCGGTTTCCTCGTTAACAAAATTTCTGGTGTCTGTGTTATTTTTATTTCCGCATTATATTTGTTTATATAATTGAAATAATACAGGTTGTGCGTTTGAATCAATCAATTGGAAATCCGACCCTTGGTTGTTGATTGATATTGATTGATCCTTGGATATTGGTCTTTGGTACCATCCAAGTTATTCCTTTGATTAGAACTCGAAGTTCTTGCTTGAGTAAATCAAATCAAGAAGAGGGATATAAACTCGTTGATATACTTTTAATTGATTGAGTCTTGTTGATTCTCTTAAAAGTATATTCGAGTTTGTCCATACAGATTGCTAAGCTAAATATTAGGTGGTGTTGTTAGACCCCCGCTTTTTCAGCTAGGACCACAGTAACAGTACCTGTTAGAGCGTTGCTCGGTTGAACCCACCAAGCGTTGGTATGTCAAGTTTGGTTGTCATATTTTAGTGAATCAAAACTCATGTTAAGAGTCGCTTTATTATGCACTAGAGTCAACTTCGTATAGGTTAGCTTCAAAGTATTAGGATAATGAGACATTACAAGTATAGCGAAGACTTGAAGATGTGAAAAAGCAATGAGCTACAACGACAACAATCATCCTTCCACTTGAGGTTAGTGATATTTGACTTGAACTGTTTCATTCCCTAACGTATCTTTCAAGTCGTACATATTGAAAACAAAACCGCGAAGCATATTTGAACTCTAGATAGATATAGTATTAAGGAATACAATACAAGGTTTATTACTTAACCATTAAACTTTGTAGATAAGACATCGCCATAATAATTTGAATGCTATTGTGATTATGTATGGGTATGAGGTGAGGATTTCATCCTAGGGAACAATGTTTTACATGTGTTCTAAGGAAGTAAGTTCATAAACTTGTTTGTGAATCAAAAAGTAAATCGCCAGGCGTTATTGGTTTTGTTATTCATTGCATATCTGTAGATGGGGAAAAACGATTTGCTAGTTTTTACGGAATCGAGGAGATGACCGTGCGGAGGAGACTCATTGAACCGAGCAAATGCTCAACCTCACGCAGATGCACTGCAAGAAGGGAGTACTTTAAGTTCGAGAGATCAATCTGTAGGACTCCGTTCTAAACCAAGACAATGGCCGTTCCAAAGTTAATTCGGTCACAAGAGAGGATGGGTCGATCTGTAGGAGGGAAGCTGAAAAATGTGTGAGATCAATGGTGATCGAGATTGTAGGTGTGTTGTGTATTCCGCGTAAAAAAGTTCTGAATGATTGAATTTACTCAGTTGAGAGTGATTGCTCAGATGATGAGTTCGTGTAGACGAAAGATTGTCTGTATGAACTTGCCGAGAAATTCTTGTATGTTTCAATCAGGATTCATAGGCCTTTTTATTTTGCTGAATTGTAAACACCTTGATCCCATGAAGTGTGACAGTTGCTGGAGTCAAAGAGTAGGGAAGTGGAAAATCGTGTCAAAACCAGTTGCTCACCGTGCGGAGACTTGGTTGATTTTCCATCCACTTCTTTGCTAACTCCTACAACTGATTGCACGACTTTCTCACATTCTCATCGTGTGCATGAACACACGTGCCGTAGACCGCCAGACCAAAACCCTAGTTAATATCCCCCATGTGACACGATTGATGTCTCTTGGTTTTAGTTAGTCAGTTGCTGACTTCATGGGACGATGAGTCCATGTATTGTTGAGTTGAACGTGATTTGCAAATGTTTTGAGACTCACGAATTGAACGTGTCTGTTGAGACAGAGGTATAATTCTCGAATAAATGTTGATAGCTAAAATGAACAAATATTGTTCATTTGATGTATCGTTGAATATTCATGGTTGAACCAATATTCCTTGATGCGATCAAATATTGCTCATCTGAGCAAATGTTGCTCGTTTGATGAATTACTGAATATTGGTAGTTGAACCAATATTCCTTAGTCTGAGCAAATATTGCTCGTCTGAGCGAATGTTGCTCATTTGATGAAGTATTGGTAGCAGGACCAAATAAATATTAATTTAAAGTACTGGCGACCGAACCAAGTATAATTAATTAGAGTGCTTACCATGGGATCAACTTAAAATTTAGTGTTTGAATCTGTAATTGTGAACCTTGGATTCAAAATCCTAATTTTGATCAATTGCTGAATTGATGATTAATTGATGATTTATTGAAAACCGTTCATGATATGATCGAGGGACCGGCTACATGGGATGATGAATCGAACGTGTAGATCCCAGATGCTCAAGTGAGCAAAATACCAAAGTCTCCCGAAGACTAGTTGGTGAAAAGATGATTAAATGCTGGTTTCATCATTTATTAAAAATAATGCTCATGTGAGCGTTAGGTAGTAAAACCTGATTATGGAGAGATGAGGGACCGACCAAGGGGGAATGAGACCGACCCTTGGTGATCATGGGACCAGCTGATGGTCGTTTGAGCAAACTCCAAGTTGTTTGAGAAGAGTTTGGACCCAATATGAGCAATTGACCAAATTAGGTCAAAATTATTAAAACATATGGGACCGACTATTTTCAAACCTTAGGTCCAGCCTTTATCGGTCAAGGAGACATGCCCGCGTCACCATAATTTCATTGTTTCAGTCCTGATAATTTCAATATTTTTCGATGCGCGTTTGAGCAACATTTTGAGAAAATATGAAGGATTCAGGGTTTTGCTGAAACTGGGGAATCTTCATGAGATGATGAAAAATAATTAATAAAACAGGGGATTTGCAAGGTATGGGGACGGCCATGGCTAGGGCATGACTAGCCATCTAGCAAGCTCGGTTCCGCAGCACCATTCCTAATTTTATGTATTTTCCCTGATGTGAGGGAAATATCATGAAATTGAGGAATTTCATGAAGTTAAAGGAATTTCCATGAGATTATGGAAATAATAATAGTAAAATAGGGAATCATGAAGTGTGGGACCGGCTATGGCCAAGGCAATGGCCGACCAGCCAAAGAGCCCGTCCCAAAGCACTTTTCCCAATTTTATAATATTTTTCATGATTTTAGGAAAATATCATAAAATCAAGAGGTTTGTTGAAACCAAGGAATTTGTTGAAATCAGGGAGTTTCCATGAGATGAGGGAAACATAAAAAATAATAATAAAAAAATAAGGGGCGTGTGGGACCGGCTAGGGCATGACCGACCGACTAGGGCCCGGTCCCACGAGTTTCTCTAATTTTACATTATTTTCATGACTCGAGGGAAATTTCATGAATTGAAGGAATTTTCATGGAATGGAGGAAATAATAATAATAAAATAGTAAGGAGTCATGAGGTGTGGGATCGTCCACGGCTAGCGCAAGGCCGGCCGGCTAGTGAGTTCGGTACCACGACATCTTTCCTAATTTATTATTATTTCTTTGATACGAGGAAACACCATGAGACTGGGGAGTTTCCTTGAGACGAAGGAGATTTGCTCAAATGAAGGTATTTTCATGAGATCAGGGAAAATAATAAAAATATGATAAAATATAAAATTGGGCGTGGGACTGGTCACAGCACGACAGGCCGGCCGGTGGGCCCAGTCTCTCAGCGCCTCGAGTAGTATTTTATTATTTATTATTTTCTTCCTATTTTGCATAGATTCATCGTTCCTTCGTGTTTTGGAATGCTCGTTTGTGCATTCAGGTGCTCGTTTGTGCATTATTGCTGAGTACACTTGCACCATTTTGGTCGGGGCTTACTCGAGAGTGCTCATATGCCCGTACGTTGAACATTTATCACTAACCCGTGGAATTCTGCTGGGAAGAACCACGAATTGAAGTGACGAAATATTACAAAGAATCGTAGAATATTGTTGAATATTCAGTTAACGATTTGAGATAATTAATTTATGGCTCTATACTAGCAGGCATGCTGTCTAGGAGCATTAATTATCTGAGAATTGAGAAATATGAGCTTGTTGAAACGTCATATCTCCTTTATATAGTCAGGGAGAACCTTGTTGCATCCTGAAGACGTTATTGCTCTATACTAGAAGGCAAGCTGTCTAGGAGCCATCCAATCTTTCGATTCTATATAGAAGTAATTACTGAAATTGCTCAGTATTCATGAGATGTGTCGTTGCCTCAGCTGAGAGACTACACATCTACATATACTTTGAGAGACAGTATTCTCATTCAGAGATTTCATGGCACGAGCTTTCATGCTTCAATGAGAGACATGAGCCTCAATACTCACCTGATTGCTGGATCAGGAGCATGTATAATTATGGTTTGATCAATCGCCTGAGATGGTATGATCGGGTTTGTGATTTTATGTCTGACCAAATATGGTAAAGGGGAACCTATCCTAGTAAGAGGTGCAGTACATCACAAAGGGGAACCGATTCTTGTATGAGGTGCAGTAAGGTTTATAGCAGAAAGGGGAACCGATCTTATTAACATGTGAAACACGTTTTTAGGCAAAGGGGAACCGATCTTATGGACATGTGCAACACATATAAGTTAGATACCATATATATGTGGGGAACTGATCCTAGTACCTAGTCAACCGAATTTTTGGAAAGCTAGCGTGACTATGCACAGTACTCACATGGAAGGTAGAACCGTTAAACCCATGATTGTGATTGAATTTTATTTGATCAATCGCATAGTTCTTGAAAGTCAGATGAACCAATTATAAACTTGTTTAGAAGTGTGGCAAATCGGTTTCAAGGTTGTAAGTGTGAAAGAGAACTTACAAAGTAAGGATGTCGACATACTTTGAACACGTGCTGTGAATGTTTATTTCTTTAATTGTTCAAAGTTATTCCTTAATATCTAAGGGAAGAGAATCTCAGGATCGAAACATAAATAAGTTAAGAATCTTTTAATTAAGGTAATTAACTTCATTTTTGGGAAAATAAGAATCAGTAATGTGCATTTACTAATTAGAGATTTTCTGAGAGATTTCAATCATTATTTTTGGACAGAGCATTTCCAGGAATTATGGAAACCGAATTTGTGCTTTAATGAATATCTTGAGAGTATTTTCGGTTTTGGAAATTCCTTGGTGTCCAAACTTCCTTGTCTATAAATACTTGAAGTTTGCCTTTCTAGCAAACTAATCCTTCGTAACAACAAAATTCCTCTTTGTTGTGTTGTTACTGGTGTAGCCTCCTATTCGGAGAGGAGAGTAACCTAATTAGGCGAAATATCTTACGGTCGCTCAGTTTAAAGTCTTCTTTGGGATTGAGAAGCTCTAGCATGTACCGTTGGTGGGAAACTAGATAATTGCGGTTTATCTTTTGTTTTCATTGATTTGATTGACTAATGGTGGTTGAACTTTGATTGCACCTAGTTTGTTTATGATTGAGAATCTTCTCTTCTGATATAAGATTCATTCAAACTAGTTCAGAGTTTTGACAGGGATCTTTAGACTGTTGTTAGTTCTAAAGACGATCTTGTGATAATCCATTGTTAACAGACTCCATTCTGTGCGTGATTGATCACAAGATATTCAAGTGATTGTGTGCAGGTTATTATTGAAGATATAATAATATTTGAAGACGAAGAAGATATTGAGGATTTCTGATTTGTGGGTTCATAATCTTTGGTGTGAACAATACTTGTTTCGGTAAAAGAGGATCCAATTAATAATCGGTTTATCCTTTTGACAGATTGGATTGATTAATTGAGTAGATCGGCATCAACACAATTATTTGGATTAATAGTGTTGTTGGCTTAATCTTAAACGATTACTTCGGTAATTGAACATAAGATAGATCTGAGGAGCTGATGAAGGAGTTTATGTTAAGATAAACAGAAGATCCTTTGTCCGACTCATATCACTTGGTTGAATAGAGTTGATACCAAACATATTTGTTGTTCCTTTACTGTTTGGAATACGAACCAAAAGAATTGTTCCAAGTACGTGACTTATTTATAAGTTGGAGGCATGGGAATAAAGATGGGACTAGGTGAACTATAGATTTAGTTGCTTGGTCTCAACTATATGAAGTTAGGTGTAATTTTGTGTAGGTGCTTAATCCTGAGAGTATTCAATTCTGGATAAGGTCCCCGGGTTTTTCTGTATTTGCGGTTTCCTCGTTAACAAAATCTTGCTGTGTCATTTACTTTATATTTCCGCATTATAATTATTTTATTATAATTAAAGTAAATTTCACAAACGTTAATTCCTATTTACTTGATAAATTAATCCTATTGTGTTTGGTTAAGTCCGAACCTTTTTATCAAGTAATATACTTCGTTGTTATATTTTCTCGATCTCGTATCCATAGACGATCACACGAAGTGTGAACAAATTAGTTGTATTGTCTCGACTCAGTCCATAGACAATCACTTTCTGATAAAGGACTTATAGGTAGGAAAAGTTTTAGCTTGAGGTATATTTGGGTACCCTCGCCTTTTCAATTAGTATCAGAGCAGGCAAACACGAAAAGATCTAACAATCTGTGTTTGGTGCGATCCAACCTATAAGAATTGAATCTAATGTATGATTCAGTTAACGTTACGCAAGAGTATGAATACTCAAAATTTGAAGATGTGACTACTTTGTTGACTCATGATCCAGGAGTTACGAAAACATCTATGTCTATCTCTGATGAAAGAGAAGATGTTAATAAAGAGTTGGTAAAACTCCTAAAGCCTATACAATCTCTGTCTAAAGTACTCACTTTAAAGACAAAGTCAAATCTTCTTAAACAGGAGATCATAGAAAAAGACATTCAACCGAATTGTCTAGCCAAAGAGAAAATGGATCTCACTATCAAACTAGAGGCTCTTGGTAAATCTCTTACAGATAAAGAGACATGTTATATGATTCTAACTAATGATGTTGTTGTGATTTCTTCTGATGAGGAAACTAAAAGTCCTTGCTCGACTTTTACAGACTGTGATAAAACCAGTTTAATCACATTTGAAACAGATCAAGATAATGGTAGTTTGCCTAACTACATCAAGTTAGAAGAGGATGAGAAACCAACTTCTAGATCTACTGATGATCAAATGAAATATTGTCCAAAGGAAACTTTGAACTGATTCCGTGGTTATTGTAAGGAATACAATTTTCAGTCACTTGACAGGAAACTTATACTACTTCAACATACGGTGGTAAAATTTTTGAAGGAAGTTTCTTGTCTTAAAAAACTGAAAGATCATTCCTCAGTAGAAAGACAGATTATACCACATCCTGATAAGATCAACTCAAAAGAGTTAGAGGAAAGAGTTGATAATCGCTTCTAGAAAAAGGTTCCTCCGCACCCATATCGAAACAATTCTGGTTTTGATAAGGAACGACTTCAGAAGGAAGGGAAAGAGAGAATCTCTTCCAAAAGAAACAATCAGGAGTTTTCGAGACTTGTTTCAGATGATCATACTAATATATATCACAAGTAAGTTCTTAGAATGAGGAAATCTTATGAAAATCTCATTGAAAGAATTAAGAGAGATTTATCTATCTCTGAGAATTCTCGCATTAGTACGTTTTCTCCACATGATCATATCTCTCTAGCTAGAAAAGATCATCGTCTTTGGAGGAAATATTTTGGGAAGAAATTCCCGAAGAGAAACATAAACTATGTTTCTGATATTCACTATAAGCTGGAAAAAGCTTACTCCGATGCAACTTATTTGTATCAAAATTATGCATTCTCATACTTTTCGTGCTCATAATCTTGGATGGGAAAGGCACAATAAAACAGGAGCACATTTGTTTTGTGTAGTTGTTTATCAGAAAAATTCTGTGACACTATATGGGTAGCTGCGAATCCATGGTTGTCTGAAAAATGTTCATGTTTAACATGATCTTCCAAAAAGAGGTTTTATTTGAAATTTTCGAATTTTAATAAACCTTCCAGCTTGAGAAATTCGGACTAAGGAAACGAAATATATTCCTTTATATTTTCGGATTCTCCAGAGGTCTTTTGGTCCGAAAGTTGTCTCTTATAAAAGGAGAAACTTTCTCTTACCTGTATTCGAAAACCCTGATCAATCCTTTTATATTTATTATTCATACCCGAGCATGCTTCCAATAACTCGCAGTGTCTCAAAGGCTAATAAGGAGGAAACTCAAAAGGTTAAGGATTGTCAAGGAATCAATATAGAGAGAAAGAAGAAGGGCATATCAAATATCATGTCTATTTATGACTCTGATAGTTCAGTTGGATCACAAGATGAGTCATGTATGTTGGCTTACAACCTACAAGATCCAACCAAAACCAAGTGTATCCGTTCTGATAGTATGATTGACTATATCCATGGTTTTGAGGAACTAAGAACCAATCTCATTATAACGGTTCGAAATCAAGATTGGCTCAAAGATAAGATTGAGAAAACAAAAGTTAATATTGCTGATATGAAGATTCAAGTTGAAAGACTTGAGAAACAAGAAGTGGTTGCGAACAAGTCTCTTGAGACATGCTTTAAGAGTTTGAACACTGAAGAGACCTCAGTGAACAACAAGAGCACCACTAGAGATTAAGTTATATGCTAGATTGGATTGATTAATTGAGTAGATCGGCATCAACAAAATTCTTTGGATTAATAGTATTGTTGGATTAATCTTAAACGATTACTTCGGTAATTGAACATAAGATAGATCTAAGGCCTGACGAAGGAGTTTATGCTAAGACAAACAGAAGAGCCTTTGTCCGACTCATATCACTTGGTTGAATAGAGTTGACACCAAACAGATTTGCTGTTCCTTTAATGTTTGGAATACGAACCAAAGGAATTGTTCCAATTATGTGACTTATTTATAAGTAGGAGGCGTGGGAATACAGACGAAACTAGGTGAACTATAGGTTTAGTTGCTTGGTCTCAACTATACGAAGTTAGGTGTAATTTTGTGTAGCATCTTAATCCTGAGAGTATTCAATTCTGGACAAGGTCCCGGGGTTTTTCTGCATTTGCGGTTTCCTCGTTAACAAAATCTTGCCATGTCATTTACTTTATATTTCCGCATTACAATTGTTTTATTATAATTAAAGTAATGTGCACAAATGTTAATTCCTATTTACTTGATAAGTTAATCCTATTGTGTTTGGTTAAGTCTGAACCTTTTTATCAAGTAACATACTTCGTTGTTGTATTGTCTCGATCTCGTATCCATAGACAATCACATGAAGTGTGAACCAATTAGTTGTATTGTCTCGACTCAGTCCATAGACAATCACTTTCGAAGAAAGGACTTATAGGTAGGAAAAGTTTTAGCTTGAGGTATATTTGGGTACCCTCGCCTTTTCAGTACCATATGCTTCATTGACCTCCTTTTCGCGATGAACCTCCAATTGATGAGATTTAGCGGCATACCCGGGGAGATGATCCTAAGACCACGCCTGAATAAACGAAACATGAACAAAATTTTCAACCTCGTGGATACCATCCACCCGACGGATGTCATGACAAAGCAGGTCCAATTGACGATACAAAACCCCTAACAATATCGAGGCCATGGGAAAAGAAACGCCGCACAACATCAATATAACCATTGGCATAAGATTGCTCCTAAGAGGGTCCCGGGGACTGTACTCGAAGACATCATGACAAAGCCAAAAAAAGATGAAAGCCGCCAACTCGGCACGAGGTGTCTCTTCTTTACTGAGAGGAGGTGTGACATCTTTATCAACTAGTCTTGGTGCCCAGTATTTAATCCAAATGGGAAGGGAGGCCCGTCTATTCTGTTTGATGACAAAATTGGAAGAATCGGCATAACGCATGGGAGAAGGAGCTGAACCATGGAGAGCTTAGAAGTATTGGATAGAACTGGCAAGTAAGCTCTCACCCGTCGGGCCCAGTGAAGGTGTCTTTTTGATCCACAATACAATAGACTTCCCTTTCGCGGCAGGAATTAACTTCTCCTCCTTCGGGGAGGGAGTTGACTTCTCTTTCTGACCACTAGATTTAGACCCACCTCCTTTCTTCGGAACCTGATCCTTCCGCACCTACTCCTTGCGCGACTCATCCTTAAAACTTATCAAGTAGGTCCATAAGTCCCCCTCTTCATCAGTCATAGCCGTGAAGATTGTCTTCTCGTCATAAGAATGAGTACCATGGATAGGAAATCCTGTGAGTGCGACCACATCCTCCAGAATGATAGTGACTTCGCCCATGCGAAGAAGAAAGTATGAAAAAGATATACCCAGCGGCAACAAATCCACGTGACAACACATTTACACATGACTATCTTCCGGTGAAGAGACGAGTGTATTACATCCTCAATGTCGCCGCCCTGATAGTGGCTAAATAGTCGGGATTGGATAAGATATACTTTACCCGATGAGGCTATATGGGCGGTGTTAGGGCAGTAGAGTGGAAATTAATAGAAAGAAGAAGATAATCGCCACGATGAACGGCAATACGTGGAACCTTATTGAATGAATAGAGAGTTGGATCTTCCGTCTCAACGTGCATAAGTCGTCCGGGCACAGGCAGATACGATGACACAGGAGATTAACAATACAAGGGACGAGATTATAATCTCTGGGAAACACGCTCTAGCCATCGTCATGAACCCTCTGTATTAGGACGCGTTTTATGAGTGCATTCCCCAATAGCTCATCGATCTTGTAAGACTTACCATCCACGGGTTTGGGTAACATCGGCGCCTCCTGATCCTCAGGTTCAACCTCTTCAATTTCTACGCTCGCCTCTTCCTCTGATTCCTTTTTTTTTTCCAGACGAATCGCTTCTTAAAGAATCACTCGACATGGTGCGAGTATGGTAGGTCCAAAAACGGGATGAAAGGAAAACGATTGGATGATGAAAAACAAAGGAAGGATTTAACGGACGTATATATATAAATATATATATATATGCGATCTCGAGTGAGGGATGTGGAAGTTACAAAAAGGCGAAATTAATGAAAGAAACTAAAAATACTTCTGACACATCGCGGGTAAGCCAACTGTCATAGAAAATGTGGGGCTGATAAGGGAAGCTTCTCTCCCCGCTCCCAAGGGCGCACGAGGAAAGATTGGTTGATTATCGGGTTATTTTACAATTAATCCAATAGTCAGGGGACTAATGTTGATACATGAAAATATATACCCCTTTACAGGCTAGGGGTTCCTAGATAAAGGGTAAACCCATTAGCTAACATGGGGACTTGGAGACTAAAGCCCAAGCCAAAAGTGCTTATCCATAGATTAGGAAGGATAAGAAAGGGATTAATAGAGAAGTAGAAGGTTATGTTGGGAGGAATCGCAATAATGGTAAATAAGGGGAGACCTATGATATGTGGCATAATGTCGAGAAGAGGGATTTTGGGGAAAGATTATAAAAGGAAGGACATAATACAATGGGAAGGGGGATCTCTCTCATATTATTCTAAGAGAAGGTGTTGTCATTATTGTAACTAGGACGTGCAGGACCCATATCATCTTTTTACCTATTAACAGTCATGATGAATACCAAAGGAAAAGTCAATAAAATCATTCAAATTCAAACAGTCTGATTGTTTATTAGGCGTTTCTTCGACTACAACCTTCACCTTAGAACGACTTGTTGAAGAACCATCCATTTTCTCACTATGTAAGAACCAGGTGGTGTATGTCTGGTCGACACCATTCTCGTACAGATGGGTCCTAACCAGCAAGAATTCAAAATGATGTTTATTTTCACACTTCCTACATGGGCAAGCGCACAATTTTGTAGAAGTACCATTTTCCATATCAAAATCAGTGAATTTTCTAACCCCTTCTCTATATACTGAGTTATAAATGTCCGCTATATGCATCCAAGCTTTATTCACAAAATTTGACATCCTACAAACAAGTAAAATACTATGTGTTAGTAATCTAAGTTCATCAAGTACACTTAAAAATGTCACAGATGTATCAACATGCTACAGTAGAATACCATTCACAAGAACATCTATAATCCTCAATTTTTAAAACTAATAAACCCCAGATTTTGAAAAACAATCGATTAAGAAAACAATAAAAGAAGTACCTTAATTGGTTGAAGATAATCCAGGAGAATGATAGATTCAGAAATTTTAACCAAACTTAATCCTTCTGTGATAAATCAATTAAGACTAAATCTTTGTTGGAATCGAAGATTCACAGAAGAATCAGTTGAAACAATTTTGTTGGTGAAGTTTCCTGCAGCTGAATCTCAAAGTGAATCTGATAAATTTTCCGATGAAATCGATGGGGTTGCATGGATAAACCATGAAGTCAGTGAGATGTGTAATAAATGGAGGTGAAAGATAATATGTAGTAATGTCTCAACCTTTTTGCTATCAACGCATTAACTTGTTTATCTACCTCCAAACTTTCAGACATATTAAATAAAATACTAATTTCAATTGATTTTAGTTTTAATTTTGTTTTTGGATTTTACTTTTGTTTACTGATTTTCGGTAATTAAAATGAAGGGTTATAATGGGAAAAAATGTTGGAGAAATAAACCAAAATCGTTGGCATGCTGGGTATCCCTTGAGCATGAGAAGAAATTGGGAGCTTAGGAAAGTAATTGCCTACAACTCTCCCGAAACTTAGTAACAGATACCAATTATTGCAACGATTATTAGATGTTACAAAGTTACCAACGTCGATACGTCGTTACAAAATAAAATACCGTTAGAAAATCGGGCGTTACAAATTCCCAGATTTCGTGTAGTGCTCTAATTCAGGTCTAATAATTTCTTTTTCAGTAAATAGAGTTTTGTAGTATCCCACTATATGATCTTGCAGCCTTTTCCTGTCAGACACTATTTGATCTCCGATGTAAAGTTTCCTTATTATGTTGTATCTACGTCTAGCAGAAGCATTGCCGATGAAGAAAGAGGTATTCCTATCTCCTTCTTGCAACATTTGGAATTTGATTTTCTAAGAGGTTTCCTCCATCTTTGAAATCTTCTCAAATTCATCCTTATTTGTGAATATTGAAGTTGGCACTTTCTGGACGCCATTCAAAGTGGTACCTCAGTGAAACTTCCAACAAGGCAGAAATATGATGTTGTCTGCACAAAACCATAACATAGGAGGTTGTAGCAAACAAAATTATTGTATCCGTCCTTCTAAAAGAAAAGAAGTCAATTGGTTTAATCTTCTTGATAAAATAATACCAAACAATAATATATGTCCTTTCAAGATGTCCCCGTTACTAGGACATTCCGTATAACGAAAAGGGTACTAGTACTTACAATCCAGTATATAAAAAATCTAGGTTGGTTGTCGCCATATATGTATTGGTTCACCTAATAAAAAAACAAAGATGAAATTCAATGGTGCCAAATAAGAGGATATAAATTTTCTTGCATATAATTTTTGGCATGTAACTTATCATCCATCATGCTTCAATAGTATTTTTTTTACTTCGTCATCACCTGCTGTAACCCAGATTTGGGATATAATTATTTCGGCTGGTGTTTCCGTAACCGGTTTCTAAATATTTATTTTTGCTTGTGCTCCAAGAATTCTTGATATAGGAAGTCTGGAAACTAAAGTAACCACAACAGTAACAATACAATAGAAGCAAATACCCGTACTAATCGATCTAGCACACCATGAGACGATGATGGTGGCCGTGGTGATCTTGGTATGTCGTTATCTTCACAATTAAGACATGGAGCTCCGAATTGGACTGGCGATGGTGAAACAGGAGGTTGAGATGGCGGGGGTGCTGGCGATTCGTTACCATACACAAACACACATACAGTAAAACCTCTGTAAAATAATATCATAGGGACCACAAAAAAAAATTGTATGGAGATTATTCTTATACGGAGGTCTACCTTGAACAAATAATCTGTTTTTTTTTTTGTGTGTGTACTTAGGAAAAATATATTCATATGCATAGAAATCACAAAAATCACAAACATCACAAAAATGTACATAGGTAAATATAAATACTATTTAAATGTGTATTTTATTTACATGCATGAATATATGAAATTTGTTATAATGTAATTCGCATAAAATTCAACTACGACACCGAAAATTGACAAATGAAATAATATATGATCGAAAGATATTGGTATTAAGTTGTGCAAAGAAAAACAAATATTCCATTTTGAAGCATAATGATCTTCTAAAATGGTTAAAAAAAATCTCTTCATCTTAAGCTTATGTATGGTAAGACTTATATTATTTATATTATAATATCAATTTTTCTTATATATGGAGGTAAGTTCCTTAAGATGGGACCAAAAAAAATTATGATTTATTCCCAACCAGATCACTGTTGTGCTGAGAAGAAGTAAAAAGGTGTGGACTTAATACATGATTGTGGGAAGATGCAGATAAACCAAGACTGGTGGTACAAGTTGCAGGAATGGGTCTTGCTTGTGGTCGGCAGATGTTGAATCTCTAATGGGTTGAGCTGATGCCAGCAGACGAGATTAAGTTGTTGTTAGCTCTTGAAATACATTACCTGAGATACCAATATGATGAGAATGAGAATAAAGAAATTAGAGACGTCCATAAGAACCGTTTTCTGATCTTCTACCACAAAATAAGCCTATCTATGCGAAGAAGTTTTAGCAATAATATACACAGTCAGTCTTCTTAATGAAATACAAAACTATTGTGAACATCCATGGCCTACGACAGATCATCAAATAATTTTTCAACCTAACAAGTTTGCCAAGAATCTTCCATAATAAGAAAAAAGAAGAAGAAGAAAGCTTTTTCCAAAAAAGTTTTGACTTGAAAGGTTAATTCTTTATATAAAAAGAGAGTTTTTTCGAGCGACGTGGTTAATCGGAGCTTCTGGTTGATTATGGTCCCACCATTCTAAATTTCAGCCAATAGAATTTCAAGAGAATCTTTTGGACCCACGAAATATTATTTGGAATCACATTCTAGAAAATAATTACTTAAAATTACTAAATCTTATATAATCTTATAAAATTATGAAACAAAAAAATATAACTTTATGTAATTATTTTAATCATAAAATTAATTTTAGAATTAAAAAATATATATATTTGGGAAAGACCACACCAAGATATGCAGTATCCATCATGATTTCATCATAAAATTAAATCGATCATAAAATTAAAAAAAAAATAATATTGTCCAATGTCCAATTACACTTCTTATAAAAAAAAATCATCTAATTACAACTCCAAACTATCGATAATTAAAACCCTTACTTAGGATCAAATTTGAATCAATGATAAAAATTGAAAATAAAAATTATAGTTATGGATACTTACCTGTAGATCAAAGTATGCTTCTTCTTCCACAACAATAAATAACTAATCCTGTCAAATAGTCGAAACAAAATTATCGATTAAAATTTTGATGAAAAATATATGATATTAAGCATAATTTTGAGAACGATATTTAGCAAAACAATTTTTATAGAAAAGTGCAGTAGACAATCATCACAACGAATTTCAATATTGTTTTCTTCGTTTTTGTTAATATTACTTACTTATTCCACAAAAAGTAAAAAATATTAGACATCTTCCAGAAGATTCTACCAAATTTTTTATATACCAAAAGTGAGGCTTCGGAAACTCTAAAATTGGAGAGTTTTTCATATATTTTTAGTCAAAGAAATCTCACTTTTATGATTCTATTATAAGACATTTCAGAATATGCATAATATTTTATTGGACAAAAATAATGCAACAAATAAATGTTCGGCATTCTATATATAGAATGATTAAGCTAAATATACAAAAATACTGCAACAAATATTGCAAGAAATAATCTATTTTCATTTTTATGGGAATCTCGGGTTTGGGTGACTTTCTATATAAAGCCTTTGAGCAAGGGATTTTTTCTTTACGTTTTTTTTTTCCTTTTTCTGTTCTTGGGATTTAATGTTTTTTGTCTGATCTATTTGGTGTTTTTTTTTACCGTGTAGCCAATCGGCTCTAATGCGATCTTGAGCATTAACTTGAGGTGAAACCGGATAATATTAGTCTTTTTGAAGCTTGATGGTATCGATTTTGAACACACAAATACACTTCTTCTTTTTTTGTCTTAATTGTGATACGACATGATGCCCCCTATACAAGATGAGGTGAAAGAAATCATTTCTTTTTATTAGTGCATACCTCTCGCTTTCTCGGCACGGGTTTTTCATAACGAGGTAGTATTTTCATTTTCTGTCGTTTTTATTTTTTTTCTTATTAAATTTTTTTATAATATGGGATTTGATTTGGTTATAACTTTGTGTAATACGCAGAGATTTGATATGAAATATTGATACACAATGCAGACCGAGACGGGTTTTGAGGAAAGAGGTAGTATTTTAACTTTCGGTGTTTTTTTTCAATTCAATCTTTTGATAAAATACAATCTTGAGATTCAAGGGTATTTGATTTTTAATGTAGGGTTTTACTTTTTGTTGATTTATGGCAGATTTGTGATTTTGAAAAACAAAATTTAAGATTGTCAGTGTCTATTTTACTCTCTGTGGGTGATGGATTCTTACTTATTTTTTATTTTCAGTAGAACCTCGTATTTAAATATTGAGGTTTGAGCGGATTTACAACATCTAAAGAGAAAACTCCAACCAAATTGAGCATTTGTATTAACATTATTTATTTATAGGACTCATAAGTTCGGATGGATTTTTCTTCTTTGTTAGATCTTGATGAATGAATAATTTTCTCAATCAAGGTACCCTAAATTGTCCCTTTCCGAAGTCCGGTGTTACAAAATATATTGATCTCGCTGGAAACTTGCTTTTTCAAATGAAATAAATTAATTATATCATCCAATGATATTTTCTATTTACATTTTTGTAGCTTAGTTCTTATAATTTATAAAGAACCTTATAATAAACTATATAAAATTTATTAAATGTTTTTTTTACAATTGATCCTTTATGTCAAGTGTCACGGGTTCGGCTTCACCAAGTGAGTGGACTTTTCTGCTGAGAAGTTCTCGGTGGCTTCACTTAATCCTAATCAAAATGTCTCTTTGTGTCAATCCAAATGAGAGTGCTTTCGAATTTATTTCAGGCACTTACTGAGGTTATACATTGGTATTTGTTACAAGTGTTACAAGTGATGTCGATGATGAAAGAGTCTCTTTGTGTATCCATGAGAAACTTAAGTGATGACAACGACAACTGTGCGTATAGATGGGGTATTAAGGAAGTAGGTGTCACAATTATTATTATTATCTGATTTCATTTGTGATTTCATTTGTCGACATCGTTGATCATATATTCTCATTTCCCGCATAGTGGAGGCTCTTAAGCGTTAATCCTATAAAATATAGTTTAATGATATCAAATATGAGCTTATCCATCCAGTTGGAGGAAACCATTCCGCTGACATAAATGAATGTACGTTTGTGCATCTATTTGACAAGGTTAAGGGAATGACATAAGTTTGATTTTATATTGTCCCATGTAAAACTCGTATCCATTCGGTTGATATAATTGGAGATTTTTTATTTCACAATTTGAGAAAGCGACGTTTAGGGATGCTTTTAAGAGCATGACTCATGGTAATGAGGATGATTATATTTCACCGGAACCGCTTCATACAGTATTTGAGATTACTATAATGCATTATGTTTTTTTTTCTTGCAATATGTATACATCCCTTTTATTGTTTTGGTCCTAAGACAGGGGGACATGGGACTCCTCCCACTTCTTAAAAGAGAGACCAAAATTTACATTTAACTATGGCAAACTTGGCGTATAAAGGTTTATAACAGCTTTTATGCTAACAAGTGAATGCAGAGTTGGCAAATTAAGGATGCAACAAAATAGACTTTAAGATCCCAGCGAAGCCAAATCTCATAAATGTATACAACTACAAGGTTATGACAGTTAATAACGTAAAGAAGTGAAGTAACCGTCCAACACTGCATTGACAATTCATCAACTCCCTTATTTATCAACAAGAATCCAGCTTTAAGCATTCGCTTATGGATTAATAGTATTTATATTTTTCATTTTTCTTAGAGATTAAAATGCAGTTACATGATGTCTTTGTATTAAAATTATTTAACACTGACTGGTACCAGCCCTCTTGAATGAATCTCTTAGGTATTAAAGTTAACAGAAGCTGTATTTGGACAATTACATGGCTGCGTGTAATTCATTGTTAACAAAGTTTATCTAATTTGGTAATAAGTGTTACTTATTATAATCCATTTTAATCCACTTAGGAATCTTAATTCGAACCGGATTACAACTTCTGCTTATAAGTGATGAATTATAATCCATTTTCTTACATTGCCGATGAATTATAAACCATGATGCAATGTGTGTATCCGGTTCAGAAAAACAAAACTCTTTCTAAAGCGAGACCTCTTTCTGGTAGTAGATAATTTCATTGTTTGTATATACATATATGGCTAGAGAGAAATGCTATGACCAAATTCAACCCACTCCGAGTACTCGGATCATACTGTATCACTTCAGAGAACTTTTATGGGATCAACATTCTATGTGACAAATGTTTCCAAGTGATTCATATAATCCGTTCTCTAGATTCCTAGGTTTCCAAGATGGTACCCTTCGAAGAGTTGAGTGGTGATGTTTACAATAAAATCTGCGCTCCAGCGAAATGTTATTAGATGAGATCATAACATAACCTCCATGTGAACACATGACTCAAGGCATGTGATGCGAGTATCCATCTAATCTACTGCTACCTACAAAGCTACATATATAACGAGAAATTGGTAAACGAGAGATCAGGAAAAATTAAAGATTATGAGAAAATTGGTTTTATTGTTCGTTATGATGTTCCAAATGAAAATGCAGAAAAGTTCACAATATCTTATTTTCGCACTGATAGGCGAATTATTTGGAACAAATCAGAAGCTTCTAATGCACAAATACTAAAAGCAACAAATTGATTCAGATAAAAATAAATATTAAAAAACTCTTCACTTACCGAGCCAAGAACAAAAAAAAAACATTCAGTTCAGACTCACACAAAAGTGAGACTTACCATCTAATCTTGGTGGCTGGAGACGGGGGCCATGCCCCGAAACCGTGTCGACTTTTTTCCTTTGCATCTCCAAATATAACTACTAATACATGCAATTTGGTATGTGGGCACTTGGAAACCAAAACTCAACTTCCACATTAATGCATCTTCAAGGATACTAAAAGACTAGAGCATCTCCAATGGTAATGTGGTGCAGATCCCTGTAACTCTTCTTTTAAAGATGTGAATCATAATTTCCTAAATTTAAAGAGGCGAGAAAAATTCTTCTTCAACCATAGAACTTCTCAGCTTATTTAGTTGTGCAGGTTTATAAAATTTATTGGTTGAGAATATTTGGGACCACAATGTGATCCTAACCTTAGATATTGATGACTATGATGTCTATACATTCTCTAATATGACCTTTAAAATTAGAAGATCACTTGGAGCATCTCCAACAGCTGGTGTTAAAAATCCTACGTAGAATTTTATTAAGACCCTTACTTAGGAGGATATACACATATAGTAAATATAGGACCCCACGACTAATAAATCATCTCCAATGGTATAGAGGTTTGACCCTTAGAAACCCTTATGTGATGAGATCTTAACCGTTCAATTGTATATTATTTAATTACTAAAACTAAAAAAATATGACATGGAAGTCATTCCGGAGGTCAAGATAAGGCTTTCTTCAAAACCTTCAAAATTCGTATTTCATCCCTCCTGTTTTGTAGGACCTACTGTTAGAGATGGATTGAGTTAAAATGAAGGTATAAAATCCTATATGTCACTAAAAAAATAAATCTTCCGCCTTCTACTAGAGATGCTCTTAAAGGTGGAGATTTTATCTTCACATTCACTTGATTATTTGTCTAACACATCACAATGCACTCTCTATCACGGCACAACACATCACAATAAGCCTTGATTTCTGGCACATCACAACACGACAAACAACATTCTAAACAAATGATTTTGTGGTCCGAGATGGGCTGGACTGACACGTTTTACACCTTTATATTATGGATTGGTTGGTAAATGGCTCTTACGGATATTTTCATTGGATTCATTATTTATATGTGTTCAAAGTGGTCTATAATAACAAGTAAAATATGAAAAATGAGGAATTTAACCAGTAAAATATATCTTACTGTATTTCCACTTACCTTAATAAAATACCAACAAAATAATCCTGCATAAACGAAATAGAGGAATTTATAAAAAGGTAAGCGGTCGGACGATATTTATTTAACGATATAATCTAACGCGATCTCGATGGCGTTTCTATAGACGGAGTGAATGAGCACGATAATTCGATGGACCAAAATAGGCAAGAGTGTATAAGAAATAAAATCATGATGTTAAGAAGATCAGTTTTCGAAAAAAATCCGGAGCGATAGAACTTTTAATCAATCTTTGGCTTTTAAATAAATATTGTTGAAGCTTGGAAGATGTCGTGCTGGTTTTTTATCAGTTTACTAAAAAAAATTGTCAGTTTCAAAAGCGTTGAACTTCTTGAATTTTCATTAGTTTAATTTATTTGTAACGAACTTAAATTTAAAACATGATCCAATATTTCTTTTACAAGAAACAGATGCACGGGTGAAAAACTAGTTTAATTAAAAAGAAAAAATCACATGAGAAGAACGCATAAGCGGAACCAAAGTTGAGGTCGACACAGAACAACAAACAAAGAAATGCAAGCTAAAAGAGTGGCACATGCTAGTTCCTTAACCAAGCAACAACAATAAAAACAAGTCATAAAACAATTTGATGGTTGTTAAGAAATAATTATACGGAGATGAACCACCACTCGACTAAATCATAATAATTAGGCACTTGATATCCACTTTATGAGTGTTAATTTAGTAACAACTGCACATCATTTGAATTTATTGTCATTTCTCCAATCGGAAGATAAAAAGTATCTGTTTACCCGTAGTATCTTTCGGCGAAGGAAAAAACAAGAGGTTTGTCATATCTAACCACCGATTTGTTGACCGCGACCAACAACCCCGTAGCATCTCCTAAATTATAGACTTCTTGGGCTTCTTTATCTAGTGGTCATTGTTGAAGGGTGATTTTAGTTCTGGTTCTATCCGTCCTAGCTATACCAAATGACCTCAGCTTTTTAGGAATAGTAAGAGAGAGAGTTTCCTTTCCATTGTACCTTGTCCCTCCTTATATAAACTTTCCAAAATCCCCTTCCTTTTATGACATCATGACACATGTCCTAAACCTCCTTAATTACTTCTAATGCCATTCCTTCCTTAATATAACCTCCCCCTTATCTGTTAATTTCTTCCTTGTCCTTTTTTCCTCATAGGTATTTTCTCATTGGACTTGGGATTAGTCCCCATGTCCCACGTTAGGATTGCCTCCCCTTTTTGGGGCACCCTAAACCTGGTTAATTGTAAAATAATCCAGTAGTCATGTCACTTTTTAACATGAATCAATACGCGTTGCGACATGCATGGGGATGCGAACGGCTGTTGCATCCTATATGTTGCCCTTCCTTCCTATATATATGGTTTGCATTTCCTATTTTCGTTATTCACTTTCAACTCGTCTTTCAATTCCCTTTTGTCATCATATCGTCTACATGGCTAGCTCTCTTCACGGGTATGTGTTGACCTTGGCGCCTGTTCCCGCGCTGGTCTCATCAATGTTTAAGCGTGACGAGTTGAAAAGACCGTTGCTCGTAAAAGCCGAGATCGAGACGCTGCGAGAGCAGAGGGTAGCTAATAGGGACGTTATGCGCGCCAGATTCAAAGAACCGTTTGAGGCGCACCAAGATGCTCAGGAGACCGAGCCGTATGGTCGTGTTTCAATGGAGGTCCAGCGTGCATTGGATGATGTCGTCACTGCTCGTTACGCGGCTAATCAACTGTGCATGTATTCTTCGACGATGGTGGCTACTATATACCGAGCCAATTGCGGTCTCTGGATTTCAAACCAAGCGATGAGGCCACTCCTCGGACATACTCTGACCTTAGCAGTTGTGACTTCGCTTGTGCCTCATCCTTACCTTGAGGATGAATTGGCGTGTTTGTTGGTTTTGAAGGAGAAAGTAGGCATGTTATGGACTCTTAGGTTGATTCGTCAGGATAAGGCGCGTGAAGAATATGATGAACATGAAGATACCCTCTCGCTTGCTCGTAGGGCTAAAGCTAAGGACAGGATCATTCAGGATATCCATAAGTTGGTGGTTGAGGCCGATCAAGACATGCATTTGGCTGACGCGCAATGTGATGACGGGCGTTTAATGGTAGAGACCCTGGATGCGGATATCGCTCGTTGTCGTGCATTACTGGCTGGTTAGGTTACGCGCCTTCCTGCTAGTTGTGTTGCGTGCCTTCCTGTGGGACTTGTCTTTTGTCTTTGTTTTGTTATCTTGTTAGTGTTCCCGCTGTTGTTGTTGTTTTTTTGTTTGTAAATGAACCTTTGTTTTTGGGTAAGAATACTACTCTTTTCCTTCATATTGCGCGGCTTTACCATTATCTAGGATGGGTTGGCGGTAATGTATCTCTCTTTTCTTGCGGGAAGTGGCGGGTGTACCGCGCCTATCTTCTCCTCCTCCCCCTTTCTTTTTTTGGGTGGCGAGGCGGTTAAACACGCCTACTTCCTCTTATTTTTCAGAGGTAGGATTGGGTGAATAGGGCGTGGGATAAACGCGCCTACTCCCTCCATTTCTTTGTGAATTGGTGGGGTGTTATGGGTAGGGCGTGGGTTAAACGCGCCTACTCCCTCCTTTTATTTTCGGATTGGTGGGGTGTTGTGGATAGGGCATGGGTTAAATGCGCCTACTCCCTCCTTTTCTTTTCGGATTGGTAGGGTGTTGTGGGTAGGACGTGGGTTAAAGCGCCTACTCCCCCTTTTTCTTTTCGGATTGATGGAGTGTTGTGAGTAGGGATTTGTTTAAACGTGCCTACTCCCTTTTCTTTTTCGGGAAAGGATTGGGTGGGTAGGGCTTGGGTTAAACGCGCCTACACCCTTCTTTTCTTTTCGGATTGGTGGGGTGTTGTAGGTAGTGAGTGGTTTAAACGCGCCTAATCCCTCATTTTTTTTCTCGGATTGATGGGGTGTTGTGGGTAGGACGTGGGTTAAACGCGCCTACCCCCTCCTTTGTTTTTCGTATTGATGGAGTGTTGTGAGTAGGGCTTTGGTTAAACGCGCCAACTCCCTCTTCTTTTTCAGGTAAAAAATGGGGTGGGTAGGGCGTGGGTTAAACGCGCCTACTCCCTCCTTTTCTTTTCGGATTGATGAGGTGTTGTGGGTAGGGCATGGATTAAACACGCCTATTCCCTCCTTTTCTTTTTCATAGATAGGATGGGGTGGGTAGGACTGGATTAAACGCGCCTTCTCCCTCCTTTTCTTTTCGGATTGATGGGGTGTTGTGGGTAGGGCTTTGGTTAAACGCGCCTACTCCCCCTTTTCTTTTTGATAAATATGATGGGGTGGGTAGGGCGTGGGTTAAACGCGCCTATTCCCTCCTTTTCTTTTTCAGATAAAGGACGGGGTGGCTAGGGAATGGGTTAAACACGTCTACTCCCTCCTTTTATTTTCTGATTGATGGGGTGTTGTGGGTAGGGATTTGGTGAAACACACCTACTCCCCCTGGTGGGCTATCATGTTGGGTGCCTTTGGCGTTCCCGTATCCTTTTGTAATTTCGTCAGCCTATCGGGCGCCTTTGGCGTTCCCGTAGCCTTTTACAAATTCGCTAGTCTATCGGGCGCCTTTGGCATTCCCGCAGCCTTTTGTAAATTTGTCAGCCGACCGGGCGCCTTTGGCATTCCCGCAGCCTTTTGTAAATTTGTCAGCCGACCGGGCGCCTTTGGCATTCTCGTAGTCTTTTGTAGAATTGTCAGCCGACCTGGCGCCTTTTCCATTCCCGTAGCCTTTTGTATATTCGCCAGCCGGTCGCGCGCATTTGGCATTCCTGTAGCCTTTTGTAAATTTTTCAGCCGACCGGGGGCCTTTGGCATTCCTGTAGCCTTTTGTATATTCGTCAGCCGGCCAGGCGCCTTTGGCATTCCCGTAGCCTTTTGTAAATTCGTCAGCTGACCGGGTGCCTTTGGCATTCCCATAGCCTTTTGTAAATTTGTCAGCCGACCGGGCGCCTTTGGCATTCCCGTAGCATTTTGTATATTCATCAGCCGACCGGGCGCCTTTGGAATTCCCGTAGCCTTTTGTAAATTTGTCAGCTGGCTGGGTGCGTTTGGTATTCACATAGACTTTTGTATATTCGTCAGCCGATCGGGTGCCTTTGGCATTCCCGTAGCCTGTGCCTTTGGTATTCCTGTTGACTTTTGTATATTTGTCAGCCAACCGGGCGCCTTTGGCATCCCCGTAGCCTTTTGTAAATTTCATACCATCATCGATAACTTAACCTTTATTTTTCAGAGCAAGTGCTTATACATCGGTCGATTCATGCATGGAACTTCTTTAACCATTTGTCGTTGGTTTTGACCTTGGTACCATTCATTCGCCTGAGCTTATAATATACGCTTTCTGCTACCTTTATTATTTTGAATGGGCCCTCCCAGTTTGCAGCAAATTTACCAGCGCTGGCATTCCTTTGCACATGAGGGGAGATTTTGAGGACCAAGTCGTCCACCTTGAAGGTTCTCTCTTTTACGCTTTGGTTGTAATAATTAGATGTGAGCTTCCTGTAAGATTTTGCGAACCGTTCCGCCCGCGCTCTTCTTTCCTCTATCGTGTCTAAGTGAGCGAAGCGGCTTACTTCATTTGGTGTAGTATGGCCCATCGCTACCCTTGTGGACGGGACTGCTATTTTCGCTGGTAGTATCGCATATTCTCCATAGACTAGTGAATAGGGTGACGACTCCATGAAACTGCGCTTCGAGATCTTATATGCCCAAAGTGCAAGCGGTAACTGTTCGTGCCATTCTCTGTGATGATCATGCATCGTTCTGCTTAGGACTCGAATGAGCGTCTTGTCAGTCGCCCCCGCTTGCCCGTTCTTCTGGGGATAATAGGGGGTCGACGTATGTAGTCTCGTGTTGTATTGGCGTAGCAGGTCTATCACATCATTGTTTACAAACGACTTGGCATTGTCTGCTCTAATTATCATAGGCACGCCAAAATGGTAAATAATGTGCTCTTTGATGAATGCAGCCACAGTTGCCCCAGAGTTGTCCTTGAGGGGTATCGCCTCGACCCATTTCGATGTATACTCCGTGGTTGTTATTATGCATTTGTGGCGCTTCGAAGACATTAGGTTGATTGGCCCTATAAGATCCATACCCCAGCTATGAAATGTCCATGGCGTTAGTATATTATGTAACTGAGTGTGAGGTGCTCGAATCAGGGTCCCGTGCATCTGACAGCTTAGGCATTTTCTGACGTGCTCTGCGGTGTCACTCTCCATGGTTGGCCAATAGAATCCACCCAAGTTCCAACAACTTCCACATTCCTTGATGCTCGGAATCATGGGTTCGAGTCATCACCTTCGTTGCTTCTTGGTCAGACAGGAACCGTAGTATAGCATCGTTGTAGCTTCTACGATAAAGGATGTCCTCGTGCATAAAGAAATGCGTTCCTTTCTTTTGAATTTTTAAGGTTTCCTGCCTCTTGCTGGGTAGCTTTCCGTGTTGGATAATATCTATATAGGGCTGTCTCCAATCCGTTCCCTCGACTGTACAAACTTCTGCGGGCTGAGGCGGGGCCTGACAGTCGGTACAACTGTCTTGGAGGAATGCTGCTTGCGGGGACATGCTTGGCTAGTAAATTCCTAACCTATGAAGCTTTCTGTAGAGGTATACGTCACCGGTTTGGCCGCATGTATCCATGTGCAGTTCCTGGAGTATCTTTTCTGCTTCCTTTATATTCACGCATCTTGCGAGCGACCCTCCGGCGGCTCGGTAATATAGGGCTCCTTGGATCATCACAAATTGTTTCAAGTATTGGGTAGGCATTAATCGATCTTCCTCCATCCGAGTTAGGTCTTCAATGTATAGTCGCCTCCAATCATCAGCTTCCTCGAAAGCTAAGTCCTCTTTCCAGGTGTTGTGTAGTTCCTTTCTTCTTACCGTGACCGTACCCTCTTCATCATCATTTAATTGCATCTTTCTTGCTAGGATTGCTAGAGCATTTGCGCGCCGATTTCCGCTGCTGCCAGTATGGTACAATGTTGACCCTGTTTGGTTCATCAAGATCTGAGCCTCTGCTCGATAGGGGGCCAGATATGGTTGCTTGACATGGAAGTCGCCATTCCCTTGGTTTGTCACTACCTTCGAGTCGCCTTTCACTTCTACACTTCCTAAATTGAGTTCCTTTACCATTCTGAGTCCCATGATTAGTGCTTAATACTCGGCAACATTATTACTACATGGGAAATCCAATTTGAACGAATATGACAACAAGTTGCCTCGTGGGGCCTCGAATGCTACTCCTTCTCCTCCAACGGCACCGTATCATGACCTATCAAAGAACATGCTCCAAGGTTTGTCGACGTCCGCGGCTGCTATTTCTCCAGGTATGTACTCGTGTACCTCGCCGTCTCCTTCTCCTGGGAACACGGCTATCAGGTCGGCTATCGCTTGTCCTCTCACTCCATTTGGTCGTTGGTAATTGAGCTCGAATTATGACAACTGTAGAAACCATAGAGCGGTTCTCCCCGTTAGGACGTGATTTAACGCTAGGTAGGTATGGGGTTTGTCGCGGCTATCATAATGGTTTCGTAAGTCAATAGATATGGGTGCAGCTTCTGTGTTGCGTATATGAGAGCCAAACATGCCTGTCCTACACGTGGGTATCTCAATTCCACTTCTCGCAGGACCCGACTAACGTAGTAAATAGGTGACAATTAGCTCCCCCCCATGTCTTGTGCCAGAACCACGCCTATTGCCGAACTAGTGAATGTCGTGTAGAGATAGAGGGGAATTCCCCTTATTGGAGGCCTGAGGACCCGGGGGATGACGAGGCATTGCTTCAGTTTCTCGAATGCAGCGTACTGTGCCTCTCTCCACACAAAGGCGGTACCCTTATTTAACAAGGTAGGAATGCTCACATCAGTTGTGCCAATCCAGGTACAAAACGACGTATGTATGATATCCGTCCTATGAAGGCTTGTAATTCCTTTGCATTTTCCGGAGACGCCATGGTTGTAATCGCCTCGACCTTGCTTGGATATACTCGAATCCCTTCATTAGTCACCACGAAGCCTAAACTTTTTCCTGATGTCACCCCGAAGGCGCATTTGAGGGGATTCATTCTGAGCTTGAATTTTCTGCATCTCTGAAAGACCGTCTTCAAATGGGAGACGTGACTTTCGGCAGCTTGTGTTTTGACCACGATGTCATTAACGTACACCTTTACTGTTTGGTGCAATAAATCATGGAATATGGATATCATGGCGCGCTGGTACGTAGCACCAGCGTTTTTCAGGCCAAAGGGAATCACTACGTAATTGAAGTTCCCATATGGGGTTTGGAAGGCGGTTTTATTTTCGTATGACGGGGCCATCCTTATCTGGTTATACCCGCCGAAGCCGTCCATGAAGGAGAATCGTTTCTTACCTCATGTCGCATCTAGCGTCATATCAATATTAGGTAGCAGGAAGTCGTTCTTTGGGCGGGATCGATTTAGGTCTCTGTAGTCTACACAACATCTGATATTTTCGTTCTTTTTTACCACAGGCACAATTTAGCTAGCCAGGTTGGGTGATGGATGGGTTTGATGAACTTGGCTTTCAGCAACCTTTCTACCTCCTTCTTTATCGCGAGAGCCATGTCCCTTGGGAACTCCCTGCTCCTTTGCTTTATAGGCTTAAAATAGGGCGACACTCGGAGGTTATGGGCCATGAGATCGCTATCCAACACCGGCATATCGTCGTAATCAAAGGCGAAGACATCTTTGTATTCTTTGAGTAGCGCAATCAATGCTTCTCTCTCTTCCTCGTCTAAGATTTTGCTGATCATAATGGGGCGCTAGTCTTTTTGCGTTCCTATGTTAACTTCTTTCGTACCATCCATGGTGAGGTCTCCAGGCGTTCGCTCTTATACAGCCTTAGGCGTCGCCTCTATAAGCTGGTCTCGCAACTCCTCATCGCCGATTGTGTTATAAGGTAATTCAGCCAAAATTTGACTGGTATCTTCCGAGGAAACCTCCACTTCATTTGCTGGAACTTCGACGCGGTTTTGCATGTCCTCGGATGTCCCCTCAGTTGATTGCTACAAGAGTTATACATGCCCTCCATCTGGCCTTGAGAAGCGCTAGAATCTGTATTGCCGTTCTTGTTTCCTTTTTATTTCCGCGGGAAACACCATTCAGGACGGGATAAAGACAGACTTGTCCAGTTCCAGTTTTTCTTCCTCCCTCCACTTAGGGAGCGGGGTGAGTTGCGCTTCGTGCATTTCCCCGACTCCTTTGGTACGTCATAGAAGACTGCATCCGCCATGTACGCTTCCTTTGGGTCGAACGGGTTGCTTGTGGCGAGGATATGGTACTTCTTACCTCCCATATTGGTCTTAACGCATTGGTGATATGTCGATGCCACTACCTTATGGTTGAGCACCCATCCTCGCTCAGTAGTACGTAGAACGTGGTATCATCTTTCAGCACGTAAAATGATGTAAGTGCTCGAATGGGGCCGACCTTCATGACTAGGTTGACGATCCCGATGGTTGTCTGGGTATGACCGCCGAACCCCTTCACTGTAGTAGTTCGCATCCTGATCGTGGACTGATGCACTCTGAGGACGTCTAACGTGTGCATCGAGATTAGATTCAGGGACCCCCCCATCTACGAAGGCTCAGTCCAATCGGTGCTTGTTGATGTGCTCAGTTAAGTACAATGGTCTAATATTTTCCCCCGGATAGCATATGTCTTCATCTGTAAACACGATCGCTTCCTTGGGGAGGAAGTCGTAGGGTTTTCCTGCCGTAATAGCTGTTATATCCTTGGATGCCTCTTTGATTTGGTTCTCACTGAAACCGAGGGAGTCAAAGAACTGCTGAGCCTCTACGATGTCCAGCCCCCAAATTTTTACCGCCTTTTCGACGAGGTTTCAAGGTCGTAGGAGAACCAAAATCATGTTTCTTCTTCGCTCTATTTTCATCTTGATTTTGCTTTCCCTTGTTGTCCATAGAGAATACGGCAACACATGATAAAAAACAATCAAAGTAAAGTATATTTACAACTCCAATGCTAGAATCGGTCAGCACGATACATCCATATAAATTGATCCCTAACAGTTCCACAAGAGAGTCAGTTTAAAAGTATCAATATAAACCTATTATAGGCTAAAAACTATATATAAAATTGTGAACTTTCTCCACTCAGAATCAGTTTATATATGCATTTATATATACCGATTCTAGTAAAACGGTTTAGAAATCACAGACTTTATGTAGACATACACATAATCGGAATGAACATCGACCGATTTTGGTTAGATATTCTTTAACCAGAAAAAACATATTGAGTATCGGTTGGTGCGGGGAACAACGGGCATTAACATAGACCGATTATGATAAACCCTCCATAAAACTTTGATCTTAATTTTTCAATTCTTGAGTGATTGCATGTTCTGAAAACCTAATTTAGAAGATTGGGTTGATAGAAAAGTACCTGATTCAACCATTTATTCTGCTTGTATTGCATTCTGAGATTGTTCGTCTTCTGTAACTGTTTTCTTCCTCGAATCTTTATTTTGAATCACTTGACCAATTCTTGGATCACTCCCACTATGATAAATAGTTCCAGTAAGTTGCTTAAATCTTGATGGTTTCGACATTACATAGAAATAAATAAATGATTAATCTTTCATAAAATCATCGATAATCAACGATGTATTCGTTTGAAAATGAGAAAAAAGGGAGAAGAAGAATCGATTCTTATGGGAAAAAAAATGAATTAGAACAAAATAGATTAAAGTTTTAGTTTTTCTTATTATGATTTAATGGAAGATAATTTCGTATAAAAACACTTGTGATCCCCATGTTCGATTAAAATACCTACTGTCCCCATCTAGCTGGGAACAAGTGATTTTTCTTTTTCATTTTTTGAGAAGAAAAGGATATATTAAAGAAAAACCTATTTCCGGAGTATATACAATGGTCAAAAAAACAAAAAAAAAAATGGGAATAAGATTTTTATACCTGACTAAATTGGGGCCTATGCCATTTAATCGGGGCCTATGGATTTCTTCATTCAGCCAATAGAAAATAATAAAGGGTGTCTAAAATATTGTAAAATTACTAAATTAACCCTCAAAGAAACCTTAATTATTCTAACACAAATACAAACACTAAATCATAACTTAATTAACAAATCCTAATCAATCAAAACTCATTTTATTTTTCAATTTCCATCAAAATTAAAACTAAATCTTAATCAATCACAAACAACAATTAAAGTCTAATTTCTTTTTGTTAAACAATAATAAAACCTAAAATCAGACAATTCAAGTGATTGAGTTAAAATTCCCTTTAAACCATTCCATCTAAGAGATACTCTACAATGATTTACCACTAAATCTTTACAAAAATTCTAAAAACCCACCCATAATCGGTTTATTTGTTCACCATAGTAATCCGATTGTAATCTTAATCGGGTTTTAATGTGATAAACATCAACTACAATCGGGTTACGTTAGTGAACACATCAACCGATTCTGACTTATTATTCAGATCATTTTGGACCATATGTACTCCAATTGGTAGTTGAAAATATCTGTATATCAATAATCAGACTACATTATCGTTAGTATAAACTGAATCTGAAAAAGCTGCAACAAACTACCTCTTGAATCGGACTTTATAAACATTTTAGAAGTCCGATTTTGTTACAAATTTCATGATTCCAAGTTACCCAAAAAAACAAAACCACTTTCATTCATTAAGCTTGGTTCAAGTTTGCAAAATATAATATAAGAAAGCGACAAAATATAAGCATTCGATAGATCAAGTTTTTAACATAAGGAAAATACATCAATTCCTCCCGTGACCTTGTTAAACTTATCTACCGGTGGTAATGGACAATCATCACGTACTCTAAGACCGATATAATGTATGTTGTTATGATTGAATAAAACAATTCTCCGATCCTTAAGCGATTCATCCCAAATGGTGTATTTTGGTGCGTATGTATAACATGATCCCTTACCAAATAGATGAACAACGCAACTCCACGTTTTCGCCAAGAGATTACCACATAAAGGCATACGCATCCAATACTGTGGGGTAATTGGTCCATTCCCCTTTGGCCCTTGTACTCTAGCAACCATTTTTTCAAAAATCACTTCTTTGTATTCTCTTGTTTTTCCTTCCCTCATCATCGATATGTAAAATTCCTTGTCTTCTTCTAGGCGCAAGGCCATAATTTTTCTAAAGTATTGACATTGGGATAGGTTCTCATCGTCCGCCAAAATTATATGGCCTATTTGTTCCGACGCAACGTGATAACCACAATTCCCATCCGCATCCACGTCGTCGGTGGATAACACATAGGCTTAATGATTTCAGGAAGTTTAGAGTAATACTCCTCGAATATGGTGTAATACGTTCGATGGGGTCTACCTCTGTAAGGACCCTCAAGCTCGTCAACGCTATTAGACCGGTCAAGTGACGTTTTAGCCGATAATAAAATGATTAGTTTAACACGAACGTTAATTGGTAGGAATTAATCTAACAACTATCTAGATACAAAACTAGTATCGCTAGATAGGTCTCGAAAAGTTAGGCGAAATGGACTACTTGAACGTGTCATTCGGATTTCGGACGAAGAAGATATGATCAGTTTAGTTTGAAAGGAAAAATAGTTATTTTGTAGGATTACCGACTTGGAAGCCCTTATCGAAGTTTGGGCACCTCAGTATCTTGGGTCGGCCTTATCTTCTCCAAACCGAGGAAGAGAAACTCATTCTTATCTTTTATTCTTATTTCTTCTTTCTTCTTCTTCTTCTCTGTTTCTTCTCTTCTTTTCCCTGGCGATTTCAGATCGAGCTTTGTATTGTTTTTAACGAAATGAATCACTGAAGTTTCATAACATGATGATCCGACGGAGCTGGTGATGGTACTGAGGTTGATTTAGCATCGGGAGAAGAAGAAATTGATATTACTGCAAGTATGAGTTTGGGTTTCTGTAATTGAATTCGAGAGTTCAATTGAGGACGAATAAGAGGAGTTAGAAGTTGGGTTTGTTTCTTAATTGATGTTTGATTGATGTTGTAGGGTGTATTGAAGATTGAATATGATATTAGGGTTTCCTGAGTTGGATTGGAATTCGATTTTGTGATGAACAAGAAGAATTAAGGACTGGGTTTGGTTAATAGAGGAAAGGGTTGGAGTTAATTAGATATTATGGAGTTGTTCTGAGGAAGAATTGAGGAATACAAGGTTTCAGTTGAGATAATATTTTCTTAGTTATTCAGTTCATTGTTGTGTATAGAGTTATTAATGAATTGAGCTTTAAGAACTGGTGTTGGTACTGATGTTGATTGCATGGAGTTATAGTGAACTGAATAATGGAATGGTGTTACAGGGTACGTATGAGATGATAATGTTAATGGAATTGCAGTTCATGATTTTTGGATTGTTTGTATGATAAGTGAACAGTTTTAGAGTGGATGCGTATTCGTAGACGTTGTTGATGAACAAAATTGAGAAGTATGTACTGAACCTAGTGTTAGAACTGTATTGGTGAAGTTAGTGGTTTGAAATGGCAGAGTAAAGGAATGGGGTTGTGTTGAGATAACTAAATATGCTTATGTTATTATTGTGTGTTTTGATGATACTAAACTTGAAGAACAGAGATTTGTGTTGTTGTTAGTGTGAACATGGTATCTAGAGGAGTAATCTGGTGGTAGTTCAGATATTGAGCTTAATAGAGATGAGCCATGAGTCTCTGGTGGTGATTGCAGGGTTGTATGAATGGATGTGCAGTGTTGTCATAGTTAAATGTTGCAGTTAATGAATGAGTTGCAGGCATATAAGATGTTGAGAGTGATATGTATTGGAATTTGATTTGTGAATATTGGTGATGAACTAAGATGGGTTGTTTTGGTTTATGCTTGAAGTTATAGTAGTGGTAAATGAAAGGTGTTTTTATGAATGTTGTTACAGTAAATATTGAATGCAACTGATGTTGTTGTGGTAATGAGTTTGTTTATACTGAGATGGAATTTCAGTTAGGAGCGGAGTGTAATCAAAAGAGGAGTTACATATGAGATTTGAGTATTATTTGGGTGGAGGCATGTTAGATATTGCTTCCACTGCACATGTGGATGTACAAGTTGAAGTTGTTTATAATGTTGATGTGGCATTGGCCTTAAAGAAAGCTGCATTTGCAGGTAGGCTAAGCTTACAGTTGTAGTTAACTTATGAAGTTTAACTAAATTTCTATGTATTATTGTTGTACTGAACTTTAGAATCTTGTTAGAATGAATAGAATCAGGTTGCAAGTGAATTTGTAGTTACAGTAGAGTATATGCCTGATAGTCATTCCAGTCAGTTTACCTGACTGAGTTGAATCGGTGTTGACTCACTGAGTTACAGATCCTGACCTGAGTCGACTCAGTTGACTTGACCTTAACCATTTACCCTGGACTTTGACTGTTAGTTGAACCATTTGACCATCATTGACCGTTAGTTGACCCAGTTGGATCACCACTTGTGTAATGGGCCGAGTCTAGTGAACTTGGGCTTAGTGCCATGTATCCTTGGTTAGATATTTTGGAACATTTATGGTTTGAATTAGCCTTTTACTTCTTCTACACGGTTGTAGATATTCATAAGACTTAGCTATGGACTATAGAATCAACCTAATTGGATTAGTAAACTCTTAGTTATGTTAAAGATAGAGAATGTGATACCATAATGGGCTTAGAACTATTAGATATAATTGTATGATTCTTGTGTGAGCCATCTTGGCTAGATTCTTAGAGTTTTTGTATGATTATCAGTTAGTCTGTATTAACAACGATCGATTCAAAGAATGAACCAGTGGATCGTGGATCTCAAGATAGGCGTGGCTTGTCATCAAAATAGGTGGGAATACTTTTAACTCTTTTGAAACCATTGTTATTTCTTTTACAAAAGTTTATGTTTAAGAAACTCATGCATTGTCAGTTTGTGCATTTCATGCATTGTTTGGTTTGTGTTATGATTGTTACTGTTGATTGTTTGAATCTTTACATGGTTTGGAAAGGTCTTGTAATGTTTGAATGTCAATATGAATTTTTATGGGAAATAAGAATTTCCACCTGTGGTATATAGGAAAAGCTCCTTCACCTTTATACCTAGATCTTTTATGATATATTGGTCGGCAGTTTGCGAGTTCGGAATTGTCGACATCTATATATACGATTAGGTGTGGATTTGCGAGTTCGGAGTTGCACAACCATATTATACATTGTTTGAAGAAGGAGTTTGTCCATATACATATTTGTGCATTTCCAGTGACTTAGTCACTTTGATGTTTGGGAAAACACTCTTGATCATGATTTCTTTAAAGTTAAATGTTATTCCTGCTGGGAACCCCTTCTAGGGATGATGTGGGAACCCCTTCTAGGGATGATGTGCTCACCCTTTCCCACTTTCAGTTTGAGAGACAGATCAAAGTTGCGCAGCGAAAGCTTCGAGGAGTTGACTCCGTTAATTAGTTAACTTCTGTTATGTTTATTATGTTGTTTATTCTATTTGCAAACAAAATGACTATTGTATATGTATCATTTGAGAGAATTTCTTGTATATATATTTCTGAGCAGGGTTAGTTTTCGGTTAAGTTTTATGGCAGATTTCTTAATTGATTGTTTAAGTAAATGATTTAGGTTCTTAGTGCCTCTTTGTTTAGTTAATCTCCTGGATTAGTCAGCTGCTAGATTTGGGGGCGCTACAACCTCGTTCATCCCTAGGCGTGCTTCCATATCCAAGAGCGTCCCTTAGATTCACCATAGAACCCTTTTGTCCTTTCCCTTCCATGCACGTAACCTTGATACTCGTGTTGTACTCGCTTGACTCTCTTGAGAAGGAACGATTAGATTGATTGGCGCTTGACTTTCTTGAGAAGGAGCGATTGGATCTTCATGTTGCGAAGGAGAGATTGGATCCTCATGTTGCGAAGGAGCACTTGTCCCGCTTTCTCCCTTCTTTGGTCGACCCCTTTTCCTTTTAGTCGGTGCCTCTTCATTCTCAATGTGTGAAGGAACGTTTGATGACCGATTAAGGAATTGTCGAAAAAATTTCAAAGTATACAATCGGTTCACCTCTCGTGTCATATAATCTGATTGTTGTTCACATTTCTCCTGTATCTTTTTTCTACAAAATCGGATTACATATGCACGAAAATAAACCGATTTTTAACTTTGTGTATTCTACGTGATTATTCAAGTGAAGGAATTGGATTATGAACATCACCAACAAAAACCGATTCTCGTCATGTACCCATCGCGCCAAAAATTTACTACAATCGGTTTATTTGGTGATGAACAAATACCGATTCCTGTACCCAATTTGAGGATTTTACCCAGAATCAGTTTATGGCATGCTATCGAATAAACCGATTCTGGGTTAAAGTTTTGAATTTTTTTTTCCTTATTCGGCAATTGGGACATGAAAATACATGTTTGTAGATCGTTACAACTCATACCTGTTTATTATAAGCATTATCATCTTCTTCCTCCCGAAGAAATTGTTCTTGTGCTTGAATAATATCCTCAAGCATTCTTTGGTTCACTTTATCTTCTTCATTGAACAAATTGTCCAATTCCGTAGGATCGAAATCATGATAATCTAATGCACCCCCTTCTTCATCATCACTATAAAGTTTCATTTTTTCTAAGAAAATCACAAACCCTAGTTTTTCCTTTTTTTCCCTCTACTTCTTTCCCTCCCAACCTTAAAAAAGAAAAATGAATTTTTACTCTAATCCTAACACTATAATCAAACTCAAAAACTAATTAATTTAGTAAATATTAACTTAATTAATCATCACTAATTTTAATAGGGGTATATTAAGCATTAATATAAATAGTGGATAAGGGTTTCTACAAATTACTTCCTAATAACCCTATTTTGTCATGTAATTATAGGCCCCAATTAAGTGGCATAAGCCTCAATTTAGCAAGATTTTTATAGGATCTTTGTGCAGAATCCATAAATACCCATTGGAACAATCAGTTTAAATAATTGATGCAACAAAAGGAAGTTTGAGAACCATTGCTCTGCAACGTCATCCTGACGTGTGCATCTGTTTCTTTCTTTGTTCATGTTTCCTGAATTTTCCGATATGAGTCTCAACCTTAGTAGTGTTCATCAATCTCTTCAGCTCATTGTGATTCTCATTAGCAGTTATATCATCTACAGATCTCTGTTCTTTCAAATTATTTTAAAAACAGAAAAGCATTGCAAAAGGATACTAAATCCAACATAAACAAGTCAAGTCCTACCCAAACATCCTTGATGTTAATACCAAACAGTTCATAAATTTGTATACTAAGAGTTTAAAATTTTGCATTCAGCATTACATCCCAACTTTCTTAACAAACTCTCAAAAGATTAAAGTCCCAAAATACCAAAATCTCAAACCTGTTACTGAATGTCACAGTACTATTATCCAAATCCTAACAACTATTGAACATTGTAACATTCCTGCAAAAACCATAACAACTTCAAATTTCAAACACTGCAACCAGAAAACACCCCTGAATAACATCACCTTTTCACATAAACACCACCAAAAAGTTAAAAAAACCGACCGATTTTACAACCACCGGAAAAAGAAGAAGCTTCACATCATCCACACCAACACCAAAAAAGTAAGAAAAGGGAAAATTTACCAGAAAAACTGTTTTGTTAAAAACTTGTTGTTCGTTTTCAAGATTTACGCAATGCCTGAAAAACTAGCTTTTCCTGGTAAACCTGAAGAGATTACCACCATTCATCTTCATCAGTGTCCAATCCTTCCTCTTCATAGTGTTCGCTATCACTATCAGATGGTGCAGGAGAAGTCCCACTGGAAGATGATGCCTCATCACTATCCTCATCCCTTTCTCCCCCTTCATCCTCAGTCTCCTCATCATCCAACTCAGCAACACGCCTGCTTACCCTTACACTGCTTGGCTCACCTTCACTCATGGTGCGTGCAAAGATCTTGGGATTGGCAATCTCATACTCAAACCGACTTCTCATTTTCCCATCATGATAAGAATTCATCCTTCTCTTATCCTATGCAGCATCTGAATCAAGGTCACTGGTGTTCACCTCCTCTACCTCATACTCACCTCCGTCAGAAGCCTTGGAATCACTTTCAGTCGCACTTCCAGATCTTGGGTTCTTGGCATGCTTCTCAGCCCTTTCCTCATCCTTCCATTCTTTCCATTCCAAAAATTTTGGTAGCCATGCACTTTAGAGAGCCTCGAAACTTCGCTTTCCCCGTTCTTGAGCGGCCTCTTCTTGTTCTCTCTGACGATTTTTCTCTTGAACACGACGATCAATTTCGGATTGTGCATCATCTCTCAATTGTTGTAATTCTCTCATACGTAAAGAAGGGAGACATGATTTGGCCTGTGCAAATTCAGGTGTTTCTGGTGGTGCAACGGGAAGATTTCCATTGAAATTGGATGAACTCTGGTCAGGATCAGCCATTCTCTCAAATTAATTTCCTAAACCTAAACCTTTCCTCTTTCATAAAAAATCACTTAGAAAATAATAATCCCTTTAAATACCCATTTGCGTTCATTTAATTCCATTTATGGCCCTTTAGTTAACCCGTCATGTCTCTTTGTTAACTACGCCCATTCAAAGCCATGCGTACCCTCTTCACCCTAATAACTATCATTACCTATCAAGACCTATTTTCAACACCTAATCTTTATTACTGCCTTTACTTCTTTTGGAACTGCCATTAAGGAAGGTTACGGTGGGTTACCAAACTTTGAATATTCTCTTTGGGGTCTAATTAAAATTTTACGTTTTATGCAGACTAGAAGAAGGCAACATCAGTTGGAAGGCACCAATGTGATCTGGGGCACGTCAGGCAGTTGCATTGTTAGCTTCACCTTTGCTCCAAAATTATTCATGGACCTTCTTTACCAATCCCCAAACCAGCCATCTCATATCAAATTTTCCCTCCAATTCGCTATCATTATTATCCTTGGCATTTTACATCATCACAAAAACGTCATCCCAAGAAATGACAAATCCAATAAATACCCAACAACCTCAACCCAAGTTTTGCAATCCCAGTCCCACCCTCATCAGAAGATCCAACAATGTATTATTGGGTCTGTCCTCATGCGGTTCTCATCCCACCATACTCACGTGAATACCCCAACTCGAACCATGTACATCAAATTTGGACATGAAAGTGACATTCCATATGTTAGCTCTCTTCCCCCAAAGTAAACTTTGTAGCTATCCTACAACTACCTTACACCAATTTTCTCCTGAAAGTTTCAAACTCCATAGTCAACAATTTTCTCATTCCTTTGTTAAGGTTCTAAACCAAAAACAAATATATCTTACTTGTGTCTCCTACCTCCATATTGTCTGTAACCAATATCAGAACAATATCAACAAGAGATTCTTTTCTCTACAACTGTTTTTTATATTAGTTATTTGGAATCCTGATCTCCATCAATCCACATTCATATATACCAATTATTCTTACTGGATGGAAATATCATACCTATCAGAGAACACTCAAACTTTGAACCAAGAGATCCAAACCCTTTATACTCAAATGACTGAGAAACTAACTCTTCCATCTTATCTTACCAAACCAGTCTTCATTGATAAAAAAATGGTTTTAGTTGAAGCTGATACCAATTGGGAATGGTGCATAGTGGGATATGTTTGCTGTGAAACCTTGATCCCAACTTCCTCTATCAGATTCTATATCTGTAATAATTGGCCTTTAGATCAACACCCAGATATCACTACTTTCAATGGCCAGAGAAATAAAGTTCTTATCCGCTATATATCTGAAGAAGATTTCAACATAATCAACTCTCAAAAACCTTGGTTTGTTTGTGGTTAT